>NW_027286986.1:162500-892500 GCF_022747635.1 Hetaerina americana | reverse complement strand
TCAGCTCCCGCACCGTCTGCATGAGCAGATCCTGTGCTACCCTGCAATGTTGGAGGTTTAGCTGCAGTACCCTCATTTCCTCAGCTTAACAGCAACCTGGAGTGCCCGCACATACACCGGGCATCGACGACTGCCTGCTATATGGCTAGCAAGCTCCATGTCACATTTGCCATCACATAGGGCACAGTGCGCATCCACCTTGCACTCCGCGATTTTGTGACCTTCTTTACCGCATTTGATGCAGCATCTTGACCTGTCTACTTCACTTTTGCAGTTTCTAGACAGATGGCCAAAGCCCCAGCACTTGAAGCACTTCAGGGGCCTCACTATCTCTCTTATACGGCAAGAGGTCCATCCAATGCGGATGCGCTCGCGCTCTAAGAGCTTCTTGGCCACCAGTGCTGACAGTCTTACGACCGCAGTCTGGGTTCTGTCGTACGTAAACCTGAGGGATTTAACCGATGCCAGGGTTATGCCACAGCCTTCGCCAAGGTCGCGCTGGATGGCCTCCAAAACTTCTTCCTTTGTAGTAACTTCGTCCATGTCCTTAATTTCCACATCCAGCTCTTGCGTTTTACACTTGATGGTGGCATTCCCACCCAGAGCCTTTTCCATGACAGAACACAGTTCAGACGCCTTTTCGGTGCTCTCCTTCGTAAGAACAAAGAGCAAACCACCACCCTTTGTCCTACGGATCCTATGCACTGAGGTGCTTACATCATTCAGCGCTTGGTCTTTCTTCATATGGCTTAGGATTTCCGCGTAGCTCATTTCGGCTTTCTCCTCAACAATGAGCGCATCCGGCATGACCCTTCTGCGCTGTTTGGCCGGCCGTTGCGGATTTTTTAGCTTGTCCTTCTTTTGAGGCCTCCTCTTCTTATTCTGTACCTGCCATTCACCTTCTCTTTCCTCCGGTGCTACAAGTTGCGGATACTCCTCTAGTTGTTTTTCCCTCACTTCCACCTGACCCGCCGGCTGCGGCATCAGCTGAGTTCTCCCGCTCCCCGCTGCAATTACGCGCAGACCCTTTTCAGATCCCCCTGGCTCCGACGCCCCTGTATTGCTCTCCCGCACACCTCGTTTCTCGCGCCGGGTCTGGGTAGATATCGTATTTGTAGCCTTGTCTTCCACATTCTTGGTCTGCGTAGAAGTGGAACGTGTACCTGCTGCAAACCTTATCGGCTTCTGTTCGACAACCTTCGTTGTTCCGCCGAAATCCGCAATCCGATGCCAACTGGATGTCAGACTCGCCACCTTACTCTGGATGGCCTTATGGACATTGGACTTTCCTCTAATAAATTCGCCCAATTCCTGCAGCAAACCGCCATGTAATTCCAACAAATTCTGCAGCTGCTGTTTCTTCTCCTCCTCACATGTCATATGCAGAACAAGATGTTCAGCCCCTTCAAGTGATACTTCACTATATTTGTTCACCTTGGTGTCACTTGTAGCATTAGATGCTACAGGGGCCGAGTGACCAACCCCTGCAACACTGCGGTCATTGGATGACGACGCCTGGGAGCCCGCTTGCTCACTCCCTAACAGCGCCGGTACTGGGGTATCCCTCCCCTGCACCGTAACTAACTCCTTCTGCTGGACTACCATAATTGGTTTATTTTCGGGGTTCCTTCCCCTATTTAGCTTTTCTGTCCGCCCCGGGTATTTTATTTCCCCGGTACCCTCTATTTCTAGCGAGCATTCCCCTATCCGCAACCTGGGGAGGCGCCGGATGGGAGAAGCTAACAAAACTCCACACCGGTGTGTGTGTGTGTGTGTGTGTGTGTGTGTGTGTGTGTGTGTGCGTGTGCGTGTGCGTGCGCGTGCGCGTGCGCGCGTGTGCGCGTGTGTGCGCGTGTGTGCGCGTGTGTGCGCGTGTGTGCGCGTGTGTGCGCGTGTGTGCGCGTGTGTGCGCGTGTGTGCGCGTGTGTGCGCGTGTGTGCGCGTGTGTGCGCGTGTGTGCGCGTGTGTGCGCGTGTGCGCGCGTGTATGCGCGTGTGTGCGCGTGCGTGCGCGTGTGTGCGCGTGCGTGCGCGTGCGTGCGCGTGCGTGCGCGTGCGTGCGTGTGCGTGCGTGTGCGTGCGTGTGCGTGCGTGCGTGCGCGCGTGCGGGCGTGCGTGCGTGCGCGCGTGCGTGCGTGCGTGTAAGTGTATGTGGGTCTCGGTTATCCGTAAGGTAGGGGGTAGAGCGTTGGACTACTGACCGGATATTCCCAGGTTCGATTCCCGGTTTAAATCTCCGAGCACTTGCAGCTCCACCTGACCTATGTGATTTTTTGGGAACCATATCTACCTGGGATACCATAACCAGCACAGGGAAAGGAACTGGCCCCCCTATCCGGGTGAGTGAATTTCACACGCCGTCGGGCTAAGTAGTGGGTAATGTCTACCATCACCTACCAAACTGACCTTCGGGTTGATTACTGTGCTTATGGTGTATATATATATATATATATATATATATATATATATATATATATATATATAAATGTATATGTATATATGTATATATATGTATATATGTATATATATATATATATTTACTTTTTTTATTAGGTAATCTACCGGATAAGTAGGTTTTTGGATGGACACCACTCCTAAATAAGTATTTAGTGATTGCTTTAAAAATACAGCTTCCTACTCTACATCAGGTCCCTCTTCATCTCTGGGTAACTTCTTCCTCCATTCATCCTGTCCAACATCCCTATCCTGTTCCTTCCCTTTCCTCGTTTGCCTAAGATTCTCCCCTCAATTATAGTCTTCAACATCCCACTGCCAGTCAATACCCCCTCCATCCACGTTTCCTGCCTCCAAAGGATTTCTCTCAACAAACCCCTCTCTTCGCCTACCATACCAAGTACTTCCTCATTTGTTTTCTTCTCTGTCCATTTCACCTTCTCCATTCTTCTCCACACCCAAATTTCAAAGGCTTCCAATCTACGTCTATCCTCCTGCTTCAATGACCAAGTTTCCGCGCCGTACATAGCTACGCTCCATATCAAAGTTTTTAAAAGTCTTTTCTGAATATACTTACTCATCGTCCCTGTCATCAACTCCCTCCTCCTCGTGAATGCCTCTTTGCCTAGCGCAATTCTTCTCCTTACGTCCCTACCACATTGACCGCGTTGGTTTAAAACACTTCCGAGCTACGTATAATGTTTTACCTGCTCTAGTTTTTGCCCTCCTATTTTAATGTTTAGCTTAGCCTTTTTCTTTCTAGAAAATCGCATAACCTTTGTTTTATTAATATTAATTCTCATCCCATACCTGTCGCACTGAATTTCCAATTCACTCAGTAATGTTTGCAACCCCTTGGCTGATTGACAAACTAAAGCTAGGTCATCAGCAAACCTAACTGATTTTACGAATTCCCCGCCCACTTACATTCCTAACTCCAATTCTTCCCATGCCTTTTTAATCATTGCCTCCGCATACAAGGTGAACAGCGACGGTGATAATGGGCAACCCTGCCTTACACCCCTTCCTAACACTGCCCATCCGGACTCCCCGTTCCCCACCCGCACCTGAGCAGTCTGAGACATGTACAGGTTGCGGATTAGTCTCCTTTCCCTCCAATCTATTCCCATTTTCTGCAATATACTCATTAGTTTTCCCAATTCACTTTTTCAAATACTTTTTCGAAACAGGTAAATACCTCATGGTTGCATTCTATATTTCTCTCGATTACTAATGTCATTACTGCAATGGCATAATGCGTACCTTTCCCCTTCCTGAACCCGAACTGATTATTCCTTTAGTAATCGTTTGCCCTACTCTCTATCCTTCAGTTTATGATCCTGAGAACAAATTTAGCTGCGGAGGTTATTAAAATTGTTGTCCTGGAGTTCTCACATGATGAAGCCTTCACCTTTTTCGGAATAGGAACTAAAACTGATCTCACAAAGTCTTCCGGCCAGATTCCTTCCTCATAGATACTACGAATCAGCTCATAGAGCCTCTTTCTCCCACATTTGCCTAAACATTTCAGTAGTTTCGCAGGAATGTTATCCACCCCCTCGGCCTCATTTAGTTTCATCTCCCTTCATGCCCTTTCTATCTCCTCGTCGAGTATGCCGTGACCTATGTCATCTTTCTCTACGTCATGTTCCTTTTGTATGTCTAACTTTGTTTGTCTAAGTTCTTTACCGTACAGTTCTTTTACATATTCTACGTATTCCTTCCATTTCTCTTGGATCATTCCTGCGTAAACTATTATCATACCCGCCTTATCTCTAACCGTTAGCATAAATCCTGAACATATTATTTCCTAATCCATCATTAGTTATTTTATCTCGATCGAGAAAAAAGTGTCTTGTATCTTTGTTATGTCGGAAACTTTGCAGACCAGCCATGTTTACATATGTGTGAGTGGGTTATACATAAATATATATATTTTTTGTGTGTCTCTGAAAAACGGCGCATATGGCTACAGATTCAGAGATGCAACTGCCTGATAATTTTTTTCAATACTGCACTGAGTTCTCATACATGAATACAGTATTCTAATTCACAAGACGGTCAATCACGGTCTATCAATCTAATATGGCAAGTATAATCTGTCGAAATTCAAACCGAAATTTCTTTATCCATCGAATCGTTCGTACCTCTAATTACACTTTCGGACGGAACAGTTTTGAGGGTACTTTTCCAATGAATCATCTTTTAATACTTGGCAATGATGTAATCTCCCGTATTTTGACGAATCTAGTGCTTTTTCCCACTACACTATCTGGTTATTTCATACCGCGTTCCTTTCGGCTTAAAATACTTTGGGAATATTTTGTACTTGAAATATTCTTTTTTTAATTTTTTTATATTAACATTAAACCCGTAAAATGAAATCAATTCCCTTTAATAATGACTCACAGATTTTTAGGTGGATCTCATGGAAGATTGTATAGTTGAGTGACCATTAAGTATTTTAAGTTTTTAAAATTCAGTGTTTTTAGTGTCATTGAAGCCTAACTGTCTCTCTTCTTGTCCATTGGAATTCATATAAAACAATATTGAGTTTTTAACGTATCAATATGTTTAAATTCATTATATTTGTTGGCTTCGGCCTAAAAATATTATGTTTTATGTATATCAGGAATAATTTTCCGAGGGAATGGCTAAAATAAGCTCTTAGTGTGCAGGGAGGCATGAAGAACAGAGGAAGAAGTGTGAGGGCAGGAAGGCGAGGAGTACTGAAAGAGGGAGCAAGGATGGAGGATGATGAGAGAGTTCAAATGAAGATCAAGGCCATGGTTGAGTGAGGGTGAATGAAGGATGTTTTAGCGATCGGTGAGGAGTTGTGTTTGAGGAAGAAGGTTCGAGTCAGCACAAGACTCAACCCTGCAGGCGGATTTTTTTAAACCACTCCTTTTTCACAGAAATAAATCTGAAAAATAATGCCTCTGAAAGTAAACAGTTCTATTTATAAAGCTTGTATGTCTATTTGCAATATTTAGCATCGAGTCACTCTGGCGAGCTTCCAGTGGATACAATCCTTTTCATTTGATTGCTTTGTAATTTTTTCCCAATTTTATTCACACGTTGGCCATAAAAGTGTTAAAAGTTAAGTACAAGAGAACCAAATTTGTCAGTAGCATACTTTTTTATGTAAAATGTTTTATTATAAATGGAATTCAAGAAAGTTATGTATTTATTCCTGCATATATACTTTGCTATACTCTGAATTAATATGCCTGAACGTGAATATCAGGTATATTCTCATTCGTACTCGGTAAGCTAATAACGCGCAGAAGGATTTTATTTTTTTTTACATTTCTGTTAGAGAATTTTTTTATTCTCTCCCACGAAAAAAAATAAATTTTGATGCATGCATTTCCTCTATATGCTACCGTTTCTAAGTAAATTGCATAGGTTTCAACCGCTTATATTGTCTCGGCATCTGGAACTGAGGAGGTATGGAACGGGAGTTGAGGCGGTCGCACTTGTTTGAGAGCGAAACGAGGCACGTATTCTTTGCTATCCTTTTGAAAACTGTGGTTAGTCGTGCCATTTTTATTAAAATGTTTTAAAAAAGATATTAACAAACTACTCGACTCATTAACCAGCGAGAGAAGAAAGCAGTGCGTGACCCCGTTTCTATGCGTTTGAACGAGGCAGTAACGCTTCGTGCCCCGAGGTCTCTCAAGGGCAGCGGCGGCGGCGTTGAATATCCATTTCGCCCAATATCGCCGCAGAAGCCCTTCCTGCGCATCCAGATCGAGCGGCCATCCGCCATGCGCTCCAATTTCACTTTCGAGATGGGAAAGGCGGGCGGACGGGGTGCGCGGGTGAAGGGGGCGTTCTCCGTTATGGGTCTCCGATGGCTCGCACTCGTCTTCCCCGAGCAATTGCGCGCATCGAGCCGCCCTAACCCTGCACCGTAGCCCAGAGGCCGTGCTTCATATCCTGCCTGAGTGTAAACATCTCCGCTTTATTTTCCGACATCATGGGTCAAACCCATCCCCGATGACTCTCTCCTCCCGATGGCCTCAAAAAAGTCAAATGAACGGTTTGATGGGACGCCCACGGACGCAATCTCTTTTTTTTTCTTTTCCAAAGATATTCATTTTCACTGACCTATTTCTACTGCCTATCATCGGCGGTGTCCCCACGGCAATATCTCCCACGCAGATCTTACTTTGTCATTTCGACGAATCCACCCTCAACTGTGTCCGATTGGTCTTTGGTGTTTACAGTTTGAATGCTGCGTCGCACAATAAGTTTAAAAATTGATATGTTTACTCTTTGAAAACATTTATTTTAAATAGAGTGGTAAAGGGTCTTTTCTCCGAATGGATTTCTGCGTATTTCCTCATTCTTAGAATGTGCATCATTAAAACTCCTTTTGGACCACCATTTGTCGCAGAGATTTTTCAAATGTCCTTCTATTACTCTAAATCAATTCTATTACTCAAATGTCTTAAATTACTCTATTCACTCTTGCATACTTGAAATAATTGCAAATTATCGGTAAAATGGGATGTCCTATTATTAGAGTTTTCTCTGTTTTCGATTTTCGCAAGGAACCGCGAAAAAGAGCTTCATACTTTTTCATTCCATGCTGAGTAATCCTCTCATAATTAAAGAAAATCGTACCTTTAACACACCGCGTACTTCAATTTGGTCCCGCATTTAATGGTGATTTAATACTTCTATTATAGGTTAATTATCATGGAGAGCAGTCGTATAACAGCTAATTATCAAAATTATGGATGTTATCGCATTTTTCCCTAAAATTGTTCGATCGACCTTTCCAATTTTGCCGAATACAAGGGGCCTTAGCATATGTTCTAAATTCAAGAATATCTTTTCTTTCGTAAACTCTATTTAAGATACCGAGTGCATACAGATCTCGAAGATGAACGAAAACTATCTTTTTGAAGGTTTTGAACGAAAAACTATCCTTGAGCTGTTACATAAGGAACGATTTTATTTTGATCTACCCTGGCGGAAAAAAATGCCATTTCTACTCTCAGCCGCTTGGAATAGCGAGAAGCGATGAAGAAAAGATGAAGGCCGCCGTATTTGATCCACGAGGTGGAACTCCAGCACGTTTCCTATTATTTGTAGGGAAACTTCTCTCCCAAGCATGGTCAAGAACGCCTCGCAATGTTAGTAGTAATCTGCGGAGTCAACATGAAAACGCTCTCAAAGACACTGCAGTGGAGTCTAAGACCTAGGACTTGGAAATGGCCTGGCCTAACCTAGTTATCTTCAAGTTTATTCTAGATTCAGGGGTTAGTTAGTAAGGAGACTATCTTAAGGTCTGGGCCTGATTATTCCCTAGTTTGGAGTACTCGACAGAACTTAGAAGTGGTGTGTGTATGTGCATGTTAGATAAAGTGCTTTCTTCTCGCGCAAGGAAAGCTCATCTAACCTATCATTCCGCCTGAGAACCTGCTCTCATTCACGCGGAGTCTCCCTCCACAAAGATCGAGTTGTCCCTGTTTATCGAGAGGCCTCTTAACCAGTATCCGGTCTTATCGCTCTTGCACCGCATGTTAATGGGCGTTAGGTGTGGTCATATTAAAACCGTGACGAGTGCGATTCCCCTGTTAGATCACTTACTGCAAGAGAATCTACTCAAACCCGCCGAGTAGTCCCCATTTGTAGAACATTATTTAACGTATTAAAATAATTAATTCAGACAACGAAGTGGTTATACATGTTACTTTATGTTGGCTTTTTTACTGAGGCGGAATTTCGATTTGGGAAAATTAGACCTTCAAATAGCAGCTCCTCTCTCTCTTCTTCCCCCATCCCTTTTTTGAGAATGGAAGTGGGGTTGCTCTTTTACTCACCCGATGATGCCACTAATCCGTCGTAACTCGGGGCTTGTGACTTCGTAATTTTGTTTTGTACAAGTTTCATTTCGTTAACATGCGATGGATTATCGTACCGAAACGTTTCGTAGAACCGAGTTTTCAAATAACAACTTAACAGATAAGTAGGAAACTCTTCATAAAAACGTATCGTAAGAACGATTTTTAAAGGGAAAATTAACATATGGTTAGAAATTCCAAATTTTTGATAAAGGTATAAAAAATACAAAGTCAGGCGATTGACACAACGTTTTGATTCCTTTCCCTCAACTTCTGAAAAGAATTTCCCTTTGCCAACACGAAGTGTATTCAAATTGTTACAATCATCGTTTACTTCCCCTAGAAATCCTTATGATTTATGAAATATTTCTGAGGATTTCTAGCAAAGACGGGACTAAAATATTTTCTTTATTCTAGTATTTTATCAATTTATTACAGTTCTTGTCAAAACAGAATATTCCTTTTAAAGAGACTTTTTAGCAACCATTTATCACTAAACTAAAGAATGTGAGAGGGTAATATGAACGTTTTTTTGAGCGCAAATTTATTTTTGAACTCATTAAATTTTGACGGATTAAAGAAAATTAAGGATATTACCGTATACTGGACTATAATGCTATAACGGGTCTGCACGAACTCCTCTAAACTTACGCTAATTCATGTGTCACCGTAGAATACTCCCGAGCAAAAAAAGCCATGATGGCATGCCGTTTGATGATCGCGTCTATTTCAGGATGATTTCAAATCCACAAAGAGGACGAATATACGACTGTTCATGAAGGGAATGACGAGCGACACTCTGAGACCTATGGTGGAACCTTTGTATGCGTCGTGAAGCTGGCGTTAGACTTTTATGAGTCACTCCTGTCAACTCACAGGAAATCTTCATTTCACGTGCATGGAAAAGATACGACGCCTGAAATTTATTTTCATGGAATTCTGCAGTACATACACCATTTTCATTTAAGTAAAAATACGTGGTATTAGGTATTATCAACATATTTGTATATTTTCCGGTTGTAGCCTAATGGTGAAGACCTCAAGGGCTGAGCTTTTTTTAACTACTAGTCCCAACCTAAAATGACACATATGCCCCAAGAGTATAATTTACAAAATTCATTCTTCAGATTCAAATATTTTTCCTAGGTACCATCATTCCGTCCTACAAATCTTTTTTTCTGTTCTTCTCTCTTCATTAACATAATATCCCGCAAGCCGCCGAGGGGGCGTGGGGCGGGGGTCACAGTAAAATATAATAAATCTACAAGCAAAACAACATATACATGTGAACTTACACCCACAGAGGCGTATATATTCATTCCAAAACATTTTAACGTACACGCATGCAGATACATGTACTATCAACTAACATACGCATGTAACTACAGATGTAGTAAAAATCTATCCAAAATCGTGCTAATTAGAATCGAAAAGTAGGAGTGGAAATTTCAGTATCACATGGACATGCAACTCCGCCTCCAAAAAGACAGTTTGGAAACAGCAGGCAGGCAGGTAGGCCTGAGAGGGAGAGAGACAACTCTCTACTTTCCGTACGCCTTGTAATTTCTCATCTATGTAATATTTTCTACATGCAAATACCCTAAAATGATACCGCCGTTTTTATCTGTTTTTTTAATGGCATTCAAAAACTCTCTCTTCCCCGACTGGGCCGGTATCGTTACTTAGTTCTTTCCCTTTCTTTCCATTTTATTTCATCATTAATTCAAAAACCACATCGCAAAAGTCTCCTACCCAATTCATTTTTGCTTTCATTCCGACTCACTTAATTCTAAACAGCGGTGGCACTTTACGCGAATCTAATGTCGGAGAAAAATGTATCCTGAGCCATGAACGAGAAAAATCGCGACGACAAGAGCCACAACCATTCATCACACTCGCTATCGCTTCACGTCTCCTTAATACGAGTGGACCAGATGAGAGGAGAGGAGAAAGCATTTTAAAAAGTTTTAACCGAAAAAATGAAAAGGGGGAGTTATCTTATCTGCAGCTCCATTCCCTCCGTCATCCCTTGGCACGCTCCCCCTCTCTGCCCCGAGGAAACATTCCTCCTGCTTCTCCTTTCGGGATGACCAACCCTCCACCGTTTCTCCTGCTGCCCCCATGGAGTTTAAACACAACCTTGACGTTCCCCACCGTTTAGGGCGCTTCTTTTCCCTCGGGTGCCTACGTACTCCCGATTAATCCAGTAATACGGTTTAATGGCTGCTTATCGTAAAATCTAAAATGCGATAACCTACTCACCTATTGATAGAGTTTTCAGAATTAATGTTCAATCCGATCATTTACTCTTCCTGCAGGAGTCGTTCACCCCGAAAATAGGTTAGAGTAAGGATTCCGATTAAAGGTCAAATACTCGATTTCGGGTCTTTCGCCAATGAGGAGTGCTCATTTCAAGGTTTACCGAAGGTGGTTGTTTTGAACGTGAGGCCATCCCCGGAAACCTTATGGAGTTTCGTCATCATTGAGTGGCCATTTCTCGGAATCAACTTCACAGAAGTTTGGCAACGCCACCTCCATTCCGTCCGCCTTCCATTCCTCTCCCTTCCCATGGCCTTCATGCGGTCATGCCAACCCCGTCCAACCCCGGCTCCACGCTAACGACGCCCCCGGCCCACCTCACCCTTTCTTGGCACTTAAAAACCTCCTCCCGCAACGTGAGAATAAAGCGGCTGAATTGTCAATTTCGCCGCGATGCGAGGGCATAACGCGCAACTTGGGGCTGCACCCCTAATTGTCCGATTGCTCGTCTCCCCTTCTTTGGCGCGCGCAAACGCCCTCCACCGCCCGGTAGGGTGCGCCGTTACCCTATGGCGCCCGAACAATACTATTCCCTTACTTCCCATGCATCCCCTCATTCTCCGCAATGAAAAATAGGAACCAAAACTGGTCTTAAACCGTTTTAAAAACTGGTGTTTTTCATCACAATTACGTGTACCCACATATTCCAATTGTTTAGTGGATGACGTTAAAGTTTGAAGGAACTTTTTCCCTAACCTTACCGTTTACGTTCCTTATGTCGCTGAACATTGAATGACTCCTGCCACAATACTCACTCTCTCTTTTTCCTTCCCATTTGAATCTCAGTGTTCTTGTATTGTGTGGAGGATATTTCACGCGCCTGTATGTTTAATGCCACTTTATTTAACAGCTTCAATTTTTTATATTTCCAGCTAATGTATGCACAATAATGAGAAAATCTCTATGATTAGAATCTAAAATTTATAAATTTGAATGTGTAATGGCCTTTGACCAGTTTTATACAGGAGTAAGTATATTCCATAGAATTAAGCCTATTTAATAATGATCTTCTCTGTGGTGTTTGAGAAAAAGAGATGACAGTTTTTTCTTTCTTTTTACAGAATAGCTACGCCATATCCGGAAGAGCTGCCACCTTTATAGTTCCTGCTCGGTGATTAGACCTTGGCGGACCCAAATGATTCCGGAATTAATTATTCTCAGCCACCGTCAAAATTTGCTATATCTAGATTTCTAATTCTTTGTCTTAGAGTTTTTTAATCTACGTCCCTTTGATATTAAATTTCTTCCTAGCTAAGTGTTTCGTGTTTTGGTTCACTTTCTATCGACTAAATATACATACCGAGTGGAAGAAGAGATGTTAATGTTCTCCGTGCAAAATTACGAACGCTGCCAGGTGACTAAATAGTACACTCCAAGTTAAAGACAAAAGTGTAAAGTCTAGAGCAATAACTGCATACTTATAAGAAGTTTTAGCATTGCTGATTGAACTCATGATGAAGTCAACAATTGGATAAAGAATAACCAACACTGCAATCACAGTCACGCATAAGGTGAGGGTTTTTAAAAAAATATTAATAAACATGAGAAATAGCAGAGGCCGATGCTTCGTGCCATTTCATTTTAATGCTCAAGGAAGAATCATATGAGTTTGCATTTCCACAGAGCAGATTTTTTACGGTCAACTAGTTTCGCTTTACTGTAGGAGGGAGTCCAGATGATGAATGCTGCGAGCGAAGCTAAACAAGTTGATAATACAAATTCTACTCTGTGGAAACGCAAACTTATTTGATTCTTCCTTGCGCATTTATAAGGATGCTATTCTCTAAAATGGTATTAACTCAGCGCAAAAAAATAATTTAGTATACTATTAGTTTCAAAATAATGTTGTAATGGTACATTTAATTTAATTCCTTTTTCAGTTTGGTAAAATGAAATGTATTGACGCAGCTAACTATTTTAGTATGTGAGTAATATTAATTTAAAGATTAATATCACCTCACCGTAATTACAATGGAAAATTAAATAAGATATTAAAGCCATTTTATAGTTCGTTAACTCCAAAATAATTCATTCAGTGAATATTTCCTAACAATATAAAGTCAGTATGAATTTTTTGGACATTCTCTTAACTTTTAAAAAGGAAATAACAGGCTAATATTAGCTAATTAAAGAACACACGTCTTCAAAAAATGTAATAATTATGCGAGAAATACAAACAAACTGAATTCAAATTAAGAGATAAATATTGTTTGGTGACCATACTAAAAAGAAAGACTCGTACTTTTCCACAGATTTTATTATACGGTACAACGCGTTTCACCGACTTGCGGCATCATCAGGTACAAATTTGCAAAACAGACAGAGCAAGCATATATACCCTCAGGACAGAGTGGGGGCGGGGAGGGTTGGAAGGATTTGAGAGGGGTGGGGGCTCGCAGGTGCGTTGATGGATTGTTTTGACCATTTCCAGGCTAATTTCACGGAGAGGAGTGGGGAGGGGTATGGGAATAATTGCTCATTACAAAGTGTCGTGTTGGGGTTCACCAAGTGCCTTCTTATCTCTAATTGCTCGAGAGCGTCCATTTTTAATCCTTTTGGGAGTGTGTGTAATATCTCTGGGACAAAGTCACTGCTGTGGTCGAATTCTAGTAAATGCTTGGCGAAGAGAGAGTTGTTATTCTGATTTTTGTGACACCTAGCGTGTTCCTTGACTCGTAACTTGATATTCCTGCCGGTCTGACCGACATAAACGCTGTTGCAATCCTCGCATTTCAGTTTATAAATGCCTGATTTGAGAAGGTTATCCTGGGTGTCTTTTCCATTGGCTAGAAGTTTGGAGAGGGTTATGGGTGGGTAGACGGCTGCTTTGAGTGAGGTGGGTAGGCAGTTGGAAATCCTATATGAAAGATCTCCCAGAAACGGGATCGAGCACCACTTAAAATCTTTAGATACTGCGGGCTGTGATACGAAAATGCTTTTTATGGCCATTGCTTTTTGTTTTTTCCGTAGTTATGTGTCAACTAGTTTGGGGTTGAAACCATTGTTGGTAGCTATATTAGTGATATTCACGAGTTCAATGTTGAAGTTTTTGGGGGAAAGGGGGATGTGTAGGAGGCGGTGGATCATGGAGTGGAGGGCTGCGTGTTTGTGAGAAAAGTGTAGTGCGGAATGATTAGAAATCATGTGGTCTGTATAAGTGGGTTTCCTATAAGTTGCAAATTCGTGTCTATTATCCCTAATTGTGATTGTCAAGTCGAGGAAATCGGTCTTTCTTTTTAGTATGGATATTAAATACTTCCACGAAGTGTAGCCTGAAACAATAGAATATATTGTTTGGTGAATTTAATTGAGACAAAAATATATTTTGAAAATATAACCGGAATGAAAAACACTTGAGAAATTCGTAATGAAAAGGGAATGCAATTTCTCTAGTTAAGGATTAACGCTTTGTCCTCAACCTGAGATAGAAAAACATTGGTTGTATCGTTGGTACATTATATATGTTGTTTTTTTGCGGGTCACTAAACGCTAGAAAGGAAATTTACTTTGTAAATTCAACTTGATATGAAATGCATTGCCTAAAAAGTGTCCTTCATTGAGGAAATCCTGGGACTTTCGGAGTAAACAATCAATAATAAATCATAGCTTAAGTATATCGTAATTCGTTGAAACTTATTCGCTACTAATATTTTTTTATTGATTCCTACCGGAGATGTCTTTTCTTCCAATCCGTTACTCTGAAAGCTATGCTCTATTTATGAAAGAGAATCAAAATCTTCTTGAATAGGTTTTTTCGAATAATGAATTTCAAATGCTGATTTCTTTATGATTTAATTTTTATTCTATCAGTCCATTTTTGATCTGACGCAAAAATTTCCGTTCTGCGTAATACGCCACAATTGGTGGATTGGCTTTTAAATCTTCCAGTCGTCAGGAAATACGTGTTCTCCAAATGACGAGGACTTGAGTTTCTAGGGAGAGAGAGAGACATTCCCTCGGCCCCCTGTTATTTTGCCACTCTTTCCGGATGTCGCTCCCGCCCGGGAAATGTTTCGTTCTGGACTCCTCCGCAGCGTGTAACCGGTGGCGCCGAAGGATGGTTCTCCGCCCGAGGCAAGTTTTGAAACTGTGCGCCTGCAGCGCATAGCGAGGGAGTTTAGTTCGGAACATCGTCGGATAACTGGAGCAGCTTGGGCCCTCTCCGCGACTTGGAAGCCACGCCCTCCCTCACCCTCCCCTTTCCCTCATTCATCCCCCCTCCTCCCCGTGCCTGAGACAGCTGATATACCCTCGACTCGGCTGAAGGACACTGATGGTCGCGCCATGCTCACGGATCCCCTGCTCAGCGGATTTCCCTCGAGCGCCCATTGGCGGGTTGGAGTGACTCACGTCCCCTCCTCTCGCTCTCTACCCCCCCCTCTGTTTTGGCCGGGGTAACTTATGCACTCGCTCTCGCGTCTAGGTTTGTGCGATATTCAGTTTCGACCGTCGTAATCAAAGAAATATCGAGTTTGCGACGGCGTATTGACGTGGCGCAACTGTACAGAATATTGATCAATAATTTCGGCTACATCAATTATATCGAGAAATATTTCTTGCCAGGACCATTATGAGTGTCAGTAATAATGTCCATAAAATCTAGCAACTAGAGGGGAGAATGTTCTTTGTCGTGAAATGGAAGTGTTTCTCTAAAAAGGTGCGTATCGATAATGTTTTTCTTGGGGTTTATCGTCGATTTAATCATCATAATGATATCCTTTTTATTTTAATATCGAAGACGATCATTACCATAGATGATTCTGTCGTCTGTTAAGTCTCACTAATAGTTTTATCACCGAGTGCTTTTATCTTTTACCTCTTCTTTAATTTCTTGCTCTTTCCCCTTCGACCTCGATGTCTCTCTCCACACACAATTTGCCTCCCTCTTCCCGATAATCTTCCTTTCTTTAACCATCTCCCGCCCCTGATGGTCGTTTTGCACTCCGTGTTTGCCTTTCTCATCCTTGAACTTTTCAATATACGTCCCTGTTTCCTCTCCGATGCTCGCATTGCCTCCTCAATTCCTAACCGTATCCGACTACATTATATACCCTCCGCTCCCACCAACAGGTCTGAGTACTTTCCTTCTTTCTTTCCCTAGGTCATGTTTCACATTCACACAGATGAATGACCCCGTACGTAAACTTTGTCGGGGATTGTCCTAATATATCTTCTTGATACAAATAAAAACTATGATGCACAATCTTTCCCATTTTTATGAATGAGACATCCTTAATACACAAATACTTATGTCTCCGCCCCCACCCCCTCCCCATATTCTGTACAGCCGTGTACAATTACTCCAGTTTCCTTGCCTCCTCCAATTTCTCAACTCACTTTTATTTGTGTCCCGGCTCTTTGTATGCATTCCTTGTTAATTATTCAGCTTCTGCTTTAGTTGTTGCTGTCTCCCGTTTCCTGAACTGTCAACATTTACACTTTCTCTTATTCGTTCATTCTATATAATTTACTATTGGCTCTTGTTCTATTACCTTCACAATGCTACTTTTAGTATCGTTCCATTGTTTAACTCTTTATTTCGGTCCGACAATTTGATACACTCTTTCCCAAACATACATGAATTTTTTCAATAAAATTGGAGATTTTCTACTTTCCATTTCTTTGTTTTCGTTCTTTTCCTTTTGCGTACATGCTTCAAGCATCGTCTTCAGCTCTGCAATTTCTAGGTTTTGATTTACGTAAGACGAGTAGTCTTTGTTTCCTCAAAACTATTCCTTAAATCGGTGATCACCTATTTTATACAAATATTTTGGAACATGGACTATTTCAATTGTGTTCTCGACCGTAGTTGTTGTTTATCGTCGACAATTATCATCCCGATTTTAATCTGTTTATCCAAAGTACCCATATCGGACTTGGTGTAGATGTATCCATATATCTACACCAGCGTCTAAACAGTATATTTGGTACCAGTGCCATTCTTTGCCGTCTCTTAATGTACACTTGCATGTATCGATGCCCTTTCGCACTATTTTATGTTGGCGTTCATCAATTTATATATTTTGCAAATTGTCCTACGCATTCGGTTCTCAGAAAGCCGTTGGATTTCCGATTAACTCCCTTGAACGAAACTTCGGAGTTCAAAATTTCAATTTTTCTATTTAAACGTTCTTGAAAGTTTATGTTTTAATTGTGGGTTGTAATATCTACTCTCTCGGCATTTATGCTACATGCAGTGTTATTAAATTTATGTGCCATTATTAAGTTTTATTATATTGGACTATTTCTTCTTCACGATCAACGTGAACATTGCCAAATTACTGGGGAGCAAAAATGGGGTCATGGCGAATTAAGCATCTTTACAGTAAGCAGGTTTACTGAATATCATAATGCTATTTCCCATAACCAAAAGTTGAGACTATGATGTCAATCTGTGTGATATAGTTTGCAAGCTATAGCGATATGGAAAGAATCCGCGTAATTAACGATAATGTCACAAGGATCCTCATAAAATGGAAAGGCCGAAAGTTTCAGCGTTGAATCATTGACCATGTTTTGTGGAATCAATTGTCAGAATGTCGCTTAAATAACATAACTGTGACGGAAAACCTATCATGTATCTACCTATATATCTATTGCATCTATCTAAATATAGATAATGAAACGAATTACAGATTTTATGCCCAATCAATTAAAAAAATGGAAGCAGTTAGCGAATGAAAAATTCCAATAAACCCCAACAATGCTGTGTGCATTTCTATTGAACTAACTATCTGTATATGTTTCAATTATTTCATAATATTAAATGCAAAGTATCAGACATCTCATGGAACAATTTAATAGTTAAAAAAATATAAACTAAGCTTAGAACTTGACGGCTTGTTAAAAATTAATTATTGTTATTTGGAAAAAACGTAAACTGTGGAAAGTGGAGTGTTTGAAATATATTTGTTTCGATATTACGTACGTATCCGGTGTTAATGAACCAGAAAAAGTTATAAACTGTGCCTCGATAATATTTTCGGTGCTGTCGGCGTCTCTCTCCCACCCACTTCTCGGTTAGTTGATTCCTGAGCGCATTCCAAGCGTCGCTCGCAAGATCTGAAATAAGGCTCCGCGAATTGATTCACTCCCACATGCGCAGCTTAGGTTTCATTTCGTCCCCGTTCTATTCCTTCCGGGTCCCTTGTCCATTTTCCCTTGCCCTTTCCAGCGCCCGCTTTCCCCCACCTCCTGCCACCCGCCGATCCCCTCCACTCCTGCCGCCAGCAACTCGGGTCCCCGGCTGCCAACTTCAAAACGCCTTCAACTCTGTCCCCGCGCAGCGAGTGCTTTTGTCTGCCGAATAATCCCGCCCTCCTCCCCTCTCCCCTCCTTAACCCTCTTCCCTTTGCCCGCTCCCACCTCTCCCCTGCCCCTCCTCCTGCCGCCGGCTTCAGCCCAATCTTTCACCGCATTGCTTGATTCCCAAAGCCGAGAGTGGAATAAACTGTCTCCCGTCCGTCCCCGCCGCCGATGAGTTCAACGCTGCATTATTACGTACCTGCCTCCGAGCCTTCGCTCCCCCGGGACCCGAGTACGCGCGCCCCTTCCCTTCCCGTGTCTCGCCTTGCCTTGCGGATCGGTAAGCTCTTATAGTGCAGGGTCGGAAAATTTAATTCTGTCGGCCCTCTCTCTCCCTCGCTGTGTACATCCCTGCGTCTCCATTCAATATTAACAAAATTTGCGTTTGTTCGTCCCATTTTTTGTTCGTCGAGATTAACGAGAAGGTTTATACCGCGAGAAAAAGATTTTATTTGTGAAATTAGCAAAGTACTCTAAAAAAATAGTTATAAACGAACTAAAATCCTTATTACGTGTGTAAATTGAGGGAGTGTAAGCATCTCATGTTCAACGTTGTATAAATAAAAAAGTAAAATTTTAGTTTGATTATGCCACACAGGGAATATATAATCCGAACCCAATTAAATTGATGATGGCATTTCCCAGGAGAAACTTGTAAAAACATTTCATAATGCGTCGATTACATTTAAAACGCCTGTTTAATTTTTCCCACAGATTTTAATTTTAAATCGACCAACGGTTTGATCGTTATTATCATTGTCAATCTCGCTCTAATTGTCATCCCAGATAGGCAAAAGAGCCTAAGGACATCTACGATCAAAATCAGAGTTAAAAATATCCATTTATTTGAATTTTATCAATGTTCTCTTCCAAATTTGATTGCTGGGCTGGTTCATGGTGATAAATAAGTGGAATGTGTTACTAGCAGCAAATATATACGTGTAAAAATATTTTTGCTTTTTTGAAATTCTGATCTCAAGCGTCGAAATAATTGTTTAAAAAATTATTCAGAGTACACGAAAACGAGATTCGTATTATCGAATTGTCATATAAATTTAACGACTATAAGCAAACGATTTCTCTTGCAGAACTAACATCGAGGTTTGAGAAAGAATTTCAACTCAAGGTATTCACGAGTGGAAAATAATTTTGCGTGCGACAATACTAATAGTCACTATACATGTAGATACGATTAAATTATCACTCAATTATAACTGTTGTTTTTCTTAATTGATACAGTGTTAAAAAAGGAATTGTTCTAGTTAAAAGTTGGGCTCCATACTCAATGCCTTATTATATCCCTCCAATATTGCCCGCCTTTCCCGTAATGTCGAGGAAGACCATGGCGGACTACTGCCTCAATTACTGCCGTAATCAAGCGGAGGCGGTCGCAAACCACTTTCAAGAATTGCTCCGCTAATACCTTAATTCAAATGCAGTTAGAAGGCTAAGAGTGTACTGCAAGGTTGATATTTTTCTTAAGTGGAAAATAAAGAGGTCCAAAATGATTTCCTCTGGTAATTTTCTTCAAATTCCGTTTGAGGCGATGAGAAACGATTTTCTATTCGTTTCGTTTCAAGTATGAATAGGAGGATTTAAACTTCAATTATGGCACGTAAACGAAAAAAGTTTATTTATTTGAAAGTAGGAGTCCAATGTTTATGCCGTGTTTGGTGTTTCATAAGTATTTTCCTTTAGGATGACTGATAGCACGGCTGGGTTTAGACGCTCCATGCTTACGAGGAAGAATGTTCCCAGTTCAATGAATACAACAAAAGGGCTTGTTTCAAACGCCCATTCTAACCCTTTGGTGGACCATGACAGGGACCGAGTGTTTATTTCGCTATCAGAAGCAGTTCATCAAGTGCACGAAAATAGAAAAGTGACCTAAGTAATAGCAATTAGTTGAATTAAGCGTCGGCCATTTCAATTCACTTTTGATCTCATTCCTGATGCTCACGTTATTACCTCTTTATTGTCCAGGGAAAGATGGGCGATGACATTTTAGGAGGATTTACCCCAAAGCTATTTCATTTCAATGGCGAGATGAGCGTGACATTAGTGTTTGTATGAATGCGTTGTGTGTTTGAAAGTGCTTCTGTGAATGCATTAATAATTAACATTTCCCCTGATATTTAATAGAATTAGAGCTAATAATAATTTCGCTCGTTTCATTGCCCGCAATTCTAATGCGAATCTCGCCCTCTCTTTCCAGCGCTCCCTCGCCGGTGTTCCTCAGGCAACTCAGCGGCGACACGGTGTGCGGTATCTCTTGGGCCGTTGATATCGGTCACCGCCTCGCTGCATTCAATGCGTCACTTGCAGTGAATTGCGCCTGTTTGCCGGCGTGTTTTCATACTTGTGGCGCCTTGGGATGCCGACGACAACGGGCTGAATACTAGTATCCAGGCACGGAGTTTCCCCAAGCTCCGCCGTTTCCCCGGAGAGTTCCAGGCCATCCCGCGCCCCTGACCCCCACTCACCGCAAAAGCCTTTCTCCTTGATATGTGACCTCGCGACGACGATCAGACCAGAGCCTGGAGTGACCATTGCGCGGGAGTGAGTGACCTTTTTAACAGTTTAAACTCCAAGAAAAAAGGGAATTAAGTGAAGGAGAGGTAGAAACGGGAAACTAGACCGAAATATTTGCTCAAAAAAGTGAAAAACAGACAACCGTTATATACACCCACACACGCGTAGAAGGTGGAATACGTCCTTGGTTTCACCTTCCGACCTTGGTGTCTCTCTGCTAAAATTTGAGAGAGAAATAAAAAGGAGAAATTAGCCGGTGAGCGAAAGGGAAAACTTCGAAGGCGAAAAATCCTCCTCCACCTGTAGTCTCGGCAAGTGGTTTGGAGCAGGGCCAGTGAGAATGCGGGACTGTGATGTCGTCCCCCGCTCAGAGCCATCCCCAGGGGCCTCTCCCCAGAGCGAACGCTTCCCACCCGAATCCCAGTGGTGACCACTCTGTGGAGGGCACCCAGGGCGTCGGGTCCGAGTGAACGACGGGCGAGAGAGCCAGAGGGCGGGAGGCGGAGGGGAGTCCGGCGAAGCAGGACTTTGAATCCCTAGGCAGCGCGAGGTCGACTCGAAGTCACTTGAGGCAACCCCGGTCGTGACCAACCGGAAGATGGAGAAATCCGCGGCGGCGGTTGGGCGCAGCTTCCGCTACGACCCCTACCACCATCCCCCGCCCCCGCACCAATACGTGGCTCACCCCGCGCACCACCCGCACCACACGCTGCATCAGGAGACCACCAAGATCCAGCCGTACGGGGACCCGTCCAAGCACGTTCCCCGTCCAGCGGACAAAAGCCCTTCCTCTCGGGATTCGGAGGGCGCCGGGGGCGGCAAGTGCCGGCGGCGGTGCTGCCGAGGCCTCGCCCACGGCCTGTGCAGCAACCTCGGCGTGTGTGCCCTCCTGCTCTCGTACACCCTGCTAGGGTCCTTCATATTCATGGCCATCGAGGGCGGGGCGGAGGTGGAGGCCCGCAGAGGGTCGCACCAGCCGGAGCCCCCGACGCCCAGGCGGCTAAACGGGAGCTCGGCGGTGGGTCGCGGGGACGGCGGGCCGCCCCCCGCCTCGCCCTCCTCCTCGCTGGGTTCGTCACCGTGGTTGCTCGGGGTGAGCGCGGGGCCGCGCGAGAGGACCGTGGAGAGCATCTGGGACATCACGGTGAGCCTCAACATTCTCTACCGCGAGAATTGGACGCGTCTGGCGGCCGAGGAGGTGGCCAAGTTCCAGGAGTTCCTAGTGCAGAGGCTGGCGGAGGAGTGGGGGCCGCCGCCGGGTCGAGGCGGGCCGCTCCCGGCGCGGCCCCTCGGCTCGGCTGGGATGATCAGGGATGCGCCGCTGCACCACGCGCAACACGACTGGAACTTCGCCAGGGCCTTCCTCTACTCTCTGACGGTGCTCACCACCATAGGTGAGTACCATTTTGGTCTCTACATATTTATTCCAGATATTTCAGTACCCTGCATGCCACTGCTAGGTTGAATGCCAGGGAAATAAACACTAGGCTAATTTTGACCCGAATATGATTCCTATCGTGGCCGAACAATGTTATTCTGATCGTAGAAAAAATTAAATTTTAAATCTATCTGTCCTACACTTATTCGTCTTATTTTATTGACTTGATCTCGCCTACCCTTGTGTGATGATGTGATAACACGTTTTCAATATCATTGCTAAAGAGACATCTTATCAATTTATGCAAGAGATTTAATCACTTCCATAAATTGGAAGGAAGTCTCTTCAGCAATGATGTTGATCATGTGTCATTACCCCAATCGTATGTCGGTATGAGAGATATCTAAATCTGGAACCGTCGCGTTAATTTGGATGTCAGGTGAAACTTACGGTTTGTGTCTTCTGTCCGTTCAAATATTCAATGAATCACGGTAAAAGAATGGAGACAATTGTTCATTACAGTTGGTCGTTTTGCATCCTCACACGACACCAAATTCGGTAAATATTCATTTCCGGATCTCTAGTGTAGAAAAGGTTATTTCTTTGGTAATTGTGTTTCCTGTGGGTTCGTTAATAGGCGGGGATTATTGTTATTGCCAATTATTTCATTTGAGTCACACTCTTTGGAAAAATCACCCATAAAAGCGGATTAGCTTAAATAAACTCAAGTTATAGATAGAATGTCAGCCGTTGTGGGGTTGAGTGAGGTCTTTTGATGCCAGAGTCAACGAGGACTGCCACGTTCGTTAACTCATATACCTGAGCTTGTTCCCACGCCCTGGCTCCACTTTATCTTCAGCGTCCATCATACTTTCCAGCCTGACATTTGCATCTAATTTTTAACCCTATTTTTTCAATTTTCGGAATTATTATTGTTGAAGAATGTTTTTTGTGCTTCTCCCGCCAGGTGGAAACGTCGGAGGATTAGGTTTTTTCGAATCGCGAAGTTCTTAACATCCTCGGTGCACGATAGAACCAGTGTGGTTCAATGTGACCAATGACAAGAGCGCATGTCTACCATCCTAGGTATTCTATGTATTGCCATATATCCAATTACGATCATGCCTGTTCACTGATTTTGGCAGATTTGCGGGTTTCCCCGCGTCGGCATCATGTAAATGGTCTTTTATCACCTAATGACCTATGGAGTCAAGCTGAAGTCGCCTTCAGCCTAGCTTAGCCTGACGCTGCCAGCTGTGGAGTAGGCGAAACGTCGTTATCATTATGATACCAACGTCGAGGGAAACCGTAAACCTCAATAACTCACCCGAGCACTGCAACGGTCTATCGAGGAACAAATTGAAATTTTTATAAGTGCTATACTATATTTTAAAATATATCATGCTATACTATTTGTTGCTTATTTTCTAGTTCTATCTGCCAAAATTTGAATAAAATTCTTCATTTACCAAATAGCCACCATAAGCTTCATGTTACATGTATGAGCAAACGCTTTCTTTGCGTTTTGACCAAATTTTGAGTTTTCTTTACATATTGAACTCGGTTCATTTTTAAATGAATTGTTTGAGTTAATCTTAGGCCGCATTTTGGCGAACGAATTGAAGTGTATCACTTTTCATATTTGAGTTTTCTTATTCCTGGCTCTGATCCTCCGTTTTGCTGCTGTTGACATCCCACAGCTGCAGCTATCACTGGTCTTGTTAAAGTGTTCTTGGTTAAATTTTAATTAAAATTAAATTTCATTAAACCTTGGTTAAAATTTCATGAAGCCCGTAGACAACTCCATTAAAGGATATATCCGTTGACGATTGTACGAGGCTGTATTGATATGACTTATCGAAATTGATGCCATTATTCGACGAGTGGGACCTTATTGGGAACTTTACTGTCAAGCCGGGCTCTTTGGGACGGACTTGCGTTCTGAGGAAACTATCCTTGAAGATGTTGAAACGGGAACACTAACTTTGTCTACTAAATTATGGAAAGCATATCACTGCCTACTAATTTCGCTTCGACATAATAAATCTACACTTTTTAGTCTAAAAGATGTTATATAGTATTGCGTTTATAATTCTTTAGTGAGTTAAGTATTTTAAAATCTGAGCTACACCAGAGTGCAATCCTCATAAAATATACTTATCGATTTTTGTAGTACTCCGGATATTTTCGTTCCGCTTATTACCGCCGCATATATTGAAAATTTACTAAAATTAAAAAATCATTCTTATTGGTCAGTACTTACATACACACTTCGAAATCCTTTTTTCTATTTGTTAGTAAAACGTTTCGATGTTTTAAAAGGTATCCAATGCATTCATTTGAATGTTCCCAAGTGAAGTGAAAATAAATCATTCTAAGGCCAACGTCATGAGAATCTGGCAGAATATAAAGATCACCTGAATTCTTAAATTGCGAGGACAGATATGAGAGCAAATTGAAAATGTCTTCAAACAATATTTGACTATTCATTGAAAGTGCATTAATGACATTAGGATGACGAATGAATTCAGTTCTTTAGCAAGTTGAAACTGATTCCTGAGAACTGTAAAAGAAACTGTTGTTTTTGGGCAAAGCGTTGTTTGGTCTCCAATTTTTATCCTTGAAGAGGAAATTGATAATACTGAACTCCTACTTGCGTTTATCATAAACACGCAAGCACGAAATTCCAAACATTTTTTCCCAAACCAATACTTTTCCCACAATGCTACCTGCTAGTTGTTGTTCGATTATAAAATCAATAATGACTTGAAAAAGAGAGCGAAATATTTCATAAAAAATTAGTTTACGGTAAAAGAGTCTGATCAGGGTGAATGCAAAAGTGGAATTGAAGCACGAATTTAAAAGAATAATGCTTTAAATCACGAATTTTCACATGAAGAAATCGGTGAAACTTATAGACTCAAATTTCTCTTCCACAGGGCCAAATGTAATTGAAATCTGGTCTAAGTTTCCTATCCTTTTTATTTTGATGCATGCTATGTGTATAGTTTTGTGTAATCAGATCAATGTTGTTTAAATTGTCGTTTCCAAAAGAGCCCATTTGTACACATGAGCAGGGTGTGCACCGAGAGCAATGCAATTATTTTTCAAAAGTAATTTATAGAAAAAATTTGCGCACACACTTTAAATTCTTCTTGGGCCTCTACGCATTTTTCCAGCGACTCTGCCATGGCAGGTACGCGCCCTGGAAGGCGTTTTTGGGGACCTATCGCAAGGTCTTCGTCCCAGCTGATTGGATCTCGTCTATGGACCAAAAACGGATTCCTTTCAGGACAGCCTTAATCCGAGGGAACAAACAGAATTCTGCTGGGGCGACTTCAGAACTTATAGGGGGGGTTGGGTAGCGTTGGGGCCTAGTGTTTGGCCAGGAACTCGCGGACTCGTAATGCGTTGTCGTGATGGAGTTGCCAGGTAGCGGAGATATCTTTTCTCGCCCTGATGACCCTTTTTCGGAGTCTTTCCAGCGCCTCCACGTAGTAGGCAGCGTTGACTGTCTGTCCCTGAGGAACAAACTCCTAATGGAGCACTTTTTTACTGTCGAAAAAGACGATGAGTATCGTTTTCATATTTAATTTGCTCATTCTTGCCATTTTAGGCTTTGGGAACTGGTCGGTGTGCCGCTCAGAGCTTTGGCGTTTTGTTTATGGGTGGTATTTAAACAACCAGGTTTCATCACCAGTCATGACTGCGTAAATTCCAACAACCAGCACCCGAACATCCGGTTTACCATGGAAAAGGAGAGAAATGGCAAGCTCCCTTTCCTTGACATACTGATCCGGAGGAAGGAAGATGGAAGTCTGGGCCGCAGCGTCTACCGCAAACCCACTCACACCGACCTGTATTTGAACGACAACAGCCACCATCATCCTTCGCAACGGAGTGCCGTGTTGTCTTCCCTATTCATCGGGCTAAAGGGATTTCCGACGAAGAAAGCTTTCCGGGGGAAATAAGGTATCTAAAGAAGACTTTCCCTCAGAATGGCTACAAAGACCGTGAAATATCCGTGACCCTTAAAAGGTCCTTGGAGAAACGTGTAAACCAAACACCCGACGACAAACCCAACATCAGGGCCCTTCTGCCATACGTCTCCACAATCTTCGGAAAAATATCCCGAATATTAAGGAGATTTGACATTGGGACAATCTACAAACCACCAAATAAGTTAAGAGCACAGCTGGCCAAAGCTAAGGACCCCAATGGGCTGAAGACCCAAGGAGTGTACCAGATC
Organism: Hetaerina americana; assembly: GCF_022747635.1. Taxonomy (NCBI): domain Eukaryota; kingdom Metazoa; phylum Arthropoda; class Insecta; order Odonata; family Calopterygidae; genus Hetaerina; species Hetaerina americana. The sequence goes on along the minus strand of NW_027286986.1, from coordinate 866,406 downwards.
CCCTGTGAGTGCGGTGAAGTCTACGTGGGTGAGACGAGCCGCACGATAGAAAAAAGGCTGAAGGAACATCAGAGGCAACTCAGACTGGGGCAACTGGAGAAATAAGCAGTGGCGGAACATTGCTTTACCAAGGACCATAAGATAAGGTGGGAGGGGACCAAAATTTTATGCCGATCCAACGGACACTGTGACCGGCTAACTAAGGAGGCCATCGAGATCCGCCTACAAAAACATAATTTTAACAGGGACTCGGGATTTAACCTGAGCAACACGTGGAAACCGATCCTTAAGAGTAATGGGTGAAACCAGGAACGATGGGTGGCCAATGGGAAGGCGCCCTGATACGGACCAATCAAATGACACCTGATTGGGGGGAAAACCATATATATACGGGAAAAAAGGGGCTTACACTTTCGTTCGCCATTGTTTCCCATGTGCCGATTGCACAAACACTGAAGCTGAAGGGGTGGACGTTGTCGCATCGAAGCAGCATTGAAAATGAAGGGCAACTGCCCAAACAATAAGGATTCTGGTCTGGTCAAACGGCATTCAGAAGCCCTGAAGACGATGACCGAGTCGGACATCGAAACGTCGGCCAATATGGACGATATAACCCGGTGGAGGACCCGAGAGGAATTTACGCAGCTGATACGCCGGGAAAACACCAAATCTTTTATCACCAGTCATGACGTCGTCCAAATAATCAGGTTCATTTTCAATACGTTGCAAAAGTTCACTCGAAATTTTCTCTAGGTCCACACCCTATATATATATATATATGTATGCACAGATAAATATCGCCGGAATGAATCCTTGACATATGATTGTAATGTGTGGAGTAAGATTAATAGCATATGTATCTACATGGAAATCTCAGTATCCGTTTTTTTTCAATTGAACAGATTTCTCATGCTATTTAAAGGCGTACATTATTGTAATTCGGGTTTTTGAAGACTTAAAAAGTTGGATTTAGTAACATTGGGTATCTTTCTCATGTAAAGTATTCTGTTTTTGTTAGTATTTTTACTTAACATTAGATAAAGTATTATGATGTCATGTTTCCTCATGAGTCTGAATAAGATGAGTCACAAAGCAGGAGATAGGCATAAATTTTATTTTTACCCCATCGTTCACTTTTGACTCATGGAATAATGGGAAAAGAAAATCCTCGTCTCTTTTCTGACATGGAAGTTGAGACGACCGTTGCTGAACGTGGCGTATACGCCGTGTAATCGGAATAAATTTCGAACAGAACGCTTTGGCGTGATTAAGGGGCACATGTCGCCGAACAGTGGAGTAGGAGACACTCTCTCTCGGGCCAAAGCTCCGCATGTTTGCAATATTCACGCCACCTATCTACGGTTAATATTTGCCCAGGGATGGAGTGACCCCCGTGCCGCCGGATATCACGCCACCATTTGCAGACGCGATTAGCCCTCCTCACACACGCACGCACCCTCACACACACACACATACAAACGCTCGTTTGCCGTTCGTCACTCTGAGGCGGATGGCTTGGGCTTTAACCCGAGGGATGTGTAGCGCGGTGCAATTTCCAACCCTCTGAAGCAGGCCTCCCCCCTCTAGTAACTACCCCCCCACCCCCCCCCCGCCTCGCGCTCCTTTGCTCTTGCTGCTGCAAAGAGGGCGAAACGTCATCACCCTCCACACCGCGCCACACACTCCTCACCCTCTCATCCCCCTCACCCCCGCCCCGCCCTTCGAAATCCACCGACGACAATCCAATAGCCCGACGCTGTTGTTAACAAATCCCAAGCTCCCCCATGAACCCCCCCCCCCGGACTCTATTCCAACCCCCCTGCCTTCATTTCCACCTCCTCGGCGCCAATTGGGATCCGAGCGCCGGGCTGAGGATTCAGAACTTTTGCCACATTGCATAAGGGGTCGCTAAGTATCTGTGGCGAGGGTCAGGGATCAGGGTTAAACTATTCACAGTGAAATGAAAATGAAAACTTGTTGACGTTGAATACTTAGCAAAAGATATGAGGGAGGTGATAAAAATGCGTAAAATTATTCGCTCCATTCTATGCCATGCCAATCTCTAAGTAATTTTTGAAATGTATAAAAAGAGACGTTTCAGGCGTGATATGGTGGAATATCATGATTAATTAAAAATAGCAATTTTCCACAAAAATAAAATTTAATGCGACCGGTTTCAATGTTACTACATCATCATCAGGTGATAGTTAAACCTCAGAGTCCAGTATATATATGATTAAAGGCAAGTAAGGGGAGGGTGGAGGAAAAGAGGGGAAGAGGGGGGAAGGTGGAAGGCAGAATGGGTGACTATGTGAGTGGGGTGGGGGCTAAAGGCTACATAACAGGTCATACCAACTCTTTATTTGCCAAACATCTTCTCGATTCTAACCATTTCAGCAATTTCGAATTCAAAGTGCTTCACAATTTGGAAAAAGGAAGGAAGCTGGATGCCATGGAACAGCTGGAAATCTTACATCGCAAGGACTTGGAGCTGATCAACGAAGTCCAATTTTTATCTTCACCCTCCCCCCTCCTCTCCATCACCTTCCCAAGACGTACATGTGACCAGTGATCCCTTGCCCCTTCTCATTGGATATTTCCTTCCTTTCCCCCCCCCCCTCTGCAGACGGAGACCATGCTTTCCCGGACAAGTGGGAAACCCCGAGTCCCCACCCCTTTCCTCACGGACGAGGAGGGAAGGTTCACCGCTGCGGGACAATCCAACCCCCCCCCTATTCGGCATGTGCTAGTGATAACATTCCCTCCTACACCCTTTCCCTAAAACCTCGCTAGGGCGCCCCCTTAAAACTATACAGTGATCCCAATCTTTACCCTTCAACTCAGTGCTTATTTGTGTATTGATACCTTGTTCCCAGACCACGACCATAGGGAAAAACCCCCGATCCCGTCCTCTTCCCCCGCGGCCCGAAGAGCTTTGCGGCGCACCGTGGGACACCCTCAACGAGACACCCCCCTCCATTCGGCCACGACGCGCTCTCCGGACTCCTAGGGTCTTTGCACCTTGTCTTCCCCAACCCTCTTCCCCCCACCCCACTCACATAGTCACCCATTCTGCCTTCCACCTTCCCCCCTCTTCCCCTCTTTTCCTCCACCCTCCCCTTACTTGCCTTTAATCATATATATACTGGACTCTGAGGTTTAACTATCACCTGATGATGATGTAGTAACATTGAAACCGGTCGCATTAAATTTTATTTTTGTGGAAAATTGCTATTTTTAATTAATCATGATATTCCACCATATCACGCCTGAAACGTCTCTTTTTATTCGTAATGCTAGCATGGCAATCCAGGCAAAGTTATTTCTCAAATTGTCCGTTCAGTGCCGAATAGCGTCCTTAAACATTTACTTTAATAGCAAGTGCATCGAATACGGAGTAACCCCTAAGTACATATCCATCAAGGCTATCTCATCTTCTACAGCAGCTCAACGCGCAGTCTCCATTGCGGAAAAGGTGTGGATCCGGACGGAGCTAAAAACGTGGTACAGGAAACGGGATTCCTTGTATTACTATTTGTACCACCTCCATGCAGAACTCAGCCACAAACTGCATCCCGTCGAATTTAGTGTCCTCGATGATCGTGTGAGGTCCCTCGCAGTGGCAGTTGCTGATAAAAAACGTGCAGTGATTAACCATAAGCTCCTTCGGCTCACTAGTGTTAGCCAAGAGTCTTCCGTCAGTGATCCATCCCCCCAAATTCATTGTGAACACCAATTCGCCACGAGAGTTGTAAATCTATCCAAGTGTGAAATTTCCCCTGACGTTCTTTCACTCCTTAATAAGGGACTGAAATTTGCACCGGCCATCCCGATTTCTTCCAAAGGTTATAAAAACTTGGCAACGGACTGCGAAGTTGCTCTATCCAATCAACCCCGTGGTATCAAGCATCTGGTCGCCGATACCATAATAACAGACATAAAGAACCACTCCATCCCTGCCCGAAGATCATCCGAAGGTGTGATCTTAAAGTCACTCCGAGATTTGAAGGCAGAAAACCAACTAGTGCTCAGTAAAGCTGACAAGGGAAACTGCACTGTCATCCTAGATAGGGACGATTATACCAGTAAGTGCCTAAAGTTCATATCCGCCAACGCCTTTGATGTACTCCCGAAAGATCCTACTCCCAATTATCAAAAGCGTGTCAAAGAGGCCATCGCTTCCTGCGTCCACATATTCAACGATAAAGAAAAATTCTTCTTAACCACCATGAACCCTTTACCCCCAAGACTTTATGGTCTACCTAAACTACATAAAAAAGACGTGCCCATTAGACCAGTCGTATCTAGTGTCAGTGCTCCAGTGCAAAAATTAGCAGCAAAATTAAACTCGATCTATCGACAACTCTCAGGCTTCAAACCCAGATTCTCAATAGAAAACTCCATTTCCTTAACTGAACGTCTTCTGCCCTTCACCTTACCACCCAACGCTAAGCTAGTATCGTTTGACGTGTGTAGTCTCTTTACTTCCATTCCGACGCATGAAACTTTAATTTACGCTGAAAATATATTAATCAACGCTAATGTGAACCAACACCACATTAATGAATTAAGTTCACTTCTCAAAATTTGTGTAGACCAAAATTATTTTTTATTCTGTGGCACCTACTATAAACAAAAGGATGGTCTGGCTATGGGGTCACCCCTTTCCCCTCTCCTCGCAGAAGTTTTTATGGATAATTTAGAGGACAAGATCCTAAGTGAAAATAGATTCAAGAATAACATTTTATACTGGGTTAGATATGTGGACGATATCTTATGCTGCTGGACAGGCAGTGATAGACAGTTAGACCTTTTCTTACATTTCATAAACTCCATCCACCCATCTATAACTTTCACCATGGAATCGGCAGTGGACCATAAAATCAATTTCCTGGATCTCACTATTGAAATAAAAAGAAGCACACATCATTTTTCAATATTTCGGAAACCCACGTATACAGACCAAGTGATACCCTCAGACTCCTGCCATCCCTTCACCCACAAACTAGCCAGCTTCAATTCCATGATCCACAGATTAATCAGTATCCCCTTGTCCAAATCCAACTTCGAACGAGAGCTCAATACGATCAAGCACATAGCCTTTAAGAACGGTTACCATGTCCGCATAATTGATAATATACTGAAGAAAAAACTTAAGAAACAGACCCTGAAATTAAACATCTCCCTTGCAGTCACTACAGTCTCTGAGCGCAAATGGTGCAAACTTCCATTCCATAACTCTGTGTCATATAAAATCGCGAACAGGTTTCCCAAAGACAAATTCCGCATTTCTTTTTATACCCCCAATACTCTATATAAAGCCCTATGCTCAAACAAAGATCCTATAGACTGCAACACCAAAAGTGGTGTATATGAAATTCGGTGTGATTGTGGGGCCATTTACATTGGTCAGACTGGCAGGAGTTTTTCGACACGTATCGGGGAACATAGGAAAGGCTACATAACAGGTCATACCAACTCTTTATTTGCCAAACATCTTCTCGATTCTAACCATTTCAGCAATTTCGAATTCAAAGTGCTTCACAATTTGGAAAAAGGAAGGAAGCTGGATGCCATGGAACAGCTGGAAATCTTACATCGCAAGGACTTGGAGCTGATCAACGAAGTCCAATTTTTATCTTCACCCTCCCCCCTCCTCTCCATCACCTTCCCAAGACGTACATGTGACCAGTGATCCCTTGCCCCTTCTCATTGGATATTTCCTTCCTTTCCCCCCCCCCTCTGCAGACGGAGACCATGCTTTCCCGGACAAGTGGGAAACCCCGAGTCCCCACCCCTTTCCTCACGGACGAGGAGGGAAGGTTCACCGCTGCGGGACAATCCAACCCCCCCCCTATTCGGCATGTGCTAGTGATAACATTCCCTCCTACACCCTTTCCCTAAAACCTCGCTAGGGCGCCCCCTTAAAACTATACAGTGATCCCAATCTTTACCCTTCAACTCAGTGCTTATTTGTGTATTGATACCTTGTTCCCAGACCACGACCATAGGGAAAAACCCCCGATCCCGTCCTCTTCCCCCGCGGCCCGAAGAGCTTTGCGGCGCACCGTGGGACACCCTCAACGAGACACCCCCCTCCATTCGGCCACGACGCGCTCTCCGGACTCCTAGGGTCTTTGCACCTTGTCTTCCCCAACCCTCTTCCCCCCACCCCACTCACATAGTCACCCATTCTGCCTTCCACCTTCCCCCCTCTTCCCCTCTTTTCCTCCACCCTCCCCTTACTTGCCTTTAATCATATATATACTGGACTCTGAGGTTTAACTATCACCTGATGATGATGTAGTAACATTGAAACCGGTCGCATTAAATTTTATTTTTGTGGAAAATTGCTATTTTTAATTAATTTGAAATGTATGTTGTGTTGATGAAGTTTAATACAATTCCTTATTGAGGATGAATTTTGTGCATGAGGTTTATGTCTAAATAAAACGTTAAAATAATAGTGCGTTTTCTTTGTAATGTATTATGGGTACATTCGAGAGAAAGGATGCTTTATAAATTCTCAAATCCACTAATTGAAATTGAAACCGCTGATGACTTGGAGAAGAAAATCTGCATAGCTATCGAAGTTAGAGGCCGCAGATAGCTAAAAATGCATTGGCTTCAAAATAATGAAATCCCATGCTAACCATTGCCTTGTTAAGAACTGACTTATGGAATTTTGCTGCTAACATCTCAATATTTCTTTATTTCAACAGTTCCAGAGTAATGGCAACCATGATTACTCGTAAGAGTGGAAAGAAAATATCACTCGGAAAAACCAATCTAAGTGAACATGACATGGAATCAATTCAACGGCGATCCAGTATCCGATATGGAGTGAAAGTTCATTTTGGCAAGGCAATATGGGTGTTTTTGAAATGGAAATCTAATGGTGGTAGGGAGTGAGTTGGTTGTGAATAGGAGTAGAAAGGGAAAGGAAACGAGTAGCAAGGACATGGTACCCCAATGTTAAGTGTAAGCAGGCAACTGTAAAGAGCTATTTCCAATAATTTCATATGCAGTTAACAAATAAGTAAAATTTATTCATCTGTATGATGGAATGCTTTTCTCCTTGAGTCATGTGGCGCAAAATTTGACAGCAATTCCGAGGTCTATTGCGCTGAATGCATAGATTGAATAGCTACGGATATATGAATAGCTACTAAAATACTTTTTCATATTATCAAGAATGTACGACTTTAAGTCGGGAATCGGGATTGTGATGTAGCTAACGTGCTGGATTCCAACTGAGAGGTGCCGGGTTCAAGTCCCGGGAGCAGATATTTTTCAGTGTTTTCTTGATCCCTACTTGAGGTGTTTAGTGGAGAGCACTTTGAGTGAGTATTCTGTCCGTCGGATGGGACGTTAAGCTGCGGACCCCTTGACGCCTTTCGTTATTAGAGTAGGCTAACGCCAACGCCGGGTTTCTCTCCACCCATTCCTTCACAACCATCCCCAATGGCGCAAATGGCTTCAGCTATCGGTCGCCTTTTCTAGAAACTACAAGTACTAGGACTAAAGTTAGCAGGAAACTAAAATAACCCACGGAGGAGAACGTAAAAATACGGACGGAGCCCTTCCCTTCTCCCCTTGTTTCGAGCGCCATTAACAATCGGTTTTTCATCTCCTAACTTCCAATCCCTTTGCCGGTTTTATCCAAATTACTGTCACCTTTTTCAACAAAACATGATATGATGCACATATTTTCTCCGCGATTTATTGGGCCCTCGACCGCTTTATAGAGATTTTGAAAGCTCACCCATCACCTTACATTAAGAGCATTCACCCCAATTTCTAGAGTCATCCAACAATGTACCACAACTAAGAAGACATCGTTTGACCTCATTTCGTGATATATTCTGAAGGAATCGTAATAATATATTTGATTCGAGTTTTCTGGTGCCGTCATTGAGGATCGTGCAAAGAATTTTGAATTCAATGATTTGAATATATGCAGCGTGTGCATTGGTCTTCTTTTCCGTCACTTTATAGATAATAATTTTTTTATTCACTTCATCTGTTCACCTTTTCTGGGCATCGATCAAATTAATTTTAATCGTAAATTTCCTATGGTGGAATCTTTTTAGTCTAAGTTCTTACCACTTCCATTTAAAAATGTGGAAATCGTGAGGATTGTGGACTATTAATAAACGAATTTTAAATAAATTCATCCTGTAAATAGCTTCCATTACTTATTTTTCGTACCTAACTGTCAATACTTCAGCCACGGACAACTGAACAGTTTGAGTTTGATATAAACTCTATGTGAAGCGTCAGTTTCTCGCCCAAAGGCTGCCGTGTCAGTGATTCTCTGGAACTGCAAGGGAATGGATGCTAGTAAAGAACTTTTTATCTAATGTTTTTATATATGCCGGAGAAAATTACTTGGATGTTTCAAGCGTACATTTGGTGTGGATGCATTACTTAAACTGCCGATGTGGTTCCAAATTAAATTTTAGATTCAATTTCTGCTTTAGCTGTATTGACCGCGAGTTACCGCCACCTGCTTACGAGAATGCGTGGTGATAGTGAAAATTCTCCACGCTCACAACTCCTCGCGTTACCGCGTTTTATTTCAAATTACCTTATCGAAGAGCGTTATCATTTATTAAAGCATAGAAGGAATTTCACTTTTTCCCCTTCAGTAAGAATTTATTTCATGAAGAGAGGGTGGGGAATGAGCAAAGAAAGATAGCAATAGGGATGCGTTGACATAGGTTTATAATTTCCATTTTCTATTATCTTTGAAAGTGGATCGACAGATTATTCTTCGGGAAATTGGCCCGGATGTTTCAAAGAACCGATTTGGTGAGTGGCGGGAATCAAATGGGGAGGATTGGAAATAAAATGACGACGGAGGAGGTGGGGTGAGGTTGCGTTGGGCGTGGATGCGGTTTCTTTTCGTACCTTCCCCTCGAGTGCTGACGAGTCAAAAAGGAGGTCGCCCAGAGCTGTTCCAGTGCCTGGAGGTTGCGTCGAGGGGGGGCGGGAGAGGGGCGGGTTGTTTTGTGGTCGCATGTGACGACGGAAGAAGGAAGTTGGTCATATTCGCACTTGGCTACCATTATCAGAACAAAGTTTTTTACCTTGACGACGATGCCCTGAGGTTTGTTCAAAAGTCTGTCCGCGTTGACCTATACGTGGGATCAAAACGTTGCTTTCGCCTGAACCAATCTTCAATCGAGACGTATTTTATGTCATCAGAGGGTTTGTCAATCAATGTGAAGTGTGTTCCTCTTCCTCCCTATGGCCCAAGAACATATGTGATCTTTTCCAGTTCTCCAAATTGATGAAGCACCTTTGTGGAGAGGATTTTACAGCAGAAGTAGGCGTTGGCAAACTGAACATGTTACAAACTGCAACAACCACCACAGAGGCGATACTAGAATCAAATCAATGAAACATAGCAGAGAATTCATATTAGCAAGAATTACTTGCGTGAATAAAAAATACACGAAGACTCTTCATTGAACATACCTTGTTAAGGGGATGCTGTGGTAGTTGTGAAAAAATGTTGCGACAACAATGTAAATGAGGTAGAAGCTATAGATGGCTAGGACGAGAGGACTTCAGGACGGAATGATAAAGATGTATACGAAGTTTTGAGAAGATAGATAGAAAGCATTTCATTCCTTCTCCTGATGTCGAACAGTTGGATGAAACTTACTCAGGCAAAGATAGACTCTTAAGATGTTCTCTCCCTGCGCCCTCTCCATGGCCACAACTGAGCCGTGTTCAAACATTTCTAACAAAAGGCTTCAGAAACGAGAAACGACAACTCTGCCATTCCATTCATTTTTCATACAATTAAAGCCTGGGTTGTCCAAGGAACACACGCGTACGTCTGCCCTTGTGGAGGTTGGTAAGTTATGACGTGATTTGGAGCTTCCTAGCGGAATGAATCCTAATACTGCTAGTAGATAGAATTATTTGTTTCCCATGACTATGAAATTGACAATGACTTTGTATCCTTCCCAGTAAAGTAGGTTCTCGGCGTGAAATTTTCTTGAAAACTAATTAACCACACCCATTTCCTACTTCTTGCACTATATTTTATTACCCTTTCTTTGACTCCACGCAGTCTGTCTGCCTCCATTCATTAGGCCTTTGAATATTTGGAGTATTAATTGAATTTTTCTTTTTCATGTGAAATGGGGAAGGCGGTGCTATTACTTTTTTTGAAATTTGCAATTCTTTATTTTGGAGAAATTTGTATGACTTTCTGCAGGACTTGTAATAAAGGTACGAGTCGCAAAATATTTTTAAACAAATGTTGAATTCTTCTGGGATTGATTAGAAAATTAAGTTACGAGTAGTGGAATTTAAGATTAAAGATCCAAAAGGTCTGGCATTCACTTGAACTGCCGATCAAAAGTTTACTTGACGTAATATGGGTCCTTGAATAATGATGGTTTTCACAATGAATCTTCAATCCATTACATGCAATCTACCCATTTTATGAACTGATTCAGCAATTCTAATTGCGTATATTAATTTTTAGATCCCTTGTAAAGGATCCAGAACATTTTCTCTCTGTACAGGCGGGTCTCATGCACCCATGTTTTCCAAGGCCAATATTCCTTTAGTACCAAAGATCATTATTTCTGAGGAGATATTCAGAAAAAATATTATGTCCTTATTAAGCCGTAAAATTTCATTAAACTGTTAATAAAATGCTCACATTTTCGTAACTATTTGGCCTATATAATTATTTTTATATTTTTATTACATTTTTTCATGTCAATTTAATTTTTTGATACCAATGTATCCAAAGTATATTTTAAGAGTATCATTTCATACCTAAGTATTTATTATGTAAACATATATTAGTTTTAATTTTACCTTTTCTATGTAATTATTCTTTCTTGTCCCATGACTTTGAGAGTGAGGGATACATCTGCCATGATTGGAAATGCTTAATGCAGATGAAAGAAGAGAGGAAGAGATTAAAGGACTACTGCTAATACAACGTGATGAATAATCGAGCACAGAAATCGTCAATAGTCAATAATTCGTCGCTGTGATTGTAGGGTTGGATCACACTCCGTTGTCTCCTTTTGGAAATCGGAGGATAAGTCAGAGACCTCATCCTTACTCTTTATGGCACTTTAAAGTTACTACCAATATAAAAATAATACCTGAGTGATCTTCCATCTTTTCAGTTTTCATTGCTAATGGATTCGATGATTCATGTTTTAAATAAAATGGCTTGCGCCGACATTTCGTTGCCCCAGGCAGAACTCATATCAATGGTCGAAGTTTTTACGGTGCCCTCTGGGAGATTTCCATTGAGGACTTCAAGAAGTTCGAGGTAGTATCTCGTTTTATCCGAAGTCGACACTTTCATTTGTGGTATAACCCCGGGAGTGATTTGAAAAGTTCAAGTGACGCGCCGGTGTCGTATCTTTTATTTTTTTTGGAATACTCGCTTCATACCGCATCATTCTGTTCCACCTGGTCTGGAAATAGGATTGCTCTTATCAAAATTAAATTTACTTCCGCAGATTCTTGTAATGCAAATATCAGCGATCTCAGTCATAGCTGCAAGTTTCGGAAGTGCCATGCAATGCTTCACTCTCAATCAAGTCTCTCTGGAAGAGGAAACCGGAAAGAGAGCCGGAAATCATTATTTGCGTTCCCTATAATGATATAATAGTCTTCAATATCTATAAATGGCGGATATTTCCTTTCCAACATGCTTTTTAGTTTCTTTAATTGGAGTTGTGTTTGTACCTAATATCATTTTTGATTTTTCAAATTTTATTAATTTTCCTTGCACGTAACTTTACGAAGGAAAATAAATTCATTTGAAAACATTTCATTTATTCCATTAACAGTTTTTTCCTTTAAAATATCACAGCCGAACAAACTTCCTATGCCCTAATTATTACAAGATCCCGTTGACATTCCACGTTTGGTAGGGTTTGCAGTAACTTACTCGTGCATCGGTAAGATGCGTCGGACTAATGCGATGAGGAAGGAGCAGAAGAGTCCTCGTGCGTGTTTCAGCAACTTTAGGGCTTGTCCATTCGGTCAGGCATTGAGTACGGAGCAGCGGTTAACTGGGGTGTGTCCTTCGAAATGCCGAGTCCAGCCCACGATCACCAGATGGCGAGGGTGGATTTAACGCTGCAACTACCAGGGGGACAAATGGGATGGAAAAATTGGATTCAAATTTGCAACGCAAGGAGAGGTAGGATAACGAAGCGGAGACGGGTCGACTGCCGCGCCTAGCTGCTGGTCAAACAAGGGGTGATTGCATAAAGGTGATTGGTTCCTCGGCGTGGAGAGTCCTCTCGCTCACGCACCCACTCGGTGCTCGCAGTCGTGGGTGGGCAAGTGGTTGGTTGATATGTGCTCGAGGAGCAGTGCGTGCCCAGTCTTAGAACCGCCGACACGAGTAAACTCTCCCAGTATTTGTTTGTGGAAAGTCTCCGTGACATTCCTCTCCCGCGGGCAATTTGCTCTCCAGTTAAAAGGAAGGTCGGGAGGGAGTTGATTCCTTCCCCGGGCGCTGAAAAGCTCTGCTTCAAGCCACTCGAGGCAATGAGACAACTTCATGGTCCTAATTTTGTTCCCATTAATGAAGATCGGCGTTTTTATTTTTTCAACCCAAACACTCAACTTTCTAGTAAACGGCAAGTATTAGGTATCGAGGGGGTTTAGCGTATCTAACATACTCGTCCAGCTCCAAGGGATGAGTGGCTACCATGCTGTCGGGTCCTGGACACAGAAACAGGCGGAGGATGCACAGGAAGACGGAATTCTGAGAGGTCACTGCAGGAAGTACATTCACCAGCGCCTGTTAATGAACTTTTTTACTCCACCTAGTTAAGAACTGCGATGAGAGAGAATAACTTGATAGTGCAACCATTATTATACTCACTATTCTGTATTATTTGTATTTATTCATATATATATATATATATATATATATATATAAATGGGGCGTGGTAGCCCAGTATTTTAGAGCGCTCGGCTACATTCGGAAGCTACATTGGCTGCATTCGATTCGAGTCTTTATACGAGGTGAGCTCTACAATAATCTATCAAACAAACCTTCGGGTTGGCTAAGGTGCATTTATATTTAGTCACATTAGTGACTTTCACCTAATTGATGTGGTAGGATATTTTCATTTAATTCTAGCAGTTATTCTATTATGTCTGAGGATTTCTCAATGCAGTCTCACATGAAAAAAAGGATTTGTTAATAATAAAAAAACCATAAACACAGTAATCAACCCGAAGGTCAGTTTGGTAGGTGATGGTAGAGTTGACCCAGTACTAAGCCCGTCAATGTGTTAAATTCACCCATTAGGGCAGGGGGGCCAGTTCCTTACCCTGTTATGCTGGTTATGGTTTTCCCAGGAAGACCTGGTACGCGAAAAATCACAAAGCTTGGGTGGAGCTGCAGGTGCCCAGAGTGCCCCTCCGGGCGGCAGTCCAACGCTCTACCTCGTGGACTACCGCGACCCACTTATTAATAATATGTACGGCATAATCTGAAATAGAATCTAAATTGATGAATATCTGGGTAAGAAAGAGAGGGATGTAGGGTAGATTATTTATCAGATTGAAAGGTATTTCGCATTTCAATGGGAAGAAAGATTCTCTGCAGTCAATTAGATTTAAAATTGAAGGAAAATGATAGAATGATGGAATGGTGAATTTCATTATGAAAATGTATTTATATATTTTTTATTTATTTATCGAATTTAAGACAATATTCCTAAATCAACGGAATGATCGTTCATTGGAGGCTTTTTTAAATTGTGTATGGGGAAAAAGTTTTGAAAAAAATTTCACAGAGTAACATTAACAAATTTAAAAAAATTCTTCTATGGTCGTAATAAATTAGCAACTCTCGTCCGAAAGAAAAACTTGTCGTGATGGTTTGTGAGGGAAGTAATTCCATGACAGTGACCAACCATAGCCTCTCATCCAGACTACCTCTCTGTAGGGATTTGCGGGAATGTTACTTCCTCGCCAGTGACCAACTGCAAACACACACACACTCTCGAACCAAAATAGGATCCTTCACACGATTGAAGAGGGTCCGGATGCTGAGCATGCCAGGGTCATGACCACATACACACTATCCGTGACTGTTTACGGGTATTAATTCCGCGCCAGGGACAAACGCAGAGCTGACGCACTCACAAGCACTCACGCACACATTCAAAGAGGGCCTAAAATACTGGGAGAATATTTCTCAAATTGTCCGGAGTCAAGCAATAAACATTAAGAGAGAAAGGCGTGCGTCGGGCACGTGTATTTGGGTCTTGAGGTGGCCCTCCTCGGCGAACTGAAGGAAATAGCACTTTCAGCAGAAGGTTTTCTATCCATCAGGATAACTTTCAGTTTTCCTTTTGGATGAGTGGTGCTAATTTATTACGGTCATGGAAGATTTCCCATGGATTCGTTATTTCTCTAGGCCGTAGAGCTCAAATTTCCTCGATTTTAGAGAGTAATATTATCAACGAAGGTTTTGGTATAGTGGGAGAAGGGATAAAAATAAATTAATACTAGCCAAGATCACTCGGATAGATTTCTCCGCTAAATACATAGACGAAAAACTTTGTATTTCACAATATAAATGTGTTATGCTTGATCTGAGATCCGCCGAGAAAAGACTTTTGGAACTTTTCATCTTCCTCCGCACCAACATCCCTCTTTTTGATGTAATATAGGGAAAGTTAATTGGAAAGAAAATGGAGGGAAGTAAAAATGAGACGAGAGGACCGGGTGAGAACAGAATGAGCACCTGTGGGCAGTGAGCTAAGCATGACCTGGAACAGTGTCCCTTCTCCTGCTCCCTCTTTTCCGTTTGCACGCATCCGGGAGGAAGTTGCTGGCTGAAATCTATATCCAAAGAACGTTGCCTGAGGAGAGATTGAGAGGAAGGGATATTAAATACGATAGATAACAAAAGGAATGATATTGAAACGAAAAAAAGGAAGGGAAATAATAGGGTTCTATTCGAAAGGATAGTAGAACGTATGTCGATATGAAGAAAAAAATAATGTAGGTCATACAAAAGAAAGGTCATGTGACACGGAACACGTATTAGCTTTTAGGGGCAATCCAAAATCCATCGTCAGTATATAAAGCTCCCATGATGATAGGTTTATGTATAGAAAGGTGATTGGCCTCAGAGCTGAATATAATTTTTACTTGCTCCCTTATAAATACAGTAATAAATACTGCATGAATTTGCAACCGAAATGTGTCGTTTACATTTATCGTATTTTCAAACATTCGTTAATTATGACAGCTATTTAGGGGGAGTGGGAACTTAATGATTTAGGCTTTTGATAAAACTGAAAACGTCTGCTCACATTATCACGATTAGAACATAATTTCTATCGTGTTTGTTATTGGATATATCAATTTAAAAACAGCGAGACGTAAATAGCACCCATAATATATTTTTAATTCATTTCGACTTGCAAACTTAGAACGGCGTATTTGCAAGCGAGATGAGATTACTGATGTGTTTTCTGCTCGAAGATGTCTATCAAGATGGTTACACCTAGATACCCAGTGGATTTGTTCGTGACATAATAGAGGATAAAGTAGAACGGATGACCCGGCCGCGTATACCCCGTGGGATATCAATAGGCCGTAGAATAGATGGATCTTTGGAAGAAGGTATGGTCGTGAGCGGGTAGGCATTGGAGTGAAGAGAGTGGAGGGCATACAGCTGACCAATCTTCGGATGGATGCTAATGAATGGATGCCACTACAGGGAAAACTGGTCACGTCATAGCTGATCTCGAAATCCCAGCGCACGTGGGTGATAAAAGACTCGCGGATATGAAAAGACAGTCCTCCGCTTGTTTGAGCAAATAGCCGCGGACACGTTCGTGACAAGAGTGCTGACGTTCTCCAAATGAAGATCCATCCATTAATGACTTCTTTGCAATTGAGTTCAACTATGTGTTATCCCTTGGAGAGACGGCCATTTTTCAAGCAGAACTACCCAACTAAGGTTAGGGATCTGGAGGATGCCAAATTTCAGCTTCTCCAATATAGTCAAATTTACAATCATCTGATAGAACGGTTTTCCATGTATATATGTATATATATATATATATATATATATATATATATATATATATATATATATATACATATATATATAGTACAATACACAGTAACACACAATATAGAAACACAAAAAAAAGAAGAACACTCGCACGTTATTTCTTGATATTTCGACGGAAACAATCCGTCTTCCTCTGAAGATATAGAAGTAGATATAGAAGTAATGACTCAGTCATTACTTCTATATCTTCAGAGGAAGACGGATTGTTTCCGTCGAAATATCAAGAAATAACGTGTGAGTGTTCTTCTTTTTTTTGTGTTTCTATATTGTGTGTTACTGTGTATTGTACTATTCGGCACTTCCGTGTTACGTCTACGAAAGCATATATATATATATATATATATATATATATATATATATATATATATATATATATATATATATGAAGAGAGGGGTTTGTTGGGAGCAATCCTATGGAGGCAGGAAAAGTGGATGAAGGGGGTGTTGACCGGCAGTGGGATGTTGAAGACTGTGATAGAGGGTAGAATGTTGGGCAAAAGAGGAAAGGGAAGGAACAGGATAGGGATGTTGGACGGGATGAAGGGCGGAAGAAAGTACTCAGAGATGAAGAGGGACCTGGTGTAGAGTAGAATTTAGGGTTGTGTGTGTTAGTAGTCACAAAATATTTGTTTGGTAGTTGTGTCCATCGAAAAACCTACCTTAACCGGTAGATTACCTTAAAAAAAAAATATATATATATATATATATATATATATATAGTGGTTTAGAATTCATAAAACATCATACAGGAAAGGAACAGTGCGTTTCGCGGCACGCATAGCGACATATTAGACCCACGCTTGGCGACATATTAGACCCACGCTTGGCGACATATTAGACCCACGGATCTCAGGGTAAATTACGTTTCCTCGATAGCTCAAGTGGTTAAGAGCATCCGCCCAGCAAGTGGAAAGATCCGAGGTTCGAGTCCCGGTCAAGGAAATATATTTACTCTTGTGATCCGTTCGATTCCGCCTTCCCCACCTCTATTGTGTTCGTCCTTTATATGTGTTCCTATCCCTTTTCCTTATATCTGTTTCTGTATATATGAGTATTTATTCGCCGTTTGGCGGTATTTCGTGTTTGAATGTGTATATATATATATATATATATATATATATATATATATATATATATATGTATATATATATATACATATATATATATATGTATCTGTATATGTATATATACTCGTATGTATATGTGTGTGTGTGTATATATATATATATATATATATATATATATATATATATATATATATCGGTTTTTCTTTCTGTTTATTTCAGTAATACGTTCCAGGCGAAAGAAGTACGAAGCGTTTAACAAACCGTCTCTCGAGATACCCCTATCTGATTATTTCCTTCTTTAATTGGATACGGGATAAGTTCATTTAAATATAAGGATGTTTGAGAATCTGAAGAAATGTGCTTTTCTCGGCATTGCGATTTTATTCATTAAAAATAAATTGCATTGAGCATAACATTTTTGGTAATTCATGAATAACTATAGTATTTGGGTTGTGCAGAAAATTTGGCCAAAATATACTTCCTTTGGAATGCAATGATTGTTTTAATCCATCCATCTCGAGCTGGTTTTTGCGTAATAACGTTGAACGTCAGAGGGTGCTTCGTGCCAAAATACGGCAAACCAACTTTACATATCCCGATAACTAATAAAAATGGTGTTAATTTCATTGCAATAACGGTTTTTTCCAGATGAACTCTTCCTTCATCATTTCCGCTGCGGATGCTGGGGAGGTTGTCCTTGATTCAGTTTATTTTCAATACTTGAAACATTAGCTCCCAGCTCAGAAGTTCAATTCATGACGTTGCCTAAGATTCGTTCCTTCGCAGTCGCGGCTGGAGCGACAGGAATTCCTGCTTCGCCATTAATAAAGAGGCAATGACCGTGACGATGCTGAAATTATTAAATAATGAATAATAATTGAGAATAATGCGCGGTCCAACGATATATATTTTCCCCCGCGGCAGAGGACGAAATTAATATAAAGAGCAGTCGGAATGATACAAAGGCAAGGAAGTCCGATCCGCCCTTCTTCCTGCACACGGACTCCTTTTCCCTCTCCCTCCCTCCCTCCCTCCCTCTAGGGCATTAAACCCGTGGTGCGCGTGGCGCTCGGCTAGCGCGGCCAGCATTGCTTGGCGGCTCCCCCAGAAATTTTTAATGGGCTCGGCTTTTAATGGCGAGATCAAATACAAAAGTGCTTTCTGCTTGTTTTACTGGCGGGCGCAGCGGGAGAGAGGGATGGGAGCTCGCAGAGGGCTCTGGACTGGGAGAGAGAGAGTAAGAGAAAGGAGAGGGGGTGCCGACCACCCTCTCTATATTGTATACGCAAAGGGCGCTCGCCGTGGGAGGGATTCGAAAAAAGGTCCCCTCGCTTTCCCACCCTCATCTTTGGGGCCCTTGCGTACCAACACACAGCGCCGCATTTCCTTCCCTTCCTCCCTCAGCCCGCCCTCCCCCCCATGCGCCACAAAGGAGCCCTCTCCTCCCGTGAAATCCATTCCACGGGAAACGGGAAAAAAGAAATCCATACTCCCTGGATCCAAACCAACTAGATACACGCCCCTCTTTCAAAATCCAGTGCTCCTCCACTGACCCCCCCTTATCGCCCCCCCTGTGGATTCCGCTGTCTTGCCGGCGGCGGTGGAGAGTGGGCAATCATTCCCTTTTACTTCTCCTCCCCCCCCTGGATATGGCCATCTCATAAAGAGGTAAATGCGCCATGGGTTTTACGCCCTCCCGAAGATAGGGGGTGGAAGCCTCCTTCCACCCGCTATCCCTAAGGAAGAAGGGAAACGCGTGTGTCTGCGCCGCTCTGCGGTCTGAAAAATTCATCGTCGCGGTGACTCGAACCCTGGCACGTCTCGCCGGGGTACGCAGCGAGTCGTTTCCGACGGCAGCGCGTAGCCAGCCATCTGGCAGGGCCCGTCGCTCGGACTGGAATGGGAGGGCGGGAAGTCAGGGGGGCGGAGGGGTGGGGTTTGCGAGGCCATAGGGTGCGGCATACGCCCGGTTCGGAAAGATTTGGGGATGTCGGGGGGGGGGGGGGATGGTGGCTCGAGAGTGGGAGTGCCGAGTCTCCCCCTGCACCCCATTCTGTTTAAATGGACGAGTGATCATACTGCTAGACATATTTATTTCGTCCCGCGCGGAAGACCAAAGGACAAATACGCGCCCCAAATAAAGAGGCATTAGGGAAGGAAATACCGCCAGGGAAAGGAAATAATGATTCTTGCGGAGGAACTGGAAGCGTGTGGGTAGCAGTCTTCGGATTGAGGTCCTATCAATGAATTGATGGCGTTCGTTAATCAAATGTCACGCCATGGCTCTCTCTTCATTTCGAAGAGGTATTACAATGGAAAAAATAAATTATATTTATAACCTTGAAAATTAATTTTTTCCCATAATTTATTTTTCGGTCAAATATTGAGGAGATTTACAAAATAATAAGGATTTTGTCATGCAAACATACGTATATTTAGTAGTAGATTATGATTAAATATAGGAATTAATCCAATAGTTACGTTATTTCTTTCTCTCTCTGAGAGAATCAGTGCCACAATAAAATGTCAGCTGGAAAAGTAGAGAAGTTATGTTGAATTTTAGTCAATAGTTATTACGGTGAAACGTTGCAAGGGTCATTCCGATTCCTAATCCAACAACTGGAACAATTTCTATTCACATGTAGTGTTAATGTTGTGCTGGGAGCAAATACGACTATATTTCGTAAAAATATTAAATAGATATAATTCTTTAATTTCCTTTTCAGTCTTTAATTTCTCCGTGTCCCCTTTAAATCATGTAATAAACTATGTCATCCCATGCTTGTGGCATCACAGCCATGCGATTAAGCTGTTTTCATCGGTTCCCTCCAGCTCCTTCTTCACTTCACCTATTCCTACTAATTGTTATTTAAATATCAGGCTGATGGGCTTGATCGTAATTGTTTCAAGCAATACGTTGTGCAGTGGAGATTAATAATTATTCACTCTCTATATTTCATTGCAGTCCAACAAATGTAATCGTTCAAATTACCGCACTCCTTAGCCTTAACATTTTGTCGGTCCTGTGGCCCTAAAAAACAAGGATCCACTGTTGTGTGCAAATATGCTAACTCATACTTATCTTAGGATTCAAAGATTTCACAGCTCAATGCTTTAGCTTCCGGTGGCGATTTCAAGTCAAGGAATTGTGCAATGAGAACTACAAAAAAACGTGCAGTTTCTTTGCTTTCAGGGTCTGGCAAACAAGTACCTGGCCTGGCAAATTTTCTCCAGGATTACTTCGTTAACAAACTATTCATAGAATAATTAACTTGTTGAACATTGATCCTGAATAAAAATTCTCCTTTCTTATATTTTTGGTCCAATTCACCTTGCTGTGGTGAAGTTTGAGTTACGTTCGCTATATTTTTTAAAAAAATATGTAAACTTCAAATTGATAGCAGAGATTTAGTCTACATTTCAAACTTCCGATAAATTGTCATTCGTCGCGTAGGGTTTAGCTATTCTGGTTAGAGGGGAGTTAAATTTTAAAAATACATTTTCGATAGCATGAAGCTTCCTTTAGAGTCCCTTTACAAATCCAAAAACCCTACCTCGGCATAGGGTCAACTATTGAGATTTACACTTAAACACAATTTATTCCATCCCCTATGAAAGAATTTCCCCAGTCGAAGTACTTTTTCAACAAATGTTTGGCTCAGATCATTTTTTCCAAGTGATCTTAACATGCATACAACCACGTGTTACAATAACCAGTCACATGGAGTGCATAATGGCATATCCGGAGCTACTTAACTACTGCATAATTTTTCCCTTCTACGCTTCAAGCTGACATTTAACGTGCCTAGGAAAGAAATTATTCAGAAAGTCCTAATATTTACTTCCACAAGAACGTCTGTTGGCTTTTCTTAACTTACTGCGTTCAATGTACGATCGATATGTGTGTGACAATAAGGGCCAGTATGCCCCTGGCTTTTAAATTCGTCCACAGCATGCATAATATAACTCACCCAGATAAGCAACTTCCCTAAGGTTACGATGAATCGAATGCTTTAATTTTCCAAGAGAACCTTAATTTTTTATATTTTTCCCGAAATATCATACACATAATTTCTCAAAGCAGCTCCCAGACGTGGGATTTTAATAAATAATGGGAGGAGTGTGCCCGAGCGAATAAGGAAGGTGGTTGTCCTGAAATTGCATTTCATGCGGAAAATGAAAACTTATTCCCTACACGTAAAAATACTCGTTGGCTTGCGTTGGTTGCGTACGACCGAATTTGCACGACAGCGTGCCATTTGTCAAGTTGTACATTTTTTATTGCAGAGTAAAATAACGCCCCTGAGCACGCTCGTAAAGTTTTATTCCGCAGTCACTAATTTTCCTGTCACTGCATTGTTCTGCAAATTCATAATCTGATATTTTTATGATAATTTTATACGAGCTTTATTCGGCTGTATTTTGGTGCTCACAGACTGTACTTTTACTTTGAAAAAAATATTGTTTCATTAGTTTACGTCTGAAATATGTAAACAAATAATTAACGAACACTCTCCCTTTCTTTTCAACGTCTTCATAGAGATAATACTAAAAATTAGTATCCAAAATGGCATAAATAAATATGGAGTGCACTCATATGTTGAGTCAAATAAGTTGATGATCAAGCATTAGTCATCGGTTATGTAATAAGATCGCAATCATTACTGAACATATTATAAAATATATTTACTTTCAGTTTACGCAACTAATTTAATGAGAAATTATTATAGATGCAATAATGATCATTTTAATTGGAAACGAGCTTTTTTTTATAATTTGACACGGGATTGAAATATAAGGTAGAGTAAAAATGACTCTAGAAATTTGCTTTTAGAAATAGATGACAAAAAATCTTCAGCGCGGCCCTATAATATAAAAGGATACAGGCAGTATTTATTGATATTTATATACAGGTATACCTGTATACACTAGGTCTGTCCAAAAGTGTCGTGAATTTTGAATTTTCGCGGGTTACGTATCTTTGATTTTTTAATTGCGGTATGTCGGCACTGATGTCCGTTAATAATGCCGAATAGTTCAGCCATTTTGAATGCTCAATTAATTGTTGACAGCTGTTTTGCTTGGACGTATTTTGGCTTGTCTTCGATTTTTGCCTGTTCCAAAAAATGGACAAAGTATCTGTATAAAACTTTCTGTGGAAAACGAAATTAAGTGTGTGGACGCATTCCAAATGTACCTTGGACCGAAGCTACCTTTATAGGTTGTACAAAATGTTCTCAGAGGGCCGAGAAGATGTGAACGACGAAGAGCGTGCCGGACGCCCGAGCACGACAACAGCAGACGAAAACATTGATGAATTGAGAAAAATAGTATTGGCCGATCGTCAAATCATCGTTAGAGAAGTTGGGCAGGGGCTAAAAATATCGATTTGCTCGTGCCATTCGATTCTTAACAATGATTTGGGTATGACACGGGTCACCGCGAAGTTCGTACCAAAATTGTTCAATTTCGGCCGAAAGCAGCAACGCATTAACATTGCTGATGACTATGTCCGCAACGACCCAAATTCGCTCCAGAGAGTCATAACGAGGGACGAATCATGGGTTTATGGTTATGAGGTGGAAACTAAGGCTCAGTCCTTCCAATGGAAGCTGCAGTACGAGCCACGACCGAAAAAAGCGCGCCAAGTTCAATCTAATATGAAAGTTTTGCTTACAGTTTTCTTTGATTGCAGGGGCATGTTGCATCATGAGTTCTTGCCACAGGGTAGAACGGTAAATAAAGAATATTACCTGGAAGTTAATCACAATTTGCGCAAAGCAATGCGCCACAAGGACCCGGATTTGTTGAAGAACAAAAATTGGCTTTTGCACCATGGCAAAGCCCCTGCTCACATATCGTTACTTGTGCGCGAAATTTTGGCCAAAAACAACACACTAATGACGCCGCAGCCACCGTATTCCCCAGATCTGGCCCCCAGTGACTATTTCTTGTTCCCGAAACTGAAGAGGCCCATGAAAGGACGACGCTACGCTACGATTGACGAGATAAAGACTACGTCGACGGAGGAGCTTAACAAGATCACAGAATATGATTTTTTGAAGTGCTTCGAGGACTGGAAAAAACGTTGGCACAAGTGTATAGTATCTAATGGGGATTGCTTTGAAGAGGACAAAATAAATATTAATGATTGGTTAAATAATTTTTGAAAAATCACAAAAGTCTTTGAACATACCTCGTATATACGTATTCTCTTTATATCTATTCACAAATTGTTTGTAATCACGTTGTTTGTTGTTTTTTGATCTTCCTTGGTACCTTTTGTAGTGTTCGTGGCTTTGAGAAGTGACGAATTTTCTTGGGATAATTTTATTAAACAGTAATTATACCGTGAAACATTTTCAAAGAATATTGTCAGTAACGACATCAACATAGGATAACTTTAACATTTCGTTCCTGTTTATTTACTACCATATTAGCTTTCGCCATAGTAGCGTTTCGCCAATATAGCGTTAATGCTTCAAAGTGAAATATTATTATATTATTAGTATAGTAATATTTGTGCGAAAGTTATTTAAGATTAACTTTAATTTTTATGCCATTTCTCATCGAGAAACTCATGGAACAGTAAATTTTCTGGCAGTGTTAATCTCCACGAAGGGCCATTTTGATTTATTAGAAATGTAACCTTGAAAGTGCTAA
The DNA here is from genome assembly GCF_022747635.1 of Hetaerina americana. Classification (NCBI taxonomy): domain Eukaryota; kingdom Metazoa; phylum Arthropoda; class Insecta; order Odonata; family Calopterygidae; genus Hetaerina; species Hetaerina americana. The sequence continues at coordinate 842,562 of NW_027286986.1, read as the reverse complement.
AAAAACAGATGTGTATCGTAACCACATTGAGGTTGATTTGAGGAAGTGACCACCAGGGCTTCAGTCTCTCGTCTCGAGCAAAGAGATATCCATTTGCTTGCAACCCGCTGCAGTCGACTATTCATTTCCTCAACCCCTCCTCCCTTTAACCATCCTCTTACGTTCTGCGGTTTCAATATTTAGCATTGCGCCCGTTTTCTGTTTATTAATTATGTAGTACGAATTGCCATAGTACAAAGTTACACCTTGGCCTGCAATGGATGATTCACATGCGCTGAGGCGTTCATCCGAACGCCCTATAATCATTGCTTTCTGTTCCAGTGAATCCCAGGGACGCATGCAACGCCCGCAATGTCGTCTCCCACTTTCGGCTAAAAGGCAAGCGGCTTTAACGCGCTTCGATCAATCCGAGGGCGTGAGGTTCCTTCAACAATCGCCACTCTTCCTACAACTCGCTTGAGTCGACTCCGACAAGCTCTCGACTTGGAGCGACACAAAGCAGTAAGCTAGGGGGAAAGTCGCCCGGGAATGACTCGTGTCGTCTCGCCTGGATAATGGGAAGGCAGGATTAAATCTCGAAATTAACGAGTATGCGTCCAATCGCAATTAACCAAGTACCTTGATTAAATGAGCCATTAAATTAAAACTGCGCGACTCGCCTAACGTGTTTCAAGGCTATATTTAGCAATTCATTCCCCGACGTGTCCAAAGTATTCTGGCTTTACGACTTCCTAAGACTGGATTTTCATTTGATTAATTGCATAATGGAGTTAGCTTTATTTTTAAAGACTTTAATAACATTTGATGACGGTTATTTTTTAGAGGAAAACAATAAAAATTCTTGTTTCCGCTTTTAACTTTAATTTATATTTGCAAAGAAAAGTATTGTCAATGTGTCTCTAGAAAGATGTAATAACTTTTGTCATGAGTACAGGCTGTCAGAAAACTTACTTGATTTCTACTCAGACACTATTATACAACTAGGTTAGTTATACTACGTAAATTGTAGAAACCCTTACGTATGCGTGATAAACAATATATTACCGGCTCCATTAAACTCGGTCAGTTGAATTTGCAAATATGTAATCAGACAAGAGCCAAGGTTCATCGACCCGAATGTTGGATTGATAGGTGAGGTTTGCAGCCAACAAGTACTAAACCTAACAGGTTGTAAAATGAACACAGAATTGAACGTGGGCCACTTCCGTTCGCTGCGCCACCTATGGTTTCACCGGGAGTTCTGGTACCCAGAAAATCACCAAGTTTGATTAAGTTTGAGCGTGTGCAAAGGCGTGCCCAGGAATCGAACCCGAGCCTTCCGCTGAACTCGTTGAACTCCCACGTCCCCCTGGGAGACATTAAAAGAGACAGGACTAAAGTTATATTGCTACAAGTTTATCGTAAAAAGTATGTTAAAATGATATCGTTTCTCTGTAAAATTTATCAATAAAAATGAAATTATTCCAATAAATATCTGTCAACTGTAATTATGTGAGCTTAAGTTAATTAAAATGTTAGCTCCTCGCACAGTGATTAGTATGAAATGGTAAAGCATATACCTTTTCACAAAAAAATAGAATCAATAGCTAATAGCTAGTGAGTAATCCTCAGTACGCGGGCGAGTAACGAGTGAAAAAATTCATCACATCTATCGTTAGAATGAAATAATATCTCTACTAGTTCATAGTGTTTGTGACGTCAAATAGTTGGGTATTGTGAATGGGAATATATTTATATATTTTTATGTGTTTGTGTATGTATATGTATATATATATATATATATATATATATATATATATATATATATATATATATATATATCACTATAAGGTTTTAGAGGTTTAAAAATATGTATTTTCTGGCTCCTATAATGAAATTATGGTCGCGCATAAAAATTCAACAAAGAGCTGAATGCGCAGATTTTTGCTGGTCTTCACGATTGGCTATTGGGTGAGAAACTAGTCGTCAATATTTGGCGTAACACCTTTCCCTGTCAATTGGAGCGAGGCGGTCGTTCCTCTTGGCCTTCGAGTGATTTCCGAGGCCAGCCTGCTCGTTCCCGGGCATTCACTTTCGACTTCGCGGCAAACTTGCGATGCCATGGCGCGCGCTCTTTTCACTTAACGGGGGAGTTTGGGCGGTCTGGCTGCGTGTCTGCAGGTCGTTAAGTCCAAAGGGTGGCATTTCTATCGGACATCCCTTAGTCGATCCTCCTCTACTCATTCCACTCCATTCACCCCTCCTCCACTGCCGCCATCTTTGGGAAACCTCCCCCTCCACAGCTGCCCTCCGATCAGTAACTGTCCTCCGCTCCGTAAACCCAATCCTCCCTCAACCCCCTCCTCCTGATTCAACCCCCTTCTCCACATCCTCTCTCCTCCCTCAACCCCCTCTTAATCCACCACCTCATCCCCAGGCCTTTTCCTCCACATCGTCTCTCCTCCGCACCCCTCTCCTCTTCCCCTAAATTTCCTTCCACTCCACCCCCTCCTCCATGTAACCCTCCTTCTTGAAGCCCTCTTCCTACACATCCCTCTCCCTCCACAGACATCATCCTCTCCTCCAAATGCCTTTTCCTCAAAGCCTCTTTGCCCTTAAATCTCCCATCCTCTCCCACATCCCCTCTCCGTCGCGCTGTTGGCTGACGGGTCCATGACTCATCGACGTGTCGGCATAAGGCGACGAGGAGGAAACGAGAAAATAGGCCTTCCCGTCAACGACGGATGGGCGTCCATCGAGGACGTCGAAGCGGAAAATATGTGGGGAGAGGGTTCGCGGTAATTCACCCTTATTTGTGGAGGCGCAAGTGTGCTATTGTAGGAAAGAATTTGAAGGAATTTGATTAAAAGAAGAAATATTTTTTGCGAAGCTTGGCTTTTGTGAAAATTCTCCTCACCGCATCACTTTAAAATATTAATTCCAGTAAGAGCTTCAAGTAGAAACCCATGAATGGTTTCCTCGCTTCCTTATTTTAAATGGATTAGAAATTGTATCACTTGTCCGGTTGTCATAATCTTCTTTTATAGGCACTCTTCCTCGATACATTTAACCGTCAGTGAGCTTGATATACTATATGATTTCTCCAGGATTTTCTAGGCGCACGCGTAACGGCGAAACTAGAAGTACCTCCAACCCCTTTTTCTGCTTTACTGGAAACGTGCATTTTAGTGTTCTTCTTTCAATTTGTCCGCTGTATTGTGGCTTTCGTCTAATTGTGCAGGGAAATAAAGAGCGCTTGCATTTAATGTTGTTAAAGGCGATAGATACGTGTGCCATGTCATTAAAAGTGTTTTAGAGTCGCGGTCAATTTTCTTCCGCAGCAATAGGAAATTGTCTTGTGTGGGAAGAGCCGTTAAGAAGAAAACAACTTGCCCTTCAACCATCCAATCTAATTCCTTAAGAGCCATTTTTAAATCCTGTCCATTACGGTCATAAGTAATTTATCTTGTGGGTCAATTTGATTGGAAAACACACGAGTCAGGCTGCTCCCATTCTCATGCCAAGTTCTAGTATAGAGTGCTTGGGGCGTCTAGTTTTTTTGAACAATTTGTGATCCACGTTCTGATTTTGGCAATATTTCTCAAAATGCACGTCCGTAAACCTTTGGTCATTTCTCGTTCGCATTTCAGTGTGCCCCAAGATATTCGGAGGACTTGGAATTCCATCATGATCTTATAAATAATTACAGTTAGGATCTTTCGAAGGTTTACTTGAATGTGCTTATTGCTTTACTCATTTGCGAAGGAAGGAGGATTCCGTGCAGTGGTCTGTCTTGCAATAAAAATTTGATGAATTTTCGCTTTAGACTCTCCTACCTTGTAATACGGAGTAATATTTTATCCGTATTAGTATTATTAAGTTTGTTTGCTCTTATACCTGTAGCTGTTGGTTGAGTCGTACACGTAATCTTCGCGCTTTGAGCTGCTGCTACCCCAACTGATGTTCCCGATATTCTCCGCATCCGAAACCACCTTTAACGGATATGTTCACCTGAAATGCCATCCTCGTGTATTTCATAATATTCAGAAATCCAATCTAACTAAGCAAGTTCTCTTCTTGTTCGATGTAATGGCACTTCCGATCGCAGCGAGCGGGCCAAGTTCGCAAACACAAGAGGGCGAGGATCAAGCCGTGGGAGAGGCGAAGTGAACGTGGGAAGGGAGAAGGAGAGAGAGAGAGAGAGAGGGAGAGAGAAAGCGGGAGGCAGGGGAAAGAGAGAGTGCGGAGAAGATTGTGGGGAAGGGGGGATTGATCGGAGGATGGGCGAGGTGGAGTCAGTGTAATATAAGGAGGGGCAGGGTGGACGGGGAGGCGGGAAAGAAGGAGGAATCAAAGTGAAACTTCATTAAGGCGCAGTCATTCCGGCGGATATTTCCAAAGGTTAATTGGAATGAGAGAGAGAGAGGAATAGATGAAGGGAGAAAGTGTGTTTCGAAAAGGGAGACTGGGTACCTTGAAGGGGAAGTTTTTCGAAAGCGGAGATAATGAGAAAAGAAGAGATATGGGGTAAAGGGAAAGTGGGGATGGGTGCGTGGCTGGGGCTGACCGGGGGGTGTGGGGGGAAGGGATGCGAGAGGGGGAGTGGTGCCTTTGAGCCGGCAAGTGTCCTTCCAAGAGGGTGGGTGAGCCGCAGGGTGCGGAAAAGGGACGACTTGAAGAAGCTTTCGTATCTCACACGAATAGTTGGAAAAGGTAGAGACGGTAAACGGAAGAATTGTAGCCGTTTCTCCTCGTCCAGAGTCCACGTAAAATACGCCACGAGGATTTGGATTAGTCTCCGAAAATGCAAGAGAAGAATTGAACGAAATTCGAGGGAAATGTTTCCAGTACATTTAAAGGAAGTGTCATAAACGCGCGGAGCTCCCAACGCATTACGATACAGTTGCATTCAAATTCGTCGAATAAATTCATTCTTTCTTAAAAAAATATAAAATCACTGGAAATGTTAAATATCTTTCCTTTAAGACTTCCCTTTTCTTGTTCTTAGTTGATGTGTGAGCAATCTCCAACGCACGACAATTGACAGCTAGTGAGGAGTTACGCTGTTAAAGACGTCGATGCATTTGACGGCTGGGTGTAAATAGCAGCACAGGGAAAATATCAGTTTTCATCAAAATCACCGACCAATATTTGGGTAGGAATATATCATACTTAGTTCCCAAAATGATACGAATGTAAATCAATCCTAAGGCTTCCGCGACGGCTTTCTGAAAAATGATCGATGCTGCGTCTGGGAATTACTGTCGCGTAGGTTCATTGATGGACATTAATTTTAATCCAAATTATCTAACAGTCAACGCGACGGTAATTCCCGCAAGCAGTATGGATCCTTCATCAGATACGAATGTTGTTAAATAAATAAAAGATGTTTAACGGCCATATTAAAAGAATTCAATTGATCCCGGCTCAACCTTGTTGAAAGTCATTTTAATTAAATGAAGAATACAATGTATCTTTCCACTGTCCTTGGAAAGGGCAGTGTAAAGATACATTGTATTCTTCATTTAATATTAAAAGAACTAGGTACCTATATGGATATGAAATACTTCCACAAAGTGAAGCCTGAAACAGTAGAATATATGTTTAACGGCGGTTGATAGTAAATGGCGGAATTAGTACCCAAAAAGTCAAAGCATTCGTTAGTTGTTTAGTACCAATATTAGTTGAGTGTACCCTCTCATTCATTCAAATGTTGTGATAATTCTCTTGAACTATTTACGCCGATCCATAAATAACCAACCAAATTCTCTCTTAGTCTTCCTCATTGGTTTTCCCATGGTTTCAGTGTATACTCTGTTAATAAAACCATAAACACAGTAATCAACCCGAAGTTCGGTTTGGTAGGTGATGGTAGAGACCCAGTACCAAGCCCTATACGGCGTGTGAAAATTCACACATCAGGGTAGGGAGGCCAGTTTCTTTCCCTGTGCCGGTTATGGTTTCCCAGGAAGACCTGGTACCCTATAAATCACTTTAGCTTGGGTAGAGCTGCAGGTGCCCAGAGTGCCTTGCCCCGGAATCGAACCCGGGACCCTCCGGTCAGCAGTCCAACGCTCTACCCACTGGACTACCGCGACCCACACTCTGTTAATATCAACTCCAAATGTATCATAACATCATCATATTAGGTCTGCTGTCAAGATGTTAATTAAATAAATTACACCTGATCAAATATGAAAAAGTTGTAGGAAGAATTCATTAATTCTAAAAAGATTCACGCCTATTTGACTTCAATTCTGATTCAATGGCGACGCAGTAACATTAGTATAACTAAATTGGTAAGAATCAACAAATTGTGAAGTTTCTTTTTACCCTCATAACTTGGTAGGAGTTTGTATAAAAAATAATTCTGGCCGATTTTGCTTTTATTTAAATGGGATTAGGCATGGAGTGTTCTAGATCTCTATCGTGTCCCGTGCCTTTACGCAGGGAAGAATGAAAAAAGAACGAGGTAGTGCGAAAAAATCACTATTGCTCCAAGGAAAAGCAGTGAACAGTGATGAAATATATTACTTTTATTTGATCCGTGGAGTCTATTATATCGTCATGATAACTGCCTTATACTTCTGGTTCGAAAGTAAATCGGGATTCCTGAATATTGCAAAATGTAACGGTCTCTCTCTTAATATGTGCAGGAAAATCACATCCTAGTTTCTAAGAAAGCTATCCCATACTTTCTTCTTCTTCCTCCCCCCTCCTCCTCCAATATACTTCCCATCTCATAGCAAATGCCAAGTTGAGGACACCTACGGAAAATGCCGCTCCTTCTCAATCACAATCCAACTGTCTCATTTCCATTAAATTCCTAAATAATCGATTTCACTTCAACTGCCAATTCCCCTTGTAACCTGGCAGTTATGTGGTGCACTAGGTATATTCTGGTTTCTTTGTTATTTTTAATGTCTAAACTAATGTGTTGGCGGGATTCTGAGTGACACATAAGTAACGTAATCAGTCACACATTTTGTAATGGCACTACGAATTGCGAGGATACGAGTGATGCAATAATCAGGGGCCATTTAACCCTTAGTTTTAATCGTGCAAGCAGAGGAAATGGTAAGTAAGGGATGGGTATGACTAGAGATAGGAATACGAGTAGGATGGAGGAAAAATATAATCTTTTATGTTTGTACATGATGGGGGATCGGTCAGACATAGAATTGTAGTTATTGTGGGGGTAATCGCAAAATCAGTGCCATAAGTAGGTGTGAGAAGAGATTCAATGCTAATTACGTTTAAGTAATTAAATGATAATATCAAGATATGGGCACAACATATTAAGGATTAAATTTAAAGAGATTAATCTAAACAAAGGTACCAAACTAATTCAGAAAATCTTTTAAAAGCAACGGGAAATTCAGTGAGAGAAAAATGGCGATAAGTTGAGAAGCGTTTCCAAAGCGGCGGAAGTTGATGAGAAACACGACAAGTATTGATGTAAAGGAGAGACTATAGAAACCAAAATAGGATTGTGTGGCATGGCTGGGAGACTTGGTCGTTTTGGCGATGTGGTGATGCTGGGATGCAATGGAACAGCTTACGTGTACATATAATTGAGACATTGGTTATGTAGGTGTGGAAATATATGGAAAAAAACTATGCACAGATAAGCAAACAGAATCTTTGACTGAAAGTTGGAAATGATTATCCGGGGGGTTGATTGGGATTGGGTGTAATGGATATTTTAAAAACTTTGAAAGAGGGGGAAATGGGACGTCGGTTGCGGGAGATTGAGGGAAGAAATGCATTTTGAACTAGGTGGTGAGGGGTGTAGGGGTATTTAAGGCCCGGCAAGAGGAAACTTGGAAGAGTGGCGGAGGTTGATTGCGTCTTCATCTAACAACTACTTTGAATCGCTGGACTGCAGTCAGTTATTGTAAAAGAAACCCGCCACGCGAGGTGACATTTACGGAGTATTGCCTCTAAGGCTACCCACTAAGCTCGAGGACTGATCTCGAGCAGATGATAAAGAAATGAGATCACTCTTCCCAGAGAGCCCAATGAATGAAGGATTTTCCTTGATCCCCAGGCAATTATCCACCAGACACTTGCGCAAATGCGATATTATTTCGAACAAATCTGTAACAGTATGACAGTATGGGAAAAATTATTCTAATAATGTTATTCTTCTTCAGGACGTATCATACCTCTATTTAATTAATCCTCAATTACACCGCTATAAAAAACGTGCGGAAAAAACCTCAACTACAGCCAATCAAATTTATGAAAGCGTAAAAGCGCAAAGGAAGAGATGTTTAGAATCAATGCAAGTTGCAAGAACGTGTTTGAACGGCCAAGCGTAGAAGAAACTTTTCATCCAACGCATTCGGCTACTGTTCCAAGGGAAACAAATATATATGTATCAAAGAATTAAGTTCAAGGAATAAGCTCTCTCGCATAAAATTTGTAGATATAATGTTTAATGAAAAGTTCAGGTATCTGTTAAATAGATATAATGATTAAGAGAGAAGTGATGTCAATCGCAAAGCTTCATTTATGGTAAAAATGTTTTGTCTTAACTATTCCCATCTAATCCATATTTTTAAAACTATCCGCACATCCCCTTGCAGAGAAGTTCAATTTTCCTCCCAAATCCCTAAGCAATCATCGCCATCATCCAGTAACAGCATAGCGCAATGACAGAGAGAAGAGAATGGATGCCCGCCCCTGAAGAGATGCAAGGAAAGGAATAAAAGAGCTCATATATTCTGATCGTCGAAGCGAGTGGCTGACCGAGTGCGAGCGGATATTGAAAGGTGAAGCCACGTTGGGGCTTGTGGGTAGGGAAGGAAGCAGAAGCGTATTGAGGGCGAAGATGGGTAAGTATGGAGGGCAGGATAGAGTGGCGGGGAGGTAATGAACTCTCGGGTGCAGGGGGGTTGCGGGGGGGGGGGGGGTGGAGGGGGGGAGGTACGGGGCTTAGGGGTTTTGTGATCCGCGTCCCGGGAAAGCCGCGATTTGCCCTCTACAATCAAATTCGTTAGTCGCCCAGCATTTCACAGTTCTCCCGATTCGGGAGGGCGTCAGGGCTCGGACATCGTCGCCCCTCCAATTCATAAAACATAAGCGCGGTGGACGGACTTCGTCGCTTCGCAACCGCCCCCTTCCATTCCTCTGCAATTCGCGGCCGCGGCAAAATTCAAGCAAATCTCCTCTCCGAAAAAAGTTCATTTTATTTTTCTACAAACTTCAGTACTTGCCCTCAACAAGCAAGGCAACGTTTTTCGATCTAGGTCTGGTACTGTGTCTGGTGCGTTGGTGTCTTCAGCGAAGGAAGTGCTCGACCTGAGTGTCTTCGCTCCGTGACGTGGACCCGAATCACACCGGTGAAACGATTTCTCACTAGAAATACGTTTTCCTCGTTTCGGCGTTTGCAGAGACTGATCGAGTCCCAGTTATCCGTTCCTCTGATGGGACACAATACTGATGGCCTCTTTTATTCTTCCGATAGGGGTAGGAGGATAAGTAGATATATAGTCGCCTTTATTTCGGGAAGAGATGGAGACAATGGAGTCTCCTCTACCATCTAACCTATCATCAAACATTTACAATATGAAACTTTTAAAAAATACGCAAATTGTACATAAATAGTAATGAAATCAATGTATTTAATATCTTAGGACTAGCATACAGCTACACAATACATTAGTTGCTTCAGTAATTAATAACTACAAAACAAAATATATAACATACACCCATGTAATACATACTCATACTATACATACACATACCAACACATACAAAACACACTTGTAAGACAATATTCCTGGTTATATTTATAATCGCCAATACAAAGTATGATGCTCCTGCGAAAGAAAGAAAAAGGAAGGATCTCGAAATTTTGATGATTCCTGGATTTTCAGTGGTTGGTCTGCTGCAAAATTAGTGATTTATGAAGTGCGTGCCTGAATGATGGCATAGAAGGCGCATCAGTTGTAATGGGTGATAACTTATTCCAATTGCGACATGCTGTGACTGCAAATGGCTGGTTTTATGCAGTTATTCTGTGATGAGATATAACGAGTTTGTAATTAATTCCAACAAACTTCGGGAAATGCCGCGGCAGTAACTTTTCACGCAGTCAACCGCTAATATGCAGTGCAGTTCAACAATTCTCGACACGACATCGAGGGTTCCGGGTTCGAATCCTGGTCAAGGCGATTTTACGCTCTGAAATTGTTGCATTGAGTTTATTATTACCTCTGGGATTCAATGCAACAATTTCAGAGCGTAAAAATCATTCACCTTGACTGGGACTCGAACCCAGATCCCTCAATATCCGGTCGAGTGCTTTAGCCACTTAAGCTACCGAGGCGTCCTCTTAAACTCTGAAATTTTGGGGCTTTTAAAGGAACTAGATGTTATGACGAAATACCGTACATACAATGTCACATGCATTCGTAGTCGTGCGCGAGGCGCCACTGTCCACGAGGTTAAAAGCCAACTTTAAACACGTATGGTGTTTTCCCTTTGACAAATTCCAAAGAAACTGCGGGAGATGCCGCAACAGTAACTTATAACGGAGTCATCCGCTAATGTGCATTTTAATGCAACAATTTCAGAGCGTAAAAATCATTCGCCTTGACTGGGACTCGAACCCAGATCCCTCAATATCCGGTCGAGTGCTTTAGTCACTTAAGCTACCGAGGCGTCCTCTTAAACTCTGAAATTTTGGGGCTTTTAAAGGAACTAGATGTTATGACGAAATACCGTACATACAATGTCACATGCATTCGTAGTCGTGCGCGAGGCGCCACTGTCCACGAGGTTAAAAGCCAACTTTAAACACGCATTCACGGTATTTCGTCATAACATCTAGTTCCTTTAAAAGCCCCAAAATTTCAGAGTTTAAGAGGACGCCTCGGTAGCTTAAGTGGCTAAAGCACTCGACCGGATATTGAGGGATCTGGGTTCGAGTCCCAGTCAAGGCGAATGATTTTTACGCTCTGAAATTGTTGCATTAAAATGCACATTAGCGGATGACTCCGTTATAAGTTACTGTTGCGGCATCTCCCGCAGTTTCTTTGGAATTTGTCAAAGGGAAAACACCATACGTGTTTAAAGTTGGCTTTTAACCTCGTGGACAGTGGCGCCTCGCGCACGACTACGAATGCATGTGACATTGTATGTACGGTATTTCGTCATAACATCTAGTTCCTTTAAAAGCCCCAAAATTTCAGAGTTTAAGAGGACGCCTCGGTAGCTTAAGTGGCTAAAGCACTCGACCGGATATTGAGGGATCTGGGTTCGAGTCCCAGTCAAGGCGAATGATTTTTACGCTCTGAAATTGTTGCATTAAAATGCACATTAGCGGATGACTCCGTTATAAGTTACTGTTGCGGCATCTCCCGCAGTTTCTTTGGAATTTGTCAAAGGGAAAACACCATACGTGTTTAAAGTTGGCTTTTAACCTCGTGGACAGTGGCGCCTCGCGCACGACTACGAATGCATGTGACATTGTATGTACGGTATTTCGTCATAACATCTAGTTCCTTTAAAAGCCCCAAAATTTCAGAGTTTAAGAGGACGCCTCGGTAGATTAAGTGGCTAAAGCACTCGACCGGATATTGAGGGATCTGGGTTCGAGTCCCAGTCAAGGCGAATGATTTTTACGCTCTGAAATTGTTGCATTAAAATGCACATTAGCGGATGACTCCGTTATAAGTTACTGTTGCGGCATCTCCCGCAGTTTCTTTGGAATTTGACTCTGGGATTCAGTTTAAGTATTCTATCAAGTCTATTGACATCATTGGTAAAATACTGAGGGGTTTTATAATTTACTATTTGGTAGAGAAGGAAAGCATGTGTTTCCTGCAAGAATCCAGAAGTAGCCAGTTTAGTTTTTTTTATAATTCTGTGATGTGATCAGCAATTTTAAAATTAAAAGTGAAGCGCACGCATGAGTTCAATGGCCTTCGTTGAGTTACTGACAGCTCGTTTGTAAGGTCCTGATACACTAAGTCACCATAATCAAAGTGAGCGATAATGAGAGAGGAAACCATGTCTTTTATAATGTGATGGCCATAATACACTGATAGTTCCTAAGGGAGTGGAGGGACTGATGATATTTCTGCAAGTTTTAAAACCTCGTGAATATCATGAGAAATGTCCATCTATGAGGAATCCTAGATTTGTGACAACATTATTAAGTGGAATGAGTCTGCCTTGAAAATACAAGTGGAATGGTTGAAATACAACAATATTTTTTTGGAGTTTAGGATATCCAATCAGTATAGCTTGTAGCTATAGTTTAATGCGTTTATATATATATATATATATATATATATATATATATATATATAGCGTTTATATATATATATATATATATATATACATATACATATGCATATGCATATATATCCCTCCCCGGACTACAACCTTGACGAGGTGGAAGGGCTTGTGCGTTCCGATGACCTGACCTAGAGCTGTGCTGGCAGGAGTAATAATAATTGATCCTGGTAGGGTCACCCATGACAGATAGGTCGAAGGTTAGAAGCCAGATGAAAGGTAGTCCACGCAGCGTCTGTTCCTCAGTTAGGCGGCTGCAATGGGGTCTGAACACAGTGGGGCGGCCAGTAAGTAATTATGTCACGTTAAAAACACTCTTGAGGAAGGCAATGGGATACCACCTCAAATATCATTCCCAAGATTAACATGATGGACTATACAGAGATTTTGAGTCCTGGCAACTACGGGGCCCGGCCCAATCGGCCGTGTGTCCTGCCCGGCAGCGGGGGAGGCTAGGCTACCGCGGTCGCTATCCCATGAAACCCTTGCACGGGAAAATCAACAGTAGCAGGACGGAAGACCCAGAAGAAGAAGACCAAATTACTTAGAATAGGAACGTGGAATGTTAGGACAATGATGAGGACCGGGAAATTGGAGAATGTTAAGCGGGAGATGGAAAGGGGAAATATAGATATTTTAGGTCTATACGAGGTGAGATGGAAGGATAGCGGGGTTAACTGGAGTGATAATTATAGAATAATATAGAGCGGCAGGGAACCTGGGCTAACGAGGGGTTGCCATAGTATTGAACGAAGAGGTAGGAAGAATCGTAGTCAAAATAGAGCAGGCAACGGATAGATTATTACTAGTAGAAATAAAAGCAGAACCGACGAACTTGGTTATTATTCAGGTATACATGCCACCGAGCAACCACAAGGAAGAAGAGGTCGATAGCATATACGATCAGTTAGAGGACAAAATCGCGTGTGTTCCTGCAGGGAAACATTTGATAGTGATGGGGGGTGATTGGAATGCGACGGTAGGCGAAGGAAGAGATGGTGATGAGGTAGGGGACTACGGTTTAGGCACGAGGAATGACCGCGGGGAGAAAGTAGTTGAGTTCTGCAGGAGACAGGGGTTAGTCATCACCAACACTTGGTTTAGACACCACAAAAGACGCAGGTATACATGGAAAATGCAAGGTGACTCAGGTAGGTATCAGCGAGATTATATCCTGTTTAGACACAGGTTTAGGAACAGTGTGAAAAATTCGCACAGCTTCCCGGGAGCGGATGCGGACTATGACCCTAATTTACTTGTTATGAAATGTAGCGTCCGTTTCAAAATGATAAGGTAGGGGCGGCAAGTTAGAAAATGGAATGTAGAAGCATCAAATGGTTTGAAAAGGAAGGAGTACCAAAAGGCGGTAGAGGAAATCATGGGGAATGGTAAAGAGCTAAGTACTATCGAAGAAAATGGGATGATCAGTTTGGGTTTAGGATGTGGAGAGGTACGCGTGATGCCATTGCAGTAATGAGATTATTAATCGAGAGGAATATAGAACACAAGCAGGAGGTATTTGCCTGTTTCGTAGATTTCGAAAAGCTTTTGATAGAGTGAACTGGGAAAACCTAATGAGTATATTGCAGAAAATAGGAATAGATTTAGAGGGAAAGGAGGCTAATCTTTTACCTGTACATGTCTCAGACTGCTCAGGTGCGGGTGGGGAACGGTGAGTCCGGGGCAGTGTTAGGAACAGGTGTAAGGTAGGGTTGCCCATTATCATCGTTGCTGTTCAACCTGTATGCAAATGAAATGATTAAAGAGGCTAGGAATGAAAGTGGGCTGTGAATTCGTAAAATCAGTTAGGTGTTCTGATTCGTTTTTCAGATTCAGATTCGCTAGATTCGTGAAAAATTCGTACGAAAGGACAAACATGCGTCACATTGAATACAGATTCTTTGGTGGTATTGCCATAAGTTATTGACTGTGGTTTTTGATTACCCATTCTTTAATTAGTTTAACATTTTTATTTGTGAATGATGGAGCAATTGAATTGATCAAACACGCTTACCATCATCAGTATTAAAGAGAATTTGCAGGCTGACATAACTTAATTTCGATGAAATCATTAGGGGTTGGTAGGTAGACTTTTACCGCGTCTCGTCGTGGTGACTTCCTTCATGAAATGAAAGAAAGGCACCTTGCTGTTTCAAGTTATCTACTTTATTAAAAGCGGCTACGATAAAATGACGCGGATTCCAAGGTTGATTTGATAGGTGAGGCTAGAACTTACCTTGGGCTAAGATCTAAAATTTCACACGATGCGGTACGAGATTCATTTTCCTTCCCTGTGATAACTTAGGTCGATCTTGTCTCCGAAAAAGAATGCAGGCTGGATGAAGGTATGGGTCTTCGAAGTCGTTGGAATGAAATCCGGGCCCCCTAGTCAGTGGGGGCCCCATAGGCTACCGCGGCACTCCATACAGAATACCAATTTATCGTTTTCGATAACGAGTATCATATCCCGGGGCCAGAGTGAATGAGGTGCATCCCACCGTAAAGTTCAGTTTCCCTGTTTCCACGTCAACATGACCAATGACTCAACAACCCTCCTGGATGGCAAAGGGCCTTCCGAATGTCTCCCTCGTCGTCATGCACCCCGACAACCAGTGCGGAAATACGATTCGAATAAAAAGAGCAGCGTTTTTGAAATTAGATTCTGTCGCGTCGGGCAGCGCGTGATTGGCGCCGATGCGGACGTAAACTGCACGGTGGCGCAGCGGGAGGGTTTTTTTCAAATTAAGCTCCGGACGACCTTCAGCAATCGCCGTTCTCGGTACCCCAGCCCCCTTCCCCCCATTCCAACCCGCCCTCCCTCCCCCAGTCGCGTGATGGGAAAAAACGGGAGGCGTTGTTCGGTCGGCGCGAAAATTTGGACATCCCCCAATTCCCATAAGTCGTGGGTTGAGATGGCGTGGCGTGGACAATTTGGCGTCCACCTGATCGTCCCGCGCGGATTAAAGAAGTTTTGCGACAGAGTGCTCGTGGGATTATGCTGAAATTAAGGAGGTTTACAGCAGAATGAAACTGGAGTGCTGGAATTCACAACCATCATGACTTTTATTTTTGCAAAGAATGGAAAATATTAACCGATCGAATGTACGACGCAATCTCGTTCAATTTGGTGTCTGATGATTTTTCGTGTGCGAATATTTACCCTTTTGTTGGGATGTATTTCTTGATGTGACGCCAACGAATCTGTCAAAGTAATATCATGATAAATTGCAATATTTGAGTGTCGCTGAAAGAAGCTAGGTGGGTCATTTTCTTTGATTTCCGTAAATTATGGAACTATTATCAAAGATTTGGCATCATTAAGAGAATAAAAGATTGATTTTTAATACTAATTATACATTTTAGACAAACTGTTAACGTTTAAAATTACCTACGAGAATTTATGCTCAGAAGACTAAAAATACATGCCCTAATATGAAATAGTTATTTTTTATGCGAGGGTGGGCTGAAAACTAATGCACACGTCCTTATGCAAAACGAACAAAATGAGTTCAGAAGCGCGGCGGCACGTGGAAGTAACATTCCCCCTCAACACGCATGCGCAGGTTTGAATTTGATTCATTCATCCTTTGTATTTTGAGAAGCAAAAGTATGGAGATGTTTTCTAGTGCCGTGTCAACGCGTTCATATTTGTCAATCTTATGAATAACACTTCCTCCTACTAATTCTAAGGTCGAGTGCTGCATCCTCTCTTCCTTGGAGAAGGAGGGAGATAGGACCCCACTAGCGTGAAGACCAGCACTTCGGGCATTTCCTTTTTAGAAAGGCGAGCGGAGACTTATCGGGTCCATTACTTTCGGTTTAAGGGTGAGTCGTAACGTCCAGCCGGATAAAAGGCAGAAGAGTGCTTTGCATTTTGATTCCGCGATAGTACGTATATTTAAGAACTTATTACATTAATTCCGCTAGCCATGCGTATTCCTGGACGCGTCAGCTTTTCTAAATGTTAATACGTCCTATTCCTTGGGAAAGTCCCTCCCTTTTATCCTTAGCTATCAAGACGAAGAAAACGAAAATCGATAGGAATGTTGTATATCCAGCCTATAAAGGAAATGGATGCTAAAAAAGCAGGATGAAAGTCGAGAAAGGACCTCCGTGGGTGGGTGCGAGAATGGCTTTTGAAGAATATTATTATATTATTCTTGTTTATTGTTTTGTCAATATCAGCGGGTTCTGGCGAGTTAGGTGGTTGAGAGGGGCGACGGGGAGACGTTAGACAACCGGAGTTTGTGGAGCAAAAAGATGAGCGTCCTCTCCACGGGATGTGGGGTAACTACATTTCTCTACGGCCATAAAATGAACGACTCGGCATTTTTCCCACGTAAAAACTTGCCGACGAAAACCGGTCTTCCGGCAGCTCTAAAATGTATGGGGTGGAATTTTGAGAAGAATATCATGGACGGCCTGTCCCTGGTAAACTTGTACGTCGCCACCAAAGAGACATCATTCCAACTAATGTACACATAAAAGCGGGGCGTGAGCCACAAAGAAGAACGTAAGAATCGTGAGCAAGGGGACGTCCGGCCATTGCGGGGGAGATACGGTTATGAGGGGGAGGGGGTAGGAGGATGGGGTTGCGAGGGAAAAGACCGTGGAATGATTGGGTTTAGACAAAACAAAGGAGAAATATTATCGGGAGAGTAAGAAGGGTGAATAGTTATGTGGAATAGTAAGGGATCCGTTTTAGGATGGACTCGCAGCCTTAGAACCTCGATGGAACTAGGCCATAAAGTCACAGCCCTAACGAATTGCGATTTTTCTGAAACAAGAAGGTCGGTATTTGTTCGAATTCCGGAATACTCGCAGGACTCATAAATAATACCAAATGGGGCTATCTAATTAAGTAGGCAGTGCCAAAGATAATTTATACTATATCCAATAATACAGTACGGCCGAAGTATCTTTTAGAGAGAAAATTAGCCTCGGCGTCGACTGTCAATCGTCCAGATATGTCTTTCGGCCGGCTCCCTGTTTACCACGCCTCTCAACTTCTTTCTTCTCAGCGCCGTTGTTAACGCTCTCGTTGAGCCAAGAAACCTCCTCTGGTTTCCTGCCTCTGAATCCCGCGATAAGAAATTAATCGAATGCATTTCCAACGCAATTGTCATATTTATTTATTTATTTATTTATTTGGGATACATTGCTGTTAGGCGATAAGCCGGGTGGCAATGACATGATATAACAAACAGAAGTCATTCTTAAAACATATCACAGTGTCATTAAATAGTCGCCATTAAATAGTGTCATTTAACAATCCCATCATGTATACCTTTTGCATTCACGCCTAAATGATTTAATGCTTTTGGGTAAGGGCTTAAAGAGTTCATCAGGCAGCTGGTTCCACTCTTTGATTCCCATATTTAGGAACGAAAACTTGGCGGTGTTTGTCCTTTGGGGCATGTATTTGATTTTAAGCGGGTGATCATTCCTGCCGAGATAACATGGCTTATTTACACTCTCGTTCAGTTCTTTCCAGCCTCCGTCAGCTTTCAATATTTTAAAAATGGCACACAGTCTATTCAGCTTCCGTCTGTTCTTTAGTGACCCCCATCCTAGTGAGCCTAGCATGTCGCTTACACTGTCAGTCTGCCTATGTCGCCCTAAAACGTACCTGGCAGCCTTCCTTTGCACTGCTTCTAATTTTTTCACATGCCCTATTTCAAAGGGATCCCATACTGTGGTCGCATATTCGACAATAGGCCTTACAATTGTTTTGTAGTACTCTAATACTCTAATACTTTTGTAGTAATATGCAGTACTCCTTACAGTGGGTGATAATAAAAATTTTTTGTAAACAAGTTTTTTGTCAACATGCATATGATATGATTTTTCCCGTTTTTTAAGGGTTTTCAGCGAAAGTTTTTTCCCTTTTCCTTGCAATTTGAACATCTTTTCTCTCCCTTATCCCTTACTCTTTCCGCCTGGTGCTTGCACTCCCTGCCTTACACCCCTTTGCTGGATCGTGCGGTAATAATTTAGATGTATGCCAGATGAAAATATCAGCAGATGATTTACTGCATTTCTTAGACAAAAAATAAAATTTTAAGCTTCATTTTTTTCAGAAGACCAAACTGAAATTTCCAACAGATTGACTTCAATTTGTTTGACCTTTCATGTCAAATCCCAGACCCTTCTTCCTGGCTGAATCATATCACTTCCTTTACTCAGTGATCGCGATCAGATAACGACTGCAAGACAGATAACGGGAACACAGTCATTAGAGTAGATTTCACTTAGGGGGGCTCCTGTTCGCTATCCATCGCGCTCTCCTAAAGATATCAACCAAAGTTTGATCAAGCTTATCATATCCGTTTTCCAAAGACGCCCTAGCTTACGCTTCGCCCTCTGTTTAAGCAAAATACATTATAAGTTTTGCTGAAGGAACCGATGTTAAATTATAAATCCGGGAATGGCATGCTCGTACTAGCCACGAGTTTCATACAAATGTTTAGCAGTCTGAATCAGCCGACTGTGAAGTTGTGCACCGTTGCGGTTACTCTGACGTTGAGCATTGAAATCCGGGTCGTATCGTAATAAATATTTTTCAGTGGAATCACAAAGTTACTATTTTACATTTCCAACGTTTCTCTTCAATTTTAAGTAAATTAATGGAAGAACATGCATAAGTATCTCACGCATTTCAATAACTTCTTTTCAAATGTTTAGCTTGTTTCCTCCGCGGTATCATATTATCTCTCTCTCTCTCTATCTATCTATCTCTCTATATCTCTCTCTATCTCTCTATCTCTCTCTCTCTCTAGTATTCAAGATGTTGATCGCAGGGACGCGGGAAGATGCTTGGTGGGTAGATCTGCCCTACGGCCCGGGGCGAGTGGGGGTGAATTCCCCGAATAGGTAGATGCTCCACTCATATCTAGGAAAGAGACGGGAAAGAGTGAGGTTGGGGGGAGTGGAAGGAGGAAGGTTATGGGGTGGGTAATTGCAGTTGGTGGGATGAGGGATTGCCGTATCAGTGAGGAGTTTGGATGGGATAAGGGCGGGGAGGGAGGCGAGGGTTCGCGACCCCCGGGGAAATAAGCCGCTCCGGAGCGAGAGGGACGTTGTGCGAGGTGGACTGTTTTTTTCGTGCAATCAGCTTTGCAAGGGGGAGGGAATATTAATAAAATGAAAGGAAGTGGGAGAAAAAGCGAGCCAGTCCAGCGGTTGTCTCTCCCCGTATCCGAAGGTAAATTAATCGCAGATTCGATCAAAGCTATGCCCCTCGATGGCAAAATGGAAATCCTTTTCGTCATTCATCTCGATCTCAGGATTCAGTTCACTCATCGCTGTTGACCCGTCTGTATAATTAAAATAGAGCGCTTCAACAATAATGAGTTTAAATATGGATTTTCCAAAGAATGCATGCACATATTATTCCAAAGTAGAGCCCGGAGAGCATTTAAAAGTTATGTGTTTTGCGTCATCCGATATAAAAACGGGATCCCATAAGATGCGGGGGATTTCAGTATTCTCAAGGTGACGCATATTTACCCCTAGCTATAGAGATTTAATAACAGATTAACATAGATAAAGACTCTTTTGCAGATAATGCTTCGAAAAGAGTTAAGCAGTATGAGGAATATTTTTCAATTATGACTATTTCAGAATGTGGATAAAAGAAAAACCCATAATACTCAATTGTGTTGCGTTAGATTATAGTAGCACATCATGGGAAAAAGGCATTTTAATAAGTAACTTTCCAAAAGAGAGCATCCTGTGAAGTAGCTTCACGTTGGGTCCTCCAATCACCCAATAAATCACTTCGGGTTGAGTACCCTCGGTAAATCTCATTTTAAATACGAAATATCATGCGTCAACTGAAGGCATGCTGTCAGAAGAAATCAAACTGGTTGCTCGCACCCTAAGGCAGAACAAAATCAAAGACCCTGATATCGTGATATATTCCGGTAGGCGGAAGGAGCTAGAAAAGATGAAACCCCACTTTCCAAGCCCCTCCCGCAGAAAACACTCAGTGCTATCATTAATTTCGTATTCATTAAAATTTATTTTATAAGTGATACAGGTCAAACCTGCGTAAAATATGCGATGGAAGGGAATGGAATTTTTGGGAACGCATTTTAGGCGGAGAAGGAGGAAATGCAGTGACGAGGTGCCTCTGTAGATCTTTTCCACCTAACCTATCGGCACGGGGGCCACGTCTTGTAATACCATCTCTAGTTATCCTCCGGATTAAATATCGTTATGGAACACCGGAAATATAGTATAAGATTTTAGCTTGAATTCATGAGTTGATATACATAAATGAATTTATGAGTATAATATATGTTTCAATTAATAAATTATCGCCTGGATTCAATTAAGTTTTAACGGAATGGAATACAATAAGGAAAAAAGTAGGTATTTTATCTAGTTAATTTCTCAGAGCAAGCAGGTCATGAGTTAATTTTCCCTGACTGTTTTCAAAGTTCCCAGGCCAGGCATGAATGACCAAGCTGTTACACCACGGCGAGTGAAATTGAAAATCGCTAAATCGCGAATACAATAGTATTTTCCCTCAGTCCCAGTCATTCCATGCTATCGCGAGTGCGATATCATAGTACCCGACGGGGTGAGTCTACGATATGCGTCCACCTTCCTCAGGTTCGCCCCTTTTCACATTTGCCTTAGCATTGAAGGGCGGGAGGGAGGGAAGGCAAAGAGTTCCTTTTTTATTTGCCCCTCTTTGAGATATGAAATGGGTTGTGTGTGTACTGGGGGTCTGGGATGGCCCCAAAAATAGCGGAGAGGAAACGAGGGGCAAAATGCCGGCCAAAGCCATTGAAGAGCGCTGCGGGGAGGGTGGGGCGAGGAATCCACGGACGGGGATTGTAATAAGAACGAGGGAGTTGCATGCGCGACACCCCTCAAGGGAAAACCAACCGACTTACTACCAGGTTTCTTCATCAGAGTATAAGGTGCCACCGTCTCAATAAAAAGACACACATTCATACGGAAATAAATGAATATATATATATATATATATATATATATATATATATATATATATATATATATATATAATTAGGCAGAACCGAGGAACTTGGTTATTATTCAGATATACACGCCGTCGAGCAACCACAAGGAAGAAGAGGTCGATAGCATATACGATCCGTTAGAGGACATATTCGCGTGTGTTCCTGCAGGATCCATTTGATAGTGATAGGGGATTGAAATGCGACGGTAGGCGAAGGAAGAGATGGTGATGAAGTCGGGGACTAGGCACGAGGAATGACCGCGGGGAGAAAGCAGTTGAGTTCTGAAGGAGACAGGGGTTAGTCATCACCAACACTTGGTAGTAGTAGTTTTGATGGGAGGCGACCGACAGCTAAGGTCATTTGCGCCATAGGGGAAGGACAGGAAAGGATGAAGGGTGGAGAGAAACCCGGCGTCGGCATTAGCCTACTCTTTACGAAAGGCGCCAAGGGGTCCGCGGCTTAACGTCCCATCCGACGGACGGCGTACTCACTCAAAGTGCCCTCCACAAAGCACCTCAAGTAGGGATCGAGATACCTCTGAAAAATATTCAACACCGCCGGGATTTGAACCCACGCCCTCAGGGTGGGAAGCCAGTACGTTAGCCCCCGCACCATCTCGATCCCCACCAACACTTGGTTTAGACACCACAAAAGACATAGGTATGCATGGAAAAATCCAGGTGACTCAGAAAGGTATCAGCTAGATTATATCCTGGTTAGACACAAGTTTAGGAACAGTGTGATAAAGTCGCACAGCTTCCAAGGAGCGGATGCGGAATCTGACCACAATTTAGTTGTTATGAAAGGTAGCGTCCGTTTCAAAAAGATAAGGCAGGGGCGGCGAGTTATGAAATGGAATGTAGAAGCATTAAATGGTTTGGAAAAGAAGGAATACAAACCGGCGGTAGAGGAAATCACGGAGGATGGTAAAAAGCTAAGTACTATCGAAGAAAAATGGGAAAGTTTCAAGAAAGGGTTGTCTAAAGCCGCAAAAGACACTATTGGAACCGTTAACGCTAAAAGGACTGGGAAACCATGGATCACGGATGAGATTATTACAAAGATGGATGAGCGGCGAAAATGGAAGAATTTAAATAAAGAATTAGGCAAAATGAAGTACAAAGAATTAAACAATAAATTTAGGCGGGAAACTAATAAAGCAAAAGTAGCATGGTGGAAGACTCAGTGCGAGGATGTAAAAAGTCTGTAGAGGAAGAGTGAAGTCGGTGCGTTGTACAGCAAAGTTAAATCTTTATCGGGAAGTAAGAAAGGAAGACATATGCTAACAGTTAGAGATAAGGGAGGTAAGGTAATAGATGACGCAGGAAAGATTCAAGAGAGATGGAAGGGGTATATAGAAGAACTGTATAGGATAGAACTTAGACCAACAAAGTTAGACATTGAAAAAAAACTATGACGTAGAGGAAGAAGGAGGATGGAGTTGATGACTGGAACGTTGAGTAAGGATATTAAGAAGACTCTTTGATAACGAAAACTTAGGTATGGAGCGTAGCTATGTACGGTGCGGAAACATGGTCTTTGAAGCAGAAGGATAAACGTAGATTGGAGGCTTTGGAAATGTTGGTGTAGAGAAGAATGGAGAAGGTGAAATGGGCAGAGAAGAAAAAATATGAGGAAGACATTGGTATGGTGGGCGAAGAGAGGGGTTTGTTGGGATAAATCCTATTGAGGCAGGAAAAGTGGATGAAGGGAGTATTGACAGGCAACGGGATGTTGAAGACTGTAATTGAGGAGAGGAGGTTGAGAAAACGAGGGGGAAAGTCTTTTCTTAATATCCTTATCCAACGTTCCATTCATCAACTCCCTCCTCCTTGCGAAAGCCTCTTTGCCTAGCACAATTCTTCTCCTTACGTCCTTACTACTTTGACAGTGTTGGTCCAAGACACATCCGAGATACGTAAACTATTCTACCTGCTCTAATTTTTGCCCTGCTAATTTAATGATTAGCTTAGCCTTTTTCTTTCTAGAAAATCGCATAACATTTGTTTTATTGATATTGATTCTCATCCCATACCTGTCGCACTGAATTTTCAATTCACTAAGCAATGCTTGCAACCCCTTGGCTGACTTACAAACTAAAGCTTGGTCATCAGCAAACCTAACTGATTTTACGCATTCCCCACCCACTTTCATTCCTACCTCCAATTATTCCCATGCCTCTTTAATCATTTCCTCCACATGCAGGTTGAAAAGCAACGGTGATAATGGGCAACCCTGCCTTACACCTCTTCCTAACACTGCCCATCCGGACTCCCCGTTCCCCACCCGCACCTGAGCAGTCTAAGACATGTACAGGTAAAAGATTAGCCTCCTTTCCCTCTATATCTATTCCTATTTTCTGCAATATACTCATTAGGTTTTCCCAGTTCACTCTATCAAAAGCTTTTTCGAAATTTACGAAACAGGCAAATACCTCCTGGTTGTGTTCTATATATCTGGATCAATAAACTCACTACTGCAATGGCATCACGCGTACCTTCCCCCTTAATAAACCCAAAACTGATTATCCCCTTCGTAATCTTTTGCCCTACTCTCTATCCTTTTTTTTATGATCCTGAGAACAACTTTATCTGCGGGGGATATGAAAATTATTTTCTTGTAGTCTTCACAAGAAGTGGCCTTAACCTTTTTCGGAATAGGAACTAAAACTGAATTTACGAAGTCTTCCGGCCAGATTCTTTTCTTAAAAATACTACCAATCCGCCCATATAGCCACTTCCTCCCACATTTTCTCAAACATTTCAATAATTCCGCGGGAATGTTGTCCACCCCCACGGTCTCATTTAGTTTCATCTCCCTTAATGCCTTTTCTACCTCATCGTCGAGTGTGCATGGGCATCGGCTTTCTCGATCTACGTCTTGTTCCTTTTCTATGTCTAACTTTGTTGGTCGAAATTCTTTACCATACAGCTCTTTTATATATTCCTTCCATCTCTCTTGGATCTTTCCTGCCTCAACCACTACCTTATCCGCCTTATCTCTAACTGTTAGGATACCTGTAGATCCCCCTTTCTTACTTCCCGATAAAGATTTAACTTTGCTGTACAGCTCATAGATTTAACCCTTCCCCTTCAGACTTTTCATATCCTCGCACTGCGTCTTCCACCATGCTTCTTTTGCTTCATTTTTTGCCCGCCTAAATTTATTGTTCAATTCTGTGTAATTCATTTTGCCTAATTATATATTTACCTTTTTCCGTTTTTTCCGCTCATCCATCTTTTTAATAAAATCATACGTGATCCATTGTTTCCTAGTCCTTTTAGCTTTAACGGTTCCAATAGTCTTTTGCGGCTTTAGTCAACCCTTTCTTGATATTTTCCCATTTTTCTTCGATAGTACTTGGCTCTTTACCATTCCCCATGATTTCCTCAGCCGCCTGTTGGTATTTCTACCTTTTCAAACCATTTAATGCTTCTACATTCTATTTTCTAACCCGCCGCCCAATCTTTACTTTTTGAAACGGACGCTACCTTTGATAACAACTAAATTTTGGTCAGAGTCCGCATCCGCTCCTGGAAAGCTGTGCGAATTTATCTCGCTGTTCGTAAACCTGTGTCTAACCAGGATATAATCTAGCTGATACCTTTCTGAGTCACCTGGTATTTTCCATGTATGCCTGCGACTTATGTGGCGTCTAAAGCTAGTGTTTGTGATGACTAGCCCCTGTCTCCTCCAGAACCCAACTGCTTTCTCCCCGCGGTCATTCCTCGTGCCTAATCCGTAGTCCCCCACCTCATCACCATCTCTTCGTTTACCTACCGTCGCTTTCCAATCCCCCATCACTATCAAATGTTCCCTGCGGGAACACACGCTATTATGTCCTCTTTATTTATATGTATATAAATAAATAAATAAATATGTATATATGTATATATATATATAGTACAATACACAGTAACACATAATATAGAAACACAAAAAAAGAGAACACTCACACGTATTTTCTTGATATTTCGACGGAAACAATCTGTCTTCCTCTGAAGATGTAGAAGTAATGACTGCTGGAATTGTTGAGGTGAGGGGTGCGAGAGAAAGGGAACGGGCCAGGGGAAGGGGAGAACGGGAGGCGAAGGAGGGGTGAAAGGAATGGTTGGGGAGAGGAAAGGGAGAGGGAAGGGGTGGAAGTAACAGTTTTAGGCCACTCCCATCTGTGAACGACATTGAGGCCCGGATGCTGATAGGCCATACAGATGTAAATGAAAGCCAATTCAAGGGTTTTTAATTCTATAGGGTTATCGGATGTGGGAAGGGACGCTAGGACGGAAACATTGTAACACTGGTTGAAGGGGGTATTATGATGGGAAGCATGTTTAGGGATGGGGAGACCCGCGGACGGGGAGGAGGGATTGCACGAGGCGCGGTGGTTATTAATCCTAATGTTAAGTGGTGTGGAACATTGGCCCGATACATTGACGACATCTTTCTACTATGGCCACACGGCATAGATTCCCTCAATTCCTTCATCTCCAAACTCAATGATTCCTCATCTTTGTCTTTCACCTCGACCATTTCATCCTCTCAGATTACCTTCCTCGATGTTAATATTTCCCTCAGCAACAACAAATTCCTTACCTCTGTTCACACCAAACCTACTAATAAGCAGCAATACCTTCATTACAGCAGTTGTCACCCCTCCCATACCAAGCGCTCCCTCCCTTACTCTCTTTCTATCCGCGGTCACCGCATTTGCAACCATCCCGAATCCCTTAACAAATACCTTAACAACCTTCACCACTCCCTCCTCCAACGTGGATACCCTGATTCTCTCCTCCATAAAAAAATACTTAAACATTCCTACACCCTCAAGCCTGCGTCAACCACAGACTCCCAGCCTCTCTCAATCTGTACTACCTACTTCCCAGGCATTCAGACTCTCAAAGTCATCCTCAAAGACCTAGTCCCCATCCTCAAAAATCACAACACTTCCTCCAACCTTCTCCCCAATTGCCCCTCTGTCACCTTCAAACGTCCCGCCAACCTAGCAGATATCCTCAAATCCACCAGGCCACTCTCAAAATCCCCTCACACACCCAGAGCCATACCCACTCCATGTCATCGAGCAAGATGCAAAACCTGCCCTATTTTCACCACTCCACCCCACTCCATCCCACCATTCAACTCTCTCCCGCCCTTCCCCTATTCCTCTTGCACTTCCAAGAATGTTGCTTATCTTCTTACCTGTAAACTCTGCCCGTCCTTTTACATAGGCCAATGTTCCACACCACTTAACATTAGGATTAATAACCACCGCGCCTCGTGCAATCCCTCCTCCCCGTCCGCGGGTCTCCCCATCCCTAAACATGCTTCCCATCATAATACCCCCTTCAACCAGTGTTACAATGTTTCCGTCCTAGCGTCCCTTCCCACATCCGATAACCCTATAGAATTAAAAACCCTTGAATTGGCTTTCATTTACATCTGTATGGCCTATCAGCCTCCGGGCCTCAATGTCGTTCATGTCTTGGCCCGTTCCCTTTCTCTCGCACCCCTCACCTCAACAATTCCAGCAGTCATTACTTCTACATCTTCAGAGGAAGACGGATTGTTTCCGTCGAAATATCAAGAAAATACGTGTGAGTGTTCTCTTTTTTTGTGTTTCTATATTATGTGTTACTGTGTATTGTACTATTCGGCACTTCCGTGTTACGTCTATGAAAGCATATATATATATATATATATATATATATATATATATATATATATATATATATATATATAGGTGCACACACACAATATTATATTTTCAGAAGGCGTCGTGTATACCCGTGACGTATTATCCCTCTTATTATTGTGAAGCTTAACGGTTGGGGAGATGCCGTTTCACTCCTTCGGACGGAGTGGCAGCAGCAAAAAGCAAAAACGATATCATCATGGAAATTTATAGCGTGCCATAATGTTCCTTGATTGATAAGCTGATCGGGTTTTTCAATGAAAGGTCATATATTTAAAAAAAGAATCATTTCATCATGATGGTACGATATCAGTTTTTCCCAAAAGGCCTCTAACCCTGTTTATTTTTGGCCAGCCGTTTGTGTCCCGGCTGGTGATACCCTTAACTATTCAATTGAAGAACTGGAGTTTATTCTCTCTTGCCCTACAATACTTTTTAGTTGTGTCATAATTTTGTTTCGGACATTCAAATTCCCATTCACATTATCACTCTCTTACATTATTATAAAAATCGTTAAGCCCTACCATCCATGAATGAGATATATTTGTTTATACTATTGTTATTTTTAATTTTTGCTACGGAGTATTCTCCCTAAGCAATTAGTAATGTGTCACCTTTTATTATTTAGCTTCAGCCTGGAACGTATATTGATCAGAGACTTTTACGGTAAACAATTAATTTGATATAATTTTACTGTAGAAAATATTTCTCTTTAAAAATGAACTTCGTTAAATGCTGATAAAATGCCACTGTATTAACCCAGAGTATGTTATACCTAGGATTTTCAGCGTGAAAGTGAGCAGTATGATGCGTTTTCATGCTTGTTTCTAAATATGAGATGGGGGAAAATCAAAGCATATTTTCTTTTTAGTTTGGCAAAATATTTCTAACTTTTGCGTGTTTGTATTTATTTCACTGCAGCAGGATAATAGTATTCCCCGGCCACCAAATTTTAGATATTATATTCTTTCTGCTCGGTCTCCTTCCCTGCAGTTGGATTTATCTATTTCAGATGTAATATCGAAATAGATACCAGCCATTTGACTGGCTCTAAAAGTCTGCTCTTGTGGAGCATTGTTTTTCTTTTAACTTTATGCCGAAATTAACAAATTCCTATACAATTGCGTTTCCTTTAAGGCGTTGTGTAGAATAACTGCGGATCCTTTTGTCTAATTAAGTCTTCGCAAACAAAGGTTTGTAAAATTATATAAACCGTGATCTTTTCAAGTTTGGATAAAATTGGCGAAAAGGATGAATGATATCGAAGTTTTAAACATGGTGGAATGAGAGAGGAATGTAGAAATTCAAAGGTATGGTATTTACGTAGTTACTATGCGGTTGCTTAAGGAGCATGTTGGTAGGGAAGTCGGATAGAAGAAGGAAGAGGAGAGGAGTTATGGAGGAACGGGGGGGCGTATAAAGTATGAATAAATAAGCAAGACTGCTGCTCGTTAGGGATAAACAAGCGAAATTCCACGCAAAGCCTAATACGTGTGCAAAAGTCGTTAGAGACCAGACAAATGCTAATTGAGACGGGAATGTTTGTTGCTTATTCATTCACAACTTCTACGACTGGGAAAGGAAAACTTTTCACGCTATTGAATTTTGAAAAATTTCTTCCTGGCATTGTACAGTATCAGCCGACCTCAGCTGTGAACGTGAGCACATTTGAAATTGCCACAGTTTTGTGACCCAGAGTCGATTCTTGAACCTTCAAGTCACTTCAAAGGTTCCTTAAAAATTTAAACGCAATGACAAAAACATTTGTTACACATAACATTATATGCGGGTGTCTAATATCCATTGTAAAAATTTTTTATTCTCAGTATGAAATTCATAGCCACCATGAAAGAACTGAGAGGTAGCTTACAACTTTGATAACCCGTAGTGATGATTAAATTATTTTGATTCATTCTCGATGTATAGTATTTTAACGTAGTGACACCAGCTCTATAAATACTTTATTCCGGAAAAACATGTTGGATTAGAAGCACGTCCGTGGAGCAACGAGAGACCGAGGCGTAATAGATATTTTTATGCATGATTCCAGTTATAACATCCCGACTGGCTAGAGTACTCAAAGCAGCCGGAAGTATGTCGAGTGATCCTTTACAGGGCAGATCTTCAGGAGGAGAAAGGGAACGCACTTGGCGTGAAAATAAAATAAGGAGCGGTGGCGTATGCATATTGGGGGTAGCACATAATTGCAGCCGGTGTGCCGGTACATGTGTGGGAAATGGGTCTTAAACCTGTTCCTAGAACACTGACGGATGGGTCTCAAGCTGATGTGGAAAAAGTTCGTGAAGTGACTTGCATCCTGGAAGGGCGTCGGTTGGGAGACGTGGAGTCGGTAGGAGAGGAGAGCGGGAGGGAGTGGGAGAGGGGATGGCGACGGGAGGGGAGTGACGATAAATAAGCAGGGAGACGAGGGGATGTGTCGTGCGGTTATGAAGGGGAAGTTCTCTGGAGGGTGGAAGGGGTCGAGCGAGGGTGGAGGTAAGGAGGTCGCCCTTGTGCAGAACGCTCTCCTCTGGACTGAAAATCTTCTCGAGAACCAGGAGGGCGGGTGAGTCTGGCCCTGCCTCCCTCCGCCTCGAGAATAAATGCTCGGAGGATCAACCAACCCATCTTCTCTCCCTCCCCCTCCCTCCCTTACACCGCCTTTCAATTTACCGCAACCCTTCCTCACCCCACCCTCCGCGCCACTCGTCGCGTACCCCCTTGGAGATGGAGGTCGAATGCCCCCGAGGCTGATTCCCACGGAAAGGCGGGCCGGGGAACATTTTGCGCCGTGTGGGGTGGTGAGCCCTTGTAGGCCGGTCGGAGCGAAGCGGAGTTTGCGCGCAATGCGTGCGTCGCAAAAGTTCGCGGCGCAGAATGGCGCGATACGGCGAGGTGAGAGGAAGGGAAAGTGGAGTGAGTGAAGTGGAAGGAGCGAAGGGCAGAGGATGTGTGAACGGCGTGTTATGAGCTGGGGAAATAAAACTATTTTCATCACTGGTATGGGTAGTCTAGGGGAATACGTGAGGAGTTCTTTCATGACTACTATTGAATCATTGCGCTGCACTGTGGATTTCAATAGATATTTTTGTGCTAATTAAGGACAGAATAACGTCCATGACTTTCATTGTATATATTATTCAGATACGCACGTTATTCCTCCTCTTCCCAAAAATTGCCATTTCCCCCTATTAATCATGCCTTCTCTTTTAGTCGTCGGTTTTAGTCTTTTAGTGATGCCATTATATTTAAGCACACCCTTCATCCCTAATTTTGCTACTTTTTTACTTATTTCCTCCAAGCATTTTCACAAATCAATATTGATCGAATTGAGTTATAAATTACCAGTACTAAAACCACATTGTTATATGTCTATAAATGACACAATAGAGTTATTTAACGCCTTAAAAATTACACCATGATTGTTTAAATACTAAAGAAAAATTCGTCAGTTAGGTACCTCGCTGTGTTTTTACTGCATACATTGTTTCAAAGATTTTCGTGCTATCTATTACCGTGTGATTAAGCTAATGGGATTTTTGCGGTTGTTTTGTGGGTTTTTAAAAGTTTGATTTTATCCTCAAATTCAGCATGGTTTTATTAATTAATTTTTAAGGAAACAATTGCTGAATAAACCGAAAACGGGTGAGAAATCTCCGCATTTAATTTATTGTTATTTCCATATTATGGTTTCCATTGTCTGGTGGTTGATTTTGCAGTTACAAATGAAAAAAATGGATTACCGGGCTAGTTTTACCTTATACAAGAAAAAAGAGCATTATAGTAATGTTTTCATTCATTAGTATAATTTCATACTCTTTAAACACTGCTTGCATGCCAATAGTTTCAATTTGAACAAGCATAGGCTGGCAGCTTTTCGTCAGTGGAAATTGAATGGAGAATTTACCGCATAACCGCAATTTCCCCTTTCCCCACTGAGAACATATAATGAGAGGAAGCTAACTTATTTTAAGATTTGAAGAGATATATAATAATAATGTAGGATGAAAGGCATCACAAAAATTAATTGTGCCCCAAAAATACCTTGAATGGTGAGATCGATCGATCGATATGTTCTATGCCTTCAACGACTACAGCTGAAAAATGTTCTCCTGCCCATTAGTAATCGAATACTGTACACATCAATGCTAAAAACGTTTACGATGAAGTGGATAGAAAAATATCTTGCGAAAATCATGAGTGAGAAGGTAAATTGGGCATGGAGAGCCTAATCTTGAAGAACATATTCGGCTACTCTAGACAAAAAAGCCTCCTAAGAGTCAGATTACAGCCCTTAATACTTCTACAAACGCGAAAATACCGTTACATAATAAACGTTTTCCAAGACAACCCATTAGGAGAGGTGATATACTAGCCTTCACATCAGCCTCTCCATTTTGCAAATGATGCTTTCTAAATATGTTCATCTTAAACCTTTTCCTATGTAGTCTATGGATAAACAAGAGTTTATTAAATCAAACGATTCCCTCCCTGCTTTGAATAAACGCGTTTCTTAGAATCACTTCAAACTGATGTACGAGAAAGGATTAGACTAAACTCGCTGCATTACGTATCGTTATAAACCAATGGCAGTTCTTGTAACCAATTATTTTCCTTGCTCAATATTATACTTTTATAAATAAAGCAACAAATTACTCGGCATTTACGTGATAAATAGCTTCAGCGATACGATTTTTAAAATCACAAGCCCGAATTTTTTAAAGCCCTTTTGAGAAATTTTCGCTTTTATAATCAATAACTGATGCATAAATTGTGATCCACTTTCGCTTCTCCGGGATTTTTCATGTATTTTTTTTTAATCTCTCGCCCATATCATTCTCCGCAGTTGCTGATACCTCGTGAACACTTTTGGCAATTTAGTTCCTTCCCGAGGGGACTAAGTACTTAGTCTCTAAGAGAGTACCAAGAACTCTTCTCGAATTACGAGTGGGAATCGGGTCGATCGAGTTAATAGAGGCTGCGCTCTCTGCCGGCTTATCCGAGGTGTCGCCGCCACCGGTCACAGCGGCGGCGGCGGATGGGAGGGGGCCGCCCGCGCCTGGAATCCGCTCGCTCCCCACAATCTCTGGAGCATCAGAGTCGGCAAACCAAGGGAGCAGTTTGACTGGAAACTTCCCCGGCTTCCCCTGCCTTGGAGATAAGAGGCTCCCGCCATTTTGTCTCCCTTCTCGAGAATGCCCTCTTCTCCCCTGAGTCAACCGTTGACTTCTCGGTGCTTGTCGTATCTCGCGCCTCGGAAAGGTGCCTGACCCGACCCGACCGCGAGGCGCGCGAAACGTCGATCGCTTCTGGCTGCGATCCCACTGGGCGATGGTGCGTCGCAGGGGTTGTGCGATGGTTGTCGTCCGGATATCACTCCAGACGCCCTACCTCCGTCGGCGTGCTCTTGCAGTCCTCAAAGCCTCTCTCTCCCCTCCATGCCCTTCCCAAACCCGAATGAAGAAATCCCCTTCTCCCTCCCTCCGCGTGCGTTATATCCCTCTCCCTTAGCTTCCCCCTACTCCTTCCACCTCCTACTTCTTCGCTCTCTCCTTCCTACACCGCCTGCCACTCCAAACGCGAGAAAAACTCCCCCCCCTTGTGATTTTCAGTCTTCTCAGTGACGATCTTTGCTCATTCCTGATTATAATTACTGCTTACATCGCTCTTTTGATCTCACACCGTTCAGTTTCGGTGGGTGTTCGAAGCGATCACAGGGAAAAGGTTGTTAGCGCATTAAAAATCGTTTGTTGGCTGGTAATTGCTAGTGAAAAATTCCGACCGTCCCTGAAAATAGGGTGCTTATTCTGTTAGATGCAACAGTATTTCATGCGAGAGATAATGGATACGGTTATTGGGAATCTTCCAATGAAATAAAATTTGCCAAATTTAGATTAATATGAATTACTGAATTAGCAGCAGTTACGAGAAAAGGACAAGGGTTTGGTGGCTATCCATATTCACGTATCTTGTTCTATCCGTTGTTCTGCTCTTTTCTCAAAAACAATTGACTCGTTCGTATTCATTAGTTGCGCATTATCGTTCTTTTTTTTAATTCAGCGATTTTCTAAATTGTTTCTGTCTTCTTGATGTCATCCAGAATGAAGACAATTTCATACTGCGTAAAGCCGAAGAAAATTTATTTTCTCTCGTTATGTGAACCCTAAGTTTTTATGTGTAGTTTATTCATCGAAGAATCATAGTTTTTCAACTGAAAAAGATATTTTGACATAAGACTTCTACTTTCCCATGGCTAAAACGAAAAATCACCGATGTTTTTACCAGGATTTAAATCTACCAGCTGAACAAAACAAAAACCTAGAATTTCATCTATCATGAGTGCATGTAGAATTGGTCATTCCACTTACTATATACCGCACTTCCACAAAGTAAACACATCTTGGTTGATAAGATACGCAAATTTTTATTATCTCGCGCGCATTTTCTCGTCTCAACGATATTTTTTTCGGTGAAAAACATGATTTTCTCCTGTGTCCTCCATCTTGTTCGGTGTTTCGTTGCCAGCGTTTCGTTGGCGAAACCTACCTATTTCAGAGCATTGACTACTCTATGGCCATAAGGGTGAGAGTGGGGGATAAGGACGATAGCAGAGTGACCCATCAATGCGATAGTAACTGAATACTTGAATCTGAGGAGACGCCGGAAAAACAAACAATCCGTCGGAGCAAAAGTTATTATTGTGCATGATTCCTTGGGTAGGCTTACCACGGAGTGGAGGCAATAGGAAAGCTAAAGAGGTTGAATATTGCGACACCAAAGACATCTTGCTCTGAATAAAAGGATGGATTTGAATATAAAGGTTTCTAGTGCTACAGTGCCAATAGACCCGCTCCCTCTTCATCTACAGCACTCAACTCGGGGTTTATTTTCCCCTCATCACCATGCCCCCGGCCCTTACCTCCTCCCGTGTCTCCCACTTGCCAATTCTCACCTCCGACCAGACTCGCCAGAGCCCCGTCTCCGCACCCCTGCCAACCACCCCTCGGCCACGCCCACCCGTCCTCCCCCGCCCCTCGACACACCCCGCACGACCTCAAAACCGACGCCCTTGCGGTCCCCCGGTGAGGACCCCTCCCCATCACCCCCACTCCTACCCACTCCCACGCGCCCTCACGCAAACACTAAGAGCCCCCCCCCCCTTCGCCCAAAGATCCCCATGATGGTCCCGAATTTGCATTCCAAACCGTCTAAGGAGCGTGGCGAGAAATGGATTAACTCTTACGTAAGTCCTAAAGGAGAAAGTAGGGGCAGACTCCTTGAGAGAGAAGCAGTGATGAGTCTTCGGGAACAAGAATCCCGGCCCCCCGCCTCTCCTCCCTCCTCCCCAAATCCATCTCCTTCCGCCACGCCCGTTTCTCCCCCGCCCTCCGCGGGCCCCAAGGCGGCTCCCTTGTCTCCGTCTTCTGCCCACCTTGGCCGCCCTCCCTCCCGATTACCCACACCCCCCGCCCATCCCATATGGGCACACCACACCGACCGCGTCTTTTCCTCCTCCAAACTTCTCCCGGCACGCCTCCTCATCCCACTCCACCCAACCTCCACGTCCCTCAGCCTGCCTCAGGGGAAGGGAGGGTGGCCCCGCGCCGAAGAGCCGGGCTTCAATCCGCGGTAGGCCAATGACTCCATCCCCTCTCTTCCTTCCTCCCGCCTATTGTCTCTCCCCCATCCAGAATCCCCTCTTTAGCTCCTCCCGGAGGCACCTCATACTCCGCGCACCTCCCTCACTCCCTCTCTCACTCTCTTAGAATACTCCGTACCCCTCTTTCGCACGTGCCCTTTACTATTCGCACCCCAGAATTCCCCCCAACCGCGATCTCGTCGCATTTTTCCTTCTCTCTCTCTATCCGTATGCCCTCTGAAAGCCCTCCCCCTCTCCTCGAGATCTCTCCTGAGCCATGCCCTCGTAATGCGTGCTTTTCTTTCCCATCAGGTCGCCGTTTTCAATGTGAGCGCTGCCAGCGGAGCTCTCCTATTCTACGAGTAGATTAAGCCCGGGATTTGTGTCATACGTCCCAAATCTCCCTTGTTTAGCATGAACATATTTCACCCTAGGGTTTTTTTGTTTTGTTTTTAAATACGAGATATTACAAACAACAGTTTCAGGCTAAAACTTGTGGAATTCCCTCATGATGAGAGTAGAAAAAGAAACTTTGCACTTCCACATAAAGATGTAATATTTCACGACCGTGTTTTTGATGATGCACAGCATCGAAACCGCGGACGTGTGAAGTAATAAACATTTATGTGGAAGTGCAAAGTTTTTTTCTGCCCTTATCACGAGATATTATTTTTTTATCATAGTAGGAAAAAAAATAGTTTTCGTAAAAAACTATTGTTTGGTATTTATGAACACCAGGGGCTCAGGGCTGGATTTTTAAATGATTCCTTAAATTTATGCTAAAATGCTAAAAAAGCTTTTTATTTTCGAATGGAGAATAATAGACTAAATGCATACTACCACAGTATTTTTACGGTTGTTTAAGTAACAATAAATGAAAACGTAGAATTAAAATCCTTGAAACCTATATTGAGAAGGATTTGATAATTTATAAAAATGACATCGATCAAATCAAAATTCCTTAAGAGCTAAGATGGGTAGAATATCAGAAAATGATCTTCATTATTCTGTAATGGCACAAATAAAATATATATACATGTATTTATATATATGTATAAATATATATATATATATATACTCATATATACAGAAACATATATAAGGAAAAGGGATAGGAACACGTATAAAGGACGAACACAATAGAGGTGGGGAAGGCGGAATCGAACGGATCACAAGAGTAAAAATATTTCCTCAACCGGGACTCGAACACCGGATCTTTCCACTTGCCGGGCGGATGCTCTTAACCACTTGAGCTATGATATAAATTATTTTATTCGGTTCAGAATATTACAGAGTTTGTTAGCATTATGCATAATATCAGGTCACAGATTATGGGTACATCATGTTTTTCTTTAGTATAAGTGTATACATGGATACATATATGATACATATACCACATATATATCCACTTGTACATACATACGCACACATGCATATCCACACGCACATACATAAGCATATGCATACAGACGCATACTCGTGAATTTGACCATTAACATTTAGAAAGAAAAAAAAGAAAGGAAGACAAGGTCCACAGATATTAGGAGGGAGATTTTAGCTAGCAATGGAAAATTATGTATTGTAAGAAATTATCAACGGCAGGGTTGAAATTATCGATTCAATCAGTCATTCAGCAAAAAAAAAACTCTTCAACGATGGACGAAGTGTGTCCGGCACCGGGTGGCTACCGGACATCACTTCCCAGAGTTCTGATCGTGGCTAGCGTCGCTCCGGTCGCGACTCGACCCCGGGCGACGAGTGCTTCGCCGTTTCCCGGGACGCCTCGTCCAACGGGTCGACGAGCGAGGACGCGGCATTTCGCCGCATCCCTCCCCCCCGGCCTCGTCCGAAGAGGAAGAGCCAGCCGTGGTCTCCACGTAGAGCGGGTAACTCGGCAGCGTTCCACAGGGGGCCTTCTTCGAAGGAGCACCGCTGGGGGCCGCCAAGGGGCAGGACGCACCCTCGGGGAGGGTCGGAGTGGCGGACTGGGGCTCATCTGCGGAAGGGTTGTAGTCGGGAAAAATCAGGGGAGATAGTTGCTTGTGGTCCGTATCTTGAGAAGCGCTGGGAAGATCGTCGACACATTGACTGTCCTTAATGGGGAAAGAAGATGGGGTATGTGGGATTTTTGACTTTGGGAAACTTGTATGCGGGTCGACTTCCGGGGTCGGTGACGCTTCCTTTACAGTCAATGATAAAGGGGTCGAGGGATGAGCTGCTGGGGACTGGAAAACATCGCAATCAGATGCATCCTCCTCACCTGTCACCAGAGGTTCTTGGGGTGTTTGAAACCCGTGATGCAAGGATTGCGTAGCGAGGGCGTCGATGGCGAGAGCGGGGGGAGGGGGGGTGAAAGACCATCCCTCCTCATTTGACGAGCTCACGGAGACGGGGGCTGGAGGTCGTGTGATATTAGGCGAGGTGGTAGGTATGTGAACCATTTGTAGAACGGTATTCGAGACCAGGAGTTTGGGTTTGTCTGTCCTCTTCTTTTTCGGTTCCCTTTCCTCCGTTGATGATTTTCGCTCCCGCTGACATTTCCCTCCAATTGAAGGGAGATGCGGGGGACCAACGGGAGCAGCCGGGACCGCACCCTCGATGAGTAGAAGCGACCGCGCTCTCTCCTCCACAGCCACTTCGGGCTGATCCATCTCCACGGCGGCGTTAGGGTTGGAGGGCATCATCATTGCCTCCACATAGCTCTTACCTCCCTGGTTCCGAGGGCAGGTCTTGCGCTCGTGGCCTTCTTGATTACAGCGGGCGCAAGTGCGGCGCTGACCCTCATAGATGATGATGACCCGGTTGCCGCCGATGTGGAGGTACGAGGGGATATTTCTCTCGACCGTCATCCGCACAACTCTGGTGCCAGTAAGCACCCGCGCCATATTTTCTCCCTCCCACCTGTTCTCCCACGAGCGATGTATTTTACCAAAGCGTTGGAGCTCGCCTGTTATGTCTTCCAATGGGGTCTCCACGGGGAGACAAAGAACCCTGACATTACACGGGCTGCCGGAAGTCTCTTCAATTGTTATTGTCGTCCTCTGGTCACTTAAAGACGGAAACGGTAGTTTCCGCGGAGTATTGTCTAAAATCCTAGTCATTGTAGCTTCGGTTGCCAACTTCAGGAATATCAAATGGCGATTGTATCCAAATTGGATCGCCACTATCTCTTCGGGTGTGAGGCCCAGCGACTCTAACGTGAAGAGGTGGACCTCCAACGGGGTAGGGGGCTTCGCCTTCTCGTCAACTTGCAAGGCGAGCGTGTTTAAACGGCGCACAGCCATTTGAAGAAATCAAATTCAGCACACTAGCATGAAGAAGGAAAGCGCAACAAAAAAAAAACGAGCACTTTAAAGGGAAATAAAACACTCACGAACGCTCCCTCCCCGCCACACGCACCCGGCGGTAGCAAACAAAAGGAGCCTAAGCTCTACACCAGGCGTCAAGGTCAGTCTTGATCCACTAAACAAAACAAAAGTACGGCCTTCCCGGCGGAAGAAGTCGAGAGTCAAACTGCGCGCTTCTTGATGAACTAGGCGGTCAACCGCCGCTCGAAACAAAACACGATCGGAACCTCGATTTCCGAGAGAGTCCGGCAGTGCCGCTCTCCAAACCCCGGCGACCGAAGCCTCGGACGCCGGCGATTTTAGACACTCGGTGAACACAGGCACGTCCTGCTATCAAGGCAGCTATCGAGGATATGTAATTTACCCTGAGATCCGTGGGTCTTATATGTCGCCAAGCGCCCCGATTCTGTAGCCAAGAGATGGCGTCAGGGGGCTGTTTCACCCACCAAAGGAGAAATAGACGATACACAAGAGGAAAGGACAGTGGTTAGAATTCATACGACATCATATAGGAAAAGAACAGTGCGTTTCGTGGCACGCATAGCCAGAAGAAGGAGATGAGCCACATTGGCCAAATACACATTCAAACACGAAATCCCGCCAAACGGCGAATAAATACTCATATATACAGAAACATATATAAGGAAAAGGGATAGGAACACGTATAAAGGACGAACACAATAGAGGTGGGGAAGGCGGAATCGAACGGATCACAAGAGTAAAAATATTTCCTCAACCGGGACTCGAACACCGGATCTTTCCACTTGCCGGGCGGATGCTCTTAACCACTTGAGCTATCGAGGATATGTAATTTACCCTGAGATCCGTGGGTCTTATATGTCGCCAAGCGCCCCGATTCTGTAGCCAAGAGATGGCGTCAGGGGGCTGTTTCACCCACCAAAGGAGAAATAGACGATACACAAGAGGAAAGGACAGTGGTTAGAATTCATACGACATCATATAGGAAAAGAACAGTGCGTTTCGTGGCACGCATAGCCAGAAGAAGGAGATGAGCCACATTGGCCAAATACACATTCAAACACGAAATCCCGCCAAACGGCGAATAAATACTCATATATACAGAAACATATATAAGGAAAAGGGATAGGAACACGTATAAAGGACGAACACAATAGAGGTGGGGAAGGCGGAATCGAACGGATCACAAGAGTAAAAATATTTCCTCAACCGGGACTCGAACACCGGATCTTTCCACTTGCCGGGCGGATGCTCTTAACCACTTGAGCTATGGTTCAATTTATTTTTATTCGGTCTAGTATGTTACACTGCTAGTGTTTACATTGTACACATTGTCAGCTTACAGATTATGGTTACAGAATATTTTTTTCCTTATTATGGTTACACACTTACATAGACATAAATTCATATACATGGCATAAAACAATTGTGACCATGAACAATACTGTGGAAGGAAATAATAAAGGCAGGGTTCACAAAATATAGAAGGAATTATTTGGATTAGCGACGGAACATTAGATTTGGTTGGAATTATTGATAGCTTTGAAGCACAGTTATTCAGAAAAACAACTTTTTAACCACGGACGAAGTGTGTCCGGTACCGGGGGCAGCCACATCCGTTCCACCAATGCTTGCATGCCTTTAGCGGAATGTTTATTCGCGGTTCTCATCTGTGTGAATTCCACGATTAGGGTGGTCATTATGAAGGATTTGAAGCTCGGAAAGAGCCGAAAGTTCAAGGTGATCAGATTCATGTCGGTAATGGCACCACCACCGAACACGTCCCAGGTTTTATAGATCTTTTTTAGAGCTTCCCATTCTCTGATTTTATCGTTGCATCCAAGGATGAGATGTGCGACGTTGTCTATTCGACCGCATGACGGACAAAGGGGCGAATCGGCTAGCCGAAGATGGTGCCTCACTTCCCTCGTCATGACTGTGTTCGCGATTAGGTTAAACATTCCACTACGTGCCTCATCGTTCGCCCTGCTGGTCGCCCAGTTTTTCCAAGAAATCGTTCTTTTTAATGTATCTTGTTGCTGCTCGGTAAGCGCTCTGACATACAGGGTCTTCACCCGAATTGCTTCTCCATCTCGCAGGAGAGAAGCGACTTTTTTCGTTTCATCAAATGCCCTCCGGTGGCATACGTCGCGCGCGAGTTCCTGCCACGCGTCCTTGAGGAGTGCCTTGCGCCACGCGTCGTCACCGCCGAGGATGCGCAGGCTAAGCTTCGCGTAGACCACCTTCGCCTTTAGAGCTGTATCGGTTAAATTGAGACCACCCTGCTCAAACGGGCCATAGAGCTGGTTTCGGGACACTTTCTTTACGTAGCCATTCCAGATCATTTGGTTGGACACTCTAATAAAGTATGCGTTGTATTTAGTGGGTAAGGGCCATAGATGGGCCACATACCATATCCTTGGGAAGACAATCTGATTGAGGAGGCGGACGCGGGTCACGATCGGGAGGGAAGGGAGTGAAAGCTTTCCAACACTCCATTTTACATGATGGTCAATAATTCCCCAGTTTCGCTCAATCGTGGGAGCCAACTCCCTCTCCCACCAGAACCCCAAGATTTTGAGCGAGGTCGCTTCTGACCAACCGATGGAGTTCGAGGGCCGGTCGCCCTTCAGCAGCAAAAACCCGGATTTCCGGTTATTGAGGAAGATACCACCCTGCTCATATGACTTTAATATGTCGTGGGCTAGGGCCATGTGGGACGGGTCGTCTACGAAGAGCGTTATGTCGTCAGCGTATGCGACGCCCAGGCAGACGGCGCCGTGACGACGTACCCCGATTCCACTGCTCTGTAGTCGTCTGAGTATGGGGTCTAAGGCAAGGGCGAACAGCAGCATTGACAGTGGGCAGCCCTGCCGAACGGAGTTACTGACGGGGATGGGCGGCGAGGTGGCATTGTTTATCCTAATTATAGAGTATATTCCGTTATACATCGTTGATACGGCACGAATGATGTACTCGGGGAAGGCCATCTTCTTGAGCACGGTGAGAATCCATTCGATCCGGACCAGGTCAAATGCTTTCTCAAGATCGATAGCCACGAGTGATAAAAAACGATCACCATACAAGGGGGCGGAAAAAATGATGTCACGAATTAAAAGTGCTGCATCGAAAATGTTTCGCGTTTTCGACACGGCGTACTGGGATGGAGAGAGGACGATGTCGGC
This sequence comes from Hetaerina americana, assembly GCF_022747635.1. Lineage (NCBI taxonomy): Eukaryota > Metazoa > Arthropoda > Insecta > Odonata > Calopterygidae > Hetaerina > Hetaerina americana. The sequence continues at coordinate 801,439 of NW_027286986.1, read as the reverse complement.
AGCAGCCGTCATTCTACATCGTAGGACGTGCGCCAATATTTTATAGTCTGCGTTTAAAAGGGCGATTGGCCTGAAGTCGTTGAACGACTTTGGCCGCGTCTTCTTTGGTATAAGCGTTATCACGGCGGTCCTCTGACTTGCAGTCAGAGAGCCGCTAGCTAAAATACAGTTAAAAAGGTGGGTTAAAATAGGTTTTAAAACATCCCAGTACGCTAAATAAAATTCAAAGGGTAGGCCGTCCAAGCCGGGTGCTTTGCCCTTCGGGAACATGGACGAGACGCAGTCCAGTTCGTCTGAACTTATGTCTCGACAAAGATCGTCTTTTTGATCTGTAGGAAGCGTAGGGAGAGGGGGGAGAGGGGGTGCGTCTCCCTCCTTCCATGGAGGATACCTGTTAAAGGTGTTTTGAAAGTGCCGGCCCGCTTCCTTAAGGAGGTCGGTGTCACCGGCGGCAGATTCTCTGACAGGGATTCTGTCTATATCGGAGCCAGAGTTGGATTTCATCCAGCGCCGAAGCTCAGATAGCGTTAGGGGGCCCCCTTTATCCGTGTCCAGTTCTTTTTGCCACTGTTGGGGAGCGTATTTTTGGAGCTCGTGGCCCAGGATAATTTTTTTTAGGGACGAAACTTGGGCGTGGAAACCCTCCGGCGCCACATCCTTACGCAGGAGCTCTTCCAGCGCTCGGCGGTAGAAGGAGATGGTGTAGTTCTTTTCCCTACGCCACTCCAAGGTTTGCCTTTTGATGTGGGTGACAATGTGGGGTATGAAAACCTCGTCCCACCATAGAGCGAGGTTTGCACCGGGACGGAGTGCCGCGATCAGTGCACACACCCGGGTGCGGATAGAATCACGACGAGTCGCGTCCTCCAACACGCGGAGGTCCATGCGCCACACGGAGCCGCAGCGGTGGACGTGCGCGCCCGGGGTTGTGTCCGGGCACGTAACTCCAATGATCACTGCGCAGTGATCAGAGAAGGACACCGGGAGGGTGTCCACTGTCTGGACATCATTCTTTAGGGATGTCGAGACGAAGAGGTAGTCAATCCGCGTCCGAGAGTTAGGCCCTGATCGCGTGAAGGGGGCGGGACCGGCGCAATAAGAACGCACTGCGTCAATCGCTCTAATGGAGTCGAGCATCAGTGAGAGCGCCCGGCTTGGATAGTATGTCACGTTATCCCTGTTCGAGGCACTATCCTCTCGGCGGTAGATAGTGTTAAAATCTCCCCCCAATATGGCCCTCCCCGAGAAGGAATACAGGTACGGGAGGAGAAGTTCATTGAAATATGTTTCGCGCTCTGCCCTCGCGCGCTCACCGGAGGGAGCGTAAAGGTTTGTGATATGGATACCATTCACGATAACGGACGTTATTCGGCCCGAGGGGTGGCGGCGAACATGAGAGAACGGAATGCCATTTCGGACTAGGGTGGTGGTGCCAGAATGACTTTCGGCGAAATTGCCGATAGCCTGAAAGATGTTCGCATCCCAGACTATGTCCTCCTTTACCTCTTGAAGGAGGATTACATCAGCCCTAAGGTCGCGGAGAAAACGTTGGAGGACTGCAATTTTTAAAGCGCTATAAACGCCAGCAATATTAAGCGAAACAATATTCATTGGTGGAATGAGAGGACAGCTATGGGCACCGGACATCACTTACCAGAGTCCTGGTCATGGCTTACGTCGCTTCGGTCGCGGCTCGAACCCGGGCGACGAGTGCTTCGCCGCTTCCCAGGACGCTTCGTCCGACGGGTCGACGATCGAGGTCTCGAGTTGCCACCGCATACCTCCCCTCCGACCTCGTCCGAAGAGGAAGACCCAGCCGTGGTTTCTACGAAGAGCGGGTTACTTGGCGGCATTCCACGGGGGGCCCTGTTCGAGCGAGCAGAGCTGTGGGCCGTCCCAGCCCAGGAGGTGGCCTCAGGGGGGAGCGGGGTGGCGGACTGGTGGTCTTCTGCCGAAGGGGCCCCATCGGGAGAAATTAGAGGAGATCGGTCGAATTGGTCCGCCTCTAGAGGAGCCCTGGGAAGATCGTCGACACCTTGGCTGTCCTCAAAGGAGAATGACGATGGTATGTCTGGGATTGTTGACGTCGACAAGGTTTTGCTCGTACATGTGTCAACTTCCGCGGCCGGTGATACTTTCTTGATTTTCCGTGATACCATAATGGAGGGACCCGCCGTTGAGGAAGGGGGACAGTCGCAATCGGATACATCCTCCCCCGCTGTCACCCGTGATTCTCGGGGAGTTAGCAGCCCGTGAAGCAAGGATTGCGGGGAGAACGCATCGTTGGCGTGGCCAGAGAAAGGAAGGACGCAGGATGATCTGTCCTCTTTTGACGGGGTCACGGAGATAGGAGCCGGTGGTCGTGAGTGTGTATCCGAGCTGGTAGGGACCGCAGCTTGATCGATGTTCGAAATCAGCAGTGCAATGTCGTCCGTTCTCTTCTTCTTCGGATCCCTTTCTTCCGTTGACGACTTTCGCTCCCTCTGAAATTTCCCTCCAAGTGGAGGGGGATGCGGGGGTTCGGCGGGAACAGCTGGGGGCGCACCCTCGATAAGTATCAGGGACCGCGCCCTCTCCTCCACAGCCATCTCGGGCTCATCTATCTCCTCGGCGGTGTTCGGATTAGAGGCCAAAAACATTGCCTCCGCATAGCTCTTCCCTCCCTGGTTCCGAGGGCAGGTCTTGCGCTCGTGGCCTTCTTGGTTGCAACGGGCGCAGGTGCGGCGCTGACCCTCGTAGATGATGATGGCCCGGTTGCCGCCGATGTGGAGGTACGAGGGGATATTTCTTTCGACCGTCATCCGCACCACTCTCGTACCTGTTAACACGCGCGCCAATTTGTCGCCCTCCCACCTGTTCTCCCACGAGCGATGGATTTTTCCAAAACGCTGAAGCTCGCCTGTTATATCTTCCAATGGGGTCTCCACGGGGAGACATAGAACCCTGACATTACAAGGGCTACCGGAGGTCTCGTCAATAGTAATCGTCGTCCTCGGATCATTTTTGGATGGAAACGGTAGTTTTCGTGGGATAAGATCTAGAATCCTCTTCATAGTAGCTTCAGTTGCCAATTTCAGGAATACCAAATGGCGGTTATATCCAAATTGGATCGCCACAATCTCTTCGGGTGTGAGGCCCAGCGACTCTAGTGTAAAGAGGTGGACCTCCAACGGAGTAGGGGGTTTCGCCTTCTCATCAACTTGCAAGGCGAGCGTGTTTACGCGACGTACGACCATTTTGAAAGAAATCAAATGGAGCACGCCAGCGCCAAGAAAAGAAGAAGAGCGCACTGAAAGCACTCCAAGAAGGAAAGAAAGAAAAAAAAAAAAACACTCACGAACGCTCCCTCCCCGCTACGCGCACCCGGCGGTAGCAAATAAAAAGGAGCCTAAGCTCTACACTAGTAGTCAAGGTCAGTCTTGATCCAGTAAACAAAACAAAGGCACGGCCTTCCCGGCGGAAGAAGTCGAGAGTCAAACTGCACGCTTCTTGATGAACTAGGCGGTCAACCGCCGCTCGAAACAAAACACGATCGGAACCTCGATTTCTGAGAGAGTCCGGCAGTGCCGCTCTCCAAACCCCGGCGGCCGAAGCCTCGGACGCCGGCGAATTTTAGACACTCGGTGAACACAGGCACGTCCTGCTATCGAGGCAGCTATCGAGGATATGTAATATACCCTGAGATCCGTGGGTCTTATATGTCACCAAGCGCCCCGATTCTGTAGCCAAGAGATGGCGTCAGGGGGCTGTTTCACCCACCAAAGGAGAAATAGACGATACACAAGAGGAAAGGACAGTGGTTAGAATTCATACGACATCATATAGGAAAAGAACAGTGCGTTTCGTGGCACGCATAGCCAGAAGAAGGAGATGAGCCACATTGGCCAAATACACATTCAAACACGAAATCCCGCCAAACGGCGAATAAATACTCATATATACAGAAACATATATAAGGAAAAGGGATAGGAACACGTATAAAGGACGAACACAATAGACTGTCCTTTCCTCTTGTGTATCGTCTATTTCTCCTTTGGTGGGTGAAACAGCCCCCTGACGCCATCTCTTGGCTACAGAATCGGGGCGCTTGGCGACATATAAGACCCACGGATCTCAGGGTAAATTACATATCCTCGATAGCTCAAGTGGTTAAGAGCATCCGCCCGGCAAGTGGAAAGATCCGGTGTTCGAGTCCCGGTTGAGGAAATATTTTTACTCTTGTGATCCGTTCGATTCCGCCTTCCCCACCTCTATTGTGTTCGTCCTTTATACGTGTTCCTATCCCTTTTCCTTATATATGTTTCTGTATATATGAGTATTTATTCGCCGTTTGGCGGGATTTCGTGTTTGAATGTGTATTTGGCCAATGTGGCTCATCTCCTTCTTCTGGCTATGCGTGCCACGAAACGCACTGTTCTTTTCCTATATGATGTCGTATGAATTCTAACCACTCTCCTTTCCTCTTGTGTATCGTCTATTTCTCCTTTGGTGGGTGAAACAGCCCCCTGACGCCATCTCTTGGCTACAGAATCGGGGCGCTTGGCGACATATAAGACCCACGGATCTCAGGGTAAATTACATATCCTCGATAGCTCAAGTGGTTAAGAGCATCCGCCCGGCAAGTGGAAAGATCCGGTGTTCGAGTCCCGGTTGAGGAAATATTTTTACTCTTGTGATCCGTTCGATTCCGCCTTCCCCACCTCTATTGTGTTCGTCCTTTATACGTGTTCCTATCCCTTTTCCTTATATATGTTTCTGTATATATGAGTATTTATTCGCCGTTTGGCGGGATTTCGTGTTTGAATGTATATATATATATATATATATATATATATATATATATATATATATATATATATATATATATATATATATATATATATATAGGGGTCGCGGTAGTCCAGTGGGTAGAGCGTTGGACTGCTGATCAGAGGGTCCCTGGTTCGATTTCCGGGCGAGGCACTCTGGGCACCTCCTCCACCCAAGCTGAAGTGATTTTTTCGGGTACCAGGTCTTCCTGGGAAACCATAACCGGCATAGAGGTGGGTGACTACGGATTAGGCACGAGGAATGAGGCAGTGGCGGCGAGTTAGAAAATGGAATGTAGGAGCATCAAATGATTTGAAAGGAAGGAATGAAAACAGGCGGTAGAGTAAATCATGAGGATGATAAAGAGCTCAGTACTATCGAAGAAAAATGGGAAAGTATCAAAAAAGGGTTAACTAAAGCCGCAAAAGACTAATGGAACCGTTAACGCTAAAAGGACTAGGAAACAATGGATCACGTATGATTTTATTAAAAAGATGGATGAGCGGAAAAAACGGAAAAAGGTAAATATATAATTAGGCAAAATGAATTACACAGAATTGAACAATAAATTTAGGCGGGCAAAAAATGAAGCAAAAGAAGCATGGTGGAAGACGCAGTGCGAGGATATGAAAAGTCTGAAGGGGAAGGGTTAAATCTATTAGCTGTACAGCAAAGTTAAATCTTTATCGGGAAGTAAGAAAGGGGGATCTACAGGTATCCTAACAGTTAGAGATAAGGCGGATAAGGTAGTGGTTGAGGCAGGAAAGATCCAAGAGAGATGGAAGGAATATATAAAAGAGCTGTATGGTAAAGAATTTCGACCAACAAAGTTAGACATAGAAAAGGAACAAGACGTAGATCGAGAAAGCCGATGCCCATGCACACTCGACGATGAGGTAGAAAAGGCATTAAGGGAGATGAAACTAAATGAGACCGTGGGGGTGGACAACATTCCCGCGGAATTATTGAAATGTTTGAGAAAATGTGGGAGGAAGTGGCTATATGGGCGGATTGGTAGTATTTATAAGAAAAGAATCTGGCCGGAAGACTTTGTAAATTCAGTTTTAGTTCCTATTCCGAAAAAGGTTAAGGCCACTTCTTGTGAAGACTACAAGAAAATAATTTTCATATCCCCCGCAGATAAAGTTGTTCTCAGGATCATAAAAAAAAGGATAGAGAGTAGGGCGAAAGATTACGAAGGGGATAATCAGTTTTGGGTTCATTAAGGGGGAAGGTACGCGTGATGCCATTGCAGTAGTGAGTTTATTGATCCAGATATATAGAACACAACCAGGAGGTATTTGCCTGTTTCGTAAATTTCGAAAAAGCTTTTGATAGAGTGAACTGGGAAAACCTAATGAGTATATTGCAGAAAATAGGAATAGATATAGAGGGAAAGGAGGCTAATCTTTTACCTGTACATGTCTCAGACTGCTCAGGTGCGGGTGGGGAGCGGGGAGTCCGGATGGGCAGTGTTAGGAAGAGGTGTAAGGCAGGGTTGCCCATTATCACCGTTGCTTTTCAACCTGCATGTGGAGGAAATGATTAAAGAGGCATGGGAATAATTGGAGGTAGGAATGAAAGTGGGTGGGGAATGCGTAAAATCAGTTAGGTTTGCTGATGACCAAGCTTTAGTTTGTAAGTCAGCCAAGGGGTTGCAAGCATTGCTTAGTGAATTGAAAATTCAGTGCGACAGGTATGGGATGAGAATCAATATCAATAAAACAAATGTTATGCGATTTTCTAGAAAGAAAAAGGCTAAGCTTAACATTAAAATAGGAGGGCAAAAAATAGAGCAGGTAGAACAGTTGACGTATCTTGGTAGTGTCTTGGACCAACACTGTCAAAGTAGTAGGGACATAAGGAGAATAATTGTGCTAGGCAAAGAGACTTTCGCAAGAAGGAGGGAGCTGATGACAGGGACGTTGAATAGGGATGTTAAGAAAAGACTCGTTAAGACTTTGATACGGAGCGTAGCTATGCACGGCGCGGAAACGTGGTCATTGAAGCAGGAGGATAGACTTAGATTGGAGGCCTATGAAATATGGGGGTGGAGAAGAATGGAGAAGGTGAAATGGACCGAAAAGAAAAGAAATGAGGAAGTACATGGTATGGTGACGTGGAAAGGGGTTTGTTGGGAGAAATCATATTGACGCAGGAGAAGTGGATTAAGGGGGATTTACCGGCATTGGGATGTTGAAGACTGTAAATGAGAGGAGAATGTTAGACAATCGAGGAAAGGGACGGAACATGATAGGGATGTTGGACGGGATGAAGGGTGAAAGAAAGTACAGAGCTATAGCTCGCTCTTTACCATCCTCCATGATAAACTTAACCGCCTGTTTTCATTCTTTCTTTTTCAAACCATTTAATGCTTCTACATTCCATTTTCTGACTCGCCAACCATGACTTATTTTTTTAAAACGGACGCTACATTTCAAAACAACTAAATTGTGGTCTGAGTCCGCATCCGCTCCCGGAAAGCTGTGCGAATTTATCACACTGTTCCTAAACCTGTGTCTAACAAGAATATAATCTACTTGATACCTTTCTGAGTCACCTGGCATTTTCCATGTATACCTGCGTCTTTTGTGGTGTCTAAACCAAGTGTTGGTGATGAATAACCCCTGTCTCCTTCAGAACTCAACTGCTTTCTCCCCGCGGTCATTCCTCGTGCCTAGTCGCCGACCTCATCACCATCTCTTCCTTCGCCTGCCGTCGCATTGCAATCCCCCATCATTATCAAATGTTTCTCTGCAGGAACACACAGATACTGTACGCTAACTGATCGTACATCTTATAGATCTTCTTATTTCATATGGTTGCTCGGTAGCATGTATACCTCAATAATAACCAAATTTCTCGGTTCTGCTTTTATCTCTACTAGTAATATTCTATCCGTTTCCTGCTCTCTGTTGACTACGCTTCTTCCTACCTCTTCATTTAATAGTATGGCAACCCCTCGCTGGCTCTCGTCCCCACCGCTGTATATTATTCTATACTCATCACTCCAGTAATCCCCGATATCCTTCCATCTCTCCTCGCATAGACCTAAAATATATATTTTTCCCCTTTCCATCTCTCGCTTAACAATCTCCAATTTCCCTGTCCTTATCATTGTCCCAACATTCCACGTTCCTATTCTAACTAATGTGGTCTTCTTCTCCTGCGTCTTCTGTCCTACTGCTGCCGTTTTTCCCCTGCAAGGGTTTCGTGGGATGACGACCGCGGAAGCCTTGCCTCCCCCGCTGCCGGGCACGACACGGCCGATTGGGCTGGGCCCCGTAGTTGCCAGGAGTCATAATCTCTGTATTGTCCATCATTTTAATCTTGGGTATGTGAGTGTGTGTTTGTATATATATATATATATATATATATATATATATATATATATATATATATATATATATATATATATATATTTATTTATTTAATATTATATATTTATTTATTATTATCCCCGGGTCCCGAAAATATACCAGCTAGGGTGATAAAACATTTAGCTCCAAACATTTCCCCGTACCTTGAATTTATATTTAACAAATCCCTCACAGAGTGAAAAGTACCTAAGATTTGGAAAACCGCGCAAATAACGCCTATTTTTAAAAGTGGTAACAGGGAGGATCCCAGTAATTACAGACCTATATCTCTCACTTCTATCTGTTGCAAAATCTTAGAGCACATAATTGTCAGTTCAATAATGAGATACCTTGACTATATTAACTTTTTAAGTGACAATCAACACGGATTCAGGAAAACCCGCTCCTGCGAAACCCAATTAGGATTATTTACACATGATTTAATTTTATCTGGTGAGAGAGGAAGGCAAGTGGATACCATCTTCTTAGATTTTCAAAAGGCATTTGATAAGGTCCCACATGTTAAACTCATATATAAATTAAAGGTCGCGGGTATAAACAAGTGCGCCATAAGTTGGGTTAAAGATTTTCTTTCAGAGCGGGAACAGAGGGTAGTCCTTGATGGCGCTAGTTCCGACAGCGTTCGAGTCACGTCGGGGGTACCTCAGGGAAGTGTGATCGGGCCGTTGCTTTTCTTGATTTTTGTTAACGATTTGAACCGCGAAGTGAAAAGTAAAATTAGGATGTTCGCGGATGACACGGTGATCTATCGGGAGATATCTGGGGATGCGGATCGTTTTATTCTAGCGCAGGATTTAGATTGCATTACTGAATGGTGTTCTAACTGGGGATTGACTCTAAAGTATAATAAATGTTCAGTGGTAAATTTCTTTAAAAGATCAACGGGATTTGCTTACAAATTAGCTGGAGGTGACCTAGCAGTAGTTGATACGGTAAAATACCTAGGTGTCACATTCATCTACATCTACATCTACATAATACCCCGCAAGCCGCCGTAAGGGCTTGTGGCGGGGGGTGTTAGGTCACCAACCGTAAAAGGAAAAATACCAAATGCAAAAAAACAACACGGAAAATCACACCCACAGCAGCGCACACACTCATGCAAAAATCCCTTCATCCAATACTCATGCAAACACATATACCGCAAAACAACTAAAAAACTGCACCCCATGATGCAGCACGAAAGCCATCCTACAACACGGAAGACAGGACGCAACAAGCAAGAAATTGAAACATCACTACCACATGAAAATCCACCACGAAACACTCTACCCCCAAAGAGTCTGTAAAAGGCCGGGAAGGCGTCCCAACGTTGCAGGTGGCAGGAATTTCCCCCCGCGGAGAGGGACGAGTGATTGAAAGGGAAACTTAAAAACAGATGAACAGAACACGAATGAGGTCATTCGGAAAGAATGGGTTATTATAACAAAACACACAAGGTTAGTGGAAGAGCATGCATTTAAATACAACTAATTATTTTTTAGACGCTGAGGGTGGCAAGTGGAATTTTTGCTATCTATAACCCTGCAGTTGCTATCTCGTATTGTCCCTGGGAAGAAGGAGTCCTTGAGTCGGCTAGTTCTGGCATCTATTTCCCGAATTTTATATGCATGATCCAAGCGACCAATGTATGTAGGAGTGCGAATAATTTGCGAGACCTCGGTGCTGAAACATGCGGATCTAAATTTATTTAATAATTTCAATCTTGCATTGAATCGTCTCTCAGCCAATGATTCCCACCCCAAATCCATGAGCATTTCGGTGACGCTTTGCGTTTTATCGTAGGAATTTTTTACAAAACGGGCTGCCCGGCGTTGAACCTTCTCAATTTCCCGAATGAGACCTTTTTCACATTCACAAAAGACTTAACTTGGGGGACTCACATACGTAAAGTCTGCGGTCAAGCATATAAAAAATTGGGTTTCATTAGACGCATTGTCGGCAAAAGTGACTCGAAGGTCAAGGAACGTTGTTACCACGCTCTTGTAAGGCCTCATTTAGAATACGCATGCAGCGTGTGGGATCCGAGTGAAAATATATATATATTTATATATATATATATATATATATATATATATATATATATATATATATATATATATATATATATATATATATATATATTTATATATATATATATATATATATTATATATACTTATATAAAGATAATTTCGTCGAAGTAACACGGAAGTGTGAATGTAGATCTTGAACATTACCAAACAATATTAAAACACATAAAAAGAGCATTTACTCGTTATTTCTTAATAATTTTTGCGGAATTTTGCACATCCTTATAGACATCCATTCCTCACCAAGAAGGCCTTCCTTCCGTACGCCTCTTCCTAACCAGACGCTCTAGCCCTCACATCTCCAGCCACGAATTGTTCATTGATCTTTCTTATTTCATTCTCACCCGTTACTCTTTTCTTTCAGCAATAACCACTGATGAGCACTAATTTATTATAAATAAGGTAGTGTCCTAATTTTAGAGTCCTTTAAACGTTTCTTCCGCTCAACCCGACCTTTAGTCGAGAACTCTTTTCCCGACTTCACAGTCTACCATTTTATTTTAAATGCACAAATATGGCAATTTAGCTATCAAATTTGTGGACTTAGGCTGACATGATTTTCCACCAAGCAGCACTGCGTGGAAATTCAGACATTCACATAATGAGGACTTTTATACTTGATTTGTGCCTTATGAGACTTATCAGAAAGATTAATCGTAATTCGTTGAAAACCATAGTTTTGAAATAAAGCATTCCATTCGATAACCGTTCGAATTTTATGAACATAATCGAAGGCATTGCTTCCGAATTCACTCGGTGCCAAACCGTCCGCTCCATGATTTTTCATCTTTTGATAAACGTGAATATCTATTCCCTGGAAACCTATCGACAGTTCTTAGACGAGTAAAATGATGTCAATTGGGTTTGTGTATACCAAAGGCCTTTGCATCACCCGTATAATAATTTGGACTCACCCACCATCAGAAGAACGGCTATAATTTGAAATGGACCTGCGAATACTGTTTCTTGGGTGATACATTATCACAGGTAAGCCGTAGGTATCGAGACGGGCTGGCTAATGAATCATTGCTAGACGCTGAGATAAAACTGGGTGATCATTGAGCTAAAAAAACTTTCCTCCCCGGTTTATTCCGCTCAATTTGTCGCGATAATGGAAGATAATAAAAAAGCAAAATTCTCATTTCCCTCTCGGAAAGTGGGCACTATTTCATTTGGCTAGACGTCGGGAGGGAACAGAGACGCGGGTAGGAATGCCCTCGTGTTCTCGAGTCCCCCAAGGTTTCATTTTCGGCCTCCAAAAGGGGTAGCTGGGGGCAGGGGGAAGGTGCAAGGGGGGAGGTAGAAGAAGAAGGGGTGGGGTCGGTAAATCCCCCGGCTGCCGTGTGAAGGCCACGTGACAAAAATACGATCTTTTGTCCAGCCCCACGCCCCTTTGTGCGGCGAATAAAGCAACAAAATCCTCGCCACGCCGCGGTCCATTGTGAGGCCCTGGAAGAAGACTCGCTGTGCCTCGGCCTCCCTCAGCATTGTTTCGCCGTGGCGGGATCGTCCGGGTCTTCTTTCTTTCTTACACCCCTTCCCCCCCACACCCCCAGTACCACCCACGCCCGCATTTCCTCTCCTTCGGTTTTCTTTTCTTTTTGTGTGTTCGAAGATATTAATTAAGGCGAAATCGTGAAAATAACAAAGCCAAAATCTGCGTGCTTGGCCGTCTAATTTGTCGCGGGAGACTTCCCAGGGAATCCGTTTCCACTCCTCGGGATTAGAGGAAAGGAATGCCGTGATAATAATGGGGGAAGCTTACTTTGGAGTAATTTTGTTCCCCACCTCATCTCGTTTTTCGTCACTTTTAACTCCCCTCGCATTTATTCAACAGCTGTACGGGAGAGTGTAAGGCATGGTCCTTAAAAATAGCCCTACGAAATATATGGAACATTATTTATAACCCGGGGTAGCAGTTATAGCAGGCTTAAAGGCTCGGCGCCATAAGAAACTTATTGTAAATGTATCAACCGTGCTTACGAAAACCAGTGAAGTACTTTTAGTCACTCGCTAGATTCGCATGCCCGATGAACTAGGGTCATACATTTTCGGACATTTAGGTCAAATATTCTGACTTTCCGGTGAGGCAAGGAGTAAGAAACAAGGGAGTAAAAGATAAATTCTTTTAACTTAAAAACCATATTTCACATTAACATAATCAAATAATACTTATTGCCAGAGTTTACGGCCTCAGCTTTTTCGTTTCCCAAAGTTTCTTGACCGTAGGTACGTTCATTTTAATTTAACATTCTACCATGGCCTCCATGTCATCTGAACGTACGAGCAGATATTTCCGGCTTAAGACAAATCTATATAAAACTTCCTTCAGTTTACCATCTCGGCTTTTTCGTTTTCCAAACAATACTTAATTTGTATGTTTTAAATTATTCTTAAATGAAAAAATTAGAATATATTTGCCATTCTCATTTATTGTCGTACGTAATAAATGAAAGTGTATTAATGAAATTAAGAATACAAAGTAACTTTCCACTGTCCTTTATTAGCGTACAACCGGTTTCAACGCTCAAGCGTCATCATCAGGACGCTCGGGCGTTGAAACCGGTTGTACGCTAATAAAGAACAGTGGAAAGTTACTTTGTATTCTTAATTTCATTAAAATGAATTTCCATAAGTTTAAGCCGGGAGCAATTGAATATTTGAAAGTGTATTGTTTAAACATCCAGTTCACTCGATGAATACGACTGATGCTCCCTGGCTTGTGCCCTTGCGGGTTTTATCAGCATATTTGATAAGTGTATTCGGACGATTAATGTATTTTTTAACGCAGAAGAAAACTTCTACGAATCGAAATCACGCGTTGATAATACTATTTGCGGATTTATATCTTAGACGGAAGGAAATAATTCTTGAACCGCATCCTAATAGACGCAGTGAAGACTGAAATGGGTATTCACTCTCGCACAAACCATTACGAGGACTCATTTTCCCCGAACATTATTTGTGACCACAATGGCAGGGAACATAACATGCAATAATTTTAATATCCCAAAAATCAAGGTTATCTTCATGCTAAATTAAAAATAAAATAAATATATTAGTTGCTGCAAAACTGCTTGACACGTGTTCCGGATGAAGGTGACTTGCCTGCTGTATAGACAAATTTACTGACGTACATTAAAATTAATTTCAATGAAAATAAATAGTTTTTTCAAATTGAAACTCATCCCAATGCTACGTTGGACAACGCACGTCTCTCTCGTTTTCGTATCACTTCACTGCATCGTAACTAGCTCAGTTGTTGAAGCGAACTCACGTATTTATTTAATTTGTAATTACTCCAGTAGGATTTTCACTTGAGTTTATACAAACTTAGAATACAGCAACACCAGTGACCTTGATGGATTTCGCCGACTCGCTCGGACACCCTCACTTTTCTTCGTATCCTTACAATCCCACCCGTGGCGTCTGGAGGGGCCGTCAAGGAACACTTGACAGAGCTGGAGGAACCTCTAAGAGCGAGTTGGAGCGAATTCGTTGGAGTTGGCTACTCCTGTAAGTCGGTCAACTGGCAATGTTGACCCAGTTGCCTTAAGTCCGGCGAATAGTCCAGAACTCCGTTCAAGTCGTCCAGCGAAAGAGTTTGATGGGTCAATTATTTTTTCAGCGTAAAAGAATGTGATATCTACTTCGCGCGTGGGTGCGTGAATCTTCCCAGGCCGGCCCGAAGGGGATGGGATTGCGTGTCCTCTCCTCCCGATCGGACAATCAAATCCCTCCCTCTCGTCTCTCCGGGTCTTCTCTCCGGGGCCCCAAGTCCACTCGCCCTCCCCCGCAAGCCTCCTTCCTTCCGCCCTTCCTTCCGCCCTTCCTTTCCCCTCCCACCCCCGTGCTTCGCCCGAAGAGGAGGAAGCCCCGCTCCCCTCTCCTGCATCCACACCCACGCCAAACCCGACTCCCGTCCTGGGACACCCGCGTCTCCTCTCCTCTCTGCGCCGATGTCCCCTCCCCCGGCCCCGGGCTCTTCCTCTCCCTCCTTCCGTTCCCCGTGGCACGGGAGTCGGGAAGAGAAAAACCTTCCTCGACCCCCATTTCACTCCCCTCAGCCGCCTCATGCCAACAACCACTCTCCCACCCACCCACCCCCCTTCCTCCCTTCCTCCCTTCATTCCTTCATTCCTCCTTTGCTCTTTCTCTCCCTTCCCCACCCCCCTCTCCCTCTCCCATCCCAACTGTCCTTCCGTCGGATCCCGAAGGCAATTTCTCTTTGCGCGTGGGGAAGGAGGGAAGCGAGCGTTCCGGACAGGGGAAGGGTGGGCGGAGGGGGTGAGGGGGGTGGGGGGAGATTAGGGGGGGAGGGAGGGAGTGAATGGGGTTGAGGAAGAAACGCCTCTTCCTTTTCAGCACTGGTCACCATCCGCAAATTCCACGGAAGTCTTCTTCTAGGGGTAAAAATTCATATTTTCTTCAGAAAGCACAATACCTCTTTAGATGTTATTTGACAGCGAATTCAAAGGAACTATGCTATTAACATTTATTTCTAAGCTTTCCAATGGGAGTTATATAAAACATGACTAGTACAATCCGTCTCCTTTTGCTTTTGATTGTGTTTTGTATGATTTAATTGCATATTGTAATGAATTATGTACATTTACACTCATCTCAAAAATGTTTGGAAACTGCCTTAAGGATTGCATTGCCAATTTATCCGAAGAAAATCGGTCAACTATCGCTGTTACATTTTACTGATCCCATTCATTAATCATTAAGAACAACTTAATACGATGGGTAAACATATTTTTTTGTGGCGTTGGTAAGAGTTGCATTTCATCCCAAAAGGAATAGTTATAGAGGCGTATTTTAGTATTCACCAAAGAAATTTTAAGGAAATTTGTTGAGGTATTCAGAGAATTCTTTGATCGATGAACTTATGTTTAATAAAACGCACTACATTGTTAAATATTATGCATACTTAAATATTATGTGAATTGAAATATGCTCTGGCTAATAGCCAAGGCATTTTTCGTTAAAACGCCCGTATTTATTCATACACTAGGCAATAGTTTTTAGACACTACATGGGTGTAACCATTTTGTTTCATTTCTTTAAATCCTTTTGACACCTTATCCCACTATCCGTCATTACTTTTTTATATCCATTTATATGTATTGTGGATATTCTAGTAGGTAACGCGTGTTACCCTTGGCATGTCTACCGCTCCATTCTTGTCCCTACACGGATTGTGTCCGCCGCTTTGCCGCCCCTGACCGCCCCTATCCGTTGGAGCACTTGCACTTTCGAACACGTTGACGATCGATCCTCTACCAAACACCCACGTCTTCAAAGTTATAAAGGTTCAAGGGGTTGAACTGAATGTTTGTAAACATTTGACGTTTTGAGGCAACTGAGGACTGGCATCTTTCATTAATCCACTCAGACAGGAAGCGATTGCACTCTGATACGGTTTTATAATGGCAGGAGCAGAAATAAAATTTCGTTCCGAAGTAAGATTGATACATTTTTTAGGGCGTTATGTGCTATTTCGTGGTGGGTCGACTGTTTCTAGACTTTTGATTCATCCTCAGTCCCCGTATTATTTCTACTAGAATTTAGTCCGTTTTATGGAGCGTAATAGCTTTTGTGTTTCACTTCGGACAGCGGCGGTGGGACGTGTCACACCAGACGTAAGGGGCACCAGATGGATAGTCTACATCTGCATGACACCGTACAAGCCACCGCAACAGCGTTCAGTGTGTGCAATGGGGTCCAATCTTGTTCCAATGAGGCGTGCACTATGCATTTATCATATTCCTAAAAGTTTAGATGCTATTTGAGAACTGTTAGTATCCAAAAGAAAGAAAGAGCTTTGTTTTAGAAATAACTCTTCATATACTGAATGCAAGAGGCATGTTTTTGCTTACTGGCAGAGACAATGATGCGTGCCATAGGTCTCGTAAAATGTGTACTGCACACCTTAAGCAACACCTCATTCCTTCGGTGACAACTATTCTGGCAACATATCATCCAAAAAAATGAACTTTTGTTCCCTCTGCAACCTCTTCCTCTAATCTTATATTCATGGTTCTCATATTGTAGTTTGATGGAGAATCAAGAGGTGTTTAAAAAAAAACTTTTTCTCATAAAAAGGGAATATTCAGCTTACATTTGACCTATTTTTGGCGGGTGAATCCTACTCAAATCCTTTGGGAATGTTATTAAATTTATATTTATCCACGTTTTCTTACACGAACATAGGATATTTTCACTGAAGTAGAAAGGTTCTTTGGAAGGGCTTTCGGGAAAAGCAGCGAATTTACATAAGAAGAGTGGAAAAAGTACAAGCAACAAACATAAAGGAATTTCTAACTTATTACAACATTTTTCCAAGTACTCAAAAAAATTCTATTTTTTTCAAGTTTTCCTAACATATTTCCATGCTTTTATTTGTAAAAGTCTGCCAGGTCTTAATGCGATTTCGATTGATATACTATAGGCACTAAATACCACTGTACTAACAATGACACCACAAAATATTTACCACATATTTTCCTAAATAAGTGATATACCACATCAAACTTTTTAAATAAATATATGCTAAACTGTAGTATTTATTTGAAAGGCATCAGGCCGGAAGACTTTGTAAGATACGTTTTAGTTCCTATTCCAAAAAAGGTATAGGCTACATCATGTGAGGACTACAGGACGAAAAGTTTGATATCCCGCGCAGCTAAAGTTGTTCTCAGGATCATAAAGAAAAGGATAGAGAGTAGGGCAAATGATTTTTCAGGGGATGATCAGTTTGGGTTTAGGAAGGGGAGAGGTACGCGTGATGCCATGGCAGTAATGAGATTATTACTTGAGAGGAATATAGAACACAACCAGGAGGTATTTGCCTGTTTCGTAGATTTCGTTTGATAGAGTGAATTGGGAAAAACTAATGAGTATTCTGCAGAAAATAGGAATAGATATAGAGGGAAAGGAGGCTAATCTTTTACCTGTACATGTCTCAGACTGCTCAGGTACAAGTGGGGAACGGGGAGTCAGGATGGGCAGTGTTAGGAAGGGGTTACCCATAATCACCGTTGCTGTTCAACCTGTATGCAGAGGAAATGATTAAAGAGGCATGGGAAGAACTCGAGGTAGGAATGAAATTGGACGGGGAACTCGTAAAATCAGTTAGGTTTGCTGATGACCAAGCTTTGGTTTGTCAGTCAGCCAAAGGGTTGCAAGCGTTGCTTAGTGAATTGGAAATTCAGAGACACAGGTATGGGATGAGAATCAATATCAATAAAGCAAAGTTTATGCGATTTTCTAGAAAGAAAAAGGCTAAGCTTAACATTAAAATAGGAGGGCAAAAACTAGAGCAGATAGAACAGTTTACGTATCTCGGTAGTGTTTTGGACCAACACGGTCAAAGTAGTAGGGACGTAGGGGGAAGAATTGCGCTAGGCAAAGAGGTTTTCACAAGGAGGAGGGAGTTGATGACGGGGACGTTGTGTAAGGATGTTAAGAAAAGACTCATAAAAATTTTGATATGGAGCGTAGCTATGTACGACGCGGAAACGTGGTCATTGAAGCAGGAGGATAGACGTAGACTGGAGGCTTTTGAAATGTGGGTGTGGAGAAGAATGGATAAGGTGAAATGGCTAGAGAAGAAAACAAATGAGGAAGTACCTGGTATGGTGGGCGAAGAGAGGGGTTTGTTGGGAGATATCCTATCGTGGTAGGAAAATTGGATGAAGGGTGTATTAACCGGTAGTGGGATGTTGAAGACTGTAATTTAGGGGAAAATGTTAGGTAAACGAGGAAAGGAAAGGAACAGGATAGGGATGTTTGACGGGATGTAGGGAGAAAGAAAGTACTTAGAGGGACCTGATATAGAGGAGGATGATGGATTTTGTATCTTGTTAGGAGTCACAAAATATTTATTTAGTAGCTGTGTCTATCCAAAAACCTACCTTAAACGGTAGATAACCTAATATTAAAGTATACATGCTCTTAACAGAACGCTTTTCGGCAACGACACAAATATATGAAAACATCCAAAAACCGAAGCATAAAGAAAGGACACTCACATATGTAATTTTGACTTTTCGACCGTTAGATTTCATTGACAAAGGCATATGCTATTTTGTTGAGGAATAGTTGATGAAAATGAGCCAAGCATATTTTGAAATGAATAGTTTCTCTCACATCACCAAATGACAGCCATGATTCGTTACAAAAATCTTATCTAAGCGCCAGCAAGCCTTTCATAGTTAAACTATAAAACAGGGATCCCTGATCCATCCCTGATTTTTCCCTCCCTCATTGCATCAATGGTAATACAGATGCCGATCGACCTCCGATACTCCATAGTCGTGGTCTTACGGTAGCTGAAAGCGAGAAGGGAGTCATTTTTTCCTCAGTGGGAGGACGTAATTTTGTGGAGCATCATACGGAAAAAATATAAACTCGACGGTATAAGGTTTGGGAGAGGCTGAGATTAAATCGAACGTCTGCGGGTGAAAATAGAGGATGTCATTTATGGCGGCTGCGATTGAAAATTCATTATCCAAAATAATAAAAATGACTGCGAAGGTGGATTCGTATAATCGAAGAGCTCGCAATTGAACTTCCAACCCCACACACGCCTTCCCCCAATGCACACACAAACACACACACACACACACGAGCGCGCGCGCGTGTATCCCCGACAGAATTGTTTACGCCCGGACTTGTGTGCGTCAAGAGCCGGGCCCGGCGCCACTGTCGCCCGTGCGATCTACTCACCCACCGCTCCGAGTTATTCGGCCCAGAAGGCAAACAATCGCTCGCACGCACCCTCCGGCGATGACCGCTCGCACGAGCTCGGACGAGGGTCAATAAGGGCGGCAAAGGCGGTGGCTTTAATGCGCGCGCGGGGAAAGCTTGTTTATTCAATAGATCGACTTAAAAAAAATAGATCTTCGCCGGGGATGGGAACGAGAGGATCGGGCGTGCGTGTCATCATCGGAGGGCGAAATTGGAGGAGTGAAAGCGATCGATCCGATCCGAAAGGGACGGAATAAAATGGAGAATTCGGTGGCGAGGTGGAAGGGTGTTATTTTTTTTGGCGAATGAGGAGGAGAGGCGGTTTGCCGGGAGGTTAAGAAGTGGGAGGGGGTGTTGGTACGGGGGGCGGGGCAATTTTGCAAATTCCTGCAGAAACTGGAGAATGGTTTCGGGGAGGAGAGAGAGAAGGGGAGTACTTTTCGTTTCCCCGGATAGTCGGAGGGTCGAGAGAGGCCGAAAGGGAGGGCGCATAAGTTTTTAATGAAATGTTTCCACTCCGCGAATGGCGCCGCGGACAAAAGAGCAGGTCCGTCCTCTTTTCCCGCAGAAGATCGCTGGAGGCTGGGGTACGATCCGCCCGGGAACTCGTTTCGACTCAGGAAATTCCGGAATCGACAGTGACTGAGGAGGGCCCTTATTCCCACAGAGCGAAGTCACGGAGGCGGTGCACTAAAGGTGAGGAAGAAGAGATGGAGCGAGGGAGGAAGGAAATAGGGATTTTTACAATTATTAGGCCATCAGTACTGGAAGACAGCGAGAATGCTTAAATTGTTTTTTGTAA
Organism: Hetaerina americana; assembly: GCF_022747635.1. Lineage (NCBI taxonomy): Eukaryota > Metazoa > Arthropoda > Insecta > Odonata > Calopterygidae > Hetaerina > Hetaerina americana. Next base: position 781,623 of record NW_027286986.1, on the reverse strand, counting down.
ACTTATTGCAATTCTCTTGAATGAATGTACTCATAATTAATGTGGAAATATTTAATTTTCTCGTCAAAATCTACATAATACCCCGTAAGCCGCCGCAAGGATGTTTGGCGGGGGGTGTTGGGTCACGACCAGTAAAAGAAAACAAAACCACACGCAAAATCAATATATTTATTCAAACCTACGCCAATAGTGGCATATATATAATGCAAAAACCTTTTCAACTTTCACGCGTGCAAATACATATACCATCAACTAAAATACTCACGCACCTTAGAATGTTGTAAAAATGTACCAAATAACGCACAAACTAGAGTTTGAAATGTAAGAAGGCGAAATGCCACATGTACATGCAACATACGGTGGTCTCCTCCCCCAAACACACAGGCAGGGAATGTGAAATAACGCTTCAGGCAGCGGAAGCGTCCCTCCCAGAGGGAGAAGTGTATCTCCCGTATACATTTTCCGCAAACTTCAGCGAATGCCTCACAAGAAAAAATATTGGCAAAATAAGGTAATTTAGTAATGGGGTTAGAATTATAAGACATTTTCACGTTTGACGTTTGGTATCAAATCATTGAAATGCATGGCATTAGTGATTTCATCCAGTTTTATTAATAATAGTTTGTTTGAAATGGCATGAAATTCGGTCATAGTCATCGACTCTCTCATTATTATGTGAGCCCACCTGCTAGAGCTGGTATAATTCGCCAGCGTCTTCATTATTAATTCATTTAATGACTTCATTGGCGCGAGACTGAGACTTATTAATCCCTTCTTCCACCTAACCACTACAGCAACGACAGTCATGAGCAACCACGCCACATTATGGAGGAAAATCCATCTATGCGGGAATCGAACGCACGACGTATGAGTTGGCAGGCGAGGGCATTGCCCCGCCGCCCCCGACGCTGTTTATCTATTGAAAAATATCAATGTCTTTGTTTGAGTCTGGCGGCTAAAAATGTGCAAGACTCACGTGTAGTCGAGAGAAATTAACCGAAGATACTACATTGAAAATGCTCGATCAGTTTCCTCGCTTTTGTGCAAGAGATTAAGGGGTTTACATCGTCCGTGACTTGAATGCTCATTAAATACTCTTTTGAGCAACATCTTATTTAAAATCATGGCCATTTTGGTTATTCCACCTCATCACGTGTATTTCTATTTCCATAGAAGATGACTATTAAAAAATGGGCTATTTACTTAATAGAGAAAGTTTATCATTAAAATGTGGAAGTGAACTTTACTGCCGAAATACGGTGATTGCCGTAGAAGATTCGTTGATATCAACGGATTTTTAACAATTCAATGATGAAAATTCAAAGTAAATTATTCTTTTCACATTTTAATATAATTTTATTAAATAGTGCGAGAAATACACAAACTATATTTTTTAATATTTACTCCTTTTGCTCATCATCCGGTCAATGGGGCAGCTGAATGGAACCCGAATGCGAGATCCTCTGTAAATGTCGAAAAGGAAGCTTATGGAACAGATAATATCAGCCACCCCTTTAACCGCCCTATCTAGGTTTAACATTTAAATACTCACTGATTGTTTGCTGCATTTGTGTCATTGCTTGCAAATGACTAAATGATCGAAATTAAGCAAGTTATGGAAAAGTTTTTCAGCTAAAAAACGATGTCTCACGGATAGTGTAGGTCTTGAATTTCATTTTAACTACAGTTATAAATTAATCATAATGCTCTAAATACAATTAGTGCCCATAAAAATTAACTATTTACCCTCCATTAGGCGCGGGGGAATTTAGCACTTCGTTATTCGCACTGGGTCCAATCGACACAAATTCCCCGGCGAAAATAATTTATGATTAAGCTTTTTTTACGTTATAAATAAAAATAACTACAAAATAAGATCATTTTTATCATAAATAAACTATTTCTCATAGCTAAGAAATGCATCTGATACGAAAAATTTAGATGTTAATCTAATCAGACTGAATAACTCGTCCATGAAAATTATTGTTACCCCAGGCATACTATATTGCGATAATTAAGGGCCAACAGTGAGTTAGGTTATGTATAGAAGGTTATGTAATCCAAGCGCTACCCCATTGAAGTAACACAGGTTAGCGACATATCTATATTCAATATAATATCTTAGTTTTGCCTGTCATTTGTGGAAGAATACCAGAATAGTTGCCAAGAACCCTCATGATTATTTTTCATTAAGGTTTATAGGGTGTCAAGGTTACAATATTGGACGGTATGAATATCGTGGTACCCTAAACATTCTGTCAGTTTGAAGTGAAAGTGAACTCGATTGTTGTGCACCTTTCTAAAATCCTTAGTCTTTCTTGCTATCTTCGCGACACTGAAATATCCCCAGTAACCCCGTCCAACTTATATAGTATTTCGAAGAGTCGTTTCATGTGTCATTCTTTGATCATCATATAATTCCTCATTTAACACTTCTCCGATGAATAACGGTGCTGGTTCGTCGCCAGTGAATAGGTTAAACTCAATAACATTGATGCATCTCGGTAGCATTGATGGAGAGACTCAGTGGCATTGATGGAAAGAGGAAAGAGGAAAGGATGGCATACCGGCTAACACCGCCCTTCCTCTCCCATGAAAGCCTTGTGGTTGTTTTTTGTAGCACAAATCTGATGAAGGCGAATTTAAATTGTATAACTTTTTTTGGTGGACCTTTCGAGCGTCCCCTGGATCCTTAAGGGAGATGATATTCGTCTCTCCGCGCCCGAGGATATCTCTGATTGATTGTGCGATTGTTTGTTTGCTCGATGTGTGCATAATTCACACCGCGCCGCCGCCAGCGAATTGATCGCGTGGTGATACGCTATCGCGCCATCGCACGCACCCGGACAGAGACACACGCGACGTCACCTCGCCAATTCCCCCTTCCTGCCGCGCAACCGCACACATCCTCGGCTTTTCCTTTCACTTTTTTCGACTGCCGCCCATCCACCACCACCTTTCGATCTGTTTATGTGGATAAACCCCTACTCTTCCTCCTGCATACATTTCTCTTTTCAGGGTCCATGGTGCTTTCTCCCTTATCCTCACTCCACCGAATCTTTCGCGCGATCATGCCATTTACGTTTGTCCCTTCATTTGGATACGGAGAATTGATCGAGTGGATGTCATGTGAGCACCCCCCCCCCTTTCCCGTATTTCGCAGCCTTAATTAGTTTATTTAAAGTGCGCCCAAATATCTCGGCTGGAATGTTGCTTTCCAATCTTCTTAAGTGTTTCAAAGGATTGGTTTTAACCCTAGAAACATCCTGAACGTAATTTTTTTTCCTTTGCGAATAACGCATTTGGCTTATGGTTAGTATGTATTCGATCATCATCAGCAGCTTTGCGGTATTCCTACAGTATTAGAAGTAGTTGACCAAATGCAGGCTTTTGTTATTATACCCGGGGGCTGATAGCACTGTTTACACTCCAGATTACGAAAAATACGACTGAAATACCAACACTCACATCAGAATAAACCTATTTCGAACTCTAAATACTTTCTGCCTCTCTTCGTTTGTTCCATATGGCCTGATTCTCCTCCATCTCGGTTGCCCATATTCTCCCCTCTGACTCAGTATTCGGTATTTCAACTGACATTTTCCGCTGTCCGGTACTATTGCACGCAACTTATATGCATGTCACAAAAGAACTTTTCTTTGATCGTAGAATGATCAACGAGAGTCTAATGCAATGGACAATCATGTGAATTAAAAGAGATTTTATTCATCAGAAATGTACATGATACGATTCTCTTATTTTGATCTCTTATTTGCGGTGAAAACCGATTCTTGTTTAACTTGTACTGCGAAATAAATGCTTAAAGCAAAGCATACATTACGAATATAATTCTCATTGTGTTTTACGCACTGAAACTAGATTCAGCACTTAATTTATCTTAGGAAACACCTAAGCAAATAGCTTTTACGGTTTTTAGAACACACTCGGTGATTACAGTATTGATATTTGGCCATAGGGAAGGAAGACTGTTGGATAATTAGACAAAAAAGATATTAAAATTCATAAATATGAGTTTAATTATCGCAAAATAGGTTGAATCGACATTTTTCAAAGTATTTTACAGTTTGGCTAATGCACACGAAACCTTAGATTTTATTTAGATCTTTGCAATATTTCCTTCGTGGGAAAATAATTAATTGATAATTCAAATATTTTTCTGAATTATAAATTCAGAATGATGCTTTGAACAGACGGGATGTGCACAAAAGTTTTTTAAGGCAAATATATTTTAAGAAAAAATACGTAAAAATATTCAGAAAAAGTATTGCTTGTACATGTATACTCCACGCTGGGGTATCCATTGACATTTATTCAAAATCCATCGGTCGATGTCATTCATGGAAGGGAAATGTGATTAAAATTTCTTTTGTAAAACAGGATAAATTAGATGCGAGCATGATATTTTAATTTTAATGATTAAAATAAACTTTTACAAAGATACCAAAAATAAAATAATTTGTCACTTACCCCGAGTTTCAGACGCAGAAGCATTATTATCAGTTGTATTTTTTAATATCTTCGTAAAAGTTTATTTAAGTCATTAAAATACAATGGCATCCCAGAAATCTTTAAAGAGCTTGTTTTCAATGGTATATTTATTTTACTGATGCCAAATATCCAAAATGCATGCATAACCTAACGGCGTCGTATTAACTCTCGTCTCAGTTGATGGTAGCAATTCAACGAGAATCTATCTCTGTTTTATGAGCTGGAATAATTAGAGGGATACTAATTGCAAAGGGGACAAAGGTATAAGCTGAGATTCCTGTTCCATGAGTCTAGTATGTCCTTCGAGTATTCATTAATTCATTATTCAAATAACTTTATTGCCAAATCAATCAGTTAAACAGTAACAATATGCATTGGTTGCACTGACATGCTCGTGAAAATCGCAAAAAGTGTTGTGACTGATCCAAGTTAATCGTAACGGAGTATATATATTATTATCGGTATTCTACCAATTGAAGTAGGTTTTGGATTGACATAGAACATACAACGGTACAGCTATACATTTACTTGCGCCTTCTAACAAAATATGAATTAGCATCCCTCTTTAATTCCGTGTGCTTCCTCCTTTCATTTCGTCATGCTATCCTTATTCCTGCCCTTTCCTCGCTTGCCGTAAGCTCGCCCCCACATGACAATCTTCGGCATTCCAATTGCCAATCAAGATGCTCCGCATCCTTCCCTAGCACCTCCTCTGGACTCTTCCCAACAATCCCCTCTCCTCCCCAACAATGCGTGTGTGTGTATCTTATATCCTCGCCATACAAAACCACGCTCCATATCAAAGCTTTGGCGAGCCTTTTCTTTGCATCCTTACTCGACGTCCTTGCATTACATTCTCTCATCCTAACAAAAGCTTCTTTGCCTAGCGCAATTCTTTGTCTTCTATTTCTACTAAATTGACCATTTCGATCCATAACACTTCCGAGATATGTTAACTGTTTCACCTGTTCTATGATTAAATAGGGACATTTTTAGTGAGTTCGACTAATATCAAGTGTCTTTCATACCTCCATTATTTTTATTAATCTAATAATATAGGATAGCTGTAAGTTATTTTTTAGACTAATTGCTTATCAGGACTGAAAAGTATCTTTCTTACAACCTTCGTAGTTAAGCCTATTTTCTGAAAGGCGCGGGTTTAAATGACCCCAATGTCTACCCATGGTTAATTAGAGGATGTGTTTAGATTTTCCTCACAAGCGCTTGACTTCGTTCGAGTCACATAATTTGATCAGGTATATTTCGTAAGAAATTTATTTTTTCAATGCTCTTTAAATTTCATCTCTAAGCATCCTTTATAACTTAATTCTGAATCATTGTTATGTCTTCATCCTGGTTCTCAATCCTTTAAACCCTCTGGCATCAGTTACTCCCGATATTAATGTTGATTTATGGTCCTCAGGCGAAACAAGTAGAGAGGTGAAGCAAAATAGATAAATAGATTCACAATGAGTGATGAGGCGGCTTTCGAGATAACTTCAGTTTCGGACCCTGAAGTTTTCATTTTCACCTGGGCACTCTTTATTCAATCCTCTAACCCCGTCTTCCGCTTGAAGGAGATGAAGGCAGAGGAGCCCTGGAAGCAAAAGAAACCCCTCTTCCCCCCAATCCCCTCCTCCCTCCTTCTCTCTCTCGCCCTTCTCTCCCGTCCCTCCGCCCTTTCCCTTTCACCACGTCGTCAACTGCCCCCTCTCGTTTACCCTTGAAACTCGCCTCTTCCCTGACACTTATCCTTCCATAAACTTGTGTTTTTCTTGGCGGAATGAGATTACGCAAAACTTCCTTCCTTCTTGTCCCAAGATATGGACGGAATATTTCTTGAATGCCAGGTTCAAATGATTTCGACTTCCCCGTAGGAACTCGCCCACTCCCCCCTCCCCCTGCCGACATCTCATTGGTGGGGTGGTCCTTTATCCACCGGGATGACGCCCCCTTACACGGCTGGAGATTTCGCGTTGGCGGTGAAGGCCGAGGAAGAGAAATCTCGCTCTAGAATCTCTCGATGACCCAAAGGTTCACTGAGCAAGCTGATGGCGAAGTACATCCAAGTATATGCTGCAAACCTCGGGGGCCGGTGGTTATTAGGAAAAGCCAGGCTTGATTTGTATGGTAGTAAAAGTCGAAACGGAAAACGAATCATAATAATGAGATCCGCCACAAAATCTTCAAAAATAATTCACTTTCCCCACCTGATGGGAATTTATTTCCTCCGTTACCTGGAGTAGATATGCAAGTACGTAAATTCTGTTATGGATACTAATTGTAAATGCCAAGAGTACCGAAAAGGACCTGGATTTAAACGTACCTTCATGCAAAGCATTTCTTTCAGAGTCACGTCACTTAACATTATCATAATTTCTACCACCCGAAGATTGGTTGGCTGTATGCTTCATTCAACTGTCAGAAATGCCAAGCATCTAGCATCTTAAAAGCTCTTTTGTGATATTTCCCTCATTATTTGATCTGCATATTTTCCCCAGGTAAATATGGTCTGGAGCTTCTATATTAGCTTCTGCTACCTTCCTAGTAAATATCTTAGGCCTCAAAGTTTGCGTTTCCCTCCTCATCTATCATTTTCAGCATTCTCTCTACGCCAGCACGTCCCAAGGGCTTCCATCCATCTCTGGTTTTCTCTCGAAATCGTACTTGCACCTCACTCACGTTCCTCACCGCGTATCTTATCTTAGTGTTTGTCTCTTCATTTGCGAACGTCCTCAGCGTGTAACTTCTAACATCGCGCAGTAAACTGCCTCGAGGTTGGCATTCGATCCCATCGCCTCCACTTTCTTTCCTCGCTACGAAGCATGCGCCTTCAGTTGTCCTTTTTCAAACTAAAGGGTTTCGATTTTCATTACCCTCGACGTTAACTTAGCATCCCTTAAGTTTCCATTAAGAAAAACACGCACGAATTCCCTCCATTGTATGAATGATTTCCTCAAGAGGCGAGGGTGAGTGGGCTTTTGGGAAAGAGAGGAATGCAATGGCGGCGTTCGAACTCTATTAGATGAAGAATAAATTTCTCTCAACTTTTGAGTGTGTTTATCCTTCTTTGGCGGCGTGGGATGGGTTTCGGAATTCATTTCGCAAATCGAAATCATTTCCCTGCTCCCCTTCTGCTTCGAGTCATCACGGCCACACTGCAACCCCCTCCCTCCCTTCCTCTTCTCCATTCCTCCTCCTCCCTTCCTCCTCCGTAGATGAACGCCTCCATCCTCTTTACATCTCCTCGTCTTCCCCACTTCCCAATTCCTCCCTACACCAACGCACTTCAGCTCTGCTGGAATAAAGTCGTTTATCCCACCACTCCCCTCCCCTCCAGGCAAGTTCCCCAAGCCTTTAACTTCCCCCCCCTTTCATTGTACATAATCCTTCCCTACTGCTCCTCCTCCTCCATCTTCCTTTCTGTCCTTCTCCCTAACCCCTTGATTTCTTGAACAAAACACCCTCCCCGACCCCCTCCGCCCCCCTCCCACTCTCATCACCCAAAGAGCCGACGTACACCAAAGCACGAACCATCCGAATCCTCTCTTCCGCACTCTCCGCTGCCTCCTCTTTGCTTCCTTCGTGGGAAGGGGGGAGGGAGGGACGCGGGCGAGGCGGCACGACTATTCCTTGGCGTAGACGAGGGGGTAGATGAAAGAGGTGAAGATGGATGCAGGAGGAGGAGGAGTCAATGGGACGGATGGCGCCAGGGGCCGCAGGGCTGTTGTGCCTCGCGGACCGCCGAGTTCACCTACTCCCCCGCCCGTTTACCTTAGACCCGAGCCCCCGCAATACGTAGCGACGATTGGCAAGGCTCGTTCTGGTATCTATCTCCCCGAAGTCCCGGCTCGTACGCCTCGGATTTCGTGGTTCTTGAGATAATGGAGAATCTGCCCCGATGGGAACGCGAAGACGACTTCACTTCCGAATGAACCGCAGGGAGGACTTTCCACGTCCCCGCAATTGGACGACAGTGGGTCCACGCGCTTAATTTAGAAGTCGTGGATTTGAGTCCCAACTCGGGCATGGCTGTTGGGTGACGTGTAGGGTACATCTACGTCTACATCAATACCCTGCGAACCACCAAAAAGATGTGTGGCAGGGTATTCGGCCCTGGTAAACCTTGATGATAAGCAAAGATCTTATTGGGTTCCCGAGGGGTTCAGGGGGCACCAAGGGGCGTCCGAGAGAAAAATATAATTGTTCCAATGCTGTGCCATAGTTGCCTTTACGGTTTTTGATGAGGCCTGCACACCGTCTTCAATTATCCTCTAATCCCGTATATGTAAAGACTTGCTCTACGTAAATCACTTAATATTTGCTCGACCGTATATCGTGGTAAGCGCCTGTTATTCCATAATGTCTCTCCACACCCCCTTGACGGCTTACAAGGCAAGGCGCCTAGCTGAATGTAAACAGTAAGAGTTACCTGGGAAGTAGAATTGAATCCTATTTTCATCTGGTTTCCGGACGCCTCTGCTATTACTGCGTGCCAAGTGGATTTTTTACAGAAATGTTACGTACACCTATCATTATTTCGTCATTGGGGTCATTTTTTGCATTTTTAATTTGTAATTGAGTCATAATTTACATTATAAAAATTATTGAAACCATTTACTTTAGATCTGAAGGCACCCACTTTGAATGTAACCGTAATTTTGATTGACGGAGTTGATATTATTTTTGAAACGGACGCCCGTTAAAATTTTCAGAGTTCATATATTTATTCAAATTGAATTATCATAAAAATCTATCAATTGAGAATTAAAGATTGGTCTTTTATATACCGCTACAACAGAATTGTTTTCTATTTAACACGTTGAATTGAGGACACAAAAGAATACAATGTGAGCTATACAGGGTCTGTCCCAAAAATAAGTAGAATTTGCCTCCTTTTATTTCTTCCGACATCATAGATCATAAATAAATGTACCCCTTCCCAGCTTGCCAAACATTTTCCCATATATCACAGCCTTCATTGCCAATCAAAATGCTCCGAATCCAAAATTCCTGCCTCCTATGGAATTATCACACCTATCCTCTCTCCTCCCTCCCCACGCCTACGCCCTCTTCGTTTGTTTTCCTTTTTCATTCTTCTCCACAATGACTCACTCAAATATGAAACTCATTTGAGGCACACCCAGTGGAACTTCTAGACTGCTTTAAACTGAGGTGTATTTAAGGATATATGTGGGAACTACGGCTGCTTTCATCGTTTGCATTGCATTCATTCTGCTCCGGTTCCCAAAATTTAGTAATCTAACATGGGATTGCCCCGTGCCGTCCACTCTTAACTGGGCTTGCTTGATATTATGTTGATGTTTATGTGAGCTCGTGACAAGGTGCCCGCCATGGTAACGTGGGCAGGAGGCTAGGAACGCTTGTAGACATTTTTAATATAAGCACCCTTTCTTCTCATGGCTTTCTCTCTCCATGTAAGTAACGAAGGGTATGGGTGGGCTCTATGGCGGGATTCAAAGGATACATGCATATAGTCGCACATGCACAGACTCTCACACGCAATCGTTATATCGTGGGGACGCAAAGCCCTGATTTCACGCCGAGTGGCGTTCCAGCGTGTACCCTATGACGCAGCGTGCGTGCCTCAATCCCCCCTCTCCTCGTTTTAATCCCGCCTTCCCTCACTGGGCTGAATTTTCGCCCGCGACTCTCTTGTTTATTCCCCGCGCGCCACTCCTCCAAATCCATAGAATACGCTCCACGGCTCAGGGAGAGAGAGAAGAACTCAATAGTCTCAATTTCGCCTCAAAAGGGCGTCTTTTTTCCCTCATTTCCCAGACTACCAAATTTTCCGAGCCGTGTGCTCTCCCTCCCTTGCACCCCCCCTTCCCCTCCCCTTCCCCTCCCCTTCCCCTCCCCCTCCCCTCCCCTTCCCCTCCCCTTCCCCTCTCCCCCAAACTTCCCCGCACCCCGTGGGACCTTCCCACCCAACCCTTCCCTCCCTCCCCTCTCTCCCCTTCTCCCTTCCCGACCCCATTTCCTCCCTCGCTTTTTTTCACTTTCATCCTCCGGACGGAAAACCGAAAAAAATAAAGAATGCGAGCCTTCGGGATCTCGTGATGGCCCCCGAGAACAAGGTTAAATCATGCGCTGTTGAATTATGGCTTAAACTGGGCCCGGGAATAAGAACCCACGGGAAGGGGAGGGGTGGTTTTCGGGGTCGAATGGCCCGCGGTGTGCTTGTGGCTGCGTGGTCGTATTGCCGGAGAATAAATCCAGCGTGGCGTCTAAGCCCTTTGCTAGATTTCTTGATTTCGATAGCCCCGTGGAGACGAAAAGTGAGGCGGGGTGGTCTCGTGGAAATACACCTCACTTATCAAAACCCCTGCCGAGGCCGAGAACGATGGGTTATTGTACATTTACGGCGATAAACAGAAGTGTTTGCATTCGATCAGCAAACGTAATGGTTGTAAGTTGAGTACACGGTTGAGCTTTGTGTTTATTTGCGTTGCGAATTCAAACTTTTTGCAATATCGCACGTACCTTACCCGGAAGAGATTATTTATCTCTTAAAATAAGAATTACACTATTGATTTATTTAATGTCCTAATGCCATTAGGATTCATAGAACAATATTTGTAAAATAGGGAGGCTAATCAAGTACGTAGTCATCCCCAATTCCTTTGGTAGAAGCTGCTCTGCTCCAGTGATTTCCATCCTCTCTTCACGAAGTACCCTTTCCATGTTCTAATTGTGTAAAGTATCACACGTATCTAAATTTGAACAGGATCTATTGGGGAGGAAAAATGTATTGACTTGAATGATGAAAACATTTAACCATGCTTTTAAGCTTGTATAGTTATACACATTGTAATATTTACTTTATCATATGGCAGGTTCTGTTCATGTTAATAATCCTTTCTTCCCAAACCAGCTATTCGCATGACACCCAGACTCAGATACCATCGATATTGGTGCACTTTCTGTTTAAATCGGTTCGTGTTTTGCTATTTTCTGACATTTAAGTATTTAAAACAGTTCCTTCTAGAGCCTTTATAGCCTCGCATCTCCTGTGTTACGTCAACCGTTATCTCAATTTCAGCCGGTCCCGGCTACAGCGGGGTAACGTCCTCGCCTGCCAACCCAGAGATCGCGAGTTCGATTCCTGTGGAGGTGGATTTTCCTCCAAATAGGAACTTGGGTGTTCGTGATTGTCTTCAATGTAATGTGCAAGGGTTGGGTGGAAGAAAGGACTATAATGTCCCTGTAATATCGACCTAATTAAAGTCATTAAATAAATAAATCGTTCTTCCTATCGATATAACATAATAAATTAGGTGCAATAAGGTTCAAGAAACTTAGTTCTCTGTAAAAAACATTTATTGCTTAGACAATTACGACTAAGTCCTTTGATATTTCTTAAGGCCTTCCAGACCAGACCAGACCATTGGAAGTAAACCTATAACTACTCCTTCGGATTCGCATCCTTTTGAGGCAGGGTTGGTACTTTCGCTGTGGTAATTTTTTTATTAAGGTTGGTAGAGTGACAAGGAGAGTTCAGTTGTCATGTTTTATTTCATTTCCTTTTTTTATTTATTATTATTTTAAGTAATTTTTTTTGTGTATTATTTTTTTTTGTTATTATGGTGATAACGGGTTGATTCGCTAGTAAGGATGGAGGTGAGAATGGAGGTGAGGAATAGGATGCTCAGGTAGGATCAGGGGGGAGTAGATTCTGCCATCAATTTGGAGTTGAATGTCAATCAAGTGTTTCCGAAATTGTGACCTCAACGCCACGTTTGACTCTCATCTTTTTCTCGAGTTAGCTCCTCATTAATACTGTTGGTCTGGTTCACAAATCAAACCCTTCGTTAAAATAGCCCAAAATTTTGCTTAAGCTGCACAATAGAATTTTAAGAAAATTAAAAAATAAAGTGGCGTTCGGAGTTCAGAAATTAGGTGTATGAACACTCGGATACCCACAAATGAGATTCCTACATACACTCAGAGTGAAATTAAAAGGCAATTATGAGCAGCCTCTCTGACCGGATTGCAAAGTGCAAATATCGAAATTAGTGCAGTTTATACGTAGGTTTCTCTTACTCTCCACTGTTGACAGGTTTTTCATTTAAATTTAAAGCGATTTTATTTAAATAATGGCAATTAAAAGGTTCAAGTTGGTAGATCACTACTCCTTTTGAAGCATTTGCTGGATATCTCTGTGACTCTCACTTTGCTGGATGATCTCTGTGTGTGTTTGCAAAACTATCCTCAGTAAGATAATACTTTATTTTCATATCAGTTTTATACGTAACATTTCCTTTTCTATGTATTAAGCTATTAAAGTTAACCTACAGCAGGTCCGCAGCACCGTTGAGTCGATCGTCCACAAAAATATCCAAGTTTACTTCGTAGTACTTCAAAAATATATGTTTCAGGGCCGATATCCCTATTCCCTTTTTTCCATGGAATGCACTGTCATTGGCAGTGCGTTACTCAGATGGGGACGAACTATTAGGTGTTCATGACTCGGCGATGGCTTTAACGGCGTCATTTCCACGCAGTTGAGAGACGGGAGTGAGCGTGTCTCCATGAGCGCCTTTTTTCCCTCCCTCCCTCCCTTCCCCTCCCTCCCTCATCCTCGGCCCTTCCCAACCTCTTCCTTCCCCTGCTAATCCCATTTCTCCTGTCCCTTCCTTGCTCAAGAGACCCTCGCCTTCCCCTCTGCTTCTTCTGACAAACATTTCCTGACGCTCCCTCTCAAAAAATAAAAGAAAAAGATTTCACCCTTCCCCCTCGAGAAATCCGCTCACCCTAGGCACCCTTCCACTCCCTTTGGCGTCCCACTCCGCGCCCTTCCCCTCTTCGCCCCCCGCCCCCTCCACCGCCCGCCCTGCCTCCCTTCCCCGAGTAATCCCTTCCTCCATATTCAAATTGCCTCCTCCAAAGCCAATCTGACGACACCACTCTCCCCTTCCTTCACCCCACCCACTCCTCACTCACCTCCCCAACCTCGCTCCACGACCATCTTTTTTCCCTCCTCCCCCACCCCCCCAACCTACCTCAAACCCTCCCACCCCCCGCCAAGCAACATCCCCACAATTCCTTTCGCCGACTTCCACGTCGGCCCTCGGGAGTCATAGTGCTTCTTCCCACGACGACAGTCCCGTGGCCACCCTTCTTCTGCCCCCACATACTTCACCCCCCTCCACTTCCCATTTCCCATTCGCGTGCCCGACCCGGGGCGCACAAGACAAGGACTTCGGAAAGCGAATAAAGTGAAGGGCAGGTCACTGGCATGAACCGTTCTCAATTTCCACCCAGACTAGAGGCCGCCTGTTTTTGCTTTCATTAGCCTGCCCAGCCGATTCTCAGAGTTTGGGAACGTTAGGTTGGACCTCATCATGACAGAAATAAGGGGGCTTCTGGTGGGGTAGCAGGGAATAATTGTCGTGTAGGTGCGTAGTTTGTGCATAGCCACCCCTCAGAATGCCACGTGGGAGCGCAAGCTTGAGGAGGATCGCTTCCGTTCGAGCGCATGACCCCACGGTCGTACAATAGTGGGTGGTTCGGCCTGATGGAGTGTGCTTGCGCTGATTTAAAAGTACTTTTTCATGTTCCATATCCAATAACTAAGCATGAAAAATTACCAAGTATTTTTCAATCGACTCCATTCCCTGTTTCGGGCGTCGCCTCAGGACACGCCGCCCGCAGTCCCCCTTGCTGCTCCCCCGCGAGCGGCTGCAAACGAGTTCTTCTTTTTTCTGTTAGTTAGGAAACAAGGCGCGGAAATACGGGGAAAGAATATTTTAAAATGAAGGTCGGTGCCCATTTCTCTGCATGGAATCTTTCTTGTCGCAATCATAAACTTTACAGAAAGGGAACATTAATCCTTAAATGGATGTGTTCTACAATATTATTTATACCTACTTTCATCACCATTATCCTTCTTTACGATAAACCTTTTTGGCAATTGGGTCATATTCTCGAGTTTGAGTGGCATCTCAGTTTGTGACACCTAATGGTTATTGGGATATATACATAAGGTTAAATCTGGAGTTGAAGCTTCCAAGGCTCTAGGTACTGTTTCATCCGAGGTTACGTAGCAATTACTAGAGGCATTTTGCGTTCTTTCAGGTCTGTTTTCCAAGAACCAGATAGGTATTCCTTCGATACATTTTTCGAAAATCCAGTAGCAAGTGGGGACTTTGTCCAAATTATCGCACCGTATCAATTAAAATGTTCGAGATAATTGTAAAAACTGTCATCTGCTAACTTTTTCGCCGCACTTTGTCCCACGGGCATTGCTGTAATGACTAGCTTCTTCAAGGTGTCACCCTCTTTGAAGCCATTGATCAAGAATTCGACGCATTGTGTAAGGGTAAGAAGATGAGCAGGGATAGACTCTTCACAACGGCTGAAATACATCAGGCATGGCGAGGGAATATATGTAGATGTGTAACATTCTGACTATCAAGAAAATTAGTTAATGGAGTTGATAAGTACGTGGAGTTGGTTAGCAAGTGGAAAATTCGCATAAATTAGAAGCAGTAAATGGAGAGCTTTTTTTCCTTGAGGAAGGCAGTTAGTTTTGCCAAAAAATACAAATTTTAACGAGAAAGAAAAGAAAAACTTTATTTAAAAAAATTTGAGGCCCATTATAGGAAACCATTTTCTTCGGGGTGGGGCTTGTATTGTACTGCTTTGTTATACCATAAACGTCTTCGGTAAAAACTTTTCGCGGTGGTTGTGGGGAAACACGGCCAACTCCCGCCTTGCACGAAGACGGGGAGAAACCAGAAAACACCCGTCAGGAAGGAAGAAAAGTCTCGGATAAAGAAGACAAAAGCTGTCCTGTTCATGCCTGGAAACTATTAGCGAGGCTTACACGATGCAGTGACATATGTAAGCGTGATGCTTCTTCAAGATAACACTTGTAAGAAACACATCCAGTGTATTGAGACATAATTGCAAATCAGTGTAGTCGAAGAGATCAAAAAGGCCTCGAATGCCAGCAAGCAGCAAGTATGAGTGATGTAGAAAAAGGTGAATGGTAGTCCAAGGTAGGACAAATGATGGCGAAGGAAAGTGTTCCTGGCATAATTTAATCGAGGGGAAATCGGGTGCCTTAGAATAAGCTAATGTGTCAACTATGATAAATACGAAGAGTATGAGGGCATTAGGTACTGATAAGAGAGGTTGAGGAATCATGAGGGCAATGAAAAAATGTGGAACGAATAACACGTTCATGGAAAACAAATAAAAATGTTTGGTTACTGTTATACAGGTCCGGTGATACAGGCACTGTTATACCAGTAGTCCTACCGGGGGAATGCACAAGAGTCGAGTAACCAAACGAGGGAAGGGCAAATGGCCTGAGGGAAAGGGTTGGACCGAGAAAGTGAAGGGTGAATGTGGTCTAAGAGACTTTCAAGGCCCGGAATATGAGAAGTTTCAGGGACAGAAGATCACTTATGAATATGACCGTGGCGAAGGAAATGTGCAGGGGTGAGGAGAGTGGAGGAAATTAGTGAAAGTTTCCTTAGAAGACTTACATTAGCCTTTATTGAGCGTACCTATCTCACAGTGGGGAGAGCATTTGTCACATTTTTGGAAAAATGTACGTGTGAAGTGACTCAGTGGATTCCCAAACGGATTGACGAATAAAATGCGCATTTTGTGTTTTTCACCTCGAGTTCTACACTACTCCAGAGCCGATGCTCATAAGAATATTCCACCGTCAAAATTTCTAAAAAAGCTTAAAACGTTTTTAAACTCGATATATGTTTTTACTGTTCATTTCACTTTTTGCACGTATGTATTACACCTTGGTCTCTGTCACAATTAAGTTCCGGGAGGTTATGCATGTTGAACAATTTAGTAAAACATTAAATAATTATCATTAAAACATTCAAATATATTCAATTCCAGTCAGTAGACCCCCGTTTTTTATTGCAAATTTGCTAAATATTTTTGTGAATATATAAAAAAATCTAGAGTAATATAATGCATTGTTTTCCTATCAGCTATACATACGAGAGATTGGAACATTTATATTTCTCTTCTTCAGCAGGCTATTGAAGTTAACGAGCGGAACATATTCGCAGCACTATGGTGAAATATATGGCTGCGTAGGTTTTCGCGGTGGTTGGAAGGATTCTGCATTATCGGGTTTCACCGCGCCGTTGTTTGATGCTGACAACAGTTTCGCCGAAGTTGCATTCGGCGAAACTGTTGTCAGCATCAAACAACGAAACGGTGAAACCCGATAATGCAGAATCCTTCACTATGGTAAATTGTTTACGACTTCTCCATCATATTTCGCTAGGCATAGATACCGGAGCTCTTAGGAGAGGAGCCGGCTACGACTGCGAGGCTGAAAAACGAGATCTTCCTGAGTATATTTACCGTTACGCTCGTCTCCATATATTTTATAATTAAATTCCAAAATCTGCCATAACCCATGTTAAGTTTTATTTCCTCGTTTTCTTACAATAAAGTTTTACTACTTCCCGTAATGACCCAAGGTCGTCATGAATAGTTCATGCATGTAATGGAATAAGATAATTTGATGGTCGTAGAATTTCTCAAATGTACGAGGTCAGTCAATAAATAACTCGCCTAACTGTATGGAGGCCATTATAATCAAGTATATTTCTGAAATTTATTTCACTTTTATGCGAATTCACGCTGTTCATTCTAGCATACATCCCATCCCTTTACAAGTCCTTGATAGCCGGCAGTCAAAGAATTCTTTTGTTTGGTGTCGCAGCCAAAGTGTAACCTCTTGGACTACGCCATCACGATTTTCAAAATATCGGCCACCCAAATGAGTTTTTAGGGCCCCGAACAGTTGAAAATCACTAAGAGAGTTAAGTTGGGACTTTACGGTGGATGTCCCAAACGTTCACAAAGAAATGTTCTAAACAGCGCCTGCGTTTGTCTTGCTTACGTTTATTGACTTACCCTCTTACATTAAAACTTTAATTAATGGTGTTGATTTGTCTTTAGATTCATTAAATTTTCGGATTTTTGACACAATATTTACGGTTCAAAATTTCAAAGGAGTGCTTTTAAGAACACAAGGGTAGGAACAGGAGCGGAAATGTCATTAGTGGCCATCATTCATCCAGGTAAAGTTTGTCTTGTCCGGAGATAAATCACCTTCTATTTCTCCCGTAATGGCTTCCATGCGTTTTCTGCTCTTAACTTGACGAATAGTGAAATAAAAATAGCTGCGAATGTTTTTCTCCGTGAGGCATCAACGATCTCTGATTAAGTCCGCATGCTCCTCCGAATATGCAGAGATTCCTTCCAGAACCCATGCCAGTTAGTTAGCCATTAGTAAGTAATCTGCATCATCAACTCGGATATAAAACCTAAACTCGGTATCCTCTACGAAGAAATAAGTAATATTCACTATCTCAAAAATAATAATCATAGATAACAATTTGGTTGATTAGGCTTTTTTCGTGGTTTTCAATACTTATGGAATGATTTAGGTTACGAAGTACCATCTTGCATCTTACGCGTTGCCTTGTTACTACGGGAAAAGTTACTGGAGAGAAAATTTATCCTCGGTTCTCATTTTTTTCCACTCGATATATCTCAAAGATATATTTGAGAGAATAACAATTTGCTGCGGTGACTTTGTAATCGCCTTAACTCCCGGAGCATGATAGCCGTTTGACGTTTTGACGAATATTTGGAACAAGTGGACGTGGATATATTCAAGTAATTGAGACAAGGGAGGTAGGAACTAGTGTTAAGCACACAAATTATGAAATTAATTTTTTGGTATTATTTGAGGAATCCGCGGGTGGGTTATTAAATATAACGTCCATATTTAGAGATTTTTTGCAGGGATTACGTAATGAATAAATAGAGGGAAATTTGTAGACGGCGGTTGGGCCATATTTCGGTGACTAGTTTAACTTCCGGCGCGCGATGATGTGACGTGCTGGACTAGCGGGTTTGACCAGCGCTCAGCTTACTGCTCCAGAAGGCTCAGTTATGAATCCCAAGTTAAAGCGTGGGCAATGTGATTTAGTAGATCTTCCACCCACTGATGGAGACTCCATGCCCTCAGCTCTTAATTGTGGGGTTCAATGTGATGATCTTTCCTCGGCATACTTTAGAAGAAGTGCTCTTTTCAGGATTTGATGAAATTTAGGGAAGAATCTCTAGATATATTATTACGAAATTGTTTCCGGTGGGGGCAAGGTTTCTCTAGGGGGCTGTGAGATGGGAGCCGTCCAAATTGTAGTACTTGAGAAAGCTAGAGGACGCTCGGGATTAATTTTTAAATTTGAAGGAAAAATTAAAGGATATCATTATATCATCCATTTTAAATAAAGTTGGTGCGCTGAGGTAACTATACGCCTTATCTATGTATTTGTTTTTACCTTCCAGAAATAGAAGTCACAGAAGTTTACAAGTGAATCAATTAAAGAAATTGTAAAAGCCTTTTTTGTAAACAGTCATGGCGGTAGAAAAAAACGTCAAATGTTCTGAAATTTTAGAGCTAAAATTTGGTAGCATAACATACTCCCTCTGCCTCACACCTTCACATTAAAATGTTGCCTATTATTTCAAAATGATTTTGATATCCGATGCCATAAGGTACGTCTTTGTTATTATTTCATTATTTACATTATAAAGGCTAAAAGAAGCTTAAAACCTTATCTTACCTGTGGCTATAACTATATAATGACTGTCTTAATTAAATGAGATATTCTACAGCTAAAAAAGTGTGTGTAAGAAATGATTTTTTCCCTAGTTTCTGTACCATTAGCATGCAGAGAATATATCTTACAAGTCTGTTTTTAAAAAATGGGGTGTAATGAGAGGGTGCACTTGTCTTGCACATATGATTTTTTATTGTAGAAGATCGGATAATAATGGGACAATCGGTCATTATGCAATTATAGCCGACAGGTAAAATAAAGTAGGAGTAGCCTTATAATGTAAAGAATGTGATGATTACAGAGAGATGCCCTGTGCCATTGGAAATTGAAATCTGTTTTATTGACTTCGTGTAATTCTAATTAATCAATGAGGACTGGAATATTTGTGCATCGTCGAACTTGGCATATTTCTCGAATTTGCACCACGTTCGTTGGTCTGGATACGCAATGATTTCGCCAGCGTTCCAGCTGGTATCTCCAGGTCCCAGGCGTCTTCGAGAATGCTGGCAAAACTGTTGTCCATGCCATCGAACGAATGAGTTGTATACCTGAGAAAATGCAGTGCTTATCGAAACTCCACTGGAGATTCCTCCGAATGAACATTTGTCCACGTTCTTTGTTCTTTAATTAATTTAGAGGGAATGCCGAGAGCCAATTATTCCCAACCTTATCCACCCCAAAACTCACGTGGCCTTGAAATTGCTTAGCGTCCCGTTTCAAAATCGTCCTTCCTCTGCCTCCAACCGTAATCCTCTCCTACATTTCTCAACTCCTTAATCCCTCGGTGTCTGCATTCCCTTCGTACTCCATCACTACTACAGCCACTTAGCCGCCGAAACATTTTTTGGAATTTCTCTTGAGGGAAGGTGCTCTTAATCCTTGTTGAATTGAAACATGAGGACTTGTTTCTTACGCACAACTTTTTAGTGCGAATGATCTTCATATATTTTTATTCAAAAGTCGACCCACGTGGACAGTAGGGAAATCGGGATGGGGCGGTGGCTAGTGTATTGGCTTCCCACGCAAAGGACACAAGTTCGACTACTGGAGGGGGCAGATTTTTTTTCAGTGGTTTCCCGATCCTGAAGAGCACTTAAGGTGAGTGCGCCGTCCGTCGGATGGGACGTTAAGCTGCCCTTGGCGCCTTTCGTTAAGAGTAGGCTAATGCCGACGCCGGGTTTCTCTCCACCCTTCCTCCTTTTCCATCCTCAACTGATGACGTAAATGATCTCAGCTGTCATTGGTGGTCGCCACCCCCTAAATACCACGACTACTATGAAGAAAGTTATTTCCACACCCATGTGTACGCCCCAGAAAACCAAACTGAAATGGGAGCCATTCAGCTGCGAAGTGATTCAATAGTGGCAAATTACTCTATTAGGGAGAAATAATTATGCAAAGTTAAGCCATATAACCAAATTACAAGGTGTTACTAGGGCTACAAAATAAAAGGCTTCTTCTCTCGAGTAATCGACGATCACAACTTACATTTGAGACACCCAAATGATTTCAGCTCGATTATAGCTCTAATGTTATCCTTTTGAAAAGGTTGAACACTGAAAAAGGCCGAGCATTGACTGGCGCCATCTTCCAGGAGCACTCACTCTCTCCCTCTGGCCCCTGGAAGTGGCTGGAAAGGTGATTGCTTTCTACCACGTGAATTCTCAAAGAAGAACGAACTCCCCTCAAACATGTGGACCCCTCCCCCCCTTCCTTCGGCAACCCTTTCCCTTGACCCGGCTGGTGCCAACGGGCGAATGACGTCCGTCACAGCATTAAAGGAAGGGTGGATGAAGAGAGAGAGAAACGAAGAGATGGGCAAAGACTAAAAGGAATTTTTGATGAAGCGTTAACTTGACCCTCCACTTCTCACCCGTCGGACTTTCACAACTGGATCGAAAAAAAACCCTTTCGGAAAGAACAGGTCGCGGTTCACTCTTCTTTTTCTTTGCTCACGCGTTTCCGAAAACATGAAGCCTCGTATTTTCGCAGGAAACTTCTTTTTCTCTCATTCGCCAGTTGACTAGTGCGACGGGCCGACCAGCTCCCGACAAACACCAATTCTCTAGGTCTTCCTCATTCCTCTCTCATCCCTAACTCACGTGTTTTTGCCCGCGTGCAAATATTCCCTGCGATCCAATTCGTCTATTGCTGTTCTCTCTAACTACTACTGGCTACTTAAGAGGAAACGCTAATAATTGTTGATCGTGGAGTTGATGGCAATCATATAACCGACGGAAAGTGAACACATTCTTTAACTTAAAGGTTTCTGTACTTTAGCGCAAACGCGCAGTTAAGGGGAGTTAAGACTATATATATATATATAGACCCCCACACACACACACACATATATATATATATATATATATATATATATATATATATATATATGTGTGTGTGTGTGTGTGGGGGGGTCTATATATATATATATATATATATATATATATATATATATATATATATATATATATATATATATATATATATATATATATATATATATATATATATATATATATATATATATATATATATATATTTATGTATATATATATATATATATATATATAGACCCCCCCCCACACACACACACACACATATATATATATATATATATATATATGTATATATATATATATATATGTGTGTGTGTGTGTGTGGGGGGGGGTCGCGGTAGTCAAGTGGGTAGAGCGTTGGACTGCTGCCTGGAGGGGCCCGGGATCGATTCCCAGGCAAGGCACTCTTGCATCTGCATCATCCATCCAAGCTATGTGATTTTTCAGGTACCTGGTCTACCTGGTACCCAAAACCATAACTGGCACAGGGAAAGGAACAGGCCCCCCTTCCCTTATGTGTGAATTTCACACGCCGTTGGGCTTAGTAATCGGTGAACTCTACCATTGCCTACTAAACCAACCTTCGGGTTGATTACCGTGTTTATGTATTATATATATATATACAATATATATACATATAATAGATTAAAATATTGCTTTTCTAACCTCTCTAAACCGTGAATTACCTTTCGAATGTATTTCCGAGCACGTAAGTTCCCATATTTAATGGCTAGGACTGGCGGTAGTTCCCGTGGTCTTGCAAAAATTGTTCGGTTTCTACATTCTGAATTGAAAATATGTTGTGTGCCAGAGGATATAATTGGTTTTGGGATCGCTGAAGCAATTACATTTCATTGGAAACTTTGCCCCAGAATTCAATCGCGTCAACACGAGATTATGTGGAGCCATAAAATTCTCCAGAGTGCAACGCACCCCGGAGCCTGCCCGTGCATATTATTTTATTCAGGAAAAAGTTTTTAAATCTCTTTTTATTAATTTTTTAATTTCGATAGAGCCTTCCGGAAACTTCCTTATTTAACGCAAGCATTGATTTCCATGCATAGTCAATGGGATATTTCAAAAGCAATAGATTCATGTTTGGAAATAAATCACTCCTTAGCGACAAAGAAGAAACTAATCAATGGTACTTAAGGGATCGTGAGGCATGATTTTTAAAACTAATTTCATTTAAAAAATAGAATTATTTGGCAAAAAATATTAACTTGTAATAAAATTCTGAAACGGATAAAAAATGTATGGCTCCTTTTAAAAAAGAGATTAACTGTTAAATTCTCAATAATAGGTAATTGAATGTGTTACTGTTTTTTTATCATTACGTCGCACTGGAAAAACAATTTGGTTAACCCGTCGCATAAAAATTTTACCGAGCCAGTAAGTTTTAACCGAGCTGTTTTTGCTACTATTCGGATTCCTCTCTTTTTAAAAAAGAGATGTCATCATCGTGTCGTGAGGCAACCGTCCCGACTCCATTGGAAGCGGAGACAGGTGAAGAAGGGCGGAGGCGGGGAAGGGCGAGCATTTAGGAGGACGAGTTGAAAGGGCCAAGAGAGGAGAGGAGTGGGTACTTGAGTGAGGAGACAAAGGAGAGAGAAAGAGATGGACGAAGTGAGGGGAATGAGTCGCTGCACGAGACGGGAAACCGAGTGTTTCGGGGGGTGGGGGGTAGAAAGGGGGGATGGGGAGTAGGGAGGATGAGTGTGTGGAGGGAGGGGCAGTGGGGAGGTGAATGCGAAGAAGAGAGAAAAGGGAGAACTGATTAAATGGAGTTCGTTGGAAGAGGCGTTTGGGGCCACGGGGTTTTGTTTATGAAGGACGGTATGAGTTGAATAACGTAAATGAGGAATGTTTCCCAGCCTGATTTCGTGCAGTTGGCTATCCTGGGAGCGATTCGTGCCATTCAGGGCGTAATACTTCGTCTACATCCTCGAGGAACTCTTAACGTGGCCGCTGGTTAGATAATTCCTCGTCGATTAGGATGTGGTTACTAGGTAAGTGTTGTCTTCACAATTAGAACTAATTATTCGAAAATGCCATTTAATATTAGATAAATATTTAAAACAATTATACGAGGTGTGTCCCAAAAGAAGTAGGGCCGAGGCAAAAAAAAAATATTTATTGCCAAAGTAGATACATTCACTCAAAAGTCTTCGAAGTAGTAACACCCTCGTACGACCACAGACCACTGCCAGCGGGTTTTCCACACCTCGCGCGCCTTCTGGAAGGCGTGCGAGGTGTGGAAATACACTTGTTCCTTTTACATATATTGCTTGTTGTTAGACCATTACTTCCTGTGAAAAACATACATACGACCACTCCTCTTACCTTGGCTCTAATTCAGGTCTGCTTTATCGTTTCTGTAGTGTCATTTTTTTATATCATCCTTCAAAATGTCCTCGATCACATAGCTAGAAATTTTATCTATACTAATCTTTCCCATACATATTTTATTGCGTAGTCAGTATACTGGGGAAAAATATACAGTTAACGATCTCTAAATATATTTTTTTTCGTACGCTATTCATAAAAAATATTAATATTCGGAGCATTAGACTTCTATTCGGAACTTTCATTTTCCTTTGTTGTTTATGACTTTGGTCCCTATTTCCGTGCCCAATAGTGATGAATATTTAAAGGAGAGGCATTTCCAGGTGGCGTATAACTTCGGGTTTATTCTCCGCCGAGCGAGTGAAATGCAAACCATCATCCTCCTCGGCCTCTCCCCGCTCACCCTTGACCAGTCTTCCGCTCCCCGCCCCGCCCACGCATTCCTCAACCCCTCCTCCTCCTTCTCCGCCCCTTCCTAACCCAACTACGACCTCCACGTAGGCTTTCTTCCTTTGTCCCTTTACCGCATTGTCTGCCGATCAGTAGAATGTCTCTCACCATTTCCAAAAGAGCCACACCGATCGTGCCGGTGTAGCTCGTACGGCAGAGTGTTTGTAAGTGTGCTAATGTGTGTTACTCCCTTTTCCCCCTTCATACTCTCGGTCCTTTTAGGGCCTCCGCGTTCCCTGTGGGGCCTGTTTTTCCAGGAAAAGGGAGAAAGCGTCAGCGAGATGGCCAGAAGTCATTTCCCCAGATCCTTGATCTCCAATACGTTTTGATTCCGTTCTGCCTCTGCGGTACCAGTTGTCAGTAATAAATTTGGCCGCCGTGTGTGTAATATAAACATTTAACACAGTAAACAACCCGAAGGTCGGTTTAGTAGCTGATGGTAGAGTTCACCCAGTACTAAGCCCTATTCGGCGTGTGAAATTCACACATCAGGGTAGGGGGCCAGTTCCTTTCCCTGTGTGTGTAATATATATACCTATTATATATAACTGTATATTATATAAATATACATTCCGCCTTGTATAGCTTGGTCCCTATTTTAAACATTCCAATGATTATTTAATTCGCTCTTGCCTTGTATGACAAGAGCGAATTAAATATACATTGTATATATACTATACAATCTTATATATATATATATATATATATATATATATATATATATATATATATATATATATATATATATATATATATATATATATATTTATATATATATATGGAAGAAATATATAGAAGAACTGTATAGTAAAGAGCTTAGACCAACAAAGTTAGACATAGAAAAGGAACATGACGTAGAGGATGATAGCTTAGGTCCAGGCATACTAGACAATGAGATAGAAAGGGCATTAAGGGAGTTAAAACTAAATAAGGCCGTGGGGGTGGATAACATCCCGTGGAACTTTTAAAAGGCTTAGGAAAATGAGGGAAGAAGAGGCTATATGGGCTGATCCGTAGTATTTATGAGGAAGGAATCTGGCCGGAAGACTTCGTGAGATCAGTTTTAGTTCCTATTCCGAAAAAGGTAAAGGCTCCATCATGTGAGGACTACAAGATAATAAGCTTGATATCCCACGCAGCTAAAGTTGTTCTCAGGATCATAAACAAAAGGATGGAGAGTAGGGCAAGTGATTACTTAGGGGATGATCAGTTTGGGTTTAGAAAGGGAAGAGGTACGCGTGATGCCATTGTATTAATGAGATTAAAAATCGAGAGGAATATAGAACACAACCAGGAGGTATGGCGACAGGTATGGGATGAGAATCAATATTAATAATACAAAGATTATGCGATTTTCTAGAAAGAAAAGGCTAAGCTTAACATTAAAATAGGAGGGCAAAAACTAGAGCAGGTAGAACAGTTTACGTATCTCGGTAGTGTTTTGGACCAACACGGTCAAAGTAGTAGCAACGTAAGTAGAAGAATTGCGCTAGGCAAAGAGGCTTTCACAAGGAGGAGGGAGTTGATGACGGGGACGTTGAGTAAGGATGTTAAGAAAAGACTCGTAAAAACTTTAATTTGGAGCGTAGCTATGTACGGCGCGGAAACGTGGTCATTGAAGCAGGAGGATAGACGTAGACTGGAGGCTTTTGAAATGTGGGTATGGAGAAGGTGAAATGGATAGAGAAGAAAACAGACGAGGAAGTACTTGGTATCGTACGCGAAGAGAGGGGTTTGTTGGGATCAATCCTATGGAGGCAGGAAAAGTGGCTGAAGGGGGTATTGACCGGCAGCGGGATGTTGAAGACCGTAATTGAGGGGAGAATTTTAGGCAAACGAGCAAAGGGAAGTAACAGGATAGGGATGTTGGACGGGATATAGGGAGGAAGAAAGTACTCAGAGCTGAAGAGGGACCTGATGTAAGGTAAGATGTTGTGTTTTCCTAGGGGCCACAAATTATTTAATTAGTAATTACGTCCATCCAAAAACCTACCTTAACCTACCTACCTAATTTATGACGTCTGCGAGAATGGTCACGTGATTAACCTTGGGGTTGGGGGAGAAAGAGTGGCCTATTCCTAGGAGTGACGTTTGGTGCTCATTCAGCTTGGTACTAGAAATGTTCAGCACGTATTCCGCAGTATCTATTGTTTGGTCGACCGGCAGGGAAGGGTCGGATTGAGGAGGGTTTTGTTGGTGGAAACGGCTCGGTAGAATTCCGGGTGTTGGTGGGGAAGTTGGGGGTAGGTGGAAAATAGTCACTAAATCCGGTTTTCGTAGGTAAAGGGGTGGGGGAGGAGGGCTATGTTTGACAAGTCGGAGAGGTAAGGCAAGGCCTTGGCGGAAGTAAAAGTGTACAGATTGGACAATTTTTTTAAGGCTTTTCTGCGTCGGAACTCAATGGAGCGGAGAGCCGAATGAAGGATTCGGTTTAAATTCAGGAGGAGATGTGGGGAAGTGAGAGAAAGAATGTTGATGAGGGAATGTGTGGAATTGTGATATTTGTGAATGAGGCTATTGTATTGATCTCGGATGAAAGTGCAAAATAGAAAGGACTGGTGAAACTTGAGTGCATGTAGACTGGGATGCAGGACGGAAGGTAGGCCGCGATCGGGCTCGGACCGTGGATCCGAGGAGGTCCTCCGTTCCCTTAGGGAACTGGCTTCCGAGGTGAAGCGCGTCCAGGGCGTCGAGGGGGTTCGGCTGGGACTAACGGTCTGCAGCATCGTTCCGAGGGAGGATCGCGGGTCTCTGGTTTGGAGCCGAGTGGAAGGCATAAATCAGAGACTATCGAGATTCTGCTCGGACATAAGGAGCCTCCTTCGTCGACCGGAGGCCAACCCTCCGATCTTGCAGGACTCCCCTAAACCCATCTGGGGTCCATTACACTGCGGAAGCGGCGAGTAAGGTAGCGGATAGGATACTCGACCACTGTAGGCCTTTTTTAGGATAGAGGGCAGGTCACTTAGTGGGTCAGTAACATCTGGGGATAGCGCGTATAATATTATTAATAAAAATATAAAAGTCACCGACAACACTGGCATTGATTTAGGATGATTGACATATGACATTGATTAAGATGATTGACATATGACACGCACTTCCCCACAAAGGCGTCCTAAATTACAGTCAGGCACAAATAAGGACGTTATTCAACATCAAAATAATTTAACTATACTTGTTATAAATTGCAGAAGCCTCAAGAACAAATCAGCGGATCTGGAACGCATAATCCAAACTCATTCCGCTGATATAGTATTAGGCACAGAGAGTTGGCTGTGCAATGACATAAACGACCAAGAAATTTTCCCAATAGATTTCAAAGTTTACCGACACGATAGAGATACAAGACCCGGAGAAGGGGTTTTCGTGGCAGTTAAAAGTCATTCTGAAAGCAGGCAAGTTTCATTCTTTCTTTTCTCCCGCGGTACTAATGGTGGCTTATTACTTCGTGGGAGAGAACATAAGCCATAGCTTTTCCTCTATGCCTATACTTTTGCTTCCATTGTTGCGCTCCTGGCTCGCTCTGCTCGGCGCCGCTCCTTCACGATGGCTGTAATGAAGTCGCAAATAACGATCCAGGTCGCTTTCGATGACAGCATATGCTCCGCCAGGTTTTCCGGCGTCAGTTGATTGTGTTCCCTCAACACAAGGGCGTCGTGCGATGCACTGAACCGTGGGCACTCAAAAATAACGTGTTCATTAGTCTCCTCAACTAATGGACAAGTTGTGAAGTACGGTGAATCCTGATGTTTGTATTTATGCATATACGCCCGAAAAAACCCATGACACGAAAGCACTTGCGTCAGGTATTAGCTGAGTTCCTCATTGGACCGGTTTACCCATTTAGCCATGCTTGGGATTAGCCGGTGTGTCCATCTTTCCCTCGTTGATGTGTCCCACTATCTCTGCTACTCCTTCCAACTGTCTTTCCTCACCTCTTTCCTTGCCTTACCCGAATTCTTGCGCTGATACCACTTCTTCCTCTTCTTTCCCAGGGGCTCAACTGGTACCATACCCGAAAACACATTAATGGCGCCCTCGGCAACTGTCCGAAAAGCGCTTGCCACCCGCAAAGCAATAATCCGCTAGGGCGCTGCTGCCTTCCTTCGATACCCCTTCCTCAGCAGTGCATCAGCGCATATGGGTATACCATAGATGAGCACTGAGGTAGTAACTGATGCCAGTAGTTATCTTCTTTTCTGCTTGGGGCCCCCAACATTGGGCATAAACTGTTGCAGTGTGGTCGCAATGACAGAGGCTTTGCCGCTGACTTGCCCAACCTGCTCATTGAAATTTAGCCTGGCGTCCAGGGTCACACCAAGATCCCAAATGAACGGCCGCGATGTGATCTCGGTATCACCAGCGAAATGAGTCACTTTCTCTGTCCGCTTTCTGCTGGAAACAAGGAGCGCTTCTGTTTTATGTTCTGCCAATTGCAGTCCGACAGAGGACATCCATTTCTTGATATCAAAGAAAGCCTCCCCGAATATGGCGGCGACTTGCTCCACAAGTTTAGTGGTAATTACCACCGCCAAGTCATCTGCGAATGCCACGAGGCGCACCTCACACGGAAGTCTCAGCAGCAGTAACAAATTGTAGAGGATGTTCCACTGGAGTAGCCGAAGTACTGAGCCCTGAGGAACGCCTCCAGTCACTCTATACGTCTTCGGTCCGTCTTCCGTATTGTGCACTAGAAACCTGTCACGCAGATAACTCGCCACCATCCTCTGAAGACGTCATGGGACATTAAACTCTTTTAGAGCCTCCAGGACACACTTCCATTTCGCCAAATTGAAGGCATTTTTGATATCGAGAGTGGCGATCAAGCAGTACTGCTTGGAGCCTCTTGTATATCTTTTTGCTGATATTGCTTCTTTTGCTTTATTGACCACCTTGCTTATTCTATCCATCGTAGAGCGCGATTTTCTGAAACCATACCGGGTTTCTGCCAGCAGAGGATCCACGACCTCCTCGATCCTGTTACAGATGATCCGTTCGAAGACTTTTCCAACCGTGTCCAACATACAGAGCGGACGATAGGATAATGGTTCGTCCGGAGGCTTTTTCCATTTAGGTAGTAGAACTAATCTCTGCCATTTCCATTTATCCGGGAATGTCCCTTCCTCGAGAAAAGTGTTATAGATATCTAGGAACATCGCCGGTGCAGACTTGATAGCTGTCTTCAAGGCCACGTTCGGGATTTCGTCAATGCCGGGAGCTTTGTTGTTTTTACTCTTGTTGTTGCAGTGAGTATCTCCTCTTCCGTGATAGCTGGAATATCCTCGTCTACCTTCTCCTCGATGCCATAACTCTCCTCTTTCAGTTCGAGGAAGAGAGTTGATACAGTTCTCTTGAGCAGCTCTGGACAGGTAGGCGATGATATGGGCTGGCTCTTCAGTCGACTCATGACAACCTTATACGGCATGCCCCACGGGTCACTGTCGACCTCACTGAGAAACTCTTTCCAACTTTCTGTTTTGGCTTCCTTGATGGCCTCTTTAAGTTCCCTTCTAGCGTCCTTGAACTTATCCTCCATTACGGCGACCAGGGGCTTTCCACGGGCCCGGTGACCCTTACTTCGAAGACTTGCAATCCCTTCGCTCCACCAGTGTACCGGAGGTCGACGGTCATTATTCTTCTTCCGCGGCCACTGGCCACAATCTTTCATCTGGCTCTTGGAATCCTGGAATTGGCCAGGATTCAATATTAAGCATTAATTACCCTGCTCCAAGCATTTTCATCCCCCCTCCCCCCTATCACCTTCTACATTTTCCCCACCCTTCTAAGGCTACTCCTCCAAAACCTTCCCTTCCGAATTCTCTCTCCACCTTCCCCTTCCACCAATCGCTCCGGCCCTCGTATTCCCTTCAGTTCTGTCTCTCACTTCCTTGATAAAGTTGGCCTAGACCACCCAAAATTCGAAAAATAATGAGTCCCTTTTTCGTGTGTTTCTGTGTTTTTGTCTGTGTCCACTAGTACTAAGTGTTATACATTATTATTCACGTCCGTGAGACTTTCAAAAAGTGTTATATATATGTATATATACATAACATATATATATATATATATATATATATATATATATATATATATATATATATATATATATATATATATATATATATAAAATATCTTCGAAATGGAACGCTCTTCGGCGACACACAAATATATAAAAACACAGATGTAGATTTTTAGAATATAGAGACACAAAGAAAGGACACTCACAATTTGTTATTTTACGTTTCGACAGCACGGGTGTCGTCTTCAGAATCTGAAGACGACAGCCGTGCTGTCGAAACGTAAAATAACAAATTGTGAGTGACCTTTCTTTGTGTCTCTATATTCTAAAAATCTACATCTGTGTTTATATATATATATATATATATATATATATATATATATATGTATGTATATATACTTACTCAACGTCCCTCTCATCAACTCCCTCCTCCTTGTAAAAGCCTCCTTGCCTGGCGCAATTCTTCTCCTTACGTCCGTGCTCGTTTGACCGTGTTGGTCCAAAACACTACCGATATACGTACACTGTTCTACCTGATCTAGTTTTTGCCCTCCTATTTTAATGTTTAGCTTAGCCTATTTCTTTCTAGAAAGTAACATAACCTTTGTTTTATTAACATCGATTTTCATCCCATACCTGACGCACTGAATTTCCAATTCACTCTGCAATGCTTGCAACCCCTTGCCTGACTGAC
The DNA here is from genome assembly GCF_022747635.1 of Hetaerina americana. Lineage (NCBI taxonomy): Eukaryota > Metazoa > Arthropoda > Insecta > Odonata > Calopterygidae > Hetaerina > Hetaerina americana. The sequence continues at coordinate 750,615 of NW_027286986.1, read as the reverse complement.
AAACTAAAGCTTGCTCATCAGCAAACCTAACTGATTTTACGTATTCCCCGACCACTTTAATTCCTGCCTCCAGTTCTTCCCATTCCTCTTTAATCATTTCTTCTGCATACAGGTTAAACAGCAACGGTAATAATGGGCAACCCTGCCTTACACCTCTTCCTAACACTGCCCATCCGCACTCCGCTCTCCCCACTCGCACTTGAGCAGTCTGAGACGTGTAGAGGAAGCGGATAGGCCTCCTTTCCCTGAGATCTATTCCTATTTTCTGCAATATACCTTAGTTTTTCCCAATTCACTCTATCAAACGCTTTTTCGAAATCTACGAAACAGGCAAATACCTCCTGGTTGTGTTCTATATTCCTCTCGATTAATAATCTCATTACTGCAATGGCATCACGCGTACCTCTCCCCTTCCTAAACCCAAACTTATCATCCCCTAAGCAATCATTTGCCCTACTCTCTATCCTTTTGTTTATGATCCTGAGAGCAACTTTTGCTGCGTGGGATATCAAACTTATTGTCCTGTAGTCCTCACATGATATAGCCTTTACCTTTTTCGGAATAGGAACTAAAACTGATCTCACAAAGTCTTCCACCCAGATTCCTTCCTCATAGATACTGCGAATGAGCCCATAGAGCCTCTTCCTCCCAAATTTTTCTAAACATTTCAATAGTTCCGCGGGAATTTTATTTACCCCCACGGCCTTATGTAGTTTCATCTCCCTTAATGCCCTTCCTATCTCATCGTCGAGTATGCCTGGACCTAAGCTATCTTCCTCTACGTCTTGTTCCTTTTCTATGTCAAACTTTATTGGTCTAAGTTCTTTGCTTTACAGTTCTTCTTTATATTCCTTCCATCTCTTTTGCATCTTTCCTGCGCCGACTAATTTCTTACCCGCCTTATCTCAAACTGCTATCTTCGATCTTCCTTTCCTACTTCCCGATAAAGATTTAACTTAGCTCTACAGCGCACCAATTTCCCCCTTCCTCTGCAAACTTTACATATCCTCAAACCGGGTCTTCCACCACCCTTCTTTTACTAAATTCGTTGCTCGCCTCATTTTGTTGTTTAATTATTTGTACTTCATTTGGCCTAACTCTGTGTTAACATTCTTCCATTTTCTTCGCTCATCAATCTTTGTAATTATCTCATCCGAGATCGATGGTTTCCTAGTCCTTTTAGTGTTAACGGTTCCAATAGTGTCTTTTGCGGCTTCCGATAACCCTTTCTTGATCCTTTCCCATTTTTCTTCGATATTGCTTAGCTCTTTACCCTCCTTCATGATTTCCTCTATCGCCTGTTTGTACTCCTTCTTTTGCAAACCATTTAATGCTTCTACATTCCATTTTCTAACCTGCCACCCCTGTCTTATCTTTTTGAAACGGACGGTACATGTCATAACAACTAAATTGTGGTCAGAGTCCGCATCCGCCCCGGGGAAGCTGTGCGAATTTATCACATTGTTCCTGAACCTGTGTCTAACCAGGATATAATCTAGCTGATACCTTTCCGAGTCACCTGGCATTTTCCATGTATACCTACGTCTTTTTGTGTCCAAACCAAGTGTTGGGGATGACTAACCCCTGTCTCCTGCAGAACTCAACTGCTTTCTCCCCGCGGTCATTCCTCGTGCCTAAACCGTAGTCCCCCACCTCTACTCTACTCTACCTTCGCCTACCGTCGCATTCCAATCTCCAATCACTATCAAATGTTTCCCAGCTGGGACACACGCGATTATGTCCTCTAACTGATCGTATATCCTATCGACCTCTTCTTCCTTATGGTAGCTCGTTGGCATGTATAGCTGAATAATAACCAAGTTCGTCGGTTCTGCTTTTATCTCCACTAGTAGTGTTCTATCCGTTACCTGCTCTATGTTGACTACGCTTCTTCCTACCTCTTTATTAAATACTATAACTACCCCTCGTTGGCTCTGGTTCCCTGCCGCTGTATATTATTCTGTACTGGTCACTCCAGTAATCCCCACTATCCTTCCATCTCACCTCGCATAGACCTAAAATATCTATTTTTCCCCTTTCCATCTCTCGCTTAACATTCTCCAATTTCCCTGTCCTCATCATTGTCCTAACACTCCACGTTCCTATTCTAACTAATGTTTTCTACTTCTACTGCGTCTTCTGTACTGTTGCTGCTAGTTTTCCCTTGCAAGGGTTTCGTGGGATGGAACCGCGGAAGCCTGTCCTCCCCCGCTGCCGGGTACGACACACGGACGATTGGGCCGAGCCCAATAGTTGCCAGGACTCAAAATCTCTGTATTTTCCGTCATATTTTTATTGGAAATGATAATTGAGGTGATTTCCCGTTATATAAATAACACTTTTTGAAAGTCTCACGGACGTGAATAATAATGTATAACACTTGGCACTAGTGGACACAGGAAGAGAGTTCTGTCCCTCTCTGCCTTGATAAAGGTGGTCACGACCACCGAAAATTCGAAAAATAGGGAGTCTCTTTTTTGTGTGTTCCTGTGTTTTTGTCTGTGCCCACTAGTGCTAAGTGTGATATATTATATATATCTTCGAAATGGAACGCTCTTCGGCGACGCACAAATATATAAAAACAAAAATGTAGATTTTTATAATATACAGACAGAAAGAAAGGACACTCATAACTTGTTATTTGACGTTTCGTCAAATAATAAACGAATAACAAACGTTTGACGAAACGTCAAATAACAAATTGTTAGTGTCCTTTCTTTGAGTGTCTATATTCTAAAAATCTACATCTTTGTGTATATATATATATATATATATATATATATATATATATATATATATATATATATATATATATATTATTTATTTATTTATTTATTTATTTATATATACATACACACACACACATGTATACATGTGCACACACATTAACACACACATTTTCACACAGCAGTTACACAGCCGTCACTCTATTTAAACTTTTCCGTCAAGGTACATGTACTTCCAAGGATATTATTTTAATTAAGTTCTCACCCTTATTGAAACGCTAAGAATTTTGCTTACCTACTCGAAAGTAGGCTTGAGTTAGGTGTATTTGCTTTACCACCCGGTCTATTGGTCTATTTCGCTCCTGTTTCCCTTTTCTTTTCTGGTCTTCCGCAACTTTCCTCGAGAAAAAGATCCTTGCCGCAGGTCGAGGCATTAAGCCTTCCCTCCCCCTTCGCCCCCTTGGCCCCACTCGTACGTTTTATCCATTATTTCTCTCTCCACCTGGCGTCGGGGCCCTAATTCCTCATAAGGCGTCGGTTTGCCGGGAAACGCAGCGCCCCACCCCCTTCGCCGCCTCTCCCCCTCCGACCAAGGAACAAAAAGCCCCACCCGTGAGCGTATTCTTTGCTTTCTCTCGCTTCGACTCGCGATTGCTTCAACTTTTAGTTGCATTAACATCCTTCCCCGGGAAACTTGTGATTCGTCTGGTAAATCTTCCGGAAGGCATTGCCTTGAAAGGGCAGAATAAAGGACGGAGTTGGCAGCAACCGCACTTAACGACCTTTAAGCACCATCATCTACTGTATTTATTTAACTTTGCCCTCCTTCAGCTACTTCCATTCAATAAACGATTCTCATATAAATCTATATACGAGCTCTGATAGGAAACCCAAAAGCCAGCGTTTTGCTCCGTAGCATGCGACGGTTTCAAACCAGACAATCTTTATCCCAGTTATTATACATTCAAATTAAAAAAAAACCTTCAGCAAATGCGGAAACAGTTGGGTGCGGACTCTTTCGCTGATGTACACATAATTGCCATGACTTTCCCATTGGAAGATTAGACATATAAACAGCTCTTCATGCCCCTCGGTTTTTAAAGTTCTAATTAGTGCTAAAGGCATCGGAGAACTGCTGGAGCTCAAATATAAGGAACTGGAGAGTTGGAGTAAGCTCCGGCTTTAAAATATCGCATTAACCTGAATATTAACATTAACCCACGGGTATGGCCAAGAAGATTGATTTGCATTTGGTGCGCCCGAGCACCCTACGTGCACAGTCACGCAATTACGCCTCCACACACGCACAAGACTCGTAAGTGTGGAGGCACGTGTGGTGTTTAAATTTAGCATTATTTCATTTGGAAGTCATAAAGTCACGACATGTTGTGCCTGTATTTTTTGCATTTTGCATGCTTCATGTGTTCATTTATATCTTTGGTAAGTTTCAACAGGTTTTGAGCGACTATATATTTTTTGACGTATTTTAAAAGAGATTTCATCTAGGAAATCACATTTTTTGTGACAGAGACAATAAAGAGAATAGGAGAAAAATATCACTTTTATTTTTTGTACGTCACCCTCCGGGTAAACGTTGCGGAAATTACCTTAGCCTCACATCGTAAATGATTTCTTAATTTAGTATCGTGTGACGAGAGGTGAGTGCAGTCAGCTGGCAGGTTGTTCAAAACGGTCAGCAACGTCCGCTGTTAACAGGGTTATTTTATGACCTCCCTTCATCGGGACGTTGATGCTCCCCATTGGGCGCCCCTCACATTGCGTAGGGGACTGTGAGCCCCGGGGATAGAACCCATCCACAGTACTCACAGTTTCGTTTATTTTGCGTAATAAAGACCACATTATCATCATAAAGTTTTCTTCGACGTTTTTATTTCGATTCTCCAACGTATTAATAAAAGTTTTAATTGCGTGCTGCTCCACGAAATATGCAAACTAAGAGCCAACTAATAACGAGAGATGAGAAAAAAATATTTTAGGTGAAGTTAATCCGATTATGAGCTCTTTAGTTTTCTGTGATGGAAGCTAATGAATCTGATAATTTTACATCATTGCTCGAGCGAAGCCAATGCTCGGGATTCAAGTCGGTAAAGGGTAATAGTTATTAAAAAACAATTATCGAAACCCTCATTGCTAGGAAAGCTTCCTAGGGCTTAATGTAAAAGATTACCTCAGTCGTGCTGTGAAATTATTCCCCATCAGTCCATGAGCTAAGAAAAATTGAGTACTAAATAAAGATCCTTCGCGAGTCTGTTTCCATTAATACAATTGTTCCACAAACATTGATTCAAAAGGTTTACTTACATTCCATCTGACGAGGCCAAATCCAAAATTTTCAATTTAAATGATTTTCACTCTTATGTTAAATACTTTTGGGATTTACTCTTACCAATATCTCCTAATAATATCGACTCATTCCAACCAGAATGCCGACCTCTTCTGCTAACGAACCGTTGACAAAGTCCACGCCCTTTGGATCTCTTAAATGAAAGTGGCATCGGAATAGCACCAGTTATCTGTCGGCGAACGAGTGGAGCACTATAGCTCCCATATCATATGACACCAATACGATTTAAGGGAGAACTCTGGTTGGTTTGTGTTCCACCCTCATAGGCCATTGATGTATTTGCTGTCTCCGGCGATACTTTATGGAATTTACATAGCATATTGAATTGAAATAAGTAGCTTTAAATTACACACACACTGAGCGGAATTAAGAAGTTGCTTATTTCATTTCAACCATAGACGTATGCCAGAATGGAGTGAAATGGTTGATTCGTGATAATATTCCGATAAGGTGACCTACGATGAGAAATAATTTTGAATAAAAATCTCCGCCAGGGAATAATCAACATTGTTTTTGACAGTTAGACCGAATATCGTGACTCGTCAGAAGGTCAGTACGACTTTTGAAGTACTAAGAGTCACTGGTAAGTTGGCGAGTAACATCTGCTGATCGCCAGTCGTCCTTCCAAAGTGCTGCGATGGAACACGCCATCGATCTATACAGTTGGGATGTCCATCGAGCGATAAGCCGAGGAGGATAAAAAGAGAGCGGGAAAGCAAGAGTCATTAAAGGGAGACTTTTTTGAGATGATGTCGTGGAGGGAGCAGAATAACATTAGTGAAAAAATAATTTTCCCCATTAGACTGAGGTGGGGGGGAATATAAATATATATATGAGTATATATATATATATATATATATATATATATAATATACACTATTTGCGCTAGGTTAGGAGGAAGTGGGTGGGATTATGGAGAGGAAAGGGGTCGGAGTAAGGAGAGGAGGGGCGAGGGGGGGATGGATGGGGCGGCTAGTAATTGGATTAAGAGAGGGAGGGCCGCGGGCGGCGGAGGGGGAGGAGGAAGGAGGTGGCTGTAGCATCCCGGCGGAAGAGTGGGGATGAGGAAGGCTCGGGGGGGGGTGGAGGAACCCGGGGGGAGGGGGTGAGAAGAAATGGAGGGAGGAAAATAATGGAGGGAAAATTGACGACGGATGGAGAAAGATAAATAAGGAGCCAAATGGAAAAGTGATATAAAAGAACTTTGTCGGAGTAAATGGGAACTGTGCCTTTAATACGGTTTGTTCTTAGAACCCGGATCGGGTGCGATAAGATACGGGCACAATAACATGCTCAAATGGTCCGGGGACGTTCGATTTCCGGACTATATCGGTGCCCAGCTACGCGTAATTGGAGCGGTAATATTGTGTATTTAAATTTTTTTAAATGATAACGGGTAGTAATTCAGTGGATTAAGACGAAATCTCCTTTCCTAAAGTAGAAAATGGAGATATTGGCATTACGAAAAAATGAGGAAAAAATATTGTTTGTAAATTCCAGTGGCAAAGTATTTGAGTAAACTGACGCAGTATAATTTTCATAAGATTTACAGAACTCCGCCGCTGAAAGTTGAACGTGTATCGTAGTGAATTTCAGAAAGAGAAATGTTTTTCATTGATGAATCATATGGTAATATTGACCAATGTTTTTCTATTTTTTCTTTTAAGGTAGTATTGGTATATTTTCTCAATATTATAGCAGTTCATTACTTTAGGAATTGTGGTATTTTACAATGCGCAAAATTTCATGCAAATACATCTGCATCGTTATAGACCCGAGAACATACACATCGATATCATACGCATCAATTCTGTGAAATTTGGATTCACTTATTCCTCAAATTCCCGCTGGTCCTTTTATAATCTACAATTTTTCCGTGACAGCAGAATAGTTTATAACAAGTGTTTAATTCTCTGAGTCTAAATATGCTCCTATAAATATATGTACTTACATTTCGCCAGCCATTTGTATTACTCAACGAATGACGTTAAGATGCATACAGCCATGTAGCTACATAACCCGCCGTTATCAAGAAATATTCTGTCAGTAAATCCCCGAAACAGTCATAACTGAAAGAAAGTCTCGGAGAGACGGGAATCTACAGTAATCAAAATTTCCCGATCCGACTTCGAATTGTTATGGTAAATGACAATCAATGAGACCTCTACTCTAACAATTCCGTCCAATTTGACAAATATTCAAGATATTTGGAATTAAAAACTCCATTAAAATTCTATAAAATGGAATCCAATAGCGAGATTCCGCGATTTAAAATAAATGATTTCCCTAAATCATTTATTCCATGGTACACTTCCGTTTAGAACCCCAACCATCATTGTCCTTCTTAACTCAAATTTTTTCTAGATACACATCTTCGTAAATTTGCTTCATTGAAATTAAATTATGATATTAGTAATTTAGAAATTAGGTTTATTCCGTTTGATCGAATTTCACATCCAAGGAAAATTTTCTAATTTTCACAGTAACTATTTTTAATGAATTTCTCTACAATAACGCGGATGAATTATCCCCGTCTGAAATAAAAACGTTCGCAAGAAATGTCATTTTACAGTTCTCTCCGCTAAAATTCGCCCTTTTTATTATCATGGCTACTCAAATATGTAAAGATAGGCATGATGATCCCTGAAATGTAATGTTTTCTTCAGAGAAGCATTTGATGCTGAATAAGTAGATTTACTCCAAACTACGCCCTTCTTCGTCATCTCGTAGTTTCGATCCCCTTTCTTGTTGGACGAATGCTTAATCTCCCTCGTCCCTCGCCAAATATTTTCCCTCCCACACCAGACTTCAGCATTTCGATCCTCAATCCTCAATATTTTCTTCATCCGCTAATTCCTGTATTTTTCTTGCATTGACGTCACCGGCTTCATCTCTTCCAGCTCCCTTACTAAATCTTTGTATCCCGCCCCCTCTCCAACCAGCTTACTTCTTCCATCGTTCACCATTATCGCATCCCAAAAGTCCCCCGCCCCATTTCCACACTGATCAACATAGGAGCATGACACCGTGCCAGTTATACTTTCCCTCGTCTTCGATTCATATTTTCCAAAGAATAACGGTCCCACGTTCCCTCTTCCATGTAAATGCTTCATTTTGTGGATGTCTTCGTTAATTGTTTTAGCCATTTTCTTATTTATGCAACGAATTGCTCAAATGTGTTACTATTTAGCCTCATTCATCAGTCAAGTCCATCCAAAAAAATTGCTTCCTCTGTGAAAATTAAACGTTATTTCATTACTGATGTAGCATGTTCTTTTATCCACTAGTGTTAATGTAATTTTCCCTACCGTTTTAATAAATTTGAATTTGTATAAAAAAGGGAAAGCAGTTTTGAATGTTCATTCTGCAAACTATTGTTCAAGGTTTGATTAACCAAACTATTATTAAACTTAAAAGACTGGCAGGGTTTAAACTAAATAATGCACACATTAAAAAACCTGAGCACTATATTCAATCTAAACTAAGTTCAATATGTTTAACATTTTTCTAAAGATTTGAATCGAAATAGGTTGGCTCTTTATCGAAAGGTTTTTCACGAAGAACCTTAATGCAGTTTCTCATAATTTCAACCTTCCTTTTATTGAAATCCATGGTTTTTGATATATTTCTTGAGATATTAAATGGGTGTTCTGTTAAATGGGTTCTCTCTGTTCAGCAACCGTTTTTTGATGATCACCAGAGCAGGATCGAGAAGTTCAAGATCGGAAGGAATGATGCTTAAGTACTATTGTCTCTAAATTGGGGCGGCCCCACTTGAAACCTCAAATATTTTAACGAGATAGCATGCCAAGCCATGGAAGAAAGGACTGCGCTAAAATAAAAAAATATCAACCTCGAAACAATGTGCATATAAGGAATTTGAAGGTGAAATATGAAAACAAGCACATATCTCTGTATGCATCAAACAGGAGGTTAAAAGAACAATTAAATTTTTGACTTATTTATCACTGGATATTGGATTATGGAAAATAAAAATTGTATTTTCATTGCATAGACATTACTTCCTCAAGGAATGAATCCTTGTCACATAAAAATAATCATCTATAGTATAATAATTTATTATGATAAGTAGCTATCAACCCAACGATCAGTTTGTAGATGGTATTATTTCTAACTGCGTGTAAAATGTGCACATCAGGAAAGAACGTACCGTTGAATTGCGAAGTACTTTGTGCCATTATTCGATAAAATAAACGTTTAAATTCAAATGAAACCTCACGGGAAAACTATGGAGGTCAGTCCCGTAAAAATAATAAAATAGTAATTGCAGTTGAATCATGTGATATTTTATGGATTACGGAAGCTTACCTGCAATATCCCACGATGGAGAATTGTAAGCATAAGTGCCCAGCCTAAATTCAGACCTCATAATCTATTCCTTGTGTCGTCGACCTTTCTGAGTAAAATGGGTCAGGATGCTTTATATTCATGGGCATTTTAATTTTACAAGCCCAATATTCCAATTTCACGACTGATAAAAAAGTCTCATTCAATGTGAAATCATGGCTTTAAAAATTATTTTCCGTGTTAAAAATAGTCGTTCCCCTTAAATATGAAGAAAACTATTATTAAATACAACCATCAGGAGAATGGATTAAATGAGTTTAATTCAAGACTCTCTTTTGTTTTCAATGGTACCAATAAAATTATATCCAATACATGTATATATTCCTGTGAGCGAAAACGTGCAACATTTTCGCTTTAAAAAACTAAATTTACCTTTTATGCATCATCCAAATAAACTTAAGGTAAAATAAAGCATTATCTTCGTATAAAACCTTTTGTACTACAAACTCAAATACACCAATTTTCACGTTTGTTTAATTTTAATTTATAATCAGTTCAGGAAATGTGGTTATGATGAAAGACACTGACGGCTTGTTTTCAATAGTTTCGACTCAATTCAAATGCTTAGCGGCGAAAATAACGGAAGATTAGTAGTAGGAAGTTTTAGGGGAGGCGACCGACTGTTGAGGTCATTTGCACCACAGGGGATGGACAGGAAAGGATGAAGGATGGAGAGAAACCCGGCGTCGGCATTAGCCTACTCTTTACGAAAGGCGCCAAGGGGTCCGCAGTTTAACGTCCCATCCGACGGGCGGCGTACTCACCCAAAGTGCCCTCCACAAAGCACCTCAAGTAAGGATCGAGATACCTCTGAAAAAAATTAAATACCGCTGGGTTTTGAACCCGTGCCCTCTAGGTGGGAAGCCAGTACGTTAGCCCCCGCACCATCTCGATCCCCATAACGGAAGAGAAATTTACCACCATGAGGAGAACCAGTGTGCAATGGACAACTATATGACACCTAATTCCCGAATCACCGTGTAGTTAGAAAACAATTAAATTATACCTGTGCTTGTGTTAACGCACTCCAATTCCTATCTGCAATTAAAAGTAAATTTTTCAAAAGTTGAGGATTTTCTAGACAAACCTCTTATTTGAGAAGATCTAGAGTACAAAATTCTTTGATGGGTGCTTTTCTAATTTAAGTACCGTCAAATAATTCAACCGTTAATACGAAGTATTCTTTAAGTTCAAGGTTCACTCTGGATTTTTATCTCTCTGGACAGAGTTTGAGTACAGGGATGTGGACGAGCTTAAAATAAGCGGGCACTCTTCAAAAATTCATGACAAAAGAGATTGGTTCACCCTACAGTGCGCAAATTTTGTATTGCTGCGGCGGGGGCGGGACGCATTTTCAAATACTTACAAGATGTTCATTGTTTGATCAATTTAAATTCGTTCTTAATCGAGTGATTCAAGTGGTAATGGGGTTATAGATGTGAAAAACGTGAGTTCGTGAGAGCGATAGGTCATAGAATGTCAAACGTCGCGCGAGACAACGAACTCAAATAGCCTCGGCGACGGACCCGCCGCATTGGGCGAATGAGATGCTTTCCCTGTGGTCATGGAAATAAATCGTCAACACCATGAAAGATGTTTTCTTCAACGGGGTAAATGTCTGGGAAGCAACAGAAGCTCCAACTTTCTGGGATAAATAGGTTATCAGGAAAAAATAAGGGCCATAGGATTTGAACCTATAGAACTTTCACCTCAGAAATGCCATTTCATATCACAGTGAATCGTAATAGATTCTCTCCTACTCGTCATTAATTTCATGGATTTAGTTATTCGTCATTTTGCATAATGTTATTGCATATCTTCTAAGGCAATAAATTGTGTTTGAACTTTGGCAAAATGTTATGATTATATTTTTTGCAGGCTTATTTAAGGAAAAAATACCTGTTCTATCCGATGTTACTGAAGTTGCTTATCAATGCCAATTCAGGATGTTCTACGAAAGACTCAAGCAAAGCCTCTAGCGGGAGCTCGTCGGTCTATGGTCGATAGGTGAACTATAAATAACCGTCTTAAATAAAGTTCACGCCATTAGTTGCGCTGTTTTTACGAAAATACCACTTAAAGCATCGTACAAGCACCTTCCGACGACAGGGTAAATAATCCACCATTTTTGCCCAACAAATTCTTCGTATATCGCTTGGGATGGACAGTTTAAGAACCAAAGGGCTTCACGTGGTAAAGGTTGCCTCGTGAAAGCTACTTCCCTTCGGACGAAACTCATAAATTTGAGAAAAGTAGCTAAACATCAGTGCTGAGGATTTTATGGAAGACTGGACGAAGATAATGGAACGACGGTGAAGCGCTGGAAACTTCTGGGTTCCCGCGGAAAACGTTAATATCTTCAGGCTCCGGTTCTATCATCAACTTCATACGCTGCAAAAATGAACGGAAAACCATGTTTTAGTGTAAGTTCACCCCGAGTGGAGTTGAAATTTCATTCCTCTATTCGCTGCTAAAACTAAATTTGTCGAGAACTTGTGCGTTTTCTTGGCTGGTTCCGTGGTTTTCTGTTGTACCGGACGATTTGATGCATCCGGCCTTTTCATACTCTTTCTAAGTTCCAACGGAGTTGACTGCTGGACATTAAACGAGTAGTGAAAAATGATACTTTTTCTCGCATAGAATATGTCTGTAGAGTGTTTGTCATGCTAGGGCGATAATTTTATAATGCCAAGATTATCATTTTACTGAAAAATTTGTTTGGATTTTACCCATTTTCATAACCACATATCAGGTGCACAAGTAAAACATGCGGATTTAAAAAATTAAAAATTGGGAAGAATGATAAAAAGAGCTTTATTCAAAGTATGCTCCATAGCTAATTAAACATTTTTCCCATCTTTCTGGAAAGTCGTGTATACCACGCCAGTAAAATTCTATCTCTTTCACAACGAGCCATTCATCGAGCCATTTTTTCACATACTTTTGGCCGTTTTCTGTTTTCCATGTCTCCAACATCGAATTCATCACTTGAGAAATGCCGATACCATCGTTCACTCGTTTATTGCGATGGAGTACGTCCACCGTAAGCCTTGCTGTCCGCGATCGTTCTTTGTTTGGCATGACTGTCGACGTTTAAATGTTGACACACTGAACACAGCAATAAAACACTATGCAAGCACTTTTTCAATTTACCACTCGTGCGCATCTGACACTTTTTTATGGCACAACAAAATGGCATTAGCGTCAAATCTTCATGCCACAAACTGTATTGATGCACCATCAGTTGTCTGACATCCGCGCTTCATACTGGTATGCCTGGTATATCGCAATACTTATCTTATTTTCCATTCTACCCAGTAATCACTTGACACTTGATGTAAGCGCCCTACACTCGTTAGAAAAAGTGTAAGCACATTTGGAACGTGCTTCAGTTCGCGAAAGAGGCTCATAATATAAATTAAATAACATTTAGATCCCTTCACTTATTATTAAACTCAGTTGAAATTCAAGAAAAAATAGGATAAATTAATTTCAGTTTCTTTCAATAAAACCTAGTGGATTTTTCCAATTAATAAGAGGGTGTATCATTTCAACTGTTATTATTTAGCAGTGAAAACTTCATGTTTCCATGAAAAATAATTGCAGATCCCCTGCTTAACCTTTTGTGATCTGCCTAATCCAATTGTGTGATCGCAGTAATTGAAAAGGCAAATTATAGCGGCGTGTAAAATCCATCGAATATTAGTTTGGAACGTTGCTCTCATTTCTGCCGTGTGCTATAAATGTGCCATTAATATAATTTGTTCGGTTCTAATTACCACTGTCTGATATCAATAGACGGCAATCTCGGCAAACGCGCACAAGTACACACAAATTTATATGTTAAATTTCCAAACTATATGTAAATTGGCATGTGGGTGGAGATTGTGCGGGGGAATAAGAAAGAATGGTCGGCTGGGGAGAAGGCGTGGGTGTCGAAGGAGGGACGCTTTTTGGGCGAGGAGCGTGAGAAATAAGCGAAATGGGTGCTCTACTTGCCATCTGGGTGGGTAAGAGGAGGGGTCGGGTCGGGGTGGGTGTTGTGAGTCGCGGAGGGGCGGGGGAAGGGGGTTTCCCTCGTGGGGGCGCACTTGGGGCGGAGGGAAGGGTGGCCGGCCGTCAAGGCGTGCCTCGGAGGAGATTCAATTTTCTAACGAAGGCAAGAATGGGTGCGTTTAAAGGAGGAAGGGCTGAAGAATGGTAGGGGAGGGGAGGGAATGAAAGGAAGGAGTGAATAATGGAAGGGGAGGGAGGAGAAAGAGAGGGAAATGAAAGGTGCGGGAGGGAAGTAGAGAGGATCGAAGGCGGGGAGTAAGACAAAGGAGCAGGGGCGCCTAATTAAAGCGAGAATTAAAAAGAAGTAAATAGACGCACTCTATCCCTTAACAGAGTTACAGTTTGGTCGATTAAACTTAATCAAGGCCTAATTGGAACGGCGTCCGTCGGAGTTTTGGGTGGAATGTTTTTCCATCTTTATTCAAAAGCCAATGCCATTGGGTACATTACGAGAATAAATGTAAATAAATCAAAGCCTATGTGGTTTTCTAGGAAGAGGACAGCTTAGCAAAATGTTAAAATAGGAGAGCAAAAATTTGAGCACTTGGAGCAGTTTACCCATCTCGGAAAAGATTAGGAGCAAAATGATGAAACGCAGTTCTTCTCCTTGTGTCTCTTGGAAGATATATAAGGAGAAGAACTGCATTAGGCAAAGAAACCCTCATAGGGAGGAGAGGATTGATGACAGGGACATAAAGTAATGAATTTATAAAAGGCTCGTCAAAACCATGAAATCGATTGTGGTGGTGTACGGCGAGGGAACGTGGTCATTGAAGCAGGAGGATAGACGCAGGTATATTGGATTCTCTTGAAGTGTTGGAGTGGAGAGGGATGAAGAAGGTGAAGTGAAGAGAAAGGAAAACAAAGGAGGAGGTAGTGGTTACGGAGGGAGAGGAGAGGGGATTTTCGGGAGAAATCAAAAAGAGGTAGGAAAGAACAGAGCGTTTTGTTCAGTAATAGGATGTCGAAGACTATGATAGAGAGGAAAATGCTAGGCTAGCGAGGAAGGGGCAGAAGTGAGATGGGAATGTGGGACGGAATGAAGGGAGGAAGTAATAATGCAGAATTGAAGAGGGAACTTACAGCAGGTTTGGGTGTTAGATTGTGTTTTGTTAAGAGAGACAAGGGTACCGTACGGTAGCTTTTGTCCATCACAAACCTATCTCAACCGGGAATTGACAATAGTAATAATATTAAATCTCTTATAAGGTGGAGGGTATTGATGAAGCGACAAGTGTGAGAGCTAAGGTGTGGCTAGATGAGGCCGAGGGAGAAAGACAACAGTCGAAGCGCATGGTAAATTAGAGGAGGAGAAGTTGACGGAAAAGAGCGTGATCTGAGTTGAGATAAAATTGGGTGGTGAAGACTATGACATGGTTGTATAATAGCAGAGATCAGTGAGAAACAATGTACGAAGAATTGGATGCAAAATCAAAATGACGATCGAGATGGCGTATAGCTAGTCTTCGATGATGGCGTAATAAATTTTTAACGTTAGAGCATAATCATTCATAATTTACGCATATCTTTTGGTTATCGTTTTTAGTTTGTTAAGTGCATTACATTGGGGAAAGTTTTATTATTTTCTTTGCATTATTGGAATAGATACTCGACTGACCCATAGTTTGAAGGAAGTAATAAGCTGAAGCCTTCACAATATATTTCTGCCGTTGAATAGCCCTTTAAATCATTTATAAACGGTCATGGCATTGATAAAAATTGCCTGAAAAATTATTTTTCAGAAAAAGTAAAGTTGCAGTAAATATTTTCCAAAACTTTTGGTGTGAGAATTTCATGACGAAAATGTAAAGTATAATTTTTAGGTTGTCAAACCGACCGAACGGCTAAATTTTCTTATATCTAGGAATTTCTACGGATATGATATGTATAATTCAACTCCAAGTATTTTGGAAGAAGCCAATGCTATGAGTAGGTTTTTTCAAGAGTCACCTTTTTTGCCGAGTATGAATTCTGTATTTTTCACTGGGAATGGAAAATTGATTACCTCTTTGATAATGAGTACGAAATGATTCCCAATTTTTAACATTTCGTGTAATAAATGCGAAAAGCGTTACAGGAAGCATAGATCGAAAGTACCCAGAGAAATGAACATGCATGAATACCCGCAAATGTGAATAGTTGAGTCGCTGCAATGATTTAATTAGAGATAGGGGCCGATAAGGGATAAAATCTAACAACCATAAGGAGGCTACTTGTTGGTATGGTGTTTGTTATCGGTAAGGATTACTGCTTGGGGGTTAAAATAGCCGTATGATGGCATGTTGTCACAGGTGACCCAACCGAACCGAAAGACGTGTACAGAATTGCTAAATGCATATCTAAAGCCTATCGGTCACTAAAACCCAAATATAATATTATGAATGCACAAAATATTTAGAAATAAAAACGCTTCACGATTTTCGTTTCAAATCCGTTTCTACGTGCATTTGACTGAATTAAAAAAGTGAATGTTTTGTATAATGATCATTTAAACTTGAATTAAAGAGTAATGTGGGGAAAATATACCTACCGGGGTATATGTTTTCATCATCTGCTAAGCTAGGGACCAGCCTAATGTCCCGAGAGATTTAAAAAGTGGAAGCATTTGTCACAGGTATTTTTTCCTTTGCTCTCGTGGACATGAGCACTATTGGTCACGCGACATTATTAAAACAGAATTTTTTTTATTGTTCCCAAAAATTATTTTTCTTGTACCTCCAGTCATAAGATAGCCGTTGCTTGGTTTTCCATATAAGATACCAGTTCCAAATAGTAGTTTTGGGTCCATATTCATGCTTGTATATAATCATTGGACTACTGAAAATTAATTCTTGCCATGTGTTTTTTCAATAGCCACTTGGTAGAAACGTTATGTGTTATACTAGTAATAATAATAATAATAGTATACGTTTAAGCCGTTATCATTCCATTTACTTTCAGGCACATAGGTCAGAAAAATATGTTATCACTCCCTTAATATGAAAATTAAAAAAATGTGACTTTATATAAATTGAATGCCACTAGTTATGGAATTAGTAATACCCTAGATTGTCTAGGTGGAATTGAATGAAAGGAAAACAAACAGGGATGTACTAAGTGCGATGAAAGAGAGATCTGAGCAAGGTTAAACGGATCTCGGGAAGGTCGAGTCTAAGTGTTTTGATTGGCGATGGGATGTACGTAAGTTGGGATTGTGGAAGGGACTTTGATACAGAGGAGAGAACATTAGGCAAACGACGAAAGGGCAGGCATTGTATTGGATTGGTGTGTTGGACGGAATGAAGGGAGGATCACAGCATGCGAGACTGATGAAGAGCTTATTATAGTGCTGAATATAAGGTTTTGTTTTGTTAAGAATGGCAAAAAAACTTGTTCAGGCTGCCATCCAAAACCTGAAATCTGAAGCGGTAGGATACCAATAATAGAAATAATCACAGCCAATACCACCTGAGCTGAGTAATTGTTCGTAATTTGAATGGATTCGTTTATTGCACCTCCCCTGAGTGGCCACCACTTTCCCCTGCCAAGAGGGCACTGGCGCGTAGTCCTTTATAACCCTTTGCGCCCACTCCCGCCATCATTTGCGTGATTTTCCACTGCAACGAGATGAACCAGCCCAACCGCGCCTCCTGGCCCGCTCCCTCCTCGTGTCTTTCGCTTGACCAGGATCGCCACTGTGCGCTGTATGTACGGACGGAATAAAAAACTCAAACGCGGAGAACGGCCCTGGGCATCCGAATACCCACCGTGAAATGGGACTCACGCAAGGCAAACCCCGGGAAATCCCCTCTCCCCCACACGTATTCGGCAATCTCTCTCACCGACACACACCCACAAGGCAGGGTCGCATCAGCCGGCGCGTTTCAATTTCACCGAGTGCCGGATCCAGAAGCGAAAGGAAGAGAAGGAAGGCGGAGGACCGGTTTGACGGGAATAAACGAGCGGGGGAGGAAGAAGGGAGAGGGAAAAGAAGGGGGTTGAGGGAGGGGGGCGGGAGGAGGTTCCCCTGATTGGGAGGATCGCGGAAGAGCGTAGGAGGCGACGCATTGATAGGGCGAGAGGTTTCGGATGGGGGTAGGTGCAAGGATTGCGGGCTGCGTGTGGAGAAGGCGGTTCCTCGGCTGGGAGGGATGCGGCGCGGGGGTTGAGGCTTGGTTTAGGGGAGCGGTGGAGCGAGAAGGGTCGCGAGAATTTGGGCGTTCCGAGAGGGAGTTAATGGAACTTGGCGTGGAGTGGCGGCGGGGTCTGTGGGGGGGGGGGGGGGGGGGGGTAGAGTGGGGGGCGTGGAGGGAGAGACGGTAGTCCGGCAACCCCCTCTCAAGAAGGAACCCCCCAAAGTGTTAAAGAAGCGATGGTTGGAAGTTAGTTATGGAGCACCCCCGAGTACCGAGCCGCACCCCATCTCGTGAGCCCCTTTTCATTCAATTACGCGGGTGGGGCGGGACGAGGATGGAGAGGATCCGGGGGGGGGGGTGCTCTGCTCTGCTCGGTGTCGCTCCGCCCGACGGCCTTCTTTTGTCTACCCCCCTCCTTCACCCTCGCCGCCGCCCCTGGTGACCCCCTCTCGCCCCCGAAGCGCTCACCTTCCCCCCCACCCCCTTTGGCGCCATCCTCCCCTCCCTATCTCTCTCTCCACCCCCTGGTATGCATGGTAATAGCCGGCCTTTATTTCCGCCGCTGAAGTTGGGCAGATGGTCAGCGACGCTCCGTTGGAGCGGATTCCACCGGGAGGAGAGCCTTTCTCGGTTGGACGGCAATCGACCGTCAAATTCGATGCTGCTTGCTCAGCGGTGTATGACCTATTTCATACGGCGGTTCAACTGCCACTACTTCCATGAGTGAAACGGATTTGGGTTTTTCCAGCGTCATTCCCCAAGGAACGTGTCCAAATTGTCCCAGCAGACTGATGACTTGTAGCTGAATTTAATTTTCGGATCGTTAATCAATTGCTAGTGAAGAGGGCTATTTAACTTTTAGTGAAAATTTGGGGAAATGGAATTACGGTTTTTATTTTCTTAATGCATTTACTATGCCGACATTCTGAGAATTGTGGATCAACAGTTGATCAATTTTTTTATGGGAGGCTGGGGCCATTTACGCCATTAGAGATGGGTGGGTATGGAGGAAGGTTGAAAAGGAACCCGGCGTTGGCATCAGCCTATTCTAGTCGAAAGGCGCCAAGGGGTTCCGGAGTTAACGTCCCATCCGACGGACGTCGCATTCATTTAAAGTGCCCTCCAAAAAGCACCTCAAGTAGCCATTGAAAAATATTTGTTGTCTCCAGGATGTGAACGCGGGCCCTCTCGGTGGGAAGCGTGTACGTTAGCCATCGCACCATTTCCATTCCCTTTTATTTTATTAACTCTTTGTGTGGCATTTTCAAATACTGTTTTCGTACCTAATATATATAAATCATTAAAAACCTGCTCAACATCCTCAACAATGCGAAACACCTTTACGAAAATCTTAAGGTAGCAAGAATCTATCTCACGTATCCGTATCAGTATAGTTAGCCCCACGAAGGATTTTGTTAGATGATGATTAGTGCTTGAAAAAATTCTCTCTATGTTGCATCCCATGTATTCGTTGATTGATCAGTCATCAGGTGAAATAATGGGTTGCTATAATTAACGCTATTCCATAGCCCAGTTAGTCCGATGAGAAATGCTTGGACTACGTGCATATACACCTTCTGCCTTCAAATAAATAAGTTCACTACTAAATCATTTTTATGCCATCCAAAAATGTGTTTACTTTTCATTTCGTGCCAAAAACTAAATTCTTGTTTACACAAACTATTTATATTTACTTTGTACGTGAATCATAGTAGCAAGTTTATTTCATGTTTAACCTATGTTTAATACTTTTTGAATAAACAGCCATATTAAATAAAGTTTATGAAACCTTTATCTCATTTATAATAATAATATGCTCCATTTTTTGTGTATCTTTTACCATTTCGTTAAATGAAGTATTTCCTCACTAGCAGTAGACCCAATTGCAGCGGCGTGGTGCCGTTGATGATTCCACAAAACGTGCCAAATTGCAC
Organism: Hetaerina americana; assembly: GCF_022747635.1. Lineage (NCBI taxonomy): Eukaryota > Metazoa > Arthropoda > Insecta > Odonata > Calopterygidae > Hetaerina > Hetaerina americana. Next base: position 731,051 of record NW_027286986.1, on the reverse strand, counting down.
ACGCAAGTAGGTATTGCACGACATGCTGATTGGGCCCCATTCCATCATCGAGTCTTTTATTAATTTAGACGAAAATGAGAGTCGAAAAAAATCATCAATAGCGCCCATGGAATACACATTACAGTTTTATTCAAGCTTCCAATTTTTTAATGATATATTGGTTCATTGACGGTATGGAATTTTTTGGCGTATTTTTATGTTTGAAGTATGATTTTAACAGCAATGATAACTAAAAACAACAATGTTGGCATTGAATATAATTTTATCTACCTGTGTTTAGAGATGTTAAAGAAATACTTTTTCCGTTGTATCAAAGTAGGCATTATGCATACTTATGGTATGAAAAAAATGTTAGATTAGCCCCACGTCTTAAGTTTGTGTTGTGTGACGTAGTGTGGAGCTGGGTTTTATTTTCACTGTGAAAAAACCTTTTTAAACAGTAATACAAATATATTAAGTTACTCACTGCGCGACTCTGTTCACTAGCACCTGTAGAAGGAAAAGTTCACCTAGAAGCAGATCGAGATGTATGTGTTGATATGTCAAACAAACGTTGTTGAAGACTCTATTCCTCAAAGGACAAGGGAGTTTTGGTATTAAGTCTCTCCTCCCTCTCAGATACGTAGAATAGAGTACAAATTATGAATTTCTGTGCATATTAGAACTGTTATTATTCACTCATTACGCATCATTCAAAGTTAATTAATGAAGACTCACTTTGCTATTTCCACTGGACTTTTTATTTTTCCATACCTGATGTTGTTGCATTGTAACGTAGCCATGGTCGTGAAAAATAAAAAGCCCGGTGGAAATTGCAAAGTTATTATTCTTCCTTCATCTACTATGGAAGACTTCCATCATGTTACCCCCGAGACAGAGTACCCATTTGAAGTTACTTAATAGCCGGATTGCCATTTGGACGTGACATAATATTCACGGTCCTAACATGCCTGCGTCAATCCGAATGCTCGAAATATTTTCGTATGCAGCAAAAAATCTTGAGAAATAAAATTCCACTTTTTTCTTGCCTTATTAAATTTTGAATGGCTGTTATAGCTAGAGAAGTCGGTTTTAGGTTGGTATTCCTAGGTTTTTATAGTTTCTTTCTAATTTTCTCGTCCCTCTTAACAGATTACAATGAGTATGTACCTTTTGTTTGGAGTGACACCCGAGTTTAATTAAAAGACACAAATGGTGGCAATTATATTCCAATCTTGAAATAAACATGCAAATAAATATTTCATTAGAATATATTTTTTTAAATTCTCCTACAGAGGAATGAGATCACTCTCTTCACAAATTTACTGTGAGCGAGTGCATGAAAGGTTTGAAGCAGTTGTGGGGTTCCTCTATGCTTAACTTAGAGCTGAGAAAGATACTATAATTAAATATTCATGGATTACATTCGCATTTAGAAAGATTCAATATTTCGGACTTGAATCCACGTGGAGTTCACGAGTCATATAAATACTTGAACGCTTATTGTATTGTGTCTGGTCCCATGCTTATGTTGCTGGCAAATTCGTTCCTTCATTTCTCCCTTCCGGGTCTGACTCTCTCCCCTCTATCCTCTCTCAGGTCCTCTTTCGCCTCCAGTCCCTTCATCTTAAACTTCCTCTTTCATAGAGCTTCCAACTTCCCCGCTCTTTTTCCGACTTATCCTATCCTCTTCTACCTCAAGCACCACCTCATCTCAGCCTCCTTACCTGCATCTTTTTACCAACAAGTCACATCATGGAAGTTCGTCGGAAGTAGTCGTGTCATATCTTGTCCCTCCTCGCTAGTTCGCACGTCCACCACAGCGCCCTCATCTCCACTACTTCCAATGGTCTCGCGCGTAAAACTTGCCGAATGAGAACGAGACGTATGAATTTCCATTCAACTTATAATTTTTCTGTTACATACAACCTCACTAATATTTATCTGTTAATTCCATCGTCATTGTATTCTCAACTGTAATTCTATCTCCAGTCCTCTCTACCCTCCGGTAGTAAACCTCTCCAATTCTCTCTTTATCAAAGGTATTCAAGCTCTTTTACGGTTTTTTTTCTCCCTCCAGTCTAATGAAGATTCGCTCCTCATTTTTCGTCGCCATATTCTCAGTTTTTGCCGTGCTACTTTACATTTTTCTCTTGTTTCCACTGTGAATTACGTCCATTCTTCCTGCTTCTCTTTCCATTTTTCCTTGATAGCCAACACACATTTGAGGGCTGCAGCGGGAATCTATTACCTTGAGTGGTGGCGGGTTAGAGCAGCCTGAGCGTGCTGATCGGCCGAAAAGCACCGGTTTTGAGCCTCTCTCTCGTTCCAGGACTTCCGCTTTAGTGTACTTCGGTACAATCAACTCCCTTGTCCTTGTTGTCGATTATTTCGCGTGTTTTCCTTCTTCGTTTCACACTTGCAGTTTCTCAGTTGCAACGTGCTCGTGGCCGCAATGCAGCGCACCTTAAAGGGAATGGGCGGGCGCGGGAGAAAGAAAAAACATTAAAAAAAACGAAATTCGCAGCATGCATAAAAAATTAATACCGTTGGTAATGACATCTGCCATTTTACATTCGCGAGTTCGTCACGTTTATTTCCATGGTTGCGAGTGAATTCAAGTACTGATGCACGTAGGCACCAGTCCAATACTAAGAGGCGTATGTTGCGTCAATTTGGAGAGGCACATGTTTCAAATTATTTTAATTGCGTCTTCAGTTGGTGGTCGTTTTTGGTTTGGATCGCCTCAGTCCAAGAATCAGGACGCGCACATCAGAGGTGCAGCAGCCTTGGACGTGTTTCGTCACGTCTCCGCTATGGAGACATTTTTATGTATCCTTTGGCATAAATGTTCAATGTCAAACCTCTGATAAGCACCCGAGCTTGGTTTCTTTAATACATAAAATGACGCAGAGAACTTATTTCAAGATTTTATTTTACATTCCTCTGGAATGAAACTGCATTACTTTTTAACAATTTTGTTGAATTTCGACCTGAACACATTGCGTAGAAAACATCTTAAATCAAAGTAGAACAATCTCATTTTTTCTTTGTCCCATTTTAATATGTTTATATTTGCGATCGAATGGCCAGAATGACATTCCTGCTAAATTTTATGACTGTCCGTTACTTTCGCATGGGCGAGTAAGCTCAGTAAAAGTGAAAAATTCAATCTTCTGTTCAATATTATTGATCCTTCATACTAATTAGGAATGCATTGTGTTTCATCTTTCTCTTTTATCCCCATGATATATATTTTGATAAGGGGGTGTTGACCGGCAGTGGGACGTTGAATACTGTGATAGAGGGGAGAATGTTAGGCAAACGAGATAAGGGCAGGAACAGGATAGGACGGGATGAAGGGAGGAAGAAAGTACTCAGAGATGAAGGGGGGTCTGATGCAGAGTAGGATACTGGATTTTGTATTTTGCTAGGAATCACAAAATATTTATCTAATAGCGGTGTGCATCCAAAAAATCCTACCCTAACCGGTAGATTACTTAATAATAATAATAATATATTTTGATATCTCTAAGCTCACTAGGCAGCAGGGTCGAATCCTTCGCGTGATGATAAAAATGTAAAATTTCGTGACATGAATGTTTAAGGTAAGCATCGCAACTCTCTGTTTGGTTGAAGCTTTTCTGTTCTTTGAAACTACCGTGACTGGCAAATTACATGCAACCAAACTGAGTGCCCCATATCATGGAGGAAAGCATTTATAGCTACATTTTATATGAAAAATATTTCTTTGAGTGGAACAGACATTGGTGATAGCATGGTGTTAGTAATCCTTGCGTATACATAGGCTTTCTATGTTAGTGTTTATCGATGTGAATCGAAGGCCAGTCTCTGTGGAACTTGATTCCCTTGCCTCTCTTCTCCAGCGATAGAAAACACAAACTTTTATATCAAGCCCTGAATCGAACATCAATGAATTCAACTCATTTTTGTCAGGTCCGAATTCCCCTCCTGGTCTATCTTTAGTCGTCGAAACGAGTGGATGCGACGAAGACAGGAAGTCAAGCACAGCAGGCCAACGTCCCGCTGTGACATAAGTCTCGTCAGTTGATTGATTTATCGATTGATTGGCCGCACGGGATGAGGGACTTCCAGGAACCTCGGGAATAAGATGGGAGAGGGGAGGCATTAAGGCGCACTATTCGGCGGACATAAGTCACATTAATCTCTGCGGCCAACACGTCTTCTGACAACCGTATGCTCCAGCGTAAATCCTCTGGGGATATAGTACTCTGCCCTCGGCCGCGACAAACGAGCGCTGTGGGGAAAAGACTCTTATAAGTTTTATTCTTGTTTATTCAGTGGTCTAGTTGTGGATACCCCTTAAAATAAATTTCTTGAAGGATATGGATTTGGCGGTATTCAGCATATGTATCCTTTCATATCCTTGAATCTTTTTATTATTTAGGAACTTAGATTATTTCATAATAATTTTATTTTGAATATCATGTAGCTATTTTCAAATAGGGACTTTATTATAAATTCTTACTTTTCCGTGATAACTTTTTAGATAGTATCAAACTTCCAAACAAAGGAATATTTTAGTATTTTACAAACTAAGGAGTATTTTGTGTTGGTAAGTTATTTCGGGCGTTTGTCTACGTGCTTGCACTATTTTCAGTGGCTTCTTTATCAAGAGACAATTTTAGCCATCATTGCAGTTCATGTCAACACAAATTGAAGAGCTCATTCCAAACTCCTGTCGTGTGCTCAAAATTACTCTAAAATGTTTCTTAAAAGAGACCTGAATCGTCCAATCCAAGCATTGCATTCTTTTTCTTTAACTAGGGAAAAGTGAAGAATGGCGAGCGTATTTCGGTCCAAGGGGTCCTCCTCACTCGTATTGTGGAAGAAAATCACGGAGAAAACTTGAAATATCTAATCTTTAAAGAAGCTTAGCCGTGGTAAAAAAAAGACGCCGTCGCATTCACGACTTGTATCTAACGAAATTAATGATGTGTATTGGGAACTTAAAATATGCATCCGCATTGTACAATTCAAATCGGCTGGGTCACGTGCCATTCTGGTGCTTGGTGGCCGCGCTCGAGTTGGCGAACCGGTAGGTTTTCGTGTGGGCAGTGGTCACTGGAGGTGTACGTTTCTTCTAAGCATTGCTTGTTAGATAAATATTTTGTGGTACATGCGAATCTTATTTCGCACGTGTTAACTATTACGTGTATTTCGCAAGTACTTGGGATCCATCGAAGGAAGTTTGGGCTAACTATGATTTCAATTAATATGAGTAAGGCCCGCAGAACTTGCGTAAAATGTAAAAAAAAAGTAAAATGTTATGCTGTTATGGAAAAATAAGGATGCGTGTCCCTCAACTGGACCTTTTTAGTAAAATAAAATTAAAAGGATTCTAGACCCTTGAATTCAACTTTGACCAAATACGGAATGATTAAGGCCAACTAATTGCACAGTTGAATTGCAACAGCCGAATGACGATGTATATCAATTGAAAGAAAGAGCATTCACAACACATGGATATAAATACTCCTCACCCAGCAAGATTTGAAATAAATCACGGCCAAGTACGACTAAAATCTTAATGATGTGCTGGCCTATGCATATCATTAGTTGTGATTGAAATTTACATGTGTAAAAATGCTATCTGTGTACCTACATTTTCGCATATTTGCTACCGCCTATGCATATGTAATGCTGCATAAACAGCACATGGGTCATGTTGTCCCATATCCCATTCTATTCTTAAACCCGTAATAATTATCAGGAAGTGCTAAAATATTAATGGCAGGAATCCTTTCAACTGCTTAAATACGTCCTCCTGTTTCTGTCGGTAAGCAGACAGCACTTACCCAGCAGAAAGAAAAATATGTAAATTAATAATTGACATATTGAAATGTAATGAAATAATTGACTTTGTGATTCCACTCACTTTATTTAAAAACACTACCCAGGTTTCGACGTTGAACGTCATCATCAGGTGGTCCTCAAAGAAGCACGCTGGCTATATATAGTATACCTTCTGATCATAGGAGGGTTGGTCAGAGAGGGAGGTTGGAGGGGTAAAAAGGGTACAATGTAGCTGGGAAGAAAAGAGAATTACATTTTTGATTTAGAAGAGTGGAAGGTCTAGGAGTGGGGAGTGGGAGGGATACAAAATTTCGTTGGCAAGATCATCTTTCCAACGGACACATTTCAAAATTTCTAACTGCTCCAAAGCATCGAGCCTTTGACCTTTTTCTTCAAAATAAATAATTTTTGTCACAAAGTCACTTTTGTGGTCACTTTCGATGAGGTGCTTTGCAAAGAGGGATGTTATGTTCTTATTTTTTAAACGTGTTTGGTGTTCTTTAACCCTTTCTTTAAATTCCCGTCCTGTTTGCCCAATATATAGTACTTTGTGCTACAATCTGAGCACTTTAACTCATACACTCCACTCCTCTCGTTTTTGGGGACTTAGTCTTTAGTGTGAGAGATCAGGTTCTTAAGGCATGAACGACTGTAAAAGGCACATTTAATTTTTTCTTTAGGAAAACTTTTAATTACTTTTTGAGAAAAAGTCCCAAGATATAGTTTTCTCCGCCATTTGGCAGTGGGATCTTTTACATGCTCGGGGTTGTAAATGTGGCATAAGGCTATTTTTGTAAGTTTATTCCGGTGAAGTTTATTTATTAGCTATTAAATAAAGTGTGTGGAATTACAAAGTCAATTATTTCATTACATTTCAATATGTTATGCAAATTCCACAAAGTTACGCCTGAGACAACAAATAATTGACATGTTATGCGGTTGGAAAAACAAAGAACTCAATGGGATTATTTTGGGTTCTACGACAAACGCACTGAATCTTAGACCTTCTGATTCATATTTTTTATGTTTTCTTAATAATGTAATAGGTCTATGCGATAAATTTTAGTGAAGGCACTGGGAGGGAGTGCGAGAAAACGCTGCGAATCCCGTTCTAAGTTCTAAGTTGGCGCGACCCGCGCATGTGTGCTCCGCTGATCACACTCGAATCTCCGCCCATCCGCATGGGAGAGGCCACCATCCTCAGCACCACGTACTTTTCCTTCCCCGCTGCAGCACAGCCGTAATCTGCGGGCGAGAGGTCAATTTTATTTTCTCGAAAATCGTGCCGTTAACATCCGCTGTAAACCACAACACAACGGATCGGACGGCGTTTTCACGCGACGTCAAGTAGAATGCCGAACCTAACGCGTCGCTTTAAATACTATCGCCTGTTTAGCTATTATGAGTCACCAACAAGCTCGGCGGTGGAGAAACATTTGGGCTATGGCAAGAGTTCGTAACTGGCGTACCTCCTCCTTCCGTCTCTCCCTGCCGCTCCCAGCGAAGAAGCAAGATTGGACGCGGCTGGAGTCATAGGAGGGGAAGGGATGAGGAGGGTCCTGGGCCGCCGCGTGTGATGGAGACGAGGAGAATAAATCAGCTGACTGCGTTGAAGTACGTCTCGCGAGAAGGGATCGGCGAAATCAACGCTATTTCACAGATATTAAGACGAATGCTCTTCTCTCCCTTCCGAACCCCCACAGAACTCCCCTCCCTCCCCCTCTCTCTCTTTTCCCCCTCACAGATCTAATTCCCCTTCCTCCCCCACGACGGAGATCCAGACGTGACACGAAGATTGAACATTTCTTTAAGGCATAACTCCCGGGGAAGCTATGTGAAATGAAAGGGGTTGGGGGAAGGGGGGGAAGCGAGAGAAAGGGGAAGTGGAGAGGGAACTTGGGGAAGGAGACCAAGGTTGGGGGGATGTTTACTTTCACGCAGAATGTATCGTCCAAACGAGAGGGCGATAAAAGGAACGCGAAGTAAAAAGGAGGGAGATTCCTTTTTTGGGGCCAACGGGTGGGGGATGGGGAAATATAAGCGCCGGGAGAGGACGCACTAAACTGCTGGGTCGAAAGGGAGGGGTGGTTTTCGCGGGAGGGGGTGGTTGCGCTGGGATGGCTGCCTTGGGCGTCGGACGGGCGCGATATCCATGGGAGCGACTCCTCGCGAGTGGTCCTAGCTTCGAGGGGGAGGGAGAGAGGTGGGGAAGGTCGTAGAAAGTAAAGGTGTCGTGGGATCTTGGGAGAGACGGGGAAATAAATTTGGATGGTGAAAGGGGGAGGGATTGGGGTGTGAGGTGAGGGAGGGGGTGTGGACGGGTTGCTCGCGTGTTTGCGAGTCTGATTTCACGGCTTTTGGCTGTCGGGAGAGGCGAGGCGGGGTGTGGCTCCCCCTCCCCCGTCCGCCGGAGGGGCGAAAGGACGTGGCCCGACGTTGGAGGAATGCAGACTTGCAACTGGGGAAATGAAAGACCCGGCAATGGAGAGCAGGATGGGCGCAGGGGTGAGCGGGCGACGGCGCGGGGAGATGCTGCTCCGGGGAAAGGTGTGGAGAGGCCAGTGGCAACGGAAAGGCTCGAGGGAAGGCAGTGGGACCTCACCGCAAAAACTCACTCGCGAGTGCCCTTGGACGTGTAATTCAAATAATTGGAACTTCATTCACCATTTCCAACATGTATTGATTTCCCCCTCCACCACATCTCTCTAGCAAAACAATTCCCAATCTCCTTGTCTTTGTATTTACCGATCTGAGCGTAGACATTTTTATTAAGCTCAATTTTCGGAACGTCATAACTCCAAAATGCATTGCAAGTGCTTTAATTACGAGTATATATTCTGCTAATGAGTGAACGCTGGGTTTGCTGAGGTATTTATTCTCTGAATCTCTTACCACCAAATAAATTTTCGAAATTTTTGAAACCTTTTGTTGAGCGATTAAGGTTAAGAAAAAAGAAAAGAGATTTTATCTAATCCCAAGAGATATTATAGGCTTTACTCAGTTGGTAGTAACCACGATCTCAGAAATGAGTTGATCGTGTAGTAATGATGCATTCGCTCATAGATTATTAATTTTTTTGATGTAGTTAAATTTGTATTTATATTTGTTTCACACAAAATTGATTTGTAAATAAATATACCAATTAGTGAGGATTGATTTAAATTATCTTTGATGGGGAAAGTAAAATTTTTGTTTTCATGAAGCCTGGCTCGTTTCATTGACACTCCAAGAGAGGGAAAAGTTCGTTTGACTATAAAAGTTTTAATTTAAGATTGAATTATGGGATTGAGCCCATCAAAATGTGACTAAATTCTTAATTTTCCGAAAATCGGGCATAATCCCTATTACCCTTTACATGAAACTTGTAAAATAATGTTTAAAATTTCCTCGAACAATATATTAATAATCTTATTAACATTTAAATATTATTGATTGACCACCATCGCAAGTCTTTCCCCATGATGCCACGGAATTAGTGACGAATTCCGCGGGTGGGCAACTGACCCGTCACACCAGAGCTGGGAAAACGCTCCATAGGATAAGTCATACCGGTATTCCTGGATGAAGTGAAAAATACAATTTAAGCAGAGTTGAAAGATTAGTAAGAGGGAAAGTAATTGTGGATGTTAAATAGACGTAGCATGTTCGAAGTCCTTAACCACCGCTGGCATTCGATATAACTTGATTTTTAACTTGTTTTCTTGGCCTATTATACCATGAAAATTGCAGAGCAAAGCTTAAAACTTTTGTTGAAACGATTGAACTAAATTTTACATTTTGACTGGGAAAATTGATTTCCTATTATTATTTAATATTGTGACCATCACTATATTCCGCTTGCAAGTGTATCTGTGGTGACTAACAAATATTTCAAAAATGAAGTTCACATAAACATGAAATTAATGAATATAATTAGTACAATAGAGCGTAGTTTAATCTAATCGGAAAAATTGAATTCCGGAAGTTGTTGGACGTCGAAGCCGGAGTTTTTTTCACTTAAGAATGGAATTACCAAGCTAATGTTTTCCTTTCATAAAAATGTAATGCTTATACACTCCGGAATCAGTTTTCAAATATTTAAGCTCAAGGACTTGAGGATATTTCAATACTTAAAACAGGCACCACAGAGTCGCAATCTTTATTATTCCATGCTCCGATGAAATTTAATCGCTGAGACGACGTCATGTATTTGGGGACGTGCCCGAGCGCCACTCTCGCTATCCCTTGATCAGCTGTTTCGCTTCTTCTCGGTTATTTTTATACCAGTTTGATCTTGTATTTTAAATTTTGAGTTGAATTTTAATTGCCAATTTACTGCCACGTGTTCTATTTAATTCTTTACCAAACCGGTGTTAAATTTGCTCATCACGCTCTTTCCTTCTGTTTCCTCCGAGTTTTTATGCCTATTTATTCTTTTTTTATATCTACATTTTATTTAGTAATATTTCAACTAACTTACATTCCATGCAAGGTAAGGTCTTGTTGAGAAAAAATCAAGTGTTTCAATTAAAAAAGGCAATAGTGTTTAAGTTGTAAAAGTAATCTTGCTTTAAAACCAATACAGCTACAAATTTTGGGGTGGGGAAAGCCTTGAATTTTATTTAATTTTCAACCAGTTTGATCATAGTTCTTTCCAGCCAAGGCCACAGTTCTTGAAAGCTAAGAACGTTTACTCTTAAGACAAAAACTAGAATTGTTTACCTGATTCCAAAAACACTTAACATTGCTCTCGTTGCGTAACTGTAGGAATGATAGCGACTAATAGTTTCAATGTGTTGATAATCATACTGATGTATCGGCAAGCTTTTATTCAAACATAAACTTGCGTAAAAATTATTTTTCCCTCAACTAAGGGAGTACATTTACGTATGCTTAAAGATCTTCTTGCTAGTTAACTTCCGTACCTACCTCTGGGACTACTCCGAAAAATACCAAATTTCAGAAAATTACAACCAAATACATTGTCTTTTTATGCAACTCTATGGCGTGTATTTGGCGTACTTCGAAGTTGCAAAAACTTTCATCCATTTTTCCTGCCTCCATAGGATTCCTCCACACAAACCCCTCTCTTCGCCCATCATACCAAGTACTTCCTCATTTGTTTTCTTCTCTGTCCATTTCACTTTTCCATTATTCTCCACGCCCATTTTTTCAAAAGCCTCCAGTCTACGTCTATCCTCCTGCTTCAATGACCACGTTTCCGCGCCATACATAGCTACACTCCATTTCAAAGTTTTTACGAGTATTTTCTTAACATCCTTACTCAACGTCCCTGTCATCAACTCCCTCCTCCTTGTGAAAGCCTCTTTGCCTAGCGCAATTCTTCTCCTTACGTCCCTACTACTTTGATCGTGTCGGTCCAAAACACTACCGAGATACGTAAACTCTTCTACCTGCTCTAGTTTTACATTTACGTATGCTTCATGATCTTCTTGCTAGTTAACTTCCGTAACTCTGGGACTACTCCGAAAAAGCCGAAATTTCAGAAAATTACACCCAAATGCATTGTCTTTTTATGCAACTCTATCTACATCTACATCTACATAATACCCCGCAAGCCGCCGCAAGGGCGTGTGGCGGGGGGTGTTAGGACACCACCCGTAATTTAGAAAAGAAAAAAAAACCGCATGCAATAACCGCAAAATCATATATCTACAAAAAAAAACATTGCATACATTCATGCAGGAACACTTAGACCTCACACCCATGCAAACACTCAAACTACATCTTCCATACACATGCACCTGAAAGTATACCTAACAGCTTTGCAGTGTTTAATTTTGCTCCGACTTGTAAATTCAATGCTTTCAATATTTCTAAATTGACTTCGGTTTCTTACTATTATGATTTCTGATTGTTCGGGTAAAGAATGAGTAGTATTTGTACCGATCTGTCCTTCCCGCTCTCCCTCTTCCCGCTCACCCTTCATCTTCTCAATTTTGTGTCGCAGTTGCTCCGTTCTTATACCTGGGAAGCAATTTACCGTTGCCCCACCTTCCTCGCAAACTTCTCCGCTGAATCTTATGATAGAATCCCCCATGATTCTAATCTTTGTTTTATTCTTCTTTGGTTTACACATTCCTTGTGGATGTGATTGACCTTCCCAAACTGAATTTCCTTCTCTTGTGCTGCCTCCTTCACACAAATCAAGACTGCGGCGTTTTTCCGGTGCTCTCGTTTCCGTGCGTCTCTTATATCTCCTGTCTCTAACAGTCTCGAAACGTTCACATTTGTTATCTAGTTGACATTTTAACCTCTCGTTTTCATCCTTTAGGGCTGCTATTACTTCCGTAGCCATTTTCAGTTCACTCCTTAGCTTTTCTATTGTAGAGTCTTTCTTGCCTAGTTCATTTGATACACTCTTTTCACGTTGCTCAAACTTCCACCCTTCTTGAACACACTCCTTCATGGTCTTCTTACTGCACTTGAAGTGAAACCAACATCCACAATCCGTGCATTGGGCACCATTGTTTAAGTTCCTTTTACAGACCTTGCACTTATTCACCACTTTACTGTCCGAAATGACCTCCCCAGGCAATTTGGCGACCTATGCCTGGACCTAAGCCATCTTCCTCTACGTCAGGTTCCTTTTCTATTTCTAATGTTTTCGGAAAAGTTCTTTACTATACAGTTGTTCTATATATTCTTTCCATCTCTCTTGGATCATTACTGCGTCAGCTATTATTTTACCGGCCTTATCTCTAACTGTTAGCATTGATCTTCCTTTCTTAAGGAAGCGCAACTGTGCAACTCAACTCCAGGAGCATTGCTGTGACGACTTTTGTTTTATCGTATCAGTGTTTCACGAAACGGGCTGCCATGCAATGAACCTTTGCGATTTCCTGATTGAGGCCTTTTTCAGTCGGATCTCATATACTACACGCATATTTCAAATGAGGTCTTAGTAGAGCATGATAACATCGTTCCTTGACCTTATAGTCACTTCTTCCAGCATTGCGTCTAATAAATCCCAAGTTAAGTCATTAGTTAGAGTAGCACCTAAGTATTTTACCGCATCAACTACTTCTGGGTCAGCTTCAGCTAGGTTTTAAACAAATCCCGTGGATCTCTTAAAGAAATGGGTCCCAGACGCCGCTGGGGGCGTGCGAAAGGGCCTAACCCTCTGACCCTTGGGTTAACGGGACCCGGGTAGTTGCATGCCTAAATAACTCGACTGGGTACAATTTCCCATTTTGCATGGCGAGCATTTTGTAAGTTAGATAGATTTTTTGTTAGTGCGTCCAATTATTCTAACACCAATGAAATAATCAATCATGGAGATCGTTTTTATCCGGATAAAGAACGGATAGAAGGAATTAGGAATTTTCCGCCATATATTTGGTAGGAAATTACTACCATCCGTTTTTTCTAATATTACAGGATCTAATATTATAGAATAACATAGAGGTTTATTCGTCATCTATACAATTTTAATCATATTTCTGCCCGTAAAAAGAGTCATTGTTGTCAGTACTCGTACTTATACTCTATTAGTCGTTTCATATTACAATGCATTGTAGCACCATTCCAGCATTTATAACAATTCAATCTCAAGATTCAAAGCGTGGGCACGCGACATTCATTAAACATAACAGTTTCAGGTGTAACTTTGTGGATTTCCTTCATTATGAGGGTGAAAAAGAGAAACTTTACACTTCTAAAATAAATATAGTTATCATTTCACCACCATGGTTTCGAGGCTGCTCATCTTTATCAGGCAACATACATCAACATGTTTTCCACTCATATACTGTAGGGTGGCTCCAAGAGGGGGGGGAGTAAGGGAGAGGAGAGGGGGTAAGGTGGGGGGAGTAAGGGAGAGGGGGATAAGTTGAGTTTAGGTGCAGCAGCCTATTAGTGGTCTAGCGAAGAGCAGCACCTACACTCAACTTACCCCCCTCTCCATTACTCCCCCCACCTAACCCCCTCTCCTCTCCCTTACTCCCCCCCTCTTGGAGCCACCCTATATGAGTGGAAAAAATGTCGATTATGTTGCCTGATAAAGATGAGCAGCCTCGGAACCATGGACGAGAAATGATAACTATATTTATTGTAGAAGTGTTAAGTTTAATTTCACCCTCATAACGACAGTCATCATTTATTTTATATTATTTAATAAAATTACTTAAATATTTGGTTAAACTGCCCAATTATCGTTTATTTACCATACATTTGTGAATACCTTAAATTTCAACCAAATATTTTATTTTGAGAATTTTTTAAAGCCATGCCAAATCATTATCACTCTCTCTGCCATCGGACCAGTATTTGGCGTCAAGTGTCGGGGAGCTAAGAGGGACCGCCTCCCGGGGGGGAGGGAGGGGACGGAGGGAGGAATGGAAGGGGAGGGTGTCGGGGGTAGGTGAAGGGATGCGCGCGCTCCCATGGAGGAGATAAATGGCAATCGGCCCTCAAAACGTGAGATTAAGAGGGAGGGGAAGGAGAAAACTACCCGTCGAGGAGGTGGGTAAGAAGGAAAGGTTCCTCGGCCCTATGATTCCGATCCATCCATACAAAATTGAGGAGGCATAAACGCAATCTCATTAACTGCAATGTCGTGAATGTTTTATGCGGGAGTCGAATCCATTCTCCCTCCCACCGCCCTCCATCTCGCCCTCCATATCCGCTAAAGAAGTTTCCTGAAGGGTTGGCTAAATCAGGAATTCCAAACCATTTCTGGCCTCCATGCTCCTTAGATGTACCCTCGTCCCGCACTCTTCTAACAGAGTCCTAACAGTTACCACTAAGTTGCAAATGTGGAAACCATTTTTTAGCATAAAAAGGAATTTATTTTTCACTTCAACTTTAAGCCGGACCTACGTACAGGGTTCGTCCGGAAAATAAGTGTACTGATTTTTTCCCGCCGCTCCAGGCGCGCCCAGCACCGCTCTGACGGGCTGCGATTGGAGGGGGGTATATTGGCAAGCGACGCTGAAAAAGGCAGTCGGCTCTGAGCTGTGGTGTAGTGAGGAGCTCTGTTAACGCAAACCTCCACGCTCGACCCACGTCACGGAACGCGATGCCGAAGTTTTTGGAGCAGCGTTATTCCATCAAATTTGCGGTAAAGCTTGGGAAATCGTCTACCAAAACAGTCGGTATGATTAACCAGGCTTACGGGGAGTCAGCCATGTCCAGAAACATGATCTTTCGGTGGCACAAGATGTTAGTGGAGGGCAGGGAAGAGGTCGACGACGTACCACGGCCTGGACGCCCATCAACGACACTCACCGACGAAAATGTGCGAAATGTTCGCGATGTACTGAACTCTGATCGTCGTCTTAGTGTTCGGATGATAGCAGAGCAGTGTAATGTGCCAAAAACAATAGTGCACGAGATTATTAGGGAGCAATTACAGATGCGAAAAATTTGTGCAAAGTGGGTGCCGAAAGTACTCAGTGATGATCAAAGACTCAATCGTTTGGAAATCGCGACACAACTTGCGGATCACTGCAAAAATGATCCACATTTTTTAGAGAACGTTGTTTCGGGTGACTAGACGTGGATCTTTGAGTACGACCCGGAGTCGAAGAGACAAAGTGCGGAGTGGCACACCCCATCATCACCCCGTCAAAAGAAAGCTCGCATGAGCAAATCTCGGATCAAGGCGATGCTCATTGTCTTTTTTGACAAAAGGGGAGTCTTCCACTACGAATTTGTACCTGAACGACAAACTGTAAATGCTGCATTTTACGTCCAAGTGCTCGACAGGCTTCGAAAACGAGTCGCCCGCGTCCGGCCAGCGATCAAAAACATCTGGCGGCTGCATCACGACAATGCGCCGTCTCACACCGCGCTTGTCGTGTCGGACTTCTTGGCCAAGCACGGCGTGGCAACGCTGCCGCACCCGCCCTACAGCCCGGACTTGGCACCAGCGGACTTCTTTCTGTTCCCGAAGATAAAGAGGAGTTTGAAAGGAACGCGATACGGGACTTTGGACGCCGTCAAAGAGGCCGTGACGACGTGTCTTCGAGAGGTTCCCGATGATGCCTTCGCGGGAGCGTTCCAGGAATGGGAACGCAGCTGGAACAAGTGTATCGACTCACAAGGGTCCTATTTTGAGGAATATTAGCTTAAGATATGTAAAAGTGTAATAATTTTTTTTCCTGAGCTCAGTACACTTATTTTCCGGACGAACCCTGTATGCCATAACCTTAACTGTTTTTTGCCGTAATGAGATTGTTCGTTTAGTTGCTGACGGGAGAAAACGTGGTACATGTCCTAAGATTACTATGCACTCCTGAAGCTAGACCAATACTGGCTGACTTTTTGAGAATCAGAACTTTAGGTTATTTATTTATTTATTTTATTTATTTATTTATTCAGTATAAGTCCGAAAACAGCGCATTTTGGCCTCTACATCGAACTATTAACAACGATAACAATGGTCACATTTACAAACACCCAAGCCCTAGCGAAAATCACCCAGGCGGGAATCGAACCCACGACCCTTGGAATGGCAGACGAGGACGTTGCCCCGCCGCCACCGGGGTCGGCAAATTCGCATTGGAGACAAAGAAAGGAACCATTATATGCACCCTGAATTCGTTACTCTAGGGGTTGTTTACTAATGGGCCAGCGTTACTCTGACATCTGGCTGGGGTCTGATTTTTTTAATCGCACGACTATCGTTTGACCCTGCACATAGAGGCTTTTGTCCACGTCAGTTTTCAACTTCTTTACAGATTTCTCTTGCGCAACATTGTTTTATACGAAATAGTACCACCAGAGAGGATGCATGTCTGGAATTGCGTTCCACCTTTGAAGAAGCCCTGGTCTGAAACAATGCATGATACAAACGCCGGAAATAAATTTGCTCCTGTGGAATTAAGTCACAACTAATTCACTTACTTTCAAGGAATTACGATTAAATATTAAATAGATGACTCAGGGACGCGATGATATGGCCGAGAATTCAACTTGACCGGCATGGACACGCATATAGTATGAAGTGATAATATTGACCTTACCACTTACACTAGTGAATTACCTTTCAGCTTTTCGTGGACATGAATTAAGTTGTTAAAATGCTGTGCTACTGATAGATGGGACCGAGCTGAAACCATCAGAGAGAGAGAGAAATAGAGAGAGAATTCGGCTACTGATCCGGAGTTTTCCGGTTCAAATCCGGGTAATGCCTCCCCACATCCACAATCTTAACCGTGTGCTTGAACGGTTGACAAAACTTACTGGAAAACTGGAGTTATTCATAATGAGAACGAAACTGTTGATGTTTGAATTTCACTCATAATTGTAGGAATAGGAGAGCTATACCCTCAAACATCAGACCCAAATTCAGAACAATTATTTCAATGGCGACTTTGGAGAGGCGCAAATAGAGCTGTAGAATTCAAATTCATTCGGAGTTCAGTCTTTTTCTCTCTCTCATGGCATCGTACACACGTTCCATATGTGAAGTCAATTACGCATCATTTCGCTCGTCCTTAAGTCTCACGGGATCAGACAAGCAGCTTGCCATTGGATACATTTTGTATTCGTCATCCAGTCTCATTCAATCGTAGTGTGGCTAGCCAGAGATATTTGGTAAATGATTGAAAATTTGACATTTTTAGAAATTTAGGTTCTTACATTCACACATAGGTTCGCGGTTTTATGTCACAGCGAACAGGACTGTAAATGGACAATGCTTTAGACCGGGATTGGAATTGTGGGTAATAGAGGAGGACGAAATCAGGGAGAAACCAGAGATGCCAGTAAAACTAAAACATATTAATCGAGGGGAGCCAAGTGATACAGGTATAATTCCCATCGTATTAACTAGCTCATGACCCGCTACTACGAGTAATGAGCTCGTAAATAGTCCGGAGGGTCATTAAAAAAATTCACAGTATTTGATCGGCGAGACGCCGTAAGTGCCACTGGGGCGCCCTCGTGCTGTGGAGGAACACTTGGGTGCAATATAATCGTAGGAGGTTTTGTATGTTGTTATTGCTTTTTTGTGGTTGAAACTTATTCAAACACCATAGTAAGTCCAATAAAATGGCAGTGAAAGGAAAGTCAAGCAATGGCGATCATAATTGAGCGTTTCCTACAAAAATTCCCTTGCTTCATTTCCTTTCCGGTGGTTGTATTAGTCCCAGTTAATGCAAAATAAAATTAATATAATACCATTACAATGTATACCAATTTCTTTGCGTTGTAGCTTAATTGCTATGATTTAATCTTGAATGAAGAAATGTCACTGATTATAAAAAAATTTTGATAGCCATTCCTTTTCTATTACTCTAGTTATTTATTATTCTATTTGTTAGTTTTACTCATCTTTTGTTCGTGTATTTGTGCGTTCCCGTGGTTTCTCGTTGTCTTTACTCTTGTTGTAAGTATATTTTATGTAATTTAATTACACCCAATATGTTTTCATTGGCATAGAATCCAACACCCATTGAAGGTGCTTGGCAGGGAAAGAAGTCATACAATGCGTGCAATGTAACCAGAAAGTAAAACTTTTATTGGCCATAAAAGGAGCCAAACTCTTGCGTGAGTCTTATATTCGACATAATTAATTCCAAGTTAAGTGGAGGTAGTTTACAAACGTATGCCTATTTCAATTATTAAACTACGTGGTGAATGTAAAGTGAGGTAATATTTGCTGGTTCCCTGATGTTGTAGAATTCCACGAAATCCTTGATTATATGTATTTGGCCGTACGTGTATGAGAGCATCGTAGAAAGTTTGGCTTCCCACCGGAGGAGTTCTGAGTTCAAATCCCGGGAGTGGCTTAAAACAATCTCATCCAGAACTCAAACATTGCTATTTTTTATTTACTAGATCTTAATGGGAGACCAAATGGCCACACTTTAAAGGGAACCTTCCTATTTCGAATGTGTACATTTCGCACTCCGTAAGGTTTAGTTTGTGGTGATCTCAACCCTCAACTGTCAAGGCTAACATTCTGGTTGATGAGTCTGGAACAGTGCGCTCATGTTCCCCAAATTGCTCGTGCTTCGCATAAATTAATCATCGCTTCGAAAGGCTTATTATATAGACCTTGTCTTGCGGAGCGAACTTCCGAAGAGTTTCCGAAAAACTTGCTCGTTATCTCCGAAATGAATTCCAGTGTTTGATCAGGGAGGGACGGATAGGGAAAGGGGACGGTGGAGATGAGATACCCAAGGATTCTTGTTTCTGAAAATTGGAATGGGTTAAAAGGAATCCGACAGAAATGGGCGGTTTATGAGATATTGAAGAAGGTTTTAAGCCGAGAACGGGTGCTGAAACTTTTTTGGGAAATGTGTGGCAGGGAGGGCAGAAGGAGTGGCTGGGGGGAGGGAAGAAGGGGTTAATATGATGGAGGGATCGAGAGAGGAGCAGGGGGTGGATTTTTTGGGTGGAAAGTGGTGCTTTCCGAAGAGCAAGCAAGTGAGGGAGATTTGCGAGCGCAGTCTAGAAGAATGTCTATTCACGATTAATTGAAATTAAGCTGGAAAAACGAGGCACGTACGAGGGCGGTTCAATAAGTACCCGTGTTAGAAATGAAGAAACCATTTTTTGAAAAAGTTTTTTGTATTTTTCAACATAGTCCCCTTTTACAAATATACATTTTTCCCAACTTTACGGCTATTTTTTACCCCTCCAAAAAATAGGTTTTGTCGAACTCTCTAAAATACGCCTCTGTCTCGGCGATAACTTCCTCGTTTGAGCTAAATTTATTTCCCGCGAGCCATTTCTTCACGTTAGGGAATAAGTAAAAGTCGCAGGGAGCCAGATCGGGTGAATACGGCGGGTGCGGCAGCAATTCATAACGTAGTTAATGCAGTTGACAGCCGGATCAGCTTGTTGTCCACCGTAAGCAATCGCGGCACCCATTGGGCCAACAATTTTTTCAAACTGATCATGTAAAATATTAATTGCCCTTCCGTTCGACACACCAACGGCCTCTGCTACTTCGCGCACTTTCGTTCGTCGATCAGCGAGAATCATGGCGTGGACGTTTTGAATGATTTCCTCGGTAACCACGTCTGCCGGGCGTCCTGGTCGCTCCTCATCAAAAACAGATGTTCGCCCACGTTTACATTCGTTTAACCAATATCTAACTGTGGTCATAGATGGCGAAGTGTCTCGATAAACGGCATCTAACTTTGCTTCTATCTCCTCGCATTTCTTCCCATCCAAAAACAAAAAGCGAACTACCGAACGATACTGTCCTCTCTCCATCTTAACGAAAATCACGAAACACGTCTTACTCGAATGGCTGCCAAATCCAAACTAACCTTTAAATCAGTCTGGAATTTGTTTCACCGTCGTTTGGTGGATGGCAGCACACGATGATAACATATACTTCCCTCAGGAACGCCCTTTGCTGTTGAACACGGGTACTTATTGAACCGCCTTTGTAACATTGAGATTTTTATCAGTGTGTGCTTTTGTTTTAATTGGCTAACTGCTGACCGTTCGTCGATAAACTATCAAATTGAATGATGATTTTCCTTTCCTGTTTTGACCATCATTCCTCCGATAAATATGTCAGTAATGTAAGCTGTTTTGTATTCATTCGACCAATAATAAAGGGGCTTGCTAGAAAAAGTTGATTATTTCATTTGAATTAAAAAGCTAACAGAAAAGGAAGTCTGCGTGTGTCGAAGACGTATTGTTGCGTATGACGAAGACTTTGATGCATATACCTTTGATTAGCTGGGGACTCTTACCGAAGGTAATCCATTTTGAATTTCTCTCGTATGCATTTGATTGAACAAGAAGTACCTTATGCTCTTCGTATGAAACGGGATTCTTTTAAATTATGGTTATTGTATCGCTGTAAATAGTGACGGTATAAGTATATACAATATTCTACGATATCACGCAAACTCCTTTATTTCCATTTTGATTCTATCCTAAGATAGTAGTTTTCAAACCAAGATGATATGATTCTTTGTAAATGAATATTTTAAGCCTTATCGTCAAAGATTTTTTTTACTGAGAGTTGGTTAAAACATAATAAGAAATATCGAGAAATGTTATTAATTGTAGCAGTCTGCCGGCTTAGGATGGGCTTTTGATTGATTGCATCATACAGAAAGCCCTGACTATCATGACACACCATGTACTTTTATCTCGTGATACGAGTTAAAATAACTCTTTCTATATCTCTGCATGCTTCCCACCTTCGTCGATCCCATCCAAAACGCTTTTTCTTCTTCTTCTCCTCCCTTGACCTCGCTTTCCCAGCCTCCCCCCTCCGTCACCGTCCCACTGCTCTTGAATTCGCTTCCACTGCTTTCTGCGAATGAATATCACAGCCTTCTCTCTTCTCTTATAATTCCTAGAACTTCTGTGCAATAGAGATTCAGGTGTGGAATCGTTCCACAATGACTGAAACAGGGAAAAACACTTACAATGTTCCACTTTACAGAGTGGAACATTGCAAGTGTTTTTCTCTCTTTCCGCCGAGAACTGCATTTTGGAATTTCATGTTGGTTGTACTTGCCTTCCAATTTTTTTTCATTCCTCTCCACATCCACTTCCGAAAGGCTTGAAATATACGCTTACCCTACTGCCTTAACGACCATTTACATGGACATTACATGAACAATATGCAAAAACACTGAATATTAATGTTCTGACTAGTCATTTCTTCCATCCTCAATAAAGTGTTTGCAATCAACAACTTCCGACTTATACTTCTTTAGCCAATTCTCCTTTGTAAACGCTCTTTTACCCCAAGCAATTCTTCTTTTAACATCACCCCCTCCTCTGCTCGCCCACATGCCACTCACAAATAGGTGGAGTGCCATACTTGGTCCAGTATATGCCACCCACCTTTAATATTTCCTTAGTCTTCCAATTTCTTGAGAATCTGATTAACCTTTTTTTTGTTTAACATTAAATATCCTCCCATACCTATCACACCGGCCCTGAAATTCGCTAAAGCATGTTTTTAAACCTTTGGCTAACTGACTTTCTAAGGCTCGATCATGTGCGAATCCGACAGCTTTGATGTGTCCAAGACTACTTTCGTTCCAGTCTCCTGCTCTTCTCATGTCCCTCTTGGCATTTACTCCGCACACACATTGAAAGGAACATGTGTTAATCCATGTCTTACTTCACCGCCCAGCACCCTCTACGTCGAAGTTTTAGTCCATAGGGAGGGTCTCTTAATGCCATGCATGTATTTGGCTATAGATTATATATAATCAGTATTTGAAAACCGAAAGGGGCTTAGGCGTAATCTGCATTCATAAGAAAGAACGACTCTCCGGCCACAAAGTAACCTATTCGTTCGCTGGCATTGGATACTTTCCATCGAAACGAAGGAATATTATAATGACGAAGGCGCGCGTTTCACAACCACTTCTTTCCTTCTCAGAGTCACTGTTGCTAATTAGAGAGGCGAAAGGAAACTTGCAAAAAAATAAAGAAGTATGTCGGCGGTGGGCTCCGTGCTTTGTAGTGCAAGTGTGCTTCATATCACGCGGGAGAGAGTGTTTATCACGTTGATGCCTTTCTCCACTGGGGTTAGGAGGGAGGGATGGTCCCCGGGCGGGGGAGTGGGGCGGAAGCAGGACTGCGGAGGAGGCGGGCGTGGGGGACGGAGGGGGGGGAAGGATGGGAGGGGGCGGGTTGGGGTGGGAGGGAGGAAGCGAACACTCCGCGGAAAGTTTAGCTTCCGCGGGGAGTGAGGGAGGGTGAGGGGGGGCGCAACCGGGACGGTCGGAGGGATGCGATGAGGGTAGGAAGGAGTACTCAGGGTGAGGAAATAATGAGAAGTGGATGCTTCGTACTTATTCCAGAGATACGAGCAGCGAAGAAGCAGGTGTGAAGTGGAGGTGAAGAGCTGCTCTATATGGAATAGTATACAGTTTGCATTAGAGTTTTGTTCTCCTTGGGCGCTAAGATGAAAGTGAGAGTCATAAAGAAAAATAGACTCCCTTCAAATTAGTGGTTGAAGGCATATGTTGCGCTGTATTAAAAATTATTTCCCGCACTGTGTGTGGCGAGTTCTGGATATACGTACACTGCAATTCGCGAGTCAGCATCTTAACCATCACCAAATTCTCGTTTTTATTAATATGGGATCACATCACACCATGTGACATCCATTAGCACCATCAATTTAGTAAATTTTTGCTTCGTTGGATAGAATGTATTTACGTTTATAGGAGGATCAACTCCAAGCACGTAGCGTCCACTTGGAAGGAATATTTCTTTGTTTTATGTTTGGGTCGGAGCAAGTTGCAAAGTGGGATATTTGTGGCCATATTTTGATTTGACCTGAAATGTAAATATTAGTTTTAGCCAAATTCCTGCTTTCGTGAATAAAGCACTCTTTTTGCAAAATTTCATCTGGAATGCAACAAAAATATCTCTTAATTGGTTATCTCAATCCTGATCCGGATACTAAAAGGGCTAAATATAAATCAATGATAATAGATTTTTTTACCCATTAATCAATGAATATTTTGATTGTGATAATTAATGGTGTTTTCTCACTTCGGACCCTATTCTTGGTATTTTGTCGTTCGAAAGAAAATTTTGGAATGAGGCGAGGCGGTGATCAATAACCAAATTATCTCACTATTGTCCAATTAAAAACTATTTTTTCAAGTTAACGCGAGGGAATACATTGAATCTCGTAAATAAAATATATTTAGCTAGAGGCATAAATTAGTGAACATATTTACTTTTTTACATCAGTTCAAAAACAACATTCGACCTTTACATCGGACCCTGAACATTAATATAGCAAATTGACATTTGCATAAACCCAAGCCCTAGGTGGAGGAAAAACCACCGAGGTGGGGATCGACCCCACGACCTCTGCGTTGGCACACGAAGACCACCGGGGACGCCACAGGGACTGGCAGGATAACGCCTTATATGATTATGAAATTATGAGTAGTAAGCTGAACTTAGTTGGCAATTGTTTCATATGCGGTTTAATTACTTTGCAATTTTGATGTCGATTCAACAGTGTACAGTTATTTTTTTATTCATTTAGTTACTAATTATATAATTTTTTTTGGTTTAGATGGATTCAATGATATGTAATATGGATAAAATATTCGTGTCGTGTGCCCTTGTCAAGATTTCCCATCAGCAAACGTACTGATTACCTTTTCACTGATTATACGGGTAAATGGAACGATGCCTTGAGAAACTGAATTTAGCCTATGAATAGTATTTCGTACGTGGAATATGCTATAACTCGTATTCGTATTTCAAATTACTCTACCTGGAGATTGAACCCAGTCATTTCTGCATGTAGATCTCTATGCAAGCGCACCAATTTGTGTGATGGTCTTAGCAGACTCTCTTGTCCTAAGTTTCGAACATTTATTTGTTTCACGGTGAAGATCATTTGTCTTAGAAGATATGTGTGTGTGTGTGTGTGTGTGTGTATATATATATATATATATATATATATATATATATATATATATATATATATATAGATGATTTCGTCGACGTAACACGGAAGTGTTAAATAATAAATTGGGCAGCAACAAACAAAATGGAAACACATAAAAAGTAGTGTGAGTGATCATAACGTGTGAGCGATCTTTTCATGTGTTTCTATATTATTATTATTATTAAAAATACACATGTGCTGGTAGACTGTGTCAGGTGGCACACGAGTCCCAAATGATCGCAAAAGATAATGGATAAAATCAGACTTCAAAACACAAATCTCTTTCAAAAAACAAGCGAATCCCCATCCCATTTACCACCATTAATCAGCAAGGAAAAAAGATAAATTAAAAAAAATTAAGCTATTACATATAATACAATACACCACTCATTAATCAAATTATTACATATATACTTTACATCTATTCTTAAAAGTATACACTCTGTTAGGAAAGGGCTCGAATATTTTTGCAGGTAAGGTGTTCAAATCAACAATTGCTCTATTTAGAAAAGAAATTTTTTTATTTGTTCTCTGTGCCCGGCATTTTACCTTAAATTTGTGATCATTTCTGCCTATAAAATTTGGGTTCCCGGCCTCTTTCCCAAAATCTGCCCAAGCTTTCTCCTCCTTCAGAATGCGGAACATTCACCAAAATCTGCTTACTTTCCTTCTAGTTTCTAGAGGTTCCCAGCTCAGCGTTCCTAGCATGTCAGACACACTCTCCATCCTCCTATACTTCCCCAGTACATACAGGGAAGCCTTTCTTTGTACCTTTTCCAGTTTTTTAATATGACCTTCTTCATGAGGGTCCCATACAAGAGAAGCGTACTCTAAAATTGGTCTTACCAGGGTCTGATAAGCCTTCTCCTTGGTTGCTCTAACGCTCCCTTTGAGGTTTCTCATCACCCAATGAAGAGATTTGAAAGGTTACTTAAAGATGTACTCCACATTTAGCCCCCACCCTAAGTCCTCAGTTGAATATACACCTAAGTATTTGGCAGTATCACTTCTAGGAATGACATTTTCTGAGAATTTATATTCCCTATTGTTTCCATGTACCTTGTTGCTAAAAGTGATGGATTTGCATTTGCTAACATTAATATCCATCCCATTTTTTGTCACCCAATCCGCCATTTTATTAATGTCCCTTTGAAGTTTGTCACGGTCTCTGTCATTTTCGACTTTTCTGTAGATAATACAGTCGTCTGCAAAAAGTCTCATCTGAGAATTAATATTTACTGGGAGATTCTTTACATAGATTAAAAACAAGAGCGGGCCAAGTACGCTTCCTTGTGGGACTCCCGATGTTACCCTTGTTTTTTTCAGAATACAATTCTCCTAATTTGACCCGTTGTGTTCGACCTACCATGAAATTTTTGACCCAAGAGATTACTCTTCCATTTGTGTGTAGTGGCAATTGACCCATCTTAAGCATTAAGCGATCGCGGTCAACTTTGTCGAAGGCTTTTGACAGGTCGACTATTATAGCATCCACTTCTATTCCCGAATCCTTAGAGTCGAGAATTTCTTGGCAGAACCCTAATAGCTGAGTTTCGCAAGAGTGCCCTTTTCTAAAACCGTATTGGCGACTATACAACCAATTCTCACTCTCCCACAAGTCCCAGAGATAATCAGCCATTATCTTTTCTGATAGCTTGCAAACAACTGATGTCAAGCTTACCGGTCTATAATTATCAACTACATCTACATCTACATAATACCCCACAAGCCACCGCAAGGGCATGTGGCGGGGGGTGTTAGGTCACAAACCGTAAAAAGGAAAAATACCACATGCAAAAAAACAACACGGAAAATTAAACCCACAGCAGCGCACACACTCATGCGAAAATCCCTTCATCCAATACTCATGCAAACACATATACCGCAAAACAACTAAAAAAACTGCACCCCATGATGCAGCACGAAAGCCATCCTACTACACGGAAGCCAGGACACAACAAGCTAGAAATTGAAACATCACTACCACATGAAAATGCACCACAAAACACTCTACCCCCAAAGAGTCTGTAAAAGGCAGGGAATGCGACCCAACGTTGCAGGTAGCAGGAATTTCCCCCCGCGGAGAGCGACGAGGGACTGAAAGGGAAACTTAAAAACAGATGAACAGAACACGAATGAGGTCACTCGGAAAGAATGGGTTATTATAACAAAACACATAAGGTTAGTGGAAGAGCATGCATTTAAATAGAACTAATTATTTATATTAACTAGTGCCTTATCTCCTCCTCTAAAAATTGGCGTAACATTTGCCTCCTTCCAAGCATTTGGCAGGGCATTATTGTTAAAGGTAACATTGAATAAGTGATTTATATAATTTAAAACTACACTACCACCCAATTTAAGCAAGTCAATTGAGATGGCCCTCTGGCCGTCTGGCCCTTTTGATTTATTTGCCCTCATTTTCATATTTTTTTATAAATTTCTGCGCTCGTCGTTTTAATACTTTTGATATTTAATATTTCTTCGCCTCCTTTTTGACTCAGATATGTATCTACAGAATCCTTTTTATTTACCATAACCTTAAATACACTTGCATAACAATTATTAAACGGATTAGCATTTTCCTTATCGTCAACAATTAGTGTTCCATCCTCTTTTTTTAAAGCTGTTATGTTTTCCGTGTTGTCTTTCCTCCGCCGGAGGTACTTCTAAAATTTATTTCCATTATCTATCCCGATTATTTTCTGTAGAAAACTTTCTTTGGCTATTTTCTTTTCTCTATTCAATTCACGAGCTCTCGTTCCGTTTTTTGTGAATCACTCTCAGTTTTTTCTTCAGGGATCTAATTTTGCAGTTGTAGAACTCTGGATCAGTATTTTCTTTAAGAATTTTTTTCGGGACAAATTTATTTAATCCCTCCTCCATTATCCCCTTAAATGTTTTCCAGATTTATTCTACATTCTGCCCACCACTTACCCATTCCGAATACTTTTCCCTTAAAAAGGTCTGGAACCCTTCCCTATCACCCCGTTTATATTGCCAAACTATCTTTTTGTTTACTAGCCCCTTATACTGAGTCCTCTCCCAGTTTAGATACAGCTGAATGGTCACTTATTCCCGGAAGGACCTCGACTTCCCCTACCCACTTTTTCCGTCTCGCAAGTATGACGTCGAGGATGTTTCCCCCGCGCGTGGGTTTTTCCACCACCTGTACAAAACCCTCCTCGTTTATTAGACGACTAACGATTTCTTGGGCCTTCCCACCCCCCACCGTGACCTCGTCTGCCAACCATTGAATACCTGAGATAACCAGAGATCCTTCATTGAATACCTGGAAGGTTCAAGTCCCCCGCTATGAGGGTGTAATCCTCAGGGTAAGCCGAGCATATGTCTGCTAATACCTCTACATCTACATCTACTTAATACCCCGCAAGCCGCCGAAAGGGCGTGTGGCGGGGGGTGTTAGGACACCACCCGTAATTTAGAAAAGAAGAAGAAAAAAAAACCGCATGCAATAACCACACAATCATTTATCAAAAAAAACGTGGCATACATTCATGCATGAACACTTAAACCCCACACACATGCAAACACTCAAACTACCAACTAACATACACATGCACCTGAAAGTATACCTAACATCTTTATAGTGTTTAATTTTGTTACGACTTGTAAATTCAACGTTTTTAATATTTCTAAAGTGACTTCGGTTTCTTACTATTATGATTTCTGATTGTTCGGGGAAAGAATGAAGATTTGTACCTATCTGTCCTGGAATCTATCTCTCTTAGTTTATCTTTGTGGTCTGATCTACCTAAGTAGCGTGGTCGGCCTTAAATCTTATATTGTTTGTTGCTGTCTAATTTATTATATATATACATGTAATGTATATCCAAATGGCATAAGTAAAAGTTAAATCGTTATCGGGAAGTAAGAAAGGAAGAGCTATGCTAACAGTTAGAGATAAGGCGGGTGAGGTAATAGTTGACGCAGGAAAGATCCAAGAGAGATGGAAGGAGTATATAGAAGAACTGTATGGTAAAGAACTCAGACCAACAAAGTTAGACATTGAAAAAGAACATGACGTAGAGGGAGAGCGCTTAGGTCCAGGCATACTAGGTAATGAGATAGAAAGGGCATTAAGGGAGATGAAACTAAATAAGGCCGTGGGGGTAGATAACATTCCCGTGGAACTTTTAAAATGCTTAGGAAAATGTGGGAGGAAGAGGCTATATGGGCTGATACGTAGTATTTATGAGTAGGGAATCTGGCCGGAAGACTTTGCTAGATCAGTTTTATTTCCTATTCCGAAAAAGGTAAAGGCCACGTCATGTGAGGACTATAGGACAATTAGTTTAATATCCCACGCAGCTAAAGTTTTTCTCGGGATCATAAACAAAAGGATAGAACGTAGGGCAAATGATTACTTAGGGGATGATCAGTTTGGCTTTAGGAAGGGGAGAGGTTACATGATGTCATTGCAGTAATGAGATTGTTAATTGAGAGGAATAAAGAACACAACCAGGAGGTATTTGCCTGATTCGAAGATTTCGAAAAAGCTTTTGATAGAGTTAACTTGGAAAAACTGATGAGTATATTGCAGAAAATGGGAATAGATTGGAGGGAAAGGAGGCTAATCCGCAACCTGTACATGTCTCAGACTGCTCAGGTGCGGGTGGGAAACGGGGAGTCAGGATGGGCAGTGCTAGGAAGGGGTGTAACGCAGGGTTGCCCATTATCACCGTTGCTGTTCAACCTGTATGCAGAGGAAATGATCAAAGAGGCATGGGAAGAACTCGAGGTAGGAATGAAAGTGGGCGGGGGATTCGTAAAATCAGTTAGGTTTGCTGATGACCAAGCTTTAGTTTGTCAGTCAGCCAAGGGGCTGCAAGCATTTCTTAGTGCATTGGAAATTCAGTGCGACAGGTATGGGATGAGAATCAATATTAATAAAACAAAGGTTATGCGATTTTCTAGAAAGAAAAAGGCCAAGATTAACATTAAAATAGGAGGGCAAAAACTAGAGCAGGTAGAACAGTTTACGTATCTCGGTAGTGTATTGGACCAACACGGTCAAAGTAGTAGGGACGTAAGGAGAAGAATTGCGCTAGGCAAAGAGGCTTTCACAAGGAGGAGGGAGTGGATGACGGGTACGTTGAGTGAGGATGTTAAGAAAATACTCGTAAAAACTTTGATATGGAGCGTAGCCATGTACGGCGCAGAAACGTGGTCATTGAAGCAGGAGGATAGACGTAGATTGGAGGCTTTTGAAATGTGGGTGTGGAGAAGAATGGAGAAGGTGAAATGGACAGAGAAGAAAACAAATAAGGAAGTACCTGGTATGGTGGGCGAAGAGAGGGATTTGTTGGGAGCAATCCTATGGAGGCAGGAAAAGTGGATGAAGGGGGTGTTGACCGGTAGTGGGATGTTGAAGACTGTGATAGAGGGTAGAATGTTGGGCAAAAGAGGAAAGGGAAGGAACAGGATAGGGATGTTGGACGGGATGAAGGGAGGAAGAAAGGACTCAGAGATGAAGAGGGACCTGATATAGAGTAGGATGATGGATTTTGTGTTTTGTTAGGTGTAATAAAACATTTGTTTGGTAGTTGTGTCCATCCAAAAACCTACCTTAACCGGTAGATTACCTTAAAAAAAATAAGTAAAAAAAAACACAGAAGTTCCATCCTTCTATCCCTTGAGAAAGGTGGTTTGACCACCGAGAATTTGGAATGCGTGTGAGTTTCTTTTTTGTGTGTTTCTGTGGTTTTGTTCACTGGTGCTATCTTGTTATAAATTATTGTTCAAATTCGTGAGACTTCCACATAAGTGTTATATATATATATATATATATATATATATATATATATATATATATATATATATATATATATATATATATATATATATATAAAATACCTTCGAAATGGAACGCTCATCGGCGACACACAAATATATAAAAACACAGATGTAGATTTTTAGAATATAGAGACACAAATAAAGGACACTCACAATTTGTTATTTTACGTTTCGACAGCACGGCTGTCGTCTTCAAAAACTGAAGACGACAGCCGTGCTGTCGAAACGTAAAATAACAAATTGTGAGTGTCCTTTCTATGTGTCTCTATATTCTAAAAATCTACATCTGTGTTTATATATATATATATATATATATATATATATATATATATATATACATATATATATACATATATATATATATATATATATATATATATATATATATATATACATATATATATACGTATATATATACATATATATGTATATATATATATATATATATATATATATATATATATATATATATATATATATATATATATATACATACATATAATGTATAACACTTAGCACTAGTGGTAGAATGAAGGGAGTTTGGACGTTTCCTGAACCAAATGATTAGTTATTTTAATATTTGATATAGGATCTTAAGGATATTAGGTTTCATTTTAGCCAGGGATTAGGAGTACAGTAATTTGCAGTTTCAAGTACCACATTAAGGTACACTAGGCAGATAGACTACGAACCGAATATTAATGAGTGAAAATATCCTTTGATCGCTTTTTTTTAAATATTTATAATTACTTGCATTGTTAAAATGGAGAGGGTGACTTTGCTGCGGGAAGCAAGGGAGTATTCTTCACGCAATTCGGCTTGGTATTCAAGTATAGACGGCCGGACGGATGAATGGAGTCGGAGAAAGCACGAGGAGAGGAGAGGGAAGTTGGAAGGAAGGAGCATGGGAGGGTGAGAGGGGGGAAGAAGGATGGGTGTGTGTGGTGAGGAAGTGGAGATGGGCTTCGAAGGAGAGGGGGGGGGAGGAGGAGGTGTGAGGGTGCTCGCGAGTCTGCAGGAGAAGGGCGTAAATGCTCGTTGAGGAGGAAGTAAGACAGCGGGAAGAGTGCGAGGCAACAAAAGGGATGCGGGTGGGGGAGAGCGGGGGTCGGGAGGGCAGGGTCCGGGGGACGGGAGGGAGCGGGGGGCTTAGGGCGAGGGAGGATGTTCCAGGGAGTGGAAAACTTGTACGTGGTTTCCTCCGGTCATAATTGAAATTCCGCGTCTGGGAGGGATGATTTCAACTATTAAATAGGGGAGCGAGTGAGAGGGGAGTGGGGGTTGACGCGGGAAGAATAAAAAGTAGACTGGGGTGGGGAGTGTTTCGCGGAGGGACGAGGGTAGGGGGGTGAGAGGTGGGGGGGAGGGCGGTCCAAGTAGGAGTGCTAGTGCCGCAGTTGAGCAAACACGCGGGGAGAGAATGGAAAAGCGGTGTGCTTGAAAGGGAAATATAAAGGGGAGAGAGAGGGGAGGGGGTTGTTCTTCCTTAGGGGATAAAAAGAGAGAGAAACTCGTCTCTACGCCTCACGTAAACTGCCGTTAACTGTGATTGTGTTACAGGGGGCGTCCGGAACAATTCTTCTTTTCTTGGTTCAATTGACTTTTTAAAATCCGAAATCAATGGGGCAATTCCTAAGGAGGAGCGACGTTTCTTGTTTCTTACTCGGTCTTGGAAGATTATTTCCGGCAGTTGTTTTTATTTCGACGGTTTAATACATAAGCATGATGAGCCACCTTCATCAGGGTAGAAGGAGTTACTATAAATTACCCTTCGTTTTTGAGTTGGAATCACCGAAATAATGAAGTGATCTGTTTCGTTTTCGTTAAATTTTTTTTGACTATGATTAAATGCGTTTGCATCATGAATAAGTGAAGAAAATAAAGGTACTACCTGTGAATATATATATATATATATATATATATATATATATATATATATATATATATGTATATGCTTTCGTAGACGTAACACGGAATAGCCGAATAGTACAATGCATCTACATCTACATAATATCCCGCAAGGTGCCGCAAGGGCGTGTGGCGAGGGGTGTTAGCTCACCAACCGTAAAAAGGAAAAATACACAGTAACACACAATATAAAAACACAAAAAAAGAAGAACACTCCCACGTTATTTTGTTATATTACAGTAATCAACCAAAAGGTAGGGAAGGTGATGGTAGAGTCCACCCAGTACTAAGCCCGACAGCATGTGAAATTCACACGTCAGGGTAGGGGGGCCAGTTCCTTTCCAAGTGCCGGTAATGGTTTACTTAGATCGAGAGAAAACAACACACAAGTCGATGCAGTATTCCTAGATTTCAAAAAAACCTTCGTCACATCCCGACACAATAAATTGTTACATAAACTTCAATACTATGGGAACAATGAGAAAATAATTAATTTACACATTCCAAAGAAACTGCGGGAGATACTGGAACAGTAACTTTTAACGGAGTCGTCCGCTGATATGCATTTCAACGCAACAATTTCAGAGTGTAAAAATCATTCGCCTTGAATGGGATGATTTTTACGCTCTGAAATTGTTGCATTGAAATAAATAATTGGATTAGAGACTTCTTGTCAAACCGCAAACAAATAGTAGTCAGAGATGGGTTGTGCTCAACGGAGAGAGATGTAACTTCGGGCGTCCCCCAGGGAAGTGAAATAGGGACTCTTCTGTTCTTAATATACATTAATGACTCAAGCACACACGTTGGTAGCAATCTGAGGTTATTTGCTGATGACACGGTGATATACAGGGAAATAAGGAGCCAACTAGATCGCGAGCTACTCTCTAGACACTTAAACAATATCTCGGAATGGTGCAATAAATGGGGATTAACGCTAATTTTAAATAAATGCGCAGTTTTGAAATTTTGCAACAAAGGAAGCGAGGAACAGGATATAAACTACAAAAATGAGGGTTCAGTATTGACTACGGCAAATCAAGTTAAATATTTGGGGGTTGTTCCAACACCACGCCTTTCATGGGGAGCACATATCAGGACAATATGCGGATAAGCTTTAAAGAAACTTGGCTGCATAAAACAGGTGGTGGGGAAATGTAATGAAAAAGTTAAAGAGAGGTGTTATTTTTCTCTAGTTAGACCTCATTTGGAATATGCCGCAAGTATTTGGGATCCGTGGGAGAAAATTTGGCAAAAAGAATTAGATAAAGTCCAGAGAAAATCCGCTACATTCGTTAAAAATTGTTATGATAAGAACACAAGTGTGACAGAAGTGTCTCTTAGGGGATTTAGGCTGGGAACCACTTCAAGTGCGGAGAGAAAAGCGAGGCTTAGACTTTTAGAAAGGTTGAGAACAAACGAGTTTAACTATGACACTGAAGGAATTATAATGGCCCCATACTACTTAGGTACATCAGACCACAAAGATAAACTAAGGGAGATAGATTCCATGACAGGTAGGTACAAATACTCATTCTTTCCCCGAACAATCAGAAATCATAATAGTAAGAAACCGAAGTCACTTTAGAAATATTAAAAACGTTGAATTTACAAGTCGTAACAAAATTAAACACTATAGAGATGCTTGCGTGAAGAATAGGACCTTCTGCAAAAGCATTATGTCTTTGAAAAACTCTCCTCTAAAAAGATTCAGAAATGATGTAGGAGGTACATGATTAGTCACAACCTTCGGTGTTCCTTTATTCTGATTTGAAAAGTCGCATGTGATATCTCTCTCTTTAATGTGAAAGAGTGAACGTAGCAAAAATCATTAAAGTTTAATGGCAACAAAACGTATTTATCCCCTATGTTCTTGAGTGACTTGAGAGTATCTTCCTGCTTTTTCGGGGGTCTTACTGAAAATATACATTGTTAATCAAATAATATTTATCCCCAAAATCGTACAATGGGGGCGTCATATAAAACTCCAACGAACCAGGAATCGCTGAGTCTTATATATTTTAATTTGAATAGCCAAAATTAAATAAATAAAAATCATTTTATACTGACGGAAATCCAATCGAAAATCGTTAAAAGCGAATCATACCATTACTTGCAAGCTTTCGTGGAACAAAGACATGGGTGAATGTATTGTAGAAAATTTGAATGCATGTGATATTGAAAAAAAATTTTAACGGTAAATCGGGTGAAAATTCATTTTTTATTCTTCAACCGTATTCAATCCGTTTTCCCCCTTTTAGTGCGTAGCGGCGAATAGGGAATGTGTAGGTGGATTTTCAAGTGTTAGCTTTCAGAACATTTTGCTTGAATAATGTAGATTCACTTATTTGTATTCTCATCAATCCAAAATTCTCCAATACAATGTAGATATTTTAGAATAAACAGAATCTGGTAATAAGGATGTATCAGGGAGGCAACTTTGTCAGGTCGGATAAACTATATTCTAGCACCACGACCCCTATCCTTGGAAATGCGGACTTGATAAACTAGAAAGCTTCATCTTCATTAATTATGCTGCAGAATGTTGACGTGGAGGGGTATAAAACACAAAATTTCATGAGAGAAACCTGTTTGTTTGTTCCAACCTATGGAAAGAGTCATAATTTAATACTGAGGAAGCGTTGTGTGAGCACGCCGTTCTATTGAATTAAATCGACTTTTAGTATTGAGTGAGATTTTGACAGGCGATTGCGGGGAAAGGAGGAAATTCCGAGGAATCATGGGAAGACAAAAGGAAGAGATAGGGAGAAAGTTAAGGAGGGATGGAGGCAGAGAGGATTGAATGGTGGAATCTGTTGAAAGCGGGGTTGAGGCCCGTCCAAGGAATTCAGCTAGAAAAGCGTTCCGAGTCAATTGGTGTAAATTTGATTACTGCTACAAGGTCCATAATTAATTGTTTTCCCTCGAGCGTGGTCGCAGATTAGACATACAAGCACGTGATATTAACTCTCACTTTTGCTACCACGGGGCTCGACACTTTTCACGTACCTCTGTTGTCACTTATAGCAGAGGGAGGGAGGGAGATTGAGAGTGAGTTGAGTTAGGTATACTTCTTTTAGAACTTCGGGCAATTGCTTTAAATTTCCTCTGCCCAAACTTACGCCCTGTAATCAGTCTTAATCGTTGTTTGGATATCATAAAAGCGTGGTTAAAAACTTGGGACTTGGGTGCGTGCGTGGCTAGAATATTTTGCGACGATCTTGAAAGCAAGAAGGTTTTTGCGCGATGGGAAGGGATGCACATTCGCCGGAACACCCAACTGCCTCTTCTCGTTGCGCGATATTGCTCGCAGTAGGTTGTACCTGACTTTCTAGGCCTCATTATCCGTAATAAATATTCCTTCCTTTAATTTTTTTATCTTTTTTCCCGCCCTCATCCGATTAGCCCCTAAAGACCTTAGGCGTCCTTTCCTCCTCTTTCTGGTTGTCCAGCAGGCATACGGAAATTCAGTTCTTTAGCTATGGCAATAGACGTGAAAGAGGTGTGTGGAATTATTGAAGAGCGATTTCATGAGGTTGGGAATAAAAAAAGGACATATATATATATATATATATATATATATATATACTACCTTGATCAAAAAGTTCCCGGAATAACCACCGTGTGGCGCTCCCATCGTTCCGATTTGAGTTCTGTTTTTTTTGTTAAATTGGTACATCTGTTGTTGATATTCCCTTTAAATCTTAATGTCATAACTTGACATTTGCAAAAGTTACGTAGCCAAGAGTACATCTATCTCTGTGTGTGTTGGCGATTTTTTACAATTTCAGAAATGGATTTAAATTTGCAACAACGAACTTGTATTAAATTTTGCGTAAAAAACGGATTTAGTGGCGCACGGACGTTGGAAATGTTGGAAAAGTGTTTCGGCAACGATTCTCTAAAAAAAACGGTCGTTTACCAGTGGCACGAGCGGTTCAGAAGTGGTCGTGAGTCAATCGAAGATGATGAACGCAGTGGCAGACCATCGACATCGAAAGTCGGTGAAAAAATTGATAAAGTAAAAGAAATGTTGGTCAATAACCGCAAATTAACCATCAGAGAAATAGCGGAGGACTTGAACATTGCCTATGGATCCGCCTAAGACATTGTGGTTAATGATTTGGGTTTCCGTCGTGTAGCATGCCAAAAGACCTCAATTTCATGCAAAAAAGAGACCGTGTTGACGTCGCAAAAGACATGATTTGCGAGGCTGAATCCGATCCCACATTCATCAAAAGGATCATTACTGGAGACGAGACGTGGGTTTATGAGTACGACACGCAATCCAGACATCAGGCAAGTGAATGGCGTTCACCAAATGAGCCGAGACCAAAAAAACCACGTCGTTTTCAGTCAAAAAAGAAGGCAATGCTGACGGTTTTCATGGATTACAACGGTGTAGTGCATCATGAATTTTTGCCAGAAGGCCAGACAGTAAACAAAGAGTATTATTTGGGCGTTATGAGACGTTTGCGTGAAGCAATTCGCCGAAAGAGACCAGAAATGTGGGCAGAAAACTCGTGGATTTTGCACCATGATAACGCACCGTCGCACAGTGCTATCGTTATTCGTAATTTTTTGACGAAAAATGCAACAAATACCATCCAACAGCCACCGAATTCACCTGATTTGGCTCCCTGTGACTTCTTTCTGTTCAATCGAGTTAAAAAACCATTACGGGGAACGCGTTTTAGCAGCCAAGAGGAAGTAATGGAAAAATCGCAGGAAGCGATATATGTATATATATATATATATATATATATATATATATATATATATATATATATATATATATATATGTGTGTGTGTGTGTGTATACATAATATATATCCTGGTGAATAAATATATGTTCGCCAAATGGCGGGTTTTCGTGGTTGAATGCTCCGTGTGGGGCCAATGTGGCTGTCTCATCCTTTTGGCTATGCGTGCAACATAGTATTGTTCCTATTCTTCCCGGCGATGTGTGATTGCTTTCCTCATTGTCCCTCTGTCTTGTGTCGTTGTCAGTTTGTGCTTTGGTGGATGTAACAACCACCTAACGCCATCTTCTAACCAAATGATTGGGGCACCTGGCTGCATTAACCCCATTAAATCTATCACTGTAACTTTTTTTTCCTCGATAGCTCAAGTAATTGGAGCAAGTAAAAGATCCATCGTTTAAGCCCCGGTATAGAAAATATTCTTGCCTTGTGATTCTGGGAAAACCATTCCCTTGTTATTGCAAGTTTGAATCGGATGTAAACGTACGAGTGTTAAAGCTTAAAAAACATACGTTCGCTGAATGAGGACGTTAAATATATTGAATAAGCACATCGCTGTCCTTTTAGCTCGTGGGAGTGATGACCGTGGTTTCAAGAGTTGCCCATATATGCCTGAGTAATGCCAAAACGTCGCCTCACGCAACAATAGTGTAAAAATGGCGGCTCCACTAACAGTGTGTATCACAGAGAAACGACTTTCAGTCATCCGTTTTCTTTCAGCATTAAAGAGGTGAGTCCTGTCACAGACTCCTCAATCAGGACGGATGAGGAGTAGCAAACTCAAACGGACGGGCAGTTGGAGCAGTCGATTTTTCGGGTCCATAATCCTCCGAAGCGCTCCCTGGGTTATGTTCACGTATGTCCCCGCTGTGAATGCTACCCCGAGGAGAATGCGGCTCCTTTCTCAATTGAAGACGGCATGAAGCTATTTAAGTTTTGATTTTCCCTCCCTGTTATTCATCAGATAGCTACGAATTCATTTTTGTTTAGAATAGTAGAATCCGTTTTGGCAATGGAACGAGTGAAGTACTGGGGAGGCTGGCGAGGTTGGGGGGCGAAAGGATTTAGGAAGGAATTCGGGAGAGCGAACAAATTTACCTTTTTTGTTGATGGGAAGCCAGTGGGTTATTGCTGGGATATTGGAATGTGAAGGGGTGTGGGAGGGAGGGTGTGTCACTGAGGGTGAGAGGGTGTTGTTTGTGATGAGCGCTAGGCTCGGGGGCAGGGGCGGGAAGAGAATGGGGGCTGCTGGTGATAAAGTGATTTGAAATACCGGGATATCATCGCGCTCATAGTTATTAGTCCCATTCGATTTGTTCGCGGGGATGAGTGCTGGCTCTGTGTGCGAACTCTCTGCCGCTCTCAAATGCTCTTTCTCCGATGTTTTCCATTAACTGGCATCTCACAATCCATCCATTCACGAAGACTTCCTTTACCGTTTTCCGTACCTTACTTTAATTTAATTCGAAGTGGTTGCTTTGAATAATATGATATTAGAAAGTTACTTCCGTGGCAGCGCTCTAGCAGCGCCACGTCATATTTTTATTCACCCCTGAGTAAATATATAATTTGGGGGTTGTTCTAACACCACGCCTTTCATGGGGAGCACATATCAGGATC
Source organism: Hetaerina americana (assembly GCF_022747635.1). Taxonomy (NCBI): domain Eukaryota; kingdom Metazoa; phylum Arthropoda; class Insecta; order Odonata; family Calopterygidae; genus Hetaerina; species Hetaerina americana. The sequence goes on along the minus strand of NW_027286986.1, from coordinate 692,762 downwards.
ATCGGATCAGCTTTAAAGAAACTTGGCTTCATTAAACGGGTGGTGGGGAAATGTAATGAAAAAGTTAAAGAGAGGTGTTGTTTTGCTCTAGTTAGACCTCATTTAGAATAAGCCGCAAGTATTTTGGATCCGTGGGAGAAAATTCGGCAAAAAGAATTAGATAAAGTCCAGAGAAAATCCGCTAGATTCGTTAAAAATTGTTATGATAAGAACACAAGTGTGACAGATCTCTTAGGGGATTTAGGCTGGGAACCACTTGAAGTGCGGAGAGAACAAGCGAGGCTTAGACTTTTAGAAAGGTTGAGAACAAACGAGTTTAAATATGACACTGAAGGAATTATAATGGCCCCACACTACTTAGGTAGATCAGAGCACAAAGATAAACTAAGGGAGATAGATTCCAGGACAGATAGGTACAAATACTCATTCTTTCTCCGAACAATCAGAAATCATAATAGTAAGAAACCGAAGTAACTTTAGAAATATTAAAAACGTTGAATTTACAAGTCGGAACAAAATTAAACACTATAGAGATGTTAGGTATACTTTCAGGTGCATGTGTATGTTAGTTGGTAGTTTGAGTGTTTGCATGTGTGTGGGGATGTAAGTGTTTATGCATGAATGTATGCCACGTTTTTTTTTGATATATGATTGTGTGGTTATTGCATGCGGTTTTTTTTTCTTTTTCTTTTCTAAATTACGGGTGGTGTCCTAACACCCCCCGCCACACGCCCTTGCGGCGGCTTGCGGGGTATTGAGTAGATGTAGATGTAGATAATATTGAACTCGATTCTCTCTTGAAATCAATATCCCAGAGAAATTTTGGCCCATCAGCTTGAGAATCTATGAGGTGATAAATAGCGACAATGACCGTGGTTTTTACTAGATATTAACTAAAACTTCAGGATGCTTGCGTGAAGAATAGGACCTTCTGCAAAAGCATTATTTCTTTGAAAAACTCTCCTCTAAAAAGATTCAGAAATGATGTAGGAGGTACATGATTAGTCACAACCTTCGGTGTTCCTTTATTCTGATTTGAAAAGTCGCATGTGATATCTCTCTCTTTAATGTGAAAGAGTGAACGTAGCAAAAATCATTAAAGTTTAATGGCAACAAAACGTATTTATCCCCTATGTTCTTGAGTGACTTGAGAGTATCTTCCTGCTTTTTCGGGGGTCTTACTGAAAATATACATTGTTAATCAAATAATATTTATCCCCAAAATCGTACAATGGGGGCGTCATATAAAACTCCAACGAACCAGGAATCGCTGAGTCTTATATATTTTAATTTGAATAGCCAAAATTAAATAAATAAAAATCATTTTATACTGACGGAAATCCAATCGAAAATCGTTAAAAGCGAATCATACCATTACTTGCAAGCTTTCGTGGAACAAAGACATGGGTGAATGTATTGTAGAAAATTTGAATGCATGTGATATTGAAAAAAAATTTTAACGGTAAATCGGGTGAAAATTCATTTTTTATTCTTCAACCGTATTCAATCCGTTTTCCCCCTTTTAGTGCGTAGCGGCGAATAGGGAATGTGTAGGTGGATTTTCAAGTGTTAGCTTTCAGAACATTTTGCTTGAATAATGTAGATTCACTTATTTGTATTCTCATCAATCCAAAATTCTCCAATACAATGTAGATATTTTAGAATAAACAGAATCTGGTAATAAGGATGTATCAGGGAGGCAACTTTGTCAGGTCGGATAAACTATATTCTAGCACCACGACCCCTATCCTTGGAAATGCGGACTTGATAAACTAGAAAGCTTCATCTTCATTAATTATGCTGCAGAATGTTGACGTGGAGGGGTATAAAACACAAAATTTCATGAGAGAAACCTGTTTGTTTGTTCCAACCTATGGAAAGAGTCATAATTTAATACTGAGGAAGCGTTGTGTGAGCACGCCGTTCTATTGAATTAAATCGACTTTTAGTATTGAGTGAGATTTTGACAGGCGATTGCGGGGAAAGGAGGAAATTCCGAGGAATCATGGGAAGACAAAAGGAAGAGATAGGGAGAAAGTTAAGGAGGGATGGAGGCAGAGAGGATTGAATGGTGGAATCTGTTGAAAGCGGGGTTGAGGCCCGTCCAAGGAATTCAGCTAGAAAAGCGTTCCGAGTCAATTGGTGTAAATTTGATTACTGCTACAAGGTCCATAATTAATTGTTTTCCCTCGAGCGTGGTCGCAGATTAGACATACAAGCACGTGATATTAACTCTCACTTTTGCTACCACGGGGCTCGACACTTTTCACGTACCTCTGTTGTCACTTATAGCAGAGGGAGGGAGGGAGATTGAGAGTGAGTTGAGTTAGGTATACTTCTTTTAGAACTTCGGGCAATTGCTTTAAATTTCCTCTGCCCAAACTTACGCCCTGTAATCAGTCTTAATCGTTGTTTGGATATCATAAAAGCGTGGTTAAAAACTTGGGACTTGGGTGCGTGCGTGGCTAGAATATTTTGCGACGATCTTGAAAGCAAGAAGGTTTTTGCGCGATGGGAAGGGATGCACATTCGCCGGAACACCCAACTGCCTCTTCTCGTTGCGCGATATTGCTCGCAGTAGGTTGTACCTGACTTTCTAGGCCTCATTATCCGTAATAAATATTCCTTCCTTTAATTTTTTTATCTTTTTTCCCGCCCTCATCCGATTAGCCCCTAAAGACCTTAGGCGTCCTTTCCTCCTCTTTCTGGTTGTCCAGCAGGCATACGGAAATTCAGTTCTTTAGCTATGGCAATAGACGTGAAAGAGGTGTGTGGAATTATTGAAGAGCGATTTCATGAGGTTGGGAATAAAAAAGGACAAATATATATATATATATATATATATATATATATATATATATATATATATATATATGAGCCAGACAAATGGTAGTCAACGCAGCGTCTGTTCGTAAGTGAGGCGGCTGCAATGGCGACCGACCCCAGTGTGGCGGCCAGTAAGTGATGGTGTCACGTTAAAAACACAGTTGAGGAAGGCGACGGGAAACAAACTCAATAATCATTCCCAAGATTAACATGATGGACTATACAGAGATTTTAAGTCCTGGCAACTACGGGGCTCGGCCCAATCGGCCGCGTGTCGTGCCCGGCAGCGGGGGAGGCAAGGCTTCCGCGGCCGTCATCCCACGAATCCCTTGCAATGGAAAACCAGCAGTAGAAGGACAGAAGACACAGGAGAAAAAGACCAAATTACTTAGAAAAGGAACGTGGAATGTTAGGACAATGATGAAGACAGGGAAATTGGAGAATGTTAAGCGAGAGATGGAAAGGAGAAATATAGATATTTTAGGTCTATGCGAGGTGAGATGGAAGGATAGCGGAGATTACTGGTGTGATCAGTATAGAATAATGTACAGCGGCGGGGACGAGAGCCAACGAGGGGTTGCTATAGTATAAAATGAAAAGGTAGGATAGAGCGTAATCAACATAGAGCAGGTTACGGATAGATTATTACTTATAGAGATAAAATCAGAACCGACGAACTTGGTTTTTATTCAGGTATACATGCCACCCAGCAACAATAAGGAAGAAGAGGTCGATGGGATATACGATCAGTTAGAGGAAATAATCGCTTGTGTTCCCGCGGGGAAACATTTGATAGTGATGAGGGATTTGAATGCGGCGGTAGGCGAAGAAAGACATGGTGATGAGGTTGGGGACTACGGTTTAGGCACGGGGAATGACCGCGGGGAGAAAGCAGTTAAGTTCTGCAGGAGACAGGGGTTAGTCATCACCAACAATTAGTTTAGACACTACAAAAGACGCAGGTATACTTGGAAAATGCCCGGTGACTCAGAAAGGTATCAGATAGATTATATCCTGGTTAGACACAGGTTAACACTGAACATAGATAAATGCGCAGTTTTGAAATTTTGGAACAAAGGAAGTGAGGATGTAGACTACAAAATAGAGGGTTCAGTATTGACTACGGCAAATCAAGTTAAATATTTGGGGGTTGTTCCAACACCACGCCTTTCATGGGGAGCACATATCAGGACAATATGCGGATCAGCTTTAAAGAAACTTGGCTTCATAAAACGGGTGGTGGGGAAATGTAATGAAAAAGTTAAAGAGAGGTGTTATTTTGCTCTAGTTAGACCTCATTTGGAATATTCCGCAAGTATTTTTGATCCTTGGGAGAAAATTTGGCAAAAAGAATTAGATAAAGTCCAGAGAAAATCCGCTAGATTCGTTAAAAATTGTTATGATAAGAACACAAGTGTGACAGATCTCTTAGGGGATTTAGGCTGGGAACCACTTCAAGTGCGGAGAGAACAAGCGAGGCTTAGACTTTTAGAAAGGTTCAGAACAAACGAGTTTAACTATGACACTGAAGGAATTATAATGGCTCCACACTACTTAGGTACATCAGACCACAAAGATAAACTAAGGGAGATAGATTCCAGGACAGATAGGTACAAATACTCATTCTTTCCCCGAACAATCAGAAATCATAATAGTAAGGAACCGAAGTAACTTTAGAAATATTGAAAACATTGAATTTACAAGTCGGAGCAAAGTTAAACACTGCAAAGCTGTTAGGTATACTTTCAGGTGCATGTGTATGTAAGATGTAGATTGAGTGTTTGCATGTGTGTGGGGTGTAAGTGTTCATGCATGAATGTATGCCATGTTTTTTTTGTGGATATATGATTTTGTGGTTCTTGCATGCGGATTGGTTTTTCTTTTACTTTTCTAAATTACGGGTGGTGTCCTAACACCCCCCGGCACACTCCCTTGCGGCGGTATGCGGGGTATTAAGTAGATGTAGATGTAGATGTAGTTGCCGACCCCGGTGGCGGCGGGGTAACGTCCTCGTCTGCTATTCCAAGGGTCGCGGGTTCGATTCCCGCCTGGGTGAGTTTTCCTCCACCTAGGGCTTGGGTGTTTGTAAAATTGATCATTGTTATCGTTGTTAATAGTTCGATGTTAAGCCAGAATGTGCTGTTTTCTGACTTATACTGAATAAATAAATAAAATAAAATAAATAGAAAGACTTCCCGGGATTCTGTCTGTGCGTGGGATAGGGAATGGTTTATTTCAGGAAGGAGGGAATGGACAGAGGTAATACTGAGGTTAGAAGCAGGCTGCAGGCAATCGGAAAAAAAATTTAGAAAGAGGTTGGGTCTCTCTGATCCCGCGGCATTTTTGGTGCCATAGGAGAGTGCTTCGGGAATTTGAGGACGATCACGGCGTTGATTGATGAAGGCCCAGAATTTTTTGGGGCTGGAGGAAATATTGGAGGAAACAGTCTGATTGTAGTTTTCATAGTCACGGCGAATGAGGAATTTGGAATATCGGCGGAGATCAACGTATGATCGGCGCGTTTCCACATTAGGGACGGCCTTATGGAGATACCAAGCGCGATTTTTGTTACCCAGGATATGTATGGTATCCTGTTTAAACCATGAGGGGACTCTTTTATCTTGGGCTTAACTTGAGGAACAAAGTCTTTTATGACGGCCTCGAGGACAGCGTGAAAGAAGTCCACTCCTTCTTCAGGGGATAATGAGGAAAGGACGCTCCAGGGAATAAGGTCGAGGGAGCGGTTGACGTCCTCCTAGTGAACCTTCGACCAGGCAAGAAAGGGGCTAGATGGAGTGGGAGGAGCCCCGCGGGATTTCCCGGAGCCACGGAAGAGGAAATGGGCATCAATGGAATGGTGGTCTGAGTCGAAAATATTTCTGCCGGGGGTGATTGCCTCGGGCACAGCGGTCGAGAGCAGGTAGTCCAGGGTTGCCGTATCGCGGGAGCTCTTGAGACAGTGTTGTGGGAGTTGGAGCGCATTTACAAAGTGTTCTATAAAAAATTTGTCATTGGTATTGAGCGGGTGACCGTTCGTGGGAGATTCCCAGCGAATAGATAAATTAAAATAACCCACAAGAATTACAGGTCCCAGATTTATGGCCCGAAACACTGAGTCGAGGCAACTTTCAAGTACTCTCAATTCACTTACAGGAGGACGGTAAATACAGCCTACGAATAGTTTGTTGGCCTTTGAGGCCTTTACATGGGGTAATGATAATTCGCTCCACAGTTAGTCTAGGTCTTTTCTTCGTTTCGAAAGAAACGCCGATTTAATTGCGAGTAACACTCCGCCTCCTCTAGAGGGGCGATCTCGTCTATAAATTGAGTGAGAGCGTGAGAAGAACAACTCTCTGTCACTGAAAGATGGTGCCAGCCAAGTCTCGCAGAGAGCTATAATATCAAATTTGGATAGCTCTTGGTCGTGGAAGTTGCACGTAGATATTTTGTTGTTTATGCTCCGACAATTTTGGTAATACATGCTCAAGGAGGAGCCGGAGGGGCTGGGGATAACACTCACATCACCTGAGAGGAACACCAGCAGTAGCAGGATGAGACCGTTCCTGGGGTTCGACGGCGGGGTTGCCGGGGAGAGGCCGGCAGATCACCTTGTTAGCGAGGTGACGGGGTACTACAGACTAAAAGGCCACGAACCGCACGAGGCGAAGTCGGAAAATCTAAATTTTCTGTAGCTGAAACAGCCGATGGGAACAGGGTCCACTTTTAACTGGGAAAATTCGTTATATAAACTCACCCCCACACGGACAGAAAAAATCACAAAAAGGGTCGAACTTAACCCAAACAGATAGAAACCCAAAAGAGAGAGAGGAACGCGTGACTTCAGTATGGCGGCCATGTTGGTCATCCGCTGGAAGGAATATATAGAAGAACTGTATAGTAAAGAGCTTAGACCAACAAAGTTAGACATAGAAAAGGAACGACGTAGAGATCAAAATGATCAAAGAGAACGACGACGATTAAAGAGGCATGGGAAGAACTCGAGATAGGAATGAAAGTGGGCGGGGAATTCGTAAAATCAGTTTGGTTTGCCGATGACCAAGCTTTAGTTTGTCAGTCAGCAAAGGGGTTGCAAGCATTACTTAGTGCATTGAAAATTCAGTGCGACCGGTATGGGATGAGAATCAATATTAATAAAACAAAGGTTTATCGATTTTCTAGAAAGAAAAAGGCCAAGCTTAACATTAAAATAGGAGGGCAAAAACTAGAGCAGGTAGAACAGTTTACGTATCTCGGTAGTGTTTTGGACCAACACGGTCAAAGTAGTAGGGATGTAAGGAGAAGAATTGCGCTAGGCAAAGAGGCTTTCACAAGGAGGAGGGAGTTGATGACAGGGACGTTGAGTAAGGATGTTAAGAAAAGACTCGTAAAAACTTTGATATGGAGTGTAGCTATGTACGGCGCGGAAACGTGGTCATTTAAGCAGGAGGATGGACGTAGACTGGAGGCTTTTGAAATTTTGGGTGTGGAGAAAAATGGAGAAGGTGAAATGGACAGAGAAGAAAACAAATGAGGAAGTTCTTGGTATGGTGGGCGAAGAAAGGGGTTTGCTGGGAGAAATCCTTTGGAGGCAGGAAGAGTGGATGAAGGGGGTATTTACCGGCAGTGGGATGTTGAAGAGTGTGATAGAGGGTAGAATGTTGGGCAAAAGAGGAAAGGGAAGGAACAAGATAGGGATGTTGGACGGGATGAAGGGAGGAAGAAAGTACTCAGAGATGAAGAGGGACCTGATATAGAGTAGGATGATGGATTTTGTGTTTTGTTGGGAGTCATAAGTATTTTAGTCACGAATATTTATTATTGGGAGTGAAGAATATTTATTTAGTAGCTGTGCTCATCCAAAGCCTATCTTTACCGGTAGATTACCTAATTGTTTGTATATATATATATATATATATATATATATATATATATATATATATGTAGATACTGGTATATTTCCCTTTACTCCCTATCTTCTTGTCTCGTATGAAAATTTGTGGAGAAAGAGAATTGGAACACTCTTACGTCTTCCTCCTCTTCTCATTTTACCCTCTTGCCAATCCGAGGACCCCTGGCGCGTTTCTCCGATTCCCGTCTAAGTTCTTGAAGAGGGAGGGCCCTTGAGGACACTCCTCTCTCTGCTTGTGCCTACACTCTCCACCCCTTACACATATCACTCCCACCCACCCCTTTATCGGCCCGTTCTATCCTTCTCCTCTGAGAAAAGGGATTTTAATTAATATCCCGGGCGCTTAGTTACCTCCTCGGCTATCACTCTCTGCCACTCCCTTATTTACGATATCCTTGTAGCCATCATTCATATTGAAGCATCTTCCGAACTAATCTCTCTGTACGCCCCCCTCCCTCCCTCCCCAAGCGCTCTCCCCCCCTATTCATCCCCTGTTGCTCACACACACACACCCTCCATCATCCCTACATATTTATACCGCCGTTGCCAAAACTCCTTCCCCTCCCAACTCTGTCGCAGATGATTTCCCTACCCCCGCCAACTAGGCCACGCTCCGGCGCTATCCATCCACCCATCTCGACCTCCCTCCCCTCGCGCATATTCAATTTCCTCCCCCATTCTCTTGACTCTAATCCCGCGCTACTCCGCTCATTTGTTTTAAATTTTAACTTCCTTCTCACCAACGCTCTGTTCGCGTCCGTGTGATTTTCGTTTTGTTTTGCAAATCTGTCGTAAATCCTTCGATCACCCTCCCAGCCCATTAATGCCGTATTTATCAAGAGTGTCTCGTGGATACTTACCAATTTCTTTGCGAAACTGCTCCTTTATTCGTGTATAGGGTTTACAGGTTAAACGTTATGCGTGGACTCACCAAAGTTGTTTTGCTCCCGCCTTAGACCCAACTTGGTCATTAACTTAACGTAGGGACATTCTACGAAGTATGGAATTAGTTTCAATACTGTTTACCATGTTATCTTAACAATATATCCTAATCTGGAGTATGGCTTTGTTTTGCAGTTTATATTTGTATATTAAAGGAAACATTGTTTGGTTATATGGAAATAATTTTGTTTTAATGCTTTAAGATTTCAAATGGAAGAGTGCATAAGTAATAGAAATATTTTGGGAATGCTAAAATTAAGCACTTTTTTGGCTTAGCATAATTGGGCGTAATTATTTTACTCTCATTTATTGTGACGAAATCACCTAAATTTTGAAAGGAGGCATCTTTTGATAATAGTCTGGTAAGAGTTTGACAAATATTATTTTAGTAGTGTTCATTCTTAAAAAGGGTAAATAAGAGCATCTTAAAGTATCTGCAACAGTTATGAAGGTGGTGAGCTGATAGTTTCATAAACCTGGCTTCCAGTGTACGAATTTGAGGATGTCAATATTTGGTCCTTGCAATCCTACAATAGGACCACATTTAACCTTTTTTATTTTTAGGATCACGTTTTATAAAATTCAATATGAGTAAAATATAATTAATGATTTGAAATAAAATTCCGCTTTTATGATTTTCATTTACCGAAAAGCGTGGAAAAATTGTTTGTCATCTACCATCTCAGGAGTAATTGTTCACCTGTTTGCAACGTTGAGTCGCACGAACAGTTTCATGCTAACATTTTCCGACAAAATTAGCGCATATCTTATTTTGAAAGGTTTTTTTTTGTTAATATACTTCAATGTAATATTTTTCAGTTCAATCCCTAAATTCAACGATTCTTTCTCCTTCCATTCGTATCCTTTTCCGTAAAAACGTCCATGATCATTTAGCATCTACATCTACACCTACATAATACCCCGCAAGCCGCCGCAAGGGCGTGTAACGGGGGTTGTTAGGTCACCAACCGTAAAAAGGAAAAATACCACATGCAAAAAAACCAGCACGGAAAATTACACCCACAGCAGCGCACACACTCATGCAAAAATCCCTTCATCCAATACTCATGCAAACACATTTACCGCAAAACAACTAAAAAACTGCACCCATGATGCAGCACGAAAGCCATCCTACAACACGGAAGCCAGGAGAGAACAAGCTAGAAATTGAAACATCACTACCACATGAAAATGCACCACGAAACACTCTACCCCCAAAGAGTCTCTAATTGGCAGGGAATGCGGCTCAACGTTGCAGGTAGCAGGAATTTCCCCCCACAGAGAGGGACGAGGGTTGGAAGGGAAACTTAAAAACAGATGAACAGAACACGAATGAGGTCATTCGGAATGAATGGGTTATAATAACAAAGCACATAAGGTTAGTGGAAGAGCATGCATTTAAGTAGAACTAATTATTTTTTAGACGCTGAGGGTGGCAAGTGGGATTTTTTCTATCTATAACCCTGCAGTTGCTATCTCGTATTGTCCCTGGGAAGAAGGAGTCCTTGAGTCGGCTAGTTCTGGCATCTATTTCCCGAATTTTATATGCATGATCCAAGCGACCAATATATGTAGGAGTACGAATAATTTGCGAGACCTCGGTGCTGAAACATGCGGATCTAAATTTATTTAATAATTTCAATCTTGCATTGAATCGTCTCACAGCCAATGATTCCCACCCCAAATCAATGAGCATTTCGGTGACGCTTTGCGTTTTATCGTAGGAATTTTTTACAAAACGGGCTGCCCGGCGTTGAACCTTCTCAATTTCCCGAATGAGACCTTTTTCACTCGGATCCCACACGCTGCATGCGTATTCTAAATGAGGCCTTACAAGAGCGTGGTAACAACGTTCCTTGACCTTCGAGTCACTTTTGCCGACAATGCGTCTAATGAATCCCAATTTTTTATATGCTTGACCGCAGACTTTACGTATGTGAGTCCCCCAAGTTAAGTCTTTTGTGAATGTGACACCTAGGTATTTTACCGTATCAACTACTGCTAGATCACCTCCAGCTAATTTGTAAGCAAATCCCGTTGATCTTTTAAAGAAATTTACCACTTAACGTTTATTAAAATTTAGAGTCAATCCCCAGTTAGAACACCATTTAGTAATGCAATCTAAATCCTGCGCTAGAATAAAACGATCCTCATCCCCAGATATCTCCCGATAGATCACCGTGTCATCCGCGAACGTCCTAATTTTACTTTTCACTTCGCGGTTCAAATCGTTAACAAAAATCAAGAAAAGCAACGGCCCGATCACACTTCCCTGAGGTACCCCCGACATTAAATTAGCATTAAATACGCTCTCATTTATTTATTTAGAGTTTCATGATGGTGTTCACTGTATGAAATAAAGCGACGTAAATACTGTTGCTGAATGAAATAATTGGTGCACATTTGGGAAACTCCGTCGTGTGAGCTAAATGAGGCATTATCATCGAATGTAACTTATTTCTTCTTGAAAAACTGCTTCATTTACATTTAATTTGATGAAAATATAGACAATGAATAATATTCAATATATGTACAAACCCCTCCCCAGACTACCACCTTGACGTGATGGAAGGGGTTGTGCGTTCCGATGACCCCTAGAGCTGTGCTGGCGGTAGTAATAAAAATTGCTCCTGGTAGGGTCACCCATGCCAGATAGGTCGAAGGCTAGGAGCCTGACGAAAGGTAGTCCACGCAGCGTCTGTTCCTCAGTGAGGCGGCTGCAATGGCGTCTGACCCCAGTGGAGCGGCCAGTAAGTGATGGTGTCACGTTAAAAACACTCTTGAGGAAGGCAACTGGAAACAACTTCAATTATCATTCCCAAGAAAAATATGATGGACAATAGAGATATTTTGAGTCCTGGCAACTAAAGGGCTCGGGTCAATCGGCCGTGTCTCGTGCCCGGCAGCGGGGAAGGCAAGGCTTCCGCGGTCATCATCCCACGAAACCCTTGCCAGGGAATATCGGCCGCAACAGGACAGAGGACGCAGGAAAAGAAGACAAAATTAATTAGAATAGGAAGTGGAATGTTAGGACAATGATGAGGACATGGAAATTTGAGAATGTTAAGCGAGAGATGTAAACGGGAAATATAGATATTTTAGGTCTATCCGAGGTGAGATGGAAAGATAGCGGGGATTACTGGAGTGATAAGTATAGAATAATATACAGCGGTGGGGACGAGAGCCAACGAGGGGTTGCCATAGTATTAAATGAAGAGGTAGGAAGAAGCGTAGTCTACATAGAGCAGGTAACGGATAGAATATTACTAGTTGAGATAAGAGCAGAACCGACGAACTTAGTTATTATTCAGGTATGCATGCCACCGAGGAACCATAAGGAAGAAGAGGTCGATAGGATATACGATCAGTTAGAGGACATGATCGCGTGTGTTCCTGCAGGGAAACATTTGATAGTGATGGGGGATTGGAATGCGACGGTAGGCGAAGGAAGAGATGGTGATGAGGTGGGGGACTACGGTTTAGGTACGGGGAATGACCGCAGGGAGAAAGCAGTTGAGTTGCGCTGGAGAGATTGGTAAGTCATCACCTACACTTGGTTTAGACACCACAAAAGACGCAGGTATACATGGAAAATGCCAGGTGACTCTGAAAGGTATCAGCTACATTATATCCTGGTTAGACACAGGTTTAGGAACAGTGTGATAAATTCCCACAGCTTCCCGGGAGCGGATGCGGACTCAGACCATAATTTAGTTGTTATGAAATGTAGCGTACAAAGCCTAGTTCATTTTCTAACTCGCCGCCCCTGCCTTATCAAAGATAAGGCAGGGGCGGCGAGTTAGAAAATGGAATGTAGAAGCATTAAATGGGTTGAAAAGGAAGGAGTACAAAGAGGCGGTAGAAAAAATCATGGGGGATGGTAAAGGGCTTAGTTCTATCGTAGAAAAATGGGAAATGATCAAGAAAGGGTTGTCTAAAGCCGCAAAAGACACTATTGGAACCGTTAACGCTAAAAGGACTTGGAAACCATGGATCACGAATGAGGTGATTACAAAGATGGATGAGCGGCGAATATGGGAGAATATAAATACAGAATTAGGCAAAATGAATTGCCTTATCTTTTTGAAACGGACGGTACATTTCATAACAACTAAATGTGGTCAGATTCCGCATCCGCTCGCGGGTAGCTGTGTGAATTTATCACACTGTTCCTATACCTGTGTCTAACCAGGATATAATCTAGCTGATATCTTTCTGAGTCAACTGGCACTTTCCTTCTCAATGGTTTTTGGAACTTCTATTCTTTATGGTTGCTCGGTGGCATGTATACGTGAATAATAACCAATTGCGTCGGTTCTGCTTTTATCTCTTTTAGTAATAATCTATCCGTTACCTGCTCTATGTCGACAACGCTTCTTCCTACAATTGAACAATAAATTGAGGCGGGCAACAAATAAAGCAAAAGAAGCACGGAGGAAGACGCAGTGCGAGAATATGGAAAGCCTGCAGAGGAAGGGTGACATCGGTGCCCTGCACAGCAAAGTTAAATCGTTTTCGGGAAGTAAGAAAGGAAGAGCTATGCTAACAGTTAGAGATAAGGCGGGTAAGGTTATAGTTGACCCAGGAAAGATCCAAGAGTGATGGAAGGAGTATATAGAAGAACTGTATAGTAAGGAACTCAGACCAAAAAAGGTAAACATTGAAAAAGAGAATTACGTTGAGGAAGACAGCTTAGGTCCAGGCGTACTAAACAATGAGATAGAAAGGGCATTAAGGGAGATGAAACTAAATAAGGCCGTGGGGGTAGATTACATTCCCGTGGAACTTTTAAAATGCTTAGGAAAATGTGGGAGGAAGAGGCTATAGGGGCTGATCCGTAGTATTTATGATGAGGGAATCTGGCCGGAAGACTTTGTGAGATCAGTGTTAGTTCCTATTCCCAAAAAGGTAAAGGCCACGTCATGTGAGGACTATAGGACAATTAGTTTGATATCCCACGCAGCTAAAGTTGTTCTCAGGATCATAAACAAAAGGATAGAGGGTAGGGCAAATGATTACTTAGGGGATGATCAGTTTGGGTTTAGGAAGGGGAGAGGTACGCGTGATGCCATTGCAGTAATGAGATTATTAATCGAGAGGAAAATAGAACGCAACCAGGAGGTATTTGCCTGTTTCGTAGATTACGAAAAAGCGTTTGATAGAGTGAATTGGGAAAAACTAATGAGTATATTGCAGAAAATAGTTATAGATTGGAGGGAAAGGAGGCTAATCCGCGACCTGTACATGTCTCAGACTGCTCAGGTGCGGGTGAGAAACGGGGAGTCAGGAAGGGCAGTGTTAGGAAGGGGTGTAAGGCAGGGTTGCCCATGATCATCGTTGCGGTTCAACCTGTATGCAGATGAAATGATTAAAGAGGCTAGGAATGAAAGTGGGCTGAGAATTCGTAAAATCAGTTAGGTTTTCTTATAATCAAGCCTTAGATTGTCGGTCAGGCAAGGGGTTGCAAGCATTGCTTGGTGAATTGAAAATTCAGTGCGACAGGTATGGGATGAGAATCAATATTAATAAAACAAAGGTTTATCGATTTCCTAGAAAGAAAAAGGCCAAGCTTAACATTAAAATAAGAGGGCAAAAACTAGAGCAGGTAGAACAGTTTATGTATCTCGGTAGTGTTTTGGAACAGCACGGTCAAAGTAGTATGGACGTAAGGAGAAGAATTGCTCTAGGCAAAGTGGCTTTCCCAAGGAGGAGGGAGGTGATGACAGGGACTTAGAGTAAGGATGTTAAGAAAAGACTCATAAAAACTTTGATATGGAGCGTAGCTATGTACGGTGCGGAAACGTTGTCATTGAAGCAGGAGGATAGACGTAGATTGGAGGCTTTTGAAATGTTGGTGTGGAGAAGAATGGAGAAGGTGAAATGGACAGAGTAGAAAACAAACGAGGAAGTGCTTGGTATGGTGGGCGAAGAGAGGGGTTTGCCGGGAGCCATCCTATGGAGGCAGGAAAAGTGGATGAAGCGGGTGTTGACCGGCAGTGGGATGTTGAAAGCTGCAATTGCGGGGAGAATGTTCGGCAAACGAGGAAAGGGATGGAACAGGATAGGGATGTTGGACGGGATGAGGGGAGGAAGAAAGTGCTCAGAGATGAATAGGGACCTGATATAGAGTAGATTGATGGATTTTGTGTTTTGTTAGGAGTAATAAAATATTTGTTTGGTAGTTGTGTCCATCCAAAAACCTACCTTAACCTGTAGATTACCTTAAAAAAATATGTACAAACGTAGACAGACGCGTGCTGTGACGTATCATTGGAATTGGCATTAACCATCTTGATATGAATAAAATTACCAATATTAAACAACAATTCTTAGGTTATCTCATTGTAAGGTATTTCTGTTTCCATACATATCAATATGAGCAATCAGTCTTAGTCTTTGATATTAAGAAAAATATTCTTGACGGCAAATATAGATAAATTATGTTTCACAACAACTCGAACTATATTTTGATATTCAAATTCTTGGCTAGAATATATGGTTTAACTCTATAATTTTTTAGAGTCAAACTACAGAGTAATATTCAAGCTGAAATTATTTACGATGAACTGAAATTTACCTCGTTTAGCAGCTCTTTTAAGGACGTAGAGGTAATAGCAAATACGAATCTCGCTCAGTTGTACGACGATCACGCAAAAGTGAGAATCAGTACACGTATACTACATTATTCGCTTCAGTAGCCGTATTTTGTCACGCGCACTTGGTCAGGAAGAAAATGGACAGAATGAGCTCAATTGATGGACGGCCGTCCCCTTAGTCCATTGGGTGGCGCCCACCGAATCTAGACACCACCTCTCCCGTCCTGAGGGGCACCAACGGGGGCGCGGCAATCCCCTCTCCCCCTCCTATCTAATTGAATCCATCGCCTCTCAACCTCGCCGTCTCTACTCCAATGGCCACCGCTCCCCTCTCTTCGCGTCCTCGAGTTTCTAACCAAATGGGACGCCGCCATCATCATCTAACCGTCGCCACCCTAATCACAAGCTATCCCCTTTCCAACCACCCCATTCCAAGTCGCCAACTCCATCCCCCCCCCCAAACCAATCAACACCACCTCCCGATCATCCCCCTCCCCCCTCTTTCTCTCTCACACGCACACACACACATCTATTATTTAAAATTTGCGCAACAGTATTCGACAATTATTCGATCATCAATCCACAATTATTCGTGATTTAGATGTAGATGTAGATTTAATCGTTAGCTATATATTATTATTGGTATGATATCCCAAATGGGACTGTAAAAAACACCCATGTCCTTCAGTAGAGGAAAGTTCGCATAGGCTGATGGCTCTTCTTGGACTGAGGAGGCCACGACAACGTCGGAGATCTCCAAAAGCATAGGTGATAAGTGTCCAATGCAAAGTGGAAAACCATTATACTGACATACATGATAATGCACGAGGGATGCGTACAAGTATTGAGCTACAAAGTCATCCTCTGAGCCACTAGCTTTTGTTTTACATGCATGGTGTTTATTGTGATGGATGTTTTGGAGAGAGGTCTCCCATTGGGGTCACATCTTAGGCTTGAACCAATGATCCAAAATCCGTTGACATTGCCCGAAGGTCGTAAACTTGTGTGAAACTGTGGATGGCAAACCACACTACCTACAATTATTGATCTTTAGGCTCAGAAAGATAAGGGTTAATCTCCATCCACTCCTATCGAAACTAACCTTTCTATTGCGTACTCTGCTGATGATGACAGGTGAACCAATTTAAGAATCAGATCCGTACGATCGATCGGAAGAATCTAGGATCAACAAGTTGACGCCAGCATGGATTCAAAAAATTGAGACAATATCAAAAGGAATATTCACTATTAAGTTAATTCATGAGGTCGCCGTTGTAGCCATTCCTCCTCGTAATGAACTTGATTGCGGTGGGTTCTCGGTCTCGGCTTGATTCCCTATTAAAGAAAAAACTGAGAAAAAATGCCGTTAAGCCCCACACAACCCTCCTGCCATACTCCAATACCCCCGCACGTAAATAGTGTAAAATCCCCTTCTCAAACTCTTTGTCATATAGAATTGCCAACATTCTACCCAAGGATAAAGTCCGTGTTTCATTCTGCACTCCTTTTTCTATATCCAAAGCACTCATATTAAACAAAGACAAATTTGACATCGATAAACAGTGTGGTGTTTATGAATTAAAGTGCCAATGTAATGCGACTTATGTGGGGTAGACTGGACGAAATTTCGCCGCCTGTTAGAGATAAGGCGGGTACGATAAAAGTTGACGCAGGAAAGATCCAAGAAAGATGGAAGGAATGTATAGAAAACCTGTATAGTAAATTTTATAGAGGAAGTTCTTTGTATGGTGGGCGAAGAGAGGGTTCGGTTAGGAGAAATCCTATGGAGGCAGGAAAAATGGATAGTGGGGATTTTGACCGGCAGTGGGATGCTGAAGACTATAATTGAGGGGAGACTGTTAGGAAATTGAGGAGACGGAAGGATGCGATGAAGGTAGGAAGAAAATACTCAGAGATGAAGAGGGACCTGATATGGAGTAGGATTCTACATCTACATCTACTTAATACCCCGCATGCCGCCGCAAGGGCGTGTGGTGGGGGGTTTTAGGACACCACCCGTAATTTGGAAAAGAAAAGGAAAAAAAACCGCATGCAAAAACCACAAAATCATATATCCACAAAAAAAACATGGCAAACATTCATGCATGAACCCTTATACCCCACACACATGCAAACACTCAATCTACATCTTACAAACACATGCACCTGAAATTATACCTAACAGCTTTGCAGTGTTTAACTATGCTCCGACTTGTAAATTCAATGTTTTCAATATTTCTAAAGTGACTTCGGTTTCTTATTATTATGATTTCTGTATGTTCGGGGAAAGAATGAGTATTTGTACCTATCTGTCCTGGAATCTATCTCCCTTTGTTTATCTTTGCGGTCTGATGTACCTAAGTAGTGTGGAGCCATTATAATTCCTCCAGTGTCATAGTTAAACTCGTTTGTTCTCAACCTTTCTAAAAGTCTAAGCCTCGCTTGTTTTCTCCGCACTTCAAGGGGTTCCCAGCCTAAATCC
Organism: Hetaerina americana; assembly: GCF_022747635.1. Classification (NCBI taxonomy): domain Eukaryota; kingdom Metazoa; phylum Arthropoda; class Insecta; order Odonata; family Calopterygidae; genus Hetaerina; species Hetaerina americana. The sequence goes on along the minus strand of NW_027286986.1, from coordinate 675,007 downwards.
CCTAAGAGATCTGTCACACTTGTGTTCTTATCATAACAATTTTTAACGAATCTAGCGGATTTTCTCTGGACTTAATCTAATTCTTTTCGCCAAATTTTCTCCCAAGGATCAAAATACTTGCGGCTAATTCCAAATCAGGTCTAACTAGAGCAAAATAACACCTATCTTTAACTTTTTCATTAAATTTCCCCACCACCCGTTTTATGAAGCCAAGTTTCTTTAAAGCTGATCCGCATATTGTCCTGATATGTGCTCCCCATGAAAAGTGTGGTGTTGAGAAAACCCCCAAATATTTAACTTGATTTGCCGTAGTCAATACTGATCCCTCTTTTTTGTAGTTTATATCCTGTTTCTCGCTTTCTTTGTTCCAAAATTTCAAAACTGCGCATTTATCTATATTAAGTGTTAATCCCCATTTATTGCACCACTCCGAGATATTGTATAAGTCTCTAGAGAGTAGCTCGCGATCTAGTTGGCTCCTTATTTCCCTGTAAACCACCGTGTCTTCAGCAAATAACCTCAGATATCTACCAACGTGTGTGCTTAAGTCATTTATGTATATTAAGAATAGAAGAGCCCCTACTACACTCCCCTGGGGGACGCCCGAAGTTACATCTCTCTCCGTTCAGCACAACCCATCTATGACTACTTTTTTTGCGGTTTGAAAGGAAGATTTAAATCCAATTAATTATTTTCTCGTTGATCCCATAGTATTTAAGTTCATGTAACAATTTATAGTGTGGGACTTTGCCGAAGGCTTTTTTGAAATCCAGGAATGCTGCATCGACTTGTGTGTTGTTTTCTCCCGATATATACTTCACGAGATATATTCACGGTAAGTATATCGTGAATAAAGAGACCAAGTTGTGTTTCGCAAGATCTGCTTTTCCTAAATCCGTACTGGTTGTGGATTAGTATTTTCCTACTATCAAGAAATCTCATAATGTTAGTCACAATAATGTGTACCAATATTTTACAAGAGATCGATGTTAAAGAAATGGATCGGTAATTGGTTGCCTTATCCCTATCGCCGCCTTTATAGATGGGAGTTATATGGGCTTGCTTCGAGTCGCGAGGCACTGAGCCTTCTTTTATCGATTTTAGAAAAACAATATGTAAAAATGGAGCAATGTCCTCACCTAATTCCTTTAATACTCCAGCAGGTATTTCTTCCGGACCAGGTGCTTTGTGTGCTTTGATACTACGGAGTAGATGTACTATTCCCTGCTTGGTCAGTGTAAGATCGCTCATGTGTTCCCCGGGTGGGTGTGGAGGATCGTTCGGTGCGTTTGTGTTTTTGTTGTAGACGCTCTGGAAAAAATAGTTTAAAATATTTGCCTTTATCACGCTATCTGTAATGATTTCTCCATTTTCCGTCTTCAGAGAATGAACAGTTGGACGTTTACCCTGTATTTCCCTAACATAGGACCAGAATGACTTTGGATTTTCCTCAAGATATTCGCTTAGCAATTTAGTTTTAAAAGAGTGTAGTGCTGTGCGCATAATACTTTTCGTCTTACTACGACATTGTTTTAGTAGCTTTTTGGATGTATTCATATAAACTATATCGTTACTTTTTAAACTCTTTTTAAAATTTGACTGTAGCTTTCTTTGCTTTCTTAATGCCGATCTGACTTCCCCGTTGTACCATCTAGATTCCTTACTGTCGCTTTTCAGTTTGGACGGGATGTACGTCTTCATTCATTCGCGTAAAATATTTAAGAAGTTTTCAGTGCTTTTGTCTTGTATTCTGGTAATTTAATCTTTAAATATTCTCTTAGTCCGTTAAAATTTGCCTTGTTGTATAGGTATATTTTACGCTTTTCTTTGTTTATTTTGACGAACTTAGTTTTTAATTCTACAAGAATAGCCTTATGGTCACTGATTCCGTCTATTATTTCAATGTTAGTAATGATTTCGGGTGTAGAAGTCGCAAAGATATCTAGTATCTGGTTTGGCCCCGTGTTGGTGATTCAACAATTTTTCTAAGGAGTGTTTTGTGAATATATGAAGGAGTTCTTGGCATGAATCCCTGTTTTTTGCAGGTTTTCCTACGCAGTAGTTGTCCCAGTTAATTGACAGTAGATTTGTGTCACCAGCGATTATAGTAATACTTTTGCTTTGTCTGCTGCTGATAGCGGATATTTGTTCGTCGAGCTTGTGTAGGACATCTGTGTTAGAATCTGGGGGTCTATAAAATGAGCACACGAATAGGCTTCTGCCGTTGTAGTCCTTAATGTTGCACCAAACGCTTTCAATGTCATCTACATCTACAGCTACTTAATACCCCGCAACCCGCCGCAAGGGCGTGTGGCGGGGGTTTTTAGGACACCACCCGTAATTTAGAAAAGAAAAAGAAAAGAAAACCGCATTCAATAACTACCTAGCTGCCCGCTCTTCGGGGGTTCCATTGGTTTTTCCTGCCTTTCTCTTAATGACGAACCCCCCACCCTCCCCTCCCGCTGTTTCCTCCCCTGACACCCCTCCTTGTAGCTTGGTATATGTATTCCTTCCCCTTGAACTTTTCCTTACCTGATGATGATACAGTGTACCGAAACCATGGTCGAAATAAAGTTTTAACTGTGGAAAATTGCATCAAATTTTTTATTGTGTCTCGATTCCACAACATCACGCCTGACTCTTCACTTTTCCTATGAATATATGTTTAGCATTGATGCAAATGAGCTTTAATTTGGTATCAGTTCATCCTCTTTCCCGTAGCCCATTTCTTCACTTTTTCTGACCTATTCTATTGTACCCGAAACTTTTGCGTCATCTTTTTTTGTCATTAGATCGACGCCGATAATTAGCACTAGCATACGTCTGTCATACCGTAGGTTAAAATATCCAGAAACATTCGTTCTTGCACAGACAATTGAAGTCTCTACCGATATATTTTATACCTCGGTTTGTTTTCCTAGACAAAGATCAGTGCATGTCAAACTCGGTTTCAGACTGCAAATTTGATAGATGATATCGCTTTTCTATCATTCGGAGTTGTAATTTCTTTTTATTAACTACTGCAAATGGAGAAAGATTTCTGAGGTACCTCTTGTTATAATAGATTTGAAATTGATCCACTTTCATCATTCAGCTGAAGCTTACGCAAAATCGACCACAAATTCAGACGGTAGAAAAAATGCAGTAGAGATTGTTATTTTATTTTCTCAGAAATCAATCACTTTTGCAAATTGAAGTTTTGATACGTTTTCCATTTTTTAAAATTTTCACTTTAGGGTAAAATGATTTTTAACTGCGGTTCCGTTTGAAATATATCCTCCGGACATTTCCCCAATAGGTGGATATCCTGCTAAAATTCCTCTGGTGGTTCGAGACAACCTGACCTCTCAGTGTTCAAGATGATTCATCTAATAATTGGCTCTCACCTTCAAATCTGCCCGCCGCGAGTATGTGCCAATAGAACTCCCATTAAATGTGAGCAAAAGTGAAATCTGAGCGAAATGCATTAATGGAACCGAAGTAATATCGGGTCGTTTTACGCCGAAGGCTGTAATTGAGAGAGAGAGAGAGGGAACAGGGTCCTTAATTTTTTCCTCACTTTGAGGCATTCATTTCCTCTCAATGCACCACTTCCCCTCCAACTTTCGTGGTCGCCACAGGGAGAAAGACCGGATACAGCGCGCAGAGCTCCGCTTTAATGAATGCGACCGTTATATTTCAAAATCAGGACCTTAATACCCTGTCTATACTCACTTGTATTGTCTTTTAATTCGTTGTATGGACTCTTTCATTGCTTTAAAATGGCGCTCAGTCATATATTCCCGCGATATTGTCTCTCAGCAACATATATGGAATAGCTACATTTGCAACACTAGTATTCACTGCGTTTGGCGAGGTATGCGAATATGTTCCGATATATCATCAGCGTTTCAGCACACCGGGATGTATTTAATTACTCACTTGATAGAAGCAATGACATAAGTCTAGGAAAAGTGCAGTTACTGTGTAAGAATATTTCCTTCAGAATTTAAATTGATTACAAATTTTCGTTGATTTAATGACTAGCAGGAGTGTGTTGAAATCATTGAGAACTTCTGTTCCTATTATTATAAATTCGTCTTTAAAATAGAAGACTTAGTCGTGAACACATTTTATTTCATGAAATAATTAATGGCATCTTTTTTTAGGCTGGCAGTATACAGTATTGGCAGTATTTTATATGCAATATTTTTGAAGGTGCTCTCCTTAGCTTTCTTTGCTCTATGCTTGATGAAAGTTTCATTTTTTTGGCATTTTCAAAAAAATAAAGTTAATCATTCTCTTTTTATAATAGTTGGGATAAATTTCTTGAATGCAATAAAACACACTGATCGCCAATTAATGTCCAATCATTACAAATCTTCGCCTTGTTCATTTTCAGCCTTATTCGTAGAATCGATGGTAGGAGTTAAACGAAGAATATTAAAATAGGTGTTGCGTGGTTGGCGGACGAAACAAAAAATTAACCAATCCCATTCGAATGTAGCGTGCAATTCGTATCATGTTGATTTGAAAGTAAAAGCGAACGTTGGGTTCCCAAAGGGTTTTGAATTTTCCCTCGTCGCGTCACAGAATGTGATGGCATTTTCCCTTTAGGCAATTGACGCGCACTCTGGGAAAAAATTTGATTTTGATCAAATTTCTTGAACAAAAATTTTGATCCGCGATTGGTTCACTTTACGGAACTCCTTGCCATAAATTCTCAGAAAAAAATGTAAAGGGAGAAAATAAAAGATTTCAAAATAGTTGAAACACTGAATGAAACGTCCCTTTGCGTCTATTTGTAATTTTAAATGAAAACAATTCCTATGGTGCAGAAATGAAGTCTCAAAATGAATAATATGAATTTGACAAACCTACAGAACATGTAGTTGAAATATCCAGAAAATGCATGCATTAGCTTACATTTTTCATGACAGATCTTGTAGAATATTGTTATAAATTTTTATATGACAATAACTGGAGAATTTTTCATTTAGCCAAAAACTACTTCCAAAAAACAAGTTTTTTTGGTAATCTTGACGACTTTTAAGTCAATAATTTTCCAGCCATTTCCCCACCACCCGTTTTATGAAGCCAAGTTTCTTTAAAGCTGATCCGCATATTTTCCTGATATGTGCTCCCTATGAAGGGCGTGGTGTTAGAACAACCCCCAAATATTTAACTTGATTTGCCGTAGTCAATAATGAACCCTCTATTTTGTAGTTTATATCCTTTTCCTCGCTTCCTTTGTTCCAAAATTTCAAAACTGCGCATTTATCTATACAAAGTGTTAATCCCCATTCATTGCACCATTCCGAGATATTGTCTAAGTCTCTAAAGAGTAGCTCGCGATCTAGTTGGCTCCTTATTTCCCTGTACACCACCGTGTCGTCAGCAAATAACATCAGATATCTACCAACGTGTGTGCTTAAGTCATTAATGTATATTAAGAACAGAGGAGGCCCTATTATACTTCCTTGGGGGACGCCCGAAGTTACATCTCTACCCGTTGAGCACAACCCATCTTTGTTTTCCTTATATATATAAAATAAAATGTACTCTAGCAAACGATAATTACAAATTATTGTCTAGTTCAAAAATTGGTAGGGTAAAGGCAAGGGAAACAATGCATGTCTCTCATAAACTTCAGCTCTCCAATGTCACTTTTATATGCAAGTAGTTTCAAATTTCTTCATTTACAACTCACTGGGAGCTCCAATATGTTGAATTAGCTGCTACGTCTCATTACATAATCACTGGTACCACCATAGGATATCCGATTCCTTTCCTGGTGAATCACTTGGTTTACTACATACCAAATCAAAACAGCATCCTGATATAATCGGTGCAAAGCATATGTAGCAAATGATTCACATTATTTTTTCTTTCACTTCCTTTAAATTCTACAAGAATGAAAATATTAATAATGTAGATTTCATAATTGGTCAACTTTTCACACAACTGTGTGCATGGACAAAGCACTCATTTAGTCCCTTTCATAGGCATGGCTTTATTTCTCAAAGTGATTCCCGCATTAAATAATATTCCATTCTTCGGTCTTCTATATTCTTCTGTCTTCTATAAAAATAATATTCCATTCTTCGGTTTTTGGAGCGATTCAACTCATGCGTGACTTCGGAGTTTGTAAACAGTCTCGCCGTCCTTCCGAAACAAATTTTGATTTCTGGCCCGAGCATATTTTCTACGCTGGGACTCGTGACCATTTCATCATTCGATGATGACGCCCATTAAGGGGAGCAGTGGCCGCGAAACAAATGAAATACAACGCAGGGCGTTTACTTTGCAATCTAATCTCGAGGAAATTCCGCCGAGGAAAAGAGTCGCAGTCAAAATACATTGGCATCGTCTCTTTCTTATATTTTATCCCTACGTGACATCTCAATCTTCTCTTTGATCCGCGGCGTTTGTTTTCGTAGCCCCCCCACAAACGAATTTCAATTTCAACGGCCGGCGGTTATCCAGGTGCATGGGATAGAATTAAAGGGTGATCCGAGGGAAGGGACTGTTGATTGGGGAGTGGGGGCGGTGGGAGGGAGTGGGGGGAGGAGGAGGGATGTTGGAGACGGGAGATGAGTGCTGCGGAGGGATGGAGGGAAAGCTGGCTTTAGGGTTCTCGGAAGACGCCGTCGGAGGACGGAGGGTGTCCGGAGGGCGAGAGGAAAGTGTGCCGGGGTGGTTGGTGATGTAGAGGGGGGGAGGGAGGGAGGGATGATTTCCGCCGCAGTTGTGTTGGAGTAGTGTAGTGAAAGAGGTGAGGCAAGAAATGAATATCGGAGGGAAATATAATCCTATCGATGGGTGAGTTGAAGTATCGAGAGGATTGGCAGGCGAGGAATATACAGATAAATGGAAGGCCACGGAGACGGAGATTGGAACAGATTATGGGGGACGCATAACGGTTCCATATATAATGCCTGGAGGGGGTGTATAGGGAATAGAAGCATCAAAGTTGACTAAACTAGATGAGATTATCGGGTGTTCAATAAATTATGTGCATGGTAGCATGAATAAGAATCTCGCCCATGCCCTAGCGGGCGATGATTTCATGATCTACGACAGATTCCCCTGCTCAAAGTGTGTGAACCCAAGGCATTGGTTGTTTTTCTTCTTGTGCGTGCAGAGATCTTGGATTTGCTTTGGACAGAAATGGAGTTGTTGACGCTTATCTCTACATTCACGGATTAAGGATATCTGCAGGGTATAGGAATAATACACTTTAACTCTGACAGTTGTAGAAACCTTGCTTAGTTCACAATCAAAACTAAACCTAATTGATGGAAACCCCAATGGCTGCAAACGATGTGATATCCATTATTTTTTACATTGAAACCACATGTTTATTCAACGTTACGCAATGCCACATTGTGCCCCTTAACCCCAAGTTACCGGCACTCAACTATAATACATGAATCTGCGTGTGAAACGTACGCAAAAATAGACATTCTTACGACGCTGTAATGAAAAAAATGATAGTTTGGGAGCTAAGAAATGAAATATAAAGCGTATATGGAATGCTGTGTATCAGAAATAAATGAAATCGCTGAAACAGAATTACACTCGGATGTGTTTTTGAAAGTAAACGTAGAGACGACAGCATTCCTCTCAAATAAATATTGCCTAGGCTCCAGTTGGAATTTAGGAATTCGAGAATCATGGCGTTCGTTACTTATTTATACATTCTCTTTAAGTAATTATTTCACTTGGATTCATTGAGGTAGTCATACTGCATTATCTATGTACAATTATCAAAATGGTATTGAAAATGAGGATTTTTACTTCGATGAAAATGTTCCTTTGACATCCTTACCAATATTATAAATCGAGAGAAGAATCTACTTAGAAACTCCACATGACATAATTAGTGTTGAAGCGACTATTCTTATACATTTATAAAGGCTAATCTACGAGTATTTTCAATCAATTTAACATTTTTCATAGATCTTATGAAAGTTAAGTTCATTAGCACAATATAAGAACCATTGTGATACGAGGGTCATCCGGAAAGTAGTACCCGTTCGTGAAATAAAGACACAAAAGTAAATATTAACAAACATAAAAAATTTTATTTGAAAGAGGATACTTTAAACTACTTCTCAACATAATCTCCAAGCAAATTAAGGCATTTGTCATAACGTGTGACAAGTTTCTGTATTCCTGCTGCATAGTCCTTCGCCGCCAGCTCATTGAGATACGCGAGGGACCCATCTTGCACAAATTTTTGCATAATGCAGATGGTGTTTAACAATTTCATGAACAATTGTTCGAGAAACATTGGGAAAATGCTCACAGATGTCATCAATTGTGACGCGCCGATCGTTCCTCACGAATTCGTCAACTGAGCTCACCAGTTGGTCTGTAATGACAGACGGTCTCCCCGAACGCTCATCGTCGTGTGTGTTCCCCCTCCCCATGTTGAAGTTGCGACACCACCGCCGAACAGACGACTCGTCCATTACATTGTCTCCATACACCTCCTTTAATTGGCGATGAATATCACATGGGCGAACGTTTCTTGCATTGAGGAATTTAATCACTGCCCTCACTTCACAACTGGCGGCGTTCTCAATTTTTTTAAACATTGTAAACAATCACAGAAACAACACAGGCAATGCTAGCGTCACGCAACTTGGCTCAGAGAAGGCAGACAAGCCACTGAAGCTATCTGACCTCGTCCAGCGGCTACTCGCGTCGTCAGCACTTCATGCGGCACGAACGGGTACTACTTTCCGGATGACCCTCGTATTTTCCATACTTCTCAAAGATGTCACATTTGAATATGCTAAAACTATTAGGTAAAATTAATATATTTTATCAAGTAACTTTGTAAATTTGATAGGTTTTAAATTTCTTTATTTTTCATGTCAGATGAAACTATAGATGCACCGTAGATAGATGGATTAACCATTCAGTGCACCTTAATTTGTTTCACAAGTACAAAATTCTAGTACCTATATCAACATGAATATGAATGCATAGAGAAAAATAATTAAGCATTATTTACTCGTAAGGAACCGAAAAAAAATACTATTATCAAATGAGCTGCTAATCCCTATCGGGCTCGAAATCCTTCATGGAGCATTTTTCTGGTGCTTTATTATAAAGTATTAAGGAATTGTTATACTGAATTTATAATGGCTTCACTCGCTGTGATTTTCACTGTCTGAGCTTAAATTTAATCGAGCAAAAGACTACGCATTCTACTTTGTAATAGCCATATGGAAATGAAGATAACGTAACATTTGCTGTGGAAATGAAAAGTATTTACAATGACAAATTAAAATGCTTATGCACCACATCAAATTTGGTATCAATTTCTAATCCTTGAGTGGAATTTCAGCCTGCTCACCTAGCGCCCAAAGTGACCAACATAAGCTTACGTTGCTCTAATTAAAAGGCATGAATATTTTTTACATTTTCCTTTCTCCCTCTAATCTGCTCATGGGAAACACAATAAAAAGTCCTGGGACTGTTTTGCTTTTAAAACTCCCATCCATCGTTAATTAGCAGAAAATAATTGGTTCACGGAGTGAACATCTGCCGTGATCAAGCTCAGTCATATGCTCAGTCATGGTCTCCCATTGTAATGTGAGACCCGTTCAAAAAATAATGAAATCTTATTATGTAAAGAGAAAGAACTTTAGGCTAACTATTTGATAAATTTAGTTGATCGTTTAATAATTGTCCTACTTCATTATGCCAGCTCTATGCGCACATGTTTGAGCGCGTATCTTACCCTTGCATAATGTTGGCCAACATAGTGAGCATAAATTTTAAACTGATCTAAAATCAGCTTATTGGGTGTATCCTGCTAAATGTAAGAATTTTTACTGCATTGGAGCCTTTTTTTCCGAATTTTTTGTTTGGTATCTATGTGGGCGTTGCATTGCTTATGGCTGAAAGAAATAGCAAAAAATTGAAGTTAGTTCTAACCCAGAAAAGATTTCCAAGATATTTTGAAAACCGTGAAGTTCATTGATTCATTCGTGATACGTTCACGTGGCACGTTCGGTATTTTTATAGGGTTGTGACATAAATATCAATCTGGGACTTCGCAAGTATTTGATATATTTCACATGGTGGAAATCAACTGACATTGAACATGAACATGCGAAAATGAAGTGCGACAGGACATGCGGACGTTTAATACAATCTCCAAACTTTCCTCCATTTCCCGGAAAAATCTCCTCCTTTATTTTCGGAATACTGTTTAAAAGTAAATAAAATGTCACCATAATATACTCAATTCATGATATAAATAGAGGTTTCTATTTATTTATGGTTTGCTAGTACAATGGAGGAAAATAATTAGTTATAGTCTGTTCATATTCTTATCAAAATAATAAACTTAATCTCGTGCTTCGTTCTGAAGTAAAGGAGTTTGGAATCAGTGAGTTTATGTTTATTTTAATTACGAGTTTGTTAATTAATTTTCATTTTAAGTAAACCACAACAGTTTGAGAACAGATTACGATATTCTGGAATGTGGTAATATTATTTTCATTACAATTGTAAAATTTCTGAAAGTAAATGAACGTATATTTCTGCTGCATCTATATCACAATAACTTCATCTATGTACATCTCCACAACAGCGTTCAAGCCCTTCGCAATCACATGTATGGCTGTCTCATGGCAACAGCTAAACATGTAGAAATAGCAGTTCATTAATGCATTTGAATATACATGTATAACAACAAATATACAAAAACACACTTGATTTCTACCTTATTTATACGTCGATGCGGTAGATAATTATTGCAGATCTGTTCAAATAGACCTTGGTTTGATACAATTATTAGTAATAGTGATATGCCCATTCAAAATCAAAATCGATGTCAAAAGTTGCATAAAAGACGAACATGAATTGTAGGCTTCTCTTTTTAGACAGATGCTTCTGACTTTACCTTAGGAAATTAAATTAAATATTATACATGATTTATTTTTACGTTTCAATACGGTTCTATGATATATATATATATATATATATATATATATATATATATATATATATATATATATATATATATATATATATATATATATATATATATATATATATATATATATATATATATATATATATATATATATATACATATATATTAATTTTTTACTTGCTATTCTATTATATATCTCTTACATCATGTCGTCAGGAAGCTGATATAATACCTTATAATATTTTATCTCTGTTAAGGACTCAATTCGAAGTAATAAACATGTAAAGTGACGTGTCGGTGACATGCTGCATTAAAACTGAAACCGCTGTGTAAGTAAATCACGGGATGCGTATCTGGGACGACTGGAAGGATTTCTTCTTTCCAGACTGGCGACAAATGTTTCAGCCCGATATTATCCCTGGGCATTGGTGGATGGCCGTTTAACGTGGCCTTCCTTATCCGTCGGCACATGTCCCATTCCGACGCCGCTCACGACCCACTGCGGCGAGTACTCCGGCGAGGGCTCGAAGGAATCGCTGAGGCAAGCCCGGTCCATGAGGAGGATCTCCATGTTTCAGTGTGGTTCACCGCTACCCACGATTGTCTCCTTGCATGCTCGCACTGCAGATATCATTATGGTATTGCGCCGTACCTTAATATTACGTGTATTTTAAATTTTTACGTATTAAGCATTCATATTTTTTCTAAATATTTAAGTATTAAGTCATTATAAAATTGAAATGTGAACAGTTTTTATAAATCGCAAAGTGGAAACGTTCAAATCCATATTTTCCGAATAAATGATTTTGACAGAAGAATAAAGTAATCTACCTGACATAAACAGCCAGTGATCTGCATTTTTTCCCGAGCATTATCTTCAACATGCGGGCATGAAATAGCTCGGCGTTGGTGTGTTTAATTAATTAAATTACTGCCGCGCACATATTCCATGAAGTGAAACATGCGACCATAGCTATCGCTGGACGAAATCATTTTTTAACTGAAAATAACCAAAACACCCGTCTTCTCTCACTTAGCATGCACATATGAATCGGTTAATTACTCTCCACCTGCATGAAAATTACCACCTCCATGATAAAGCCACGCCTTGGGAAAAATACGTCAAATGGGCTACCGAAAATGTCAACACCGTCACCTTTAAGAAAATTCTAAATTTTTTTGATTTTGGTATACAAATTATGGTAAACCTATAATTTAAAATCAGAGGAAACCTTTTAATAGAAGTAGGAAGTAGTTAGATTTAATAAAAAGAGGAGAATTTAAAAATATAAGAAAACAAGTGGTTTAGGGATCTTGCTTGAACGTTTCCTGCCGATTAATTCAATGAAAATGATACAGTTAATAATCAAAGAAAAAATGGTTGTATCGATTGAAAGTCGAGCGTTGGCATATGTTGCCTTAATAGCAAAAGTGGATCGCTTAACCTATTCCCTGTTAGCTAAATTACGTTTGTATTGAATGGTCTTAATATGTCAATCAACTACGGAGAGAGATGCTCATTGCAAAATTACTCGACTATTTGCAATTCAATTCTTTCGCAAGGCCTTATATTCAGTTTGCATTCATGAGCTGTAACGCAGAACATGTAACGTGTCAGTAGACTAATAATATCATCTATCGTATTGATGAAGTTTCCTCGGGTCTTCCACCGGTTCATAGGTTCCCTATTGGCAGACGTTTCGATGCTCGACTCGTGCATCGTCCTCAGGGTAGATGAGTTAAACTTCATCAAGCAAATACGCCGGGAAAGCACCAGATCTTACATCATTATATATTAACCAAAAACGCAGTATTTAACCCCAAGGTCGGTTTGGTAGGCGATGGTAGAGTTCACCCAGTATTAAGCCCGACAGCGTGTGACGGGGGGCCAGTTCCTTTACCTGTGCCGCTTATGGTTTCCCAGGAAGACCTGGTACCCGAAAAATGACTTAGCTTGGGTGGAGCTGCAGGAGCCCAGAAACTTGTCCAGGAATCAAATCCGGAACCCTCCGGTTAATAGTCCAACGCTCTACCCCCTGGTCTACCACGACCGGATTATCTATTATAATGGTAATATTAATTCTTCCTGAATGACCATTGGTGGTACTCTCTATCCGCCAGTGATTAAGTTCTCGTTGAAAAATTCCAAAACATAATTCCTCGATTGGTAAACTTTCGGCTCCCTGAAGGATCGATGTTAAAATTCCGGTTGGATATTGCCCTTATACTCCGGTTAAATTTACTGCATCGATTGATGATATTATTTTTCTTTGCCTCTCTGATGGCTTCCCACTTGTCTTTACAACAGAAAAAGTACCACTTTTCTGAAAACGGCGAGGTACCATCCGTGTAAGATGGACCACGGCGCGCCTTGGGCGGGGACTTAATTGCGGGGTGAGTGGCCAGAGGAGGTCCCTCTTCAAGATTAACGCGGCTTGAAATTGAAGGGAGCCTCTACGTGGCGCCACTGACTTGGCGTGGAGGTTTGGGAACATACCGATTCAGAGTTTGGGAGAAGAGAAACGGAAGGAAGGAATGAGCATTTTGCGGATGGAGGTGGAGAAAAGGGTTGGTTGGGGCTTGGTTTCCCTTCCAGGATCTCACAAACACACGGGCACACACGAGGGGGTGGTACTCGCAGGTGTTCGCTTTTCGCTCAATTTTACTGTGTGGGCGAACTCTCCCTGCGACCGTTCAAATCTTTCCCGGGATGCAGGCCGCCGCCCGGTCCATGAGCCCAACCCGGCCCCTCCACCCCACGACCCAAACCTTCCCGCCCCTTCTGCCCCCATTAGGGCTCCGGTGCCCACCCACCTCGATGGGATACGTGAGCCAGACGCCAAACTGCTCGCAATGGCCTGAAAGATTGCTCCCGAGCAATTTCCATCCCCGTCTCAGGGACCAGACGCTCGCCGGATATAATCGCGACCCCATTCCCTTCCTCCCCCCTTTCACCTCACCGCCGCACACGACCCCGTCTGCGGCGAAGGGCGGAGGATGACTTCTGGGTCCGGCAGCGACGTTTGCGCTTAACGATTCCCCGAGTAACGCATCCCCCTTCCTCGGAGGGCCTCCCTCCTCCTCCTACACCCCCGCTCTCCTTCCCCCTTCTCCTTGAAGGGAGAAGAGTGTGCGAGATCAAGACCACTTTCACCCGGACCCCGCTTCGGGAGCCGTCTGCAAAATCCGTTTTAACCCTCCCGCTCCCCCCCATTCTATTCAGTTCGTTCCCGCGGCGGTGAAATCGGCCCGCGCTACCTGGGAGGGCAACATTGGAGTCGGCCATCCGTTCCCCCATCGGGGTCCCGTTCACGTCTCCCGCCCCACCGCGGGGCGGATCCGAAACGGATTATAATCGCCCGCGCAAGATTCTCCTTTTAAAGAACACTGTGAAACTGCGGAAACGGTATAAGCACGACAGCAAATTCGAGAAAATGCCCTTAGCTGTTAAAAAAAAATTTAGGGAGATAGCGGAAGGTCTACCGTATTAACTTTGCAGTTGAACCATATTAGTTAATTCATTTTTGCTAATTAAACTTCACTTTGTTGAATTTTCCTAGATTTTCGTACATGCACTCTTGAGTTTTTCTTTCGTTATAATTTCATGTATTCAATCTGATGAGTTGATGGTACCATTAATAAAGTATAATTTACAAAAATATCTGAATTAGAAATTTAAAGATGAATACTGTCTCCTAGCTAACATGGATGGCAGCTAATAGTTTGCTACGCTCTCACTATCAACCGTGTTTGCATGCAGATAAACGATACTATCGTTGTAGAGCTAACCGGTATTTGATCTTTCTCTTTGGTCCAACACATTGCGAGTATGAAAAAATCACATTTGAGTGAATTTCTTCAACAAAGATATCACTATTTGAGCATGAATCATTTATTAGACACAGCTATCAATTATTTTTTGCAGAAATTATGTCCCTGTTCAAGAATTAATAAATTTGGAGAGAGTGGTATTGGTATATTGGTGATTACATTCTGCAAATAATTTATTGATAATGTTTGTATTACGTTCCAAGATAATTAATGTCCTCCGATAATAAATATTATTTACTCTTTGTCTATTTACAAACGTATATTGTTTTGATGATTTTTCTAATTGGATTTCAACATTCCCTGAATATAGAGATGCTTCACGTTTGCGTAAGATAACCATATCATTGGCCATATGTATGGGAATGATTTTCTTTCATCTTCCGATCCAATGGCACTAATTATATTTTATCGGAGCACCTTGTTGAGAATTATACCTAATTTTTGATGTCTTTTATCGAATTGTATACAGGTATAACTTAACTGGTGAATATCTCTCAATGTACCTGCATCACAATGAAGAAGTAAAGTGAGAAAGAAATCAGGAGCATCGAAGAAGTGATATTCTTCTATCTGCTCATCACGTTTTCCGAATAGCCTTTTAAAAACATCTCGTAGCATGTCCGCCGCATATTTTCCACTTTTCCTCAAGAAGTATAATCGGATTTGCAATAGCGGCGCCTGTGCTAATGACTGTCCGCCTGACACGAAGAGCACGGTGTTTGCCTAGATCCAGGGGGCTCATGTTCTCTTTACTTTAGAACGATTTTAACGATATATCCAAAGCGTGTCGATACATTTGGCTTATGGAAAATTTTGGCATGAATAATTTTTAGAAATTGACGCAATTATGGTGATTAATTATCGATAATATAACAATACGGACTATTCGAAATTTGGTTGGGTATTCAAAGAAACTTTTATGCCACTTTAATTCCCCAAAAATGCCCATCATTTTTTTAAGCGAAAGATATCTCTAAATTTGAACGCACTAAATATAAAAGTCTTTGTTCCAAGAAAACTAATAAACGTTTTCACTTTCCATTAATACTACAGCATACATTTTCACCTTCAAAAAATATAAATATCAGAGTCATCTAAAATGTTCAAGTATGTACGAAACGCAACTGAATGTTAAAGTGAATTCTCGGTATCCAAAACATACTATGAAGAAAATACGACGAAACTATCGTACGCCAGTCCTATGAGAGGATAAAAAGTTATATTTTTTTACTTGTATTTTCAAATCAATAATGACTTTTATTCACGTGGAGAAAACTGCACATGAAAACAAGATCAATAAGTTCTTAGTCTGAATAACGGAGTTAATTTAGCTTAATAAAATGTGTTGAAATATATTTATTCTTTTCGTAACGTTCTATCACACGTTGAGTGATAATTTTCCGCACGAAAGTCTAATCGATTCAGACTGGAGCGAATTCCATCGAGTCGTTATTGGGACAAATCATTGCCCACCGTAAGGGATGCAGAATGGCACGCAGACACGACATGTTATCGATTTCAGGCAAACAGCAAAAAATGGTCGAAACGGCTAGTTTCGTATGCAACTGGAGAAGGCCTCGATTGCTCATTTGGTGGCAGCGAAATTGACACTCGCTGCGGCAATTTGTTTTGCGAGTGTTTCGTGTTTTGCTCTGGTTCGAAACATGACTTTGTAGATTAACGACCCGTGCGCCTGGGTTACAGAGGGATGTGCTCTCCAAGGAAATTGCATTCGGAGGAGAACAGTCGGTCTGCAATCACACCTGAAGGAGACGTTTTTCAGAAAGTACAATTTGAGCTTTAGGAAGTTGAAATCATGTTTAAAGAAGTAATGTGTCCAATTCTTGACCAATTCAAATGTCTCTAATAATTCGAGATATTTTGGAGATAAAGTGATGGGTTTTAACAGATCGTGGAATAATTATTATTTCATTAGAATATATGACCGACGGCATTTTATCAATTTTCGAGGAATTATCGACGTTCAACATGGTTTGTAAAAATAAAAATTTGGAAAACTGCATGCGCCATTGAAATCATTTATAGCCGCATTATCAAGTCCTAAATGCAAAGATAAAAATTAAGAAAATTTTAATGCATGAGTTATCATCCGCAGAAATCGGAATATACTTTATAGTGCATAATTGCAATGAGCAGATCTGTGGTTTAACTAATAAAGAGGTACTGAATTTAAAATCATGTCAGTTATTGAATCTTTTAAGACCTTTTTGCTACTAAATTCAGAGTTTTTCTCGTAATTTATGAAGCATAGCATAAATATCAAAAATATTATCTAATATAATAATCAAAAAATGAGAGAAAAATTAGAATAATAATTGGTGCAAACTGAAAAAAAACTAAATATTATTACTATTGAACGTTGGATTCTTGTTTATATAATTAAAATCAATTATTATAGCTAATAAATATTTAAATGAATGCCATCGTTGTTTGACTTTGAATATACTTCCATATTTGTGTGGTAATACATAAATCGTGCCTAGTTTTAAAAGCACTGAAAATATTATATAATTAATACTTTTTTCTTCTTTTCAGGTAAATATGATTCTCCATTGCTCTTCTGGTCATCTTATGCCCGTTGAACATGTGAGTACAAATTGTAGTAACGTGGAGTAGTTTAAGTTATTACATGCGTTTTACTTCAGGGGCCGAAGATTATTCACTTGCTAATTTTGACGCTTAGTGTACATTTGCTTGACAATCATTTTATGGAAATTTGTATGTTTACCAAATTTTACCCTACCGGACGCAGGAAGCAGTTTCGGCGCGCCATCTACTGCACGTTCGTCCATTTCCTCAATGCTGAATGCCGGAATGTGTTTATATTTCATATGAAAAATTGCAAACAGCCAGTACGTTGTCTGAGTAATATCATTTAGCCGGCGTTAAAGAGATTTAAAAATTGAGAAAGATAACCTGTTCAAGTTATGTAATTCTCCTATGAGTGCCAAAAGGATTTCCGCCAGCAAATAAGTATTGACGCCCTTTGTATAGCATTGATAAGCACCGTAAATTAGTTTTGAGGTTATCCATGTTAAACATGATCTTCGCAGTTTTCTACACATGTATTTGGTGTCGGCAAAACAAGTTTAATTAACATGTACGGAGCATCTCAATGTGCTCTTGGCAATGCCACTTTTCACGCATAGAATTGATAGACATTTGAAAATTTTCACCCTAAGTTGAAGATTTGATGGCACAATGCTAACTCAATTATTACTTCATTAAGTGCAATTCTCGTATGTTTGAAAACCGTTCAAAGAATCAACGGTTTCCTGCAAATCATGGAAAAAATTACGCATAACAAGTTTATCTAAAATTTGTCAATTTTTCACAGAGCTAACAGAATTTTTTTGAGGCGTATTCATTGCCCCGGGGATCGTCAAAGCAAATTACGGAAGCTACGATCGAAAGCCATGCATCGTATCTATTCGGATTGTCGACTGGCGTACAAAGAAATTTCTTGAGCATTCACAGCGCAAAAGAAGCGGCCTAATACTGGGCAAGAGTACGTTGAACGAGCAGGAAATATGGTCAGGAATTTTTGGGAATGGTGTGCGCACACTATATAGAGAAGCCTCATCTCTGAAGGATCTCTTCTCTGTTTAAATTAATAATTTATTTGTCTTTTTAATTTTTATTGCACCGTACTGTTTTATCGAAAGCTTCTCATTTACCTTCTACCTTCACAGATGACACAATATTAAGTTTTGCCTTGATAATATTCCCCTTGTGACCTCATTGCGAGATCCTAGGCTTCCCTAGCATTTTTTTTCACCCGATAGTTTTTCAGGTGCTTTCTGCCGCTCTTTTACAAGTTTTCTTAGTGTGTAATTTGTTTGTTGCAAAGGTAACCTATGCATGCTCAACACAAATGGGTGTAATACCACCCTGAAGCTCTTTAAAAAAATCACCGATCCCGCCGTCTTGAGAGGTTGTCCAACGAGTTGGAATAGGTTTTAGACATTCCCTACAAATTATTTCACATATGCTGAAATCTTGTCGAATATTTACGACGCCTTTTTGCACTCCTTGTTGCCTGCGTCCTAACTTACTTTAGCCCTCTGCTCTTTTCACCCTCACCCTTTTATGCAGTCCAAAATGACAATGTTTTCTTCCCTCTTTCCCATTAGACCATCATTTTTCCTAACATCACATCCCACTCACTACCTCTCAGCATCTCTCTCATCCCATACTACTGTCTCCTTCGCATTATTTCTCCTGCATTTCCTCTCTCCTCCCATTTAATGTAGCACTTTCTTTCCGTCCGCGTGAAACTCATTTTCTCCACCTACATTGCAGTCTTTACTTCAGGTAATAGTCATAAAAGGATACATTTTCTTGATATGTATTTCTTCTTCGGTTTCTATTAATACTCTAATTTTACTCCGAGCTACTGACTGTATACTTATACGGTCAAACTGAGCTATTTTATTCCCTCTACGTAAGAATGGTCAGAATAA
Organism: Hetaerina americana; assembly: GCF_022747635.1. Taxonomy (NCBI): domain Eukaryota; kingdom Metazoa; phylum Arthropoda; class Insecta; order Odonata; family Calopterygidae; genus Hetaerina; species Hetaerina americana. The sequence goes on along the minus strand of NW_027286986.1, from coordinate 655,753 downwards.
GAGAGATTAAGTTATGTTATCCATTTCAATATTGAAGAAGTTTTTGACTTATTTGTTTATGTAATAAATATCGGTTGTAATAATTCAATCAGCAACGTAGTTTAACTTTCCTTTGTCTGTGCCCTGCTGTGGTAAATACATTTTTCTACGCATATGTCTTTTCCATGAAAGCTCACCGAAGTACGAGTACGTAAACCGCTTTTTAAAACCCATTTATGTAAATTATTAATTCAGTCTTCAGATACTTTATTCCAACCAGTTGCCATCAACAGAACTGATCTCATGGAAAAAAAATATTTTTCTAAATGAGAATGATGACCTCACTCCAAGTTGAGCTTTAGTTTCATTTCAGTCAGTCCAAATAAATGAGTAAGCTACTTAGAGGTCCTAGTGAAAAATTTAGTCTCTCGACAAAATTTAGAATCAAGTATTTTTGTCATTACTAAAAATGTCTTTGCGTTTTTATCTGAATGATTAAGGTAGAGTTCTATTGATTTTTATTCACAGGAATTAATGCAAAATTATATACCGTATGTAAAAATATGAATTTGTAAACTAGGATTAAGAAGTTACTGTTTTCTAATTTCATTAAATTTATTCTAATTTACTTTCCAACATTTTTACGCTGTAAGAAAATTTACTAAATATTGACTTTCATTCGCTCTGTACTATTTTATTTGTGGACGCAATTTGTGCAGTAATTTATCAACTTCAATTCCCAGCCTTTTCCGAAAAAAAAGGTTTAATTCAACCTGTTGTCTAATTCGTCGGGCCCAATGGAGAGGTTCCTATGAGTGAGGCCTTTTGAGCGCTAATCGACGTAACCGTAATCTTTAATCACTCGATCATGCGAATCATTTTATATTAATGAAAAGTGAAAATATCCCATGATAATAGGTTTTCCCTATACGCTTTCAATTACGTTCAAAATATTTTTTTCGATTAATGAAAGCTTACGCTTTCAACAATTTTCCTGCATATCCGTCGAGTTGCTTCATATACTTAAGTTGGCAATCTGCTCACTCGCCATTACAAGCGCCTGGTTAATTACTTGCTATTTTCCTCTTCCACTTAATTACGCACTCTATTGCTCACCGACTTGCTCACTCGCTGACTTGGTTTTCCCCTCGCCCTCCACCCCATCCGCCCTATATATTCCGCACTTTTAAACCCGCACCTTTGCATGGCATATATATATATATATATATATATATATATATATATATATATATATATATATATATATATATATATATATATATATATACATATATATATATATATAATATCTTCGAAGTGGAACGCTCATCGGCGACAAACAAATATATAAAAACACAGATGTAAATTTTTAGAATATAGAGACACAAAGAAAGGACACTCACAATTTGTTATTTTACGTTTCGACAGCACGGCTGTCGTCTTCAGAATCAGAAGACGACATATATATAGTATATAAATATACACACACACATACATGCATATAGTATAGCCCCTTTCTACCTCATTTTGATGTTATATTAACATTAATTTGTACATATCCTTCCCTCTCCGCTATTCCTTCCCATACTGCTCTCCCTTCACTTCCAACGCAATGACGCACACCGTCCCCCCTCGCACTTACCCTAATCTCGGTCCCTCGCGCGGATATTGCTCTCCCATCTTGCATCTTCACCGTCTCAACTCCCCTCCCCGCCCGTACCGCCCTCCCCCTCTCCGCCCACCCGCGCCGTAGCAGATTGCCTCGGTGCATGCGGCCGTTCCCATCGGGAGGGGGATAGAAGGCCCCGGAATGGAGGAGAGGAGAAGAGGAACGGGGGCTTGTGGTGTGCCCTGCCCTGGGGGTTGCTCCGGGGGAGGGAGGCGAGATGGGGGTGAGATACGCCGGCGGCGCGACGACTTGGGGAGGGGACGCCGGCGAATGCCCTCCCTCCCTCCCTTCCTTGCCCCTCCACCCCCCGGGCCTCCTCTTTCCCAGAAGCCCCCTCCTGATGTGGATGAGACGCCGTGCATACTCGCTTATTCAAATGAAGTAACGGCCCACGGTACAAAAAACACTTTATGCTCCCCAGGGAAACCCCAAATTAAATTTCCTCTGGAACTTTTTTCATACTCCAACATTTTGGGGTTTTTCAGGATAACGCTTCCGTATTGTCATTAAAAAATGCGTTAGGTTGTTTTTTAATGCGTATATGCGTGCATGGATGCACTCAGATATATATATATATATATATATATATATATATATATATATATATATATATATATATATATATATATATATATATATATATATATATATATATATACTCATGGCTATGACTGCGCACAGCCATGATTGAGGGGAGTAATATTTCTTCCATAGCATACGGGCCGGGTTATCAATGGCTCAGCATTTTGAATGAGTTAATGTCATTCCGCCATCGTATTTAATTCACGATTTCAATTTCTTTTATTCCTTAAAGGAGAAGTTGTGTTACGAGTTTAACCTAGACGGGTCATCTATATAGACTCGAGGGTCGTTTGAAATTTTGAATTCCGAAATATCTCGCATTATTCTTCCTGTCATGGGCACCCTTGCAACGGCCGCTTCGGAAATGTATATTCATCAGCGACAATGTACAAGCAAAGTGGTGGCGATGACCTGGAGTACTCCTATCCTTAGGTAATAATTACCTTGCTAGAACCTGAAAATTATTTACACGGAAGTTTCTTCTAACACTGCACTCGTGTAGTTCCAGGGTCGCACCCAAAAGTGGTAGGACTGATTTTTTTACAAAACTTTTATTGACGATATCTACATCTACATCTATACGACGATATACTTACATCGACTTAATAATTTTCAAAGTATGCTCCTTGAGCTACTACACACTTAGTTTAATGTTGCTCCCATTCCCCGTACGCCCGCTGGAAATTTTCTTTGGGGATGCCGTTGATGACCGTCGTCGAAACCTCTTGAACGGCCTTAATCGAGTCATAACGTCTTCCCAGAGCTGTCTTTTCATCAGGGGGAAGAAGAAAAAGAAGTCCGGTGGTGCCAGATCGGGAGAATAGGGCGGGTGTGGCAACGTGGCAACGCCATATTTGGCCAGGAGCTGTCTGACTACGAGGGCGCCACGGCAGAATTTTCGGCACCATCTTGGCGCAAACCTTGCGCATGGCCAAATCCTGTGAAATAATGCGTTGGATGCAGACAGACCCAACTGGTCTGCAATTTCTTCACTGGTTAAGCGTCGGTCTGTGTTCAGCAGTGTCCTCACTCTTTCCACATTCGTGTCGGTTTTTGCCGTCGACGGCCGTCCGGAGCGATGGTCGTCTTCAACGAGCTCCCTACCTTCTTTAAACAACTTGTGCCGCTCAAATACTGTGGAACGGCTTAAAGCTTAAAGCATAAGCCTGCTTGATCATATCGAGGGTCTCAGTTGCCGTCTTCCTGAGTTTCGCACAAAATTTCACGGAATAACGTTGCTCTAAATTCAGATTCATTTTGTTTTTCGACGCGGACAAAAAAGTTGCTTCGCTAAAAACGGTGTCCTCACTCAACGACAGCCCGCAGGCGACTGAGGTTGGTGTTGGTCTGTTGCTAAGAGCCCCTTCACCTTACCCTCCCAGGCAGACTCCCCTCCAACCCTCCGTTCGCGCCAGAGAAATTCCTTTATATTTACGTACATCGCATGCATAATAAGCGTAGTTGCGGATATTTTATTTGAAGGGCTGCAATGTTTTCATTGGTCAATTTTCTCGGGTCAAAATTTAACTTCTTCGTTCGGTTTATGCTTCTGTACTTACTTCAACTCACATTTATCGGAAGGAGACCACTTCGGAGGAGGACAAGGGATTAGTTAGTCGGCGAGGCATGTGATCATATCTAAGGCCTGTACATTTTCGGTGGTGGATGTATGGCATGAGCGTAAGCTATGTAAAAAGATACTTACTTGGGGGTTGTTCCAACACCACACCTTTCATGGGGAGCACATATAAGGCCAATATGTGGATCAGCTTTAAACTTGGCTTCATAAAACGGGTGTTGGGGAAATGTGATGAAAAAGTTAAAGAGAGATGTTATTTTGCACTAGGTAGACCTCATTTTGAATACGCCGCAAGTATTTGGGATCTGTGGGAGGAAATTTGTCCAAAAGAATTAGATAAAGTCCAGAGAAAATCCGCTAGATTCGTTAAAAATTGTTATGATAAGAACACAAGTGTTACAGATCTCTTAGGGGATTTAGGCTGGGAACCACTTGAAGTGCGGAGAAAACAAGCGAGGCTTAGACTTTTAGAAAGGTTCAGAAGAAACGAGTTTAGCTATGACACTGAAGGAATTATAATGGCCCCACACTACTTAGGTAGATCAGACCACAAAGATAAACTAAGGGAGATAGATTCCAAGACAGATAGGTACAAATACTCGTTCTTTCCCCGAACAATCAGAAATCATTATAGCAAGAAACCGAAGTCACTTTAGAAATATTGAAAACATTGAATTTACAAGTCGGAGCAAAGTTAAACACTGCAAAGCTTTTAGGTATACTTTCAGGTGCATGTGTATGTAAGATGTAGATTGAGTGTTTTCATGTGTGTGGGGTGTAAGTGTTCATGCATGAATGTATGCCATGTTTTTTTTGTGGATATATGATTCTGTGGTTATTGCATGCGGTTTTTTTTCTTTTTCTTTTCCAAATTACGGGTGGTGTCCTAACACCCCCGCCACACGCCCTTGCGGTGGCATGTGGGGTATTTAGTAGATGTAGATGTAGAATCCTACTCCATATCAGGTCCCTCTTCATCTCTGAGTATTTTCTTCCTACCTTCATCGCATCCTTCCGTCTCCTCAATTTCCTAACAGTCTCCCCTCAATTATAGTCTTCAGCATCCCACTGCCGGTCAAAATCCCCACTATCCATTTTTCCTGCCTCCATAGGATTTCTCCTAACCGAACCCTCTCTTCGCCCACCATACAAAGAACTTCCTCTATGAAATTTACTATACAGGTTTTCTATACATTCCTTCCATCTCTCTTGGATCTTTCCTGCGTCAACTTTTATCGTACCCGCCTTATCTCTAACAGTTCTATAGATATATAACTCTACCAAAGATCTTATTTCCTTACTTCCCGATAATGATTTAACTTTACTATACAGGGCACCAATTTCACCCTTCCTCTGCAGACTCTCCATATCCTCGCACTGCGTCTCCCACCATGCTTCTTTTGCTTTATTTGTTGCCCGTCTCAATTTATTGTTCAATTCTTTATACTATATTTGCCCGATTCTAAATTTAAATTTTTCCATTTTCGCCGCTCATCCATCTTTGTAATCATCTCCTGCGTGATCCATCCGTGGAATCATGGTCTTCTAGTCCTTTTAGCGTTAATGGTTCCAATAGTGTCTTTTGCGGCTTTAGACAACCCTTTCTTGATCGTTTCCCATTTCTCTTCGATAATACTTATGCCCTTGCCATCCTTCCTGATTTCCTCCACCGCTTGTTTGTATTCCTTCCTATTGAAACCATTTAATGCTTCTACATTCCGTTAACGGTTCCAATAGTGTCTTCTGCGGCTTTCGATAACCCTTTCTTGATCCTTTTCCATTATTCTTCGAAGGCACTTAGCTCTTTACCATCATCCATTATATCCTTTACAACTTGTTGCTACTCCTTCCTTTATAACCCGATTAATGCTTCTACATTCCATTTTCCAACCCACCGCCCCTGCCTTAGCTTTTTGAAACGGTCGCTACATTTCATAACAACTAAATTGTTGTCAGAGTCCGCATCCGCTCCCGGGAATCTGTGCTAATTTATCACACTGTTCCTTAATGTGTGTCTAACCAGAACGTAATCTAGCTAATACCTCTCCTAGTCACCTGTCATATTATATGTATACATGCGTCTTTTGCGGTGTTCAAACCAAGTGTTGGTGATTACTAACCCCTTGTTTCCTGCAGAAATTCACTGCTTTCTCCCCGCGGCCAGTCCCTGCGCCTAATCCGTAGCCCCCACCTCATCCCCATCTCTTCCATCGCCTACCGTCGCATTTCAATACCCCATCACTATCAAATGTTTCCCTGCGGGAACACACACGATTATATCCTTTAACTGATCGTATATCCTATTGACCTCCTTCTCCATAGGCCTGCTCGGTTACATATATACCCGAATAATAACCAAGTTCGTCGGTTCTTCTCTTGTCTCTACTAGTAATATTCTATTCGTAACCTGATCTATGTTGACTACGCTTCTTCCCACATTTATTGAATACTATGGCAACCCCTCGTTGGCTCTCGTCCCTGCCGCGGAGTATTATTTTATACTTATTACTCCACGAATTCCCGCTATCTATCTCACCTCGCATAGAACCAAAATATCTATTTTTCCCCTTTCAATCACTCGCTTGATATTCTCCAGTTTCCCTGTCCTCATCATTGTTCTAACATTCCACGTTCCTATTCTAACTAATGTGGTCTTCTTCTCCTGCGTCTTCTGTCCTGCTGCTGCTGGTTTTCCCTTGCAAGGGTTTCGTGGGATGACCACCGCGGAAGCCTAGCCTCTCCCGCTGCCGGGCACGACACACGGCCGATTGGTCCGAGTCCCTTAGTTGCCTGGACTCAAAGTCTCTGTAATGTCCATCATGTTAATCTTGGGAATGATAATTGAGGTGGTTTCCCGTTACCTTCCTCAATAGTGTTTTTAACGTGACATCATCACGCAATTGCCGACTCCCCAGGGCCAGAAGCCTGAGCGGCCGCCTCACTAAGGAACAGACGCTGCGTGGACAGCCTTTCGTCTGGCTCCTAACGTTCGACCTATCTGGCATGGGTGACCCTACCAGGAGCAATGATTATTATTCCCGCCAGCACAGGTCTAGGGGTCACCGGAACGCACAAGCCCTCAAGGTTGTAGTCCGTCTACGGCTTGTTAAATATATGATTGTTATCAAAAGCAGATTCAGCAAGAAATATGTTATGCATAGCATTCATCATGTGTTAAGATTAGTGTTAGTTAATAAAAATAGTATATTTGGTAAGAAAATGAGAAATTCGATAGTTTGGACAAAAAGAGAATTTTCATAACATTAGTTTTCAGGTATGAATAATCCATAACTTGTAACAATTTAAGTTAAATATACCGAAGGTATACATGATAATGGTGAAGGGATCAGACAAGAATCTACATCAATTCACTGTCATGCGAGCCAACAAAAAGGTTTGTGGCAGGGGGTGCAGTACCCGGAGGAAAGGGTAAGGGAAGGATGGTGAGGTTTTTTCAAAGGGTGGGGGAAAGTAGGGGAACCTACAAAAATATATATTTATATATATATGGGTCGCGGTAGTCCAGTGGGTAGAGCGTTGGACTGCTGACCGGAGGGTCCCATGTTCGATTCCCGGGCAAGGCACTCTGGGCACCTACAGCTCCACCCAAGCTGAAGTGATTTTTCGGCTACCAGGTCTTTCTGGGAAACCATACCCGGCACAGGTTAAGGAACTGCCCCCCCTACCCTGATGTGTGTTCACACGCCGTATAGCGCTTAGTACTGAGTGATCTCTACCATCACCTAACACACCGACCATCGGGTTGATTACTGTGTTTATGGTTTGTATATATATATATATATATATATATATATATATATATATATATATATATCCTGTAGGTTAACACATATTGTGGCAAACCGACTCCTGGGGGATTTCGATTACAAGCATTCTGGTCTCTCTAATTGTGACCATTTAACATTTCAAGCATTCTGGTCTCTGATAATGACCATTTAACCTGTCAGTTTTGCATTCTATCTCCCTAATTTTATATTCGTGATCCCTCCACCCGTAATACGTTGGGTTTGCATAATGTTCTTCATGTAATCGGATAAGGCCCCATCTTTAATTTTTTTAAATTAGTTTAATCTATATTCTAAACGCCGCTGCGTAAGAGAATCCCAGCCTAAATTTTCTAGCAAAGTACTTGCGCTACTGCGTTGGTCATAACAATGTTTCACAATTTTGGCCCCCCTCCGTTGAACTCGATGTAATTCCGAAATGAAATTTATCTTTTGAGGATTCCATATGCTGGCAGTATACTCTTGGTGGGGCTTGACTAGGACAAGAAAACATCGTTCCTCCACTTTTTTATCGCATTTACCTAGCACTCTTATCACAAATCTCAGTTTCGTATGAGCACTGCCGCATATTTCTCGTATGTGCTTTTGCCAAGACGGATCCTGAGGCTTTGTTACACCCAAGTACTTAAAGGAATCTGCCTTCGCGATTTCTGTTCAGAGGATCCCTCTGACTAAGAGCCTCCTGCTGGCACACCAAACTTGTTTTCAACAATATACACGTATTCAGAGTGATCAGTAAAAAGGGAAAACAAGAAGTCATTTATGTCTTCATTAATAACGAGCATATAAACGTAGAATTGATTCATAGAACGTTGGAAATGAAAAATATGAATGCAATAGCATAGGAAAGTGCTCATTTTAAAATTTCCTTTCTTAACAGTAAATAGATATATCAAATAAAAGTATCAAGTCCTTATTCGATGTTTTCATTCGCCGAAATTGGAAAGAACCGGAGCACTTGGCTACCTTAAGACCAATGAATCTCAGCGTGACATTACGTCGACAGCTCAAGCAGATAGAGCATCCGCCCGGCAAGAGGAAAGCTCCGGTGTTAAAATCCCGGTCAATGAGATATTTTTACGCTCGTGATTTGCCTGATTCCGCCTCTTCTATGTTCGTCCTTTATAAATGTTTCTATCCAATTTCCTTGTATATATTTCCTTGTGAATATAAATATATATATATATACATACTACCTTGATCAAAAATTTCCCGGAATTTATTCAGAAAATTAAAAATACAAGTTTATTCATCTAAATCTATATTGTCCCCTTCAAAGTAATCCCCATCGACTGCAACACACTTATGCCAGCGCTTGATCCAATCCTCGAAACATTTTTTATATTCGGTTTTCGGTATGTCCATCAGTGCTTCCTGCGATTTTTCCATTACTTCCTCTCGGCTGCTAAAACGCGTTCCCCGTAATGGTTTTTTAACTCGATTGAACAGAAAGAAGTCACAGGGAGCCAAATCAGGTGAATTCGGTGGCTGTTGGATGGTATTTGTTGCATTTTTCGTCAAAAAATTACGAATAATGATAGCACTGTGCGACGGTGCGTTATCATGGTGCAAAATCCACGAGTTTTCTGCCCACATTTCTGGTCTCTTTCGGCGAATTGCTTCACGCAAACGTCTCATAACGCCCAAATAATACTCTTTGTTTACTGTCTGGCCTTCTGGCAAAAATTCATGATGCACTACACCGTTGTAATCCATGAAAACCGTCAGCATTGCCTTCTTTTTTGACTGAAAACGACGTGGTTTTTTTGGTCTCGGCTCATTTGGTGAACGCCATTCACTTGCCTGATGTCTGGATTGCGTGTCGTACTCATAAACCCACGTCTCGTCTCCAGTAATGATCCTTTTGATGAATGTGGGATCGGATTCAGCCTCGCAAATCATGTCTTTTGCGACGTCAACACGGTCTCTTTTTTGCATGAAATTGAGGTCTTTTGGCACCAACTTTGCTGCTACACGACGGAAACCCAAATCATTAACCACAATGTCTTGGGCGGATCCATAGGCAATGTTCAAGTCCTCCGCTATTTCTCTGATGGTTAATTTGCGGTTATTGACCAACATTTCTTTTACTTTATCAATTTTTTCACCGACTTTCGATGTCGATGGTCTGCCACTGCGTTCATCATCTTCGATTGACTCACGACCACTTCTTAACCGCTCGTGCCACTGGTAAACGACCGTTTTTTTTAGAGAATCGTTGCCGAAACACTTTTCCAACATTTCCAACGTCCGTGCGCCACTAAATCCGTTTTTTACGCAAAATTTAATACAAGTTCGTTGTTGCAAATTTAAATCCATTTCTGCAATTGTAAAAAATCGCCAACACACACAGAGATAGATGTACTCTTGGCTACGTAACTTTTGCAAATGTCAAGTTATGACATTAAGATTTAAAGGGAATATCAACAACAGATGTACCAATTTAACAAGAAAAACAGAACTCAAATCGGAACGATGGGAGCGCCACACGGTGGTTATTCCGGGAACTTTTTGATCAAGGTAGTATATATATATATAAATATTTATATATAATATTATTAGGTAATCCACCGGTTAAGGTAGGTTTTCGGATGGGCACATCTATTAAATAAATATATTGTAATTCCTAACAAAATACAAAATCCAGTATCCCACTCCACATCAGACCCCTCTTCAGCTCTGAGTACCTTCTTCCTCCCTTCATCTCTTCAAACATCCCTATCCTGTTCCTGCCCTTTCCTCGTTTCCCTAGCATTCTCCCCTCCATTACAGTCTTCAACATCCCACTGCCGGTCAATACCCACTTCATCCACTTTTCCTGCCTCCATAGGATTTCTCCCAACAAACCCCTATCTTCGCCCACCATACCAAGTACTTCCTCGTTTGTTTTCTTCTCTGTCCATTTCACCTTCTCCATTCTTCTCCACACCCACATTTTAAAGCTTCTAGTCTATGTTTATCCTCCTGCTTAACCTTTCCGCGCCGTACATAGCTACGCTCCATATCAAAGTTTTTACGAGTGTTTTCTTAATATTCTTACTTAAAGTCCCTGTCATCAACTGCCTCTTGTGGGATGAAGGGAGGAAGAACGTACTCAGAGATGAAGAGGAACCTGATGTGGAGTTGGATACTGTATTTTGTGTTTTGTTAGGAGTCACAAAATATTTATTTAGTAGCTGTGTTCATCCAAAAACCTACTTTAACCGGAAGATTACCTAATAATAATAGAAATAATATGGATTTCCAAAGCATATTGGTTTTATTAGATATCTTTTCACCATTGAATTCCGGCGTGAAAATGTTCCATGAGCCACCTTCCCATTTCTCCAATCCACGCCGAGTGACAGCAGCGAAAGAGGCGAGTTTCCGTCAGGCCCTCCCCAATGCCCTCCCGCCCCGACACCCGTCACCCCACCCCAGTCTCCCGACGACCGACCTAGCGGTGACTTGTTTCGCGATTAGGCGCGGAACCTCACTTCCGCGAAAATCCTTTCATGACTCCTCGGAGCACAGAAGGAACGAATGATTCTCCTTCGCCGGGGCTTCTCTGCACGTGGAACTGATTATTTCCATTTAGTTCCCCCACTCCCGAGGAATCGTGGCTGCGTTTTTCGGACATCAAAGTGGCTGCACGCCCCTTTGTGGGTTTAGAGGTCTCACACGAAGAATATGAAAAGATGCTGATTCACAAGTCTCGTTGGATGGGTAAATGATACGAGACAATGGGGAGCGAATACGCCGCGAAAATCTGGGTCTCGGTACAAAGAATGGGATGGAACGCCTTCGGGGTCAAAAAAAGTCTTCAAGAGGTGCGAGAGAATGGACAGACCGCTAGGATTGGGGGGGGGGGTGGGGGTGGGTGGTCTATAGGCGGGAGTTAAGACTCGATATTTGTACCAAAAATCAATAAGGTGCCTAAAACGAAGGTCGAATTAAAGTTTGGAGTAGAAGATGAGGAGGTTGTGGAACTTAAAGCTGATGAATCAAGCCATACACAAATTTATGGATTGGAAAGTAAAGGAAATCATTTCCTGCGGTTTAGTAGCTTCAGAATATCATGAAATTGGAGATTTTCCTTCCCACAGGTTAAAAATATCATTTTATATTTCTAAGATTATGAGATATCACATGGGATAATGGTAATTTTTTTCTTAAATTTTCACTTTTTACTCGTAAAATGGTGTAATTAATGGTCGTAAGAAAACTTTATCTAATGTTTCAAGCGATAATTACTAAAATTTCATATTCATGTATCTTGTAACAATTTAAATGTCTTCAAATTTCAAAAAATTGCATTACCGATTTTAATATATATTATTGTAAGCCAGGCTAATAATAAGCACCTGGCATATTCGATGTTATTAGGCTCAACTTTGTGGAAATCCATTATCACTGAAGTAAACAAAACAATTGTATTTTTACACTAAATTTTTATTCGGTACAACTAGTTTCGAAGCATCAGCGCCATCCTCAGACAATATGTGACACATGCCGGTCCGTTGTATTACCGACCTGTATGCGTAATAAAAATTTAGCAGAAAGATACATTAGTTTTTTTACTTCAATTAGTTCCAGTATAGGTATTATATCATTTTAAACATAGTCGATTTTCCTAGCAACCGTGAGTTCTTCCCTTAAGTATTCTGACTGCATTAATAGCTATTTACAAAAACCTCCTCTTTCGTTACTAAAAATAAATGTTGGCAATCCTTACCTTTTTTATCCATAAGGCGAGGAACGGCATTTATTGAACACATGAGAAAACTGGGAGTGCATGGCACTTATCTTAACTTAGTTTTGAATGATTCAAAACGACGTAAACAAATATTTGTATGGTTTAATTTACAGCTCTGACTGAAGCAAAGATTCTTGATTGTTCTCCATACTCGAGTGGATCAGGTCTTGAGGTCGTAAATCATGTGACAAGAATAAAATGACGTAGCCTCTCATGGGAGACTTCCACTTGTGCTACGTGAATTGTAAAACGAGTGGAAGTGCGAAGTTTAGTACGCAAATCCATTGAAGCTTTGCACAAGAAATTTTCATTGGCTTAATATGAACAAAAACTCGGTGCTAAGCAATATACTTGTACCAATTTGAAAAATAAATCCACAAAAAATGAATCTATGATTACATGCAATAAACTAGACTCGCATATAATTAACATATAGACAAATATTTGAAAACATATACATATTTAGCATATAGTTATAGCTATAGGATATTGCAAAAATATTAGGTATGACGGGTATGCCGGAGGTCCTTTGATTCACGAAGTGAGCGGGACAATTTTAGACATTTAGAATGGTAGAAACAGGAAACTGAACTTTTGCGTGAAAGTGAGGCAATTATTATTATCACGCCAAATTATATTGGTAGATTCTCTATCGAGATGAAATAGGAGCGGTAGATGTTCACTGAGATACAAGTATTAATACTTCCCTCGCATAATACGCAATAATAAACAATCCAAACCCAAATAAATTTATTTAAAGAGATACATTTAGTGACTTACCCAATAATTAAACGATGTTTTTAGGCATTCGTGTGTTCAAATGAGCGAGTGTTTTTTATTGAGTGAATGCAGAGAGAGATTGCGCTTCAGATTTCCCCTGAGATTTCAAAAATGCATTTGCAGCCTAAATCCTTGCATTTACCGCTTGAAACATTTAAACGGAACCTTGACCTGCTGGCTGGTGATCGTTTACAAAAACTGTTTTCAGGGCGCACGATTCGAGTGAAATTTCGTCCCCTATTGTCAAACTTCACAGCTCATGCTTTTTCAAGTTTTTAAGGCGTAGAAACTGAGAGCGTATGGCAATTCATTAACCTATCAAAGAAAGCGACGAGAACATAGACGCGCAGGAGAGGAAAAAACACGCAATCGGAGGTTTTATTTAAAGAAAGCATTAGAGTGGGGGAAAGAGGGAATGAAGTGAGGCTGTGTCTGCGGGGGCGAGGGAGAGAAAGCTGGAGGAATAGAGAGAGGGAGCGCGGTGGGAATGTCTCTGTCCGAAAAAGACGCCTTCCCCCTGCTCTTTCGGCCGGGGATAAGGTCCTTCTCATTCGCCCGGGGCGCTTCTAGAGAGCTGCCTCAACTACAGCCAACGACGAGAGAATACTGCTCCCACGGCCCCCCCCCCCACGCCCCAACCCAAGCTCCGACCACCCTTGGAAAACCCTCAACGCGCCACCCAACCACTCACCCTTCCAACCCCCTGTCCTTCCCCGCCCCGTCTCAAGTCTTTCCCTCCTCTCCGCCCCTAAAGAACAAACTCCCTCCTGCAGCCCCTCCAGCCTCCCTCCCTTGCCTCCTTCCAGTGCCTCCACTCCACCACCACTCCAATGCTTCTCCATCCATTGCAGACTAAATCCCTCCGTCCCCCTCCTTCAGCCGCCGGTCCCCCGCTCACCTTTGGTCGGCCGCCTGCAGCTACCTCCATGCCCCTTCCTCCTCTCCCCTCCGCGGGTTACTAAAAAAAACCCTTCTCCTACTTTCAGCCCGACAACGGGTCCCGGGCCCTCTATTCGCCCTCCTAATTCTCATCCCGGGTACAAATGGAAATAACTGCTTTGTTTTTATAGAATATGTTTAACACTCTTACATCGAACGTTCTCATAACCTATTCGCCAATCAAATGAGCCAATTCATTTATAAACTAGATTCATTAGCGTCATTGAAGTTAAATGAATACTCGAATTCATTAGTTCACTTGTTTTATTTGAAGACTAATGATTTTACATACTGATGATACAAGCTGATGTAAAAAAAGCAGTCCTTGTCTTTTAACATTTGAACGACCGGAATAGTTTCAGTTTGAATCGTAAAATTTACCCTTCTTAATGATTAATAAAATCAACAGTATTTTTTGCTTATCCTTGTATTGCGCTATGTAGCATTACTAACTTGTTGAGATAAGAATTATACCCTTTGCTTATTTGCATGACATGTATTTTACATTTAATCATCCTCATTAACAGTATATCAATCCTAGGATAAGTTTACTGAAGCTTATCTTATCATCCCATTCTACTCTAGTTGAATGCAAGACGAGGCTGAACATTCTGAAAAGAATAATGTGCTGGATTAGCTGTCGACTATTTTAAATTGATCCAGTTTTATTAGGTTTACCACAATCATTTTGAAGACTCCGTAGCAAAAAATACTGCTTGTGGTTGTAAAACCTGCGCTCAAAAGAAAAACTTAAATAGCACATTTACCCAAAAGGGCTTCTTTTCTTCCTGAAATTCGAGAATTAAATCAGTCCATTCAGTCTATTTCGAACGAGTAGAGTTTTGAATGTCTCAAGTTAAATCTATTTATAATGCTGTCTCATGCTACTTTGTTTCATATATTTTCCACTTTCTATACGATTTTCCGCATCTTACTCAATATACGAATCAGATTTTGTTGAAAATGGGGCTAAGCAAGAAATTTCGATAATTTTATGGCCCACATAGTGGAAATACTGTCATGTAAATGTAACATTACCCGCATTTCGCTAACAACGGTGCATGATATTTATTTATATCAGGTTCTTATATATATTATATAATATATACATAATTATAAAAAAATATCTTCGAAACGGAACGCTCTTCGGCGACGCACAAATATATAAAAACACAGATGTAGATTTTTAGAACATAGAGACACAAAGAAAGGACACTCACAATTTGTTATTTGAGGTTTCGACCGCTCGGCTGTCGTCTTCAGAATGGCGTTCTCGGGGGAGAGCGGAGAGGACATGTGCGGGGGAGAGGTGGGGGAAGGGGAGGTTGGGGACCAGTAGGAAATGAACAAGGGGGTGGGGGGGATATGTAGGCAGCCATATGATGCATTCAGTGGGCTTGGTTCAGCCGGGGCGGTTTAAATGATTGGGCCACCCACCCATCTGGACAGACTACTACAAATGTATATATATATTTTGTATGTTTTTGTTTGTTTTTGCTTGTTTTCCTCTAGGTCGATTTCACCTTCCCCATTCTTCTCCACACCAACATTTAAAAGCCACCAGGCTAATTCTATCCCCTTGCTTCAATGTCCACGTTTCCGCGCCGCAATTAATCAGAGTTTTTACGAGTCTTTTCTTAGTATCCTTACTCAACGCACCTCTCATCAACTCCCTCCTCTTTGTTAAAGCCTCTTTACCTAGCGCAATTCTTCTCCTCATGTCCCTACTACGCTGACCATGTTGAACCAAAACACTTCCGAGATACTGTCCGAGTTAAACTTTCCTACCTGCTCTAGTTTTTGCCCTCCTATTTTAATGTTTAGCTGAGCCTTTTTGTTTCTACGAAATCGCATAACCTTGGTTTAATTAGTATTGGTTCTCATCCCACGCCTGTTGCACTGAATTTCCAATTCACTCAGCAATGCTTGAAAACCCTTGGCAGATTGACAAACTAAAGCTTGCTCATCAGCGGAAGTAACTGATTTTACGAATTCCCCGTCCACTTTCATTCCTACTTCCAGTTCTTCCCAAGCCTCTTTACTCATTTCCTCTACATACAGGTTGAACAACAACGGTGATAATGGGAAACCCTGCCTTACACCTCTTCCTAACACTGCCCATCCTGACTCCCCGTTACCCACCCGCACCTGAGCAGTCTGAGACATGTAAAGGTTGCGGATTAGCCTCCTTTCCCTCCAGTCTATTGCTATTTTGTGCAATATACTCATTAGTTTTTCCCAATTCACTCTATCAAACGCTTTTTCGAAATCTACGAAACACACAAATACCTCCTGGTTGTGTTCTATATTCCTCTCGATTAATAATCCCATTACTGCAATGGCATCACGCGTACCTCTCCCCTTCCTAAAACCAAACTGATCATCCCCTAAGTAACCATTTGCCCTACTCTCTAACCTTTTGTTTATGATCCTGAGAACAACTTTAGCTGCGTGGGATATCAAACTAATTTTCCTATAGTCCTCACATGACGTGGTCTTTACTTTTTTCGGAATAGGAACTAAAACTAATCTCACAAAGTCTTCCGGCCAGATTCCCTCCTCATAAATACTACGAATCAGCCCATATAGCCTTTCCCTCCCACATTTTCCTAAACATTTCAATAGTTCCGCAGGAAAGTTATCCACCCCCAAGGCATATTTTAGTTTCATTTCCCTTAATGGCCTTCCTATCTCATCGTCGAGTATGCCTGGACCTAAGCTATCTTCCTCTACGTCATATTTTTTTCAATGTCTAACTTTGTTAGTTTAAGTTCTTTACTAAACAGTTCCTCTACATATTCCTTCCATCTCTCTTACATATTTCTTGTGTCAACTATTACCTTACCCACCTTATCTCTTACTGCTATCGTTGATCTCCCTTTCTTACTTCCCGATAAAGATTTAACTTTGCTGGACAGCTCATAGATTTAACCCTTCCTCTGCAGACTTTCCATATCCTCGCACTGCGTCTTCCAAAATGCTTCTTTTCCTTTATTTGTTGCCTGCTTCAAGTTATTGTACAATTCTTTGTACTTCATTTTTCCTAATTCTGTACTTACATTATTCCATATTTTTTCGTTCATCCGTCCTTGTAATAATCTCATCCGTGAATCATGGTCTCCCAGTCCTTTTAGCGTCTACGGTTCCAATAGTGCCTTTATCGGTTTTAGACAATCCTTTCTTGATACTTTCCCATTTTTCTTCGATAGTACTTATGCCCTTGCCATCCTCCCTGATTTCCTCCACCGCTTGTTTGTATTCCTTCCTATTGAAACCATTTAATGCTTCTACATTCCGTTAACGGTTCCAATAGTGTCTTCTGCGGCTTTCGATAACCCTTTCTTGATCCTTTTCCATTATTCTTCGAATTATGCTCTTTACTTATCTTCCAGCTCTTTACCTTAGCTCTTTACCATCCTCCATGATATCCTTTACAACTTGTTGCTACTCCTTCCTTTATAACCCGATTAATGCTTCTACATTCCATTTTCCAACCCACCGCCCCTGCCTTAGCTTTTTGAAACGGACGCTACATTTCATAACAACTAAATTGTTGTCAGAGTCCGCATCCGCTCCCGGGAATCTGTGCTAATTTATCACACTGTTCCTTAATGTGTGTCTAACCAGAACGTAATCTAGCTAATACCTCTCCTAGTCACCTGTCATATTATATGTATACATGCGTCTTTTGCGGTGTTCAAACCAAGTGTTGGTGATTACTAACCCCTTGTTTCCTGCAGAAATTCACTGCTTTCTCCCCGCGGCCAGTCCCTGCGCCTAAACCGTAGCCCCCACCTCATCCCCATCTCTTCCATCGCCTACCGTCGCATTTCAATACCCCATTACTATCAAATGTTTCCCTGCGGGAACACACACGATTATATCCTTTAACTGATCGTATATCCTATTGACCTCCTTCTCCATAGGCCTGCTCGGTTACATATATACCCGAATAATAACCAAGTTCGTCGGTTCTTCTCTTGTCTCTACTAGTAATATTCTATTCGTAACCTGATCTATGTTGACTACGCTTCTTCCCACATTTATTGAATACTATGGCAACCCCTCGTTGGCTCTCGTCCCTGCCGCGGAGTATTATTTTATACTTATCACTCCACGAATTCCCGCTATCTATCTCACCTCGCATAGACCCAAAATATCTATTTTTCCCCTTTCAATCACTCGCTTGATATTCTCCAGTTTCCCTGTCCTCATCATTGTTCTAACATTCCACGTTCCTATTCTAACTAATGTGGTATTCTTCTCCTGCGTCTTCTGTCCTGCTGCTGCTGGTTTTCCCTTGCAAGGGTTTCGTGGGATGACCACCGCGGAAGCCTAGCCTCTCCCGCTGCCGGGCACGACACACGGCCGATTGGGCCGAGCCCCGTAGTTGCCAGGACTCAAAATCTCTGTAATGTCCATCATGTTAATCTTGGGAATGATAATTGAGGTGGTTTCCCGTTGCCTTCCTCAATAGTGTTTTTAACGTGACACCATCACTTACTGGCCGCCCCACTGGGGTCAGACGCCATTGCAGCCGCCTCACTGAGGAACAGACGCTGGGTAGACTGCTTTTCGTCTGGCTCCTAACCTTCGACCTATCTGGCATAGGTGACTCTACCAGGAGCAATAATTATTACTCCCGCCAGCACAGCTCTAGGGTTCATCGGAGCGCACAAGCCCTTCCACCACGTCAAGGTAGTGTTCTGGGGATGGATATATATGTATATATACATATATATACATATATATAGTGCCGAATAGTACATCACACAGCAACAACAATATAGGAACACGATGAAAGATCATTCACACGTTATTTCTTGATGATTTCAACGGAATTCTACTCCGTTTTCATCGGAAGATAGAGTTATTCTTTACTCATTACTAGTACTAGTTCTTTTAATAGTACTAGTACTCAGTACTAGTACTATTAATGAAGACGAAGTAGAATTCCGTTGAAATTATCAAGAAATAACGTGTGAATGATCTTTCTTTGTGTTCCTATATTGTTTGTTACTGTGTGATGTAATATTCGGCAATTCCGTGTTTCGTCGACGAAATCATGTATATATATATATATATATATATATATATATATATATATATATATATATATATATATATATAATTAGTTATTCTACCGCTTTGGGTAAGTTTTTGGAATTCACTCCCCATGTGGATTGGCTGGGGCAGCGGCGGGGTGACATAAGAGGAGTGTGGGATGGTTTGGAAGGGGTTGGTGGGTGAGGCGGCGATGTTGCCTCAATAATATAAAAAATGGTTTTTCGCGTGAAGGGGCGGGTTTTGTTTTGCGGTCTGGGTTCATGAGAGCAAGTGAAAGTGCTACGGGGCGGCGGGCAACGGGAGGGGTTTGCAGGGGTTGAAGGAAAAAAGTTAAAAGAAATTATGTATACATATATATGTTTATATATAAATATATATAAATATATAACTATATATTATATATATATATAATATGTATATATATATATATATATATATATATATATATATATATATATATATTTAATGGGACGGCACTATAGAACACAAATTGAATAGCAACATTTAAAAGGACACTCACACGGAAAATAGTTCGAGCTTTCGGCCCTCTTAAATGCCGACAAGGCCGCATGAGACTTGCTGTCTCACTTGAAGAAGGCCTCTTAGACGGCCGAAAGCTCGATTTATTTACCCTGTTAGTGTCCTTTTAGATGTTGCTATTCCATTTGTGTTCTATTGTGCCGTCCCATTATCGTGCCA
Source organism: Hetaerina americana (assembly GCF_022747635.1). NCBI lineage: Eukaryota > Metazoa > Arthropoda > Insecta > Odonata > Calopterygidae > Hetaerina > Hetaerina americana. The sequence continues at coordinate 635,918 of NW_027286986.1, read as the reverse complement.
CTCGTTTGAGTTTTTCCGTACAATCGTATATATATATATATATGTTTATATATATACATACATATATATATATATATATATATATATATATATATTATATACATATACATATACATATATATATATATATATATATATATATATATATGTATATGTATATATATATGTATGCATATATATATATATATATTTATGAATACATAATTTCTAAAACTTTCTAAAACTTTTTTCCTTCATCCCCTGCAAACCCCTCTCGTTGCCCGCCACCCTGTTATACTTGCACTTTTTCTCCTTAACCCCGACCTCAATACGAAACACGCCGCCACACGCGATGACCCTCTTTTATATTACTGAGGCGACATCGCCGCCTCACCCGCCCACCCCCCTACTAACCACCCCTCTCATCTTATGTCACCCCGCCGCTCCCCCTCCGTATCCTCATGGGGAGTAAATATACGAAGCGTAAAAGGAAGGGTTTCAGAAATTCGGTTCAGGCATTCTTTCCCTTACTCCCTCGCCCCCCTCTCTCTCTTTCTCTGTGTCTATCACTTTCTCTCTCTCTCTCTCTTTCCCTTCACCTCTTTTTCATCCATTCTTAGGTGCCCTTCGCTCTCCCCATTTTCCAACTAAAAGGAAAAGTACATTACCCTTGCTTTTGATCTCCTTTGTCGCCAAGGGAACCCCAAGCGAGCTCCATTTTCTCTTATCAGCCACCCTTCCCCGCCTCCATCCAGTTCGACTATCTGCGTCTCTCTTGCTGTCTTTCGTCACTCCATTCCATCTTCTCTCCCTTTTCATCCACACCTCACCGTCCGAAATCACGCCCGTATCCGCCGGGTTAATTTTTTTTCGAAAGATGGTCTTCGTGCGTGGACGGGCGTGATGCCTTTTCCTTATTAACAAGTGGATTCATCACTGGAATCATGGGTTTCAGAGCTTTTCAATTGATTCGTTGTTTGTTTACGTCTCTAAAATAAACATTTGATGTTGCCGCCTGGGTATTATTTCATAATTATATTGGTGTGCTTAGTTTAAAATAAATTATTTTTTATTCTATAATTTCATCTAGCTATCTTTTTTCTTTTGTTACCTTCACTTTAATAGGGCCGTTTCTCACGAATAAAGCCTATCTGTATTATTTTGGTCACATACAAGGGCTGTCTCAAAAGTAGTATGACTTATATTCTCCCGGATAGACGGGCGGCGGTTTACCTGGCTGGGTGCGAGGTAGGTGAGTCCTAGGAAGAGCTGGAGGCCAGGGACCTTTGGCTTCCAACCTTTGGGGAGTGCAGAACATTCGTTTGAGAAACCTCTATAGCGTGATCTCATTAAGGTCCGTCATGAACTGGTTATTTGAACAGCGCTACGCAATCAAATTTTGTGTGAAACTAGGAAACACCGGGAAAGAGAGAGAGACTGGTGACATGCTCAAGGTAGCTTATGGAGATAACGCCATGGTTAGATCGGGTGGCCTGCATGAGTGACACATGTTGTTTCTGGAAGATAGAACATTTTCGAAGACGCCGAACGTTCAGGACACCCTTCGACCTCAAAAAGTGACGACCAAATTGCAAGAGTGAAGACTTTGCTAAACCGGGATAGCAGATTGATTGTTTGTTTGGTTTCTAATGAACATGGCATCCCTATCAGTTCTGTGCATCGACTTGTGACCGAAAATATTGGCATGAATAACGTGTGTGCGAAGTTGGTGCCGCGGGTTTTCTCGGATGAAGAACAAAAGGAGACTCGCATGCAGAACTGCGAAGAGCTTCTAGACCATGTGAAAGGATCCAAATTTTTTAGACAAAGTCCCACCAGCCTTCTTTCCTCTTCCTAAGCCTCAAATCTGTGCTGAAAAGACGTCACCACGGCTCGGTGGAAGCGTTACAACAGGCCGTGACGGGAGAGCTTTGTAGCATTCTGGGCGACGCCTTCCAAAAGGCGTACAAGGCGTGGAAAACCCTCTTCCACCGTTGGTTGGAAGGTGCTACTTCTAAGACTGGTGAGAGAATGTATAAATTTTGGCGATTTAAAGTTTTTAAAATTGCCTCAATCCTAATATTTTTGGGACAGACCTCGTATTCTCCAAATATTTTCATTGTTAAAAATACCAACATTTTCAGCATACTAACTAACTGTTAACATAAGTTACTGACGAATTTTTTTCCAAATTTGTGAGCACGACTCTAGAAATAACGTTTTAGCGCGGAATGGGGTAAACGCATGGACGCGGATGGTTTCAATAAGGACCTGGAAAAATAATATGAATAAATAGTTCTTCGATTAAACAAAGAGCGTAACTTCGGGTTAATTGCTGTGCGATTTTGAGTCCATTTTCCCAATCGCAGGGGCCGACCAAAATCAATCGGAGGGATATGTGCCACTGATGAAGAAAAAAACTATTGGGAAATGATTCTATTGATACTGATACTGATATTTACTGTGGAATTGTCACTTTTATTTTGGAACGTAAAAAATATTGATGTGAAAAATACTCAAGATCTACTTATCGGCAAGGAGATTAAAAAATTGGACGAAGAAAACATACGTGTAACGATTTCGAGTCCTGTGTTTTTACTTACTGTAAATCTTTACTCTAGGCCCGCGAGGCGTCGCGGAGGCAAGTTGTGGGCTGCTGGTGCTGGTGGGATGTTAGGGCATCCGCCATACATAACTCAAATGTGAGATAACACCCGTGCATGTAGTATATGGATATGCACTTCCTCATTTGCATTTATAACTAAAGGAAATTGAATCAGGGAATACGATACCGCTAAATGTTGGTTTATTTACTATTAAAAATCGTTGTAGAAAATTAGTTTATCTGCGTCATAAATGAATAAAATAGCATCCGATTTGAAGTCAAAGCCGAAGTAAAGTAATTGCAGTGCATTTTTCAATGTGAAAATAGTTATGTGGTTCATTTGAACTTTCACCTACCGCTCTATGTGTGAACTCTTTTTCTCCATTGTCAAGAAGTGCAAGTCACGAAACCTCATACGGTTGAAGACATTTTATGAGAAAACGATAGGAAGATGTTTCATTTTTACTGCATGGATTATAAGTGTGGTGCATTTTTCTGTGTGAAGAGGTCTGTGGCAGCGGACCGGAAGCCCCAGCTAGATTTCGCTTTCGGGCACCCTCATCTTCACCGAAGTTACGCCACTTTTCAAGGAAATATTTTCCCATAAAATTGCAGGCGGCATAGGAAAAATAAGAAGCTACTCTATCGTTCAATAAGTGCATTTAACATGAGATATAGGGTCTAGGGACTTATTAATGTGAGACCAGATCATTGTGGTAGAAATATGAGCGTAAATTGAAGGTCTTTGAGTTGTGGGCGTGGCGTAGAACTGAGGAGATAAGTTGGGCAGAGACGAAGGCAAACGCCGCGGGTATAAATAGGGTGAGCGATGAGAGGACGTTGCTGGAGGTGATCCGAAAAGGGCAGAGGAAGTGGATCCAGGAGATATTGTATAGCAGTGTTATGCTGAATAACGTGACAGAATGGAGAGTGTAGAGGAAGCGGAGGAGAGGCAGGATGAGATTGTGTGGTCATTGAGTAAAATGAGGCGAGGCCGGGGTTATTACGAGATAAGCGATATGCTGTGCAAAGAAAGAGGAAGTGCTCATAATGTACTTAGAAGTAAACATAAATTTCCCTTAGAGACCTTTGCCCCTAAACCTACCCGTAAATAGGTAGAACATCTTGAAAATGGGGGTTTATTACAAGGCAAGATCTAGAACACGCACAACACGAACAACACGAACACGAACAACTTAATTAGCGTAGAGTATGCTTTAATGACAAGTCACACGATGTGACTCCTTTTCCTTCTATGGTATTAGGAGCGAGTATTCCAATTGAACAATTTACAAAAAGAGAGGATTTTTCTATTTGGTTATACAGGATGCGTTTCCAAATAATGCAATTATTTTTTTAAAGTAATTTTTTGAAAAGATTTGCATAAATACTTAAAATTCTCCAAAGTACTGGCCTCCTTTTATCTGCTACTTTTCCATGACAGGTACGCGCCCTGGAAGGCGTCTTCGGGGACCTCTAACAAAGTCTTCACCACTGCTGATTTGATCTCTTCTATGGACCAAAAACGGGTTCCTTTCGGGACAGCCTTAATCCGAGGGAGCAAAAAGAATTCTGCTGGGGCGACGTCAGGTCTATTGGGGGGTGGGGTAGCGTTGGCACCTGGTGTTTTCCCAGGAACTCGTAGCGCGTTGTGGCAAGGTGCGTTGTCGTGATGGAGTTGCCAGAGAGCGGAGATGTCTTTTCTCGTCCTGATGACCCTTTCCGGAGTTTTTCCAGCTCATCCACATAGTAGGCAGCGTTAACTGCCTATCCTAGAGTAACAAACTCCTAATGGACCACTCCTTTACCGTCGAAAAAGACAATGTTTTCACTTTTGATCTGCTCATTCTTGCCTTTTTGGGCTTGGGGACTGGTCGGCGTTCCACTCAAAGCTTTGGCGTTTTGTTTCTGGGTCGTATTTAAACAACCAGGTTTCGTCGACAGTGATGAAATTGTCCATATAGTCAGGTTCATTTTCAATATGTTGCAAAATTTCACTGGAAATAGCCGCTCGGTTGGTCTTTTGTGACACAGTTGGCACGCAGAGGTTTACAATAACTGACGTCCTGCCTCTTACGCAACTTGGAGAACACTGAGACTGATTTTGCGGCAAAGCTTAGCGTCCCCCTCTCCCACCTACTCCAAGTAATTTGATCCCATTCCAACTAATAGGAGCGTGGCGGGAAATTTAATTGCATTACTTATGGAATTTTTCACTGAGGCACTTTTCACTGGTACAAAATGTCAGGAATGGGTGTAAAATATGTGTAACGGCCCTCTTTCAACTCCTCCCGAGGGAGTTCCCACTTCTCATCCACTCCGCACTCACTTTCCCCCTTCCCCTCTCCTCTCCTCCCCAACCATCCCTCTTCGCTACGACCCCCACTCCTTCCCTTCTCTCCCTTCCTACTTCTTATTTGTCTCCGTCGGCATCGTCAGCGCGAACCCCTGCATCTCCCAGGGATCCTCTCCCACCTTCACTGGCATTGCCGAGCTCACTTTGAAAACTTAATGCGTCCTTATCCATCCAGCCTCTGAATGGGCTCTACACCTCGCTGGAATCTCCACGCCTGTAGATAGACATCCGCCTCCAAGTATTTGGCAGCGAATTCATTGGCTATTCACGTCCATTTACTCCATTCGACTCGGGCCGTTTTCTTCTTCGTATTTGGTTTCACGGCGCACTCTCGCGGATGGACGACACAAAAGCGTTTGGCAGGGGGTAGAATAGAACAAGACCATTAATCATTAAGCAATTGCATTTAGCGAATGTGAAGTTTTCGAAGGAAAAATAGCAGGTGAGATCACGATATTTCCAATATTAGGTACGAATTTTCTTCCCTCATTTCCATTATTTGTCTCCAACTATTATCGGGTGAAATTGATTTTTAATTGTTAGTAGAAGAGAATTGAGGAACAGACGAGTATTTGGATCTAGGGCCTATCCTCTGTTACAAAATACTTCACGAATAAGCGTGTGGCAAGGGTTGTTAGAAAACTAGTCTCAGAAATGTGTAACAATGTCTATCAATATCAATTGACATGCATCATTGTGATAATATTTTCTCTTTCCGTGTCTTGGTCGTAAATTTAGCGAGAGGGAAATACGACTCCTTGGATCTATCTCGGAATCAGTATAACGCTCTTGTCGTCAGTATTGTCCACCTTGATAGTTAAGTGCAAAACTTGGATTGTATAATTAGTCTGATAAGTAAAAAAACGCGGTTTTTATCTTTCCAATGCATTTATTTACCGTGTCGCAGGTGAAATGTGGAGAATATCGGACCTTAGTTTCCTATCAATTATGATTCAATCGTAATAGTTGACGATAGTTCCACGAATTGCACTAATGTTATTCCTGTATTTTTCTATATTTCGATGCTCAATATTTCCTGGTTGAGGGGTTTTTCCCTAATTTTAATGGCAAACTGGTTGATCCATTCTCGTTGATCTATTCGTTCTGTTCGTTGAGGGGTTCATCTATTAAGAAATGTTAAGGTTCTTCGTCATTTTCATCGTTGCGTTTTCCTAATTAGTGTTTCACAACTTCTAAACGGTACCAATTTTGGCCAGAACAGTATAAATTACTTTTTCTGTTTTAAGAATGGCAGCATGCACACACACTTCCCCACGCATACCGCACTTTCTCTTGAACCAACTGTAAGAGCAAGTACTTTTACTGTTCAAGGGCATATACAGGGTGTTTCAAAATGAATACCGGGGTTTTAAACTTTGTACTGTATATTACATTTAACTTTAAATTATGCATCGTATGAAACAGCTACTCATACAGTTTTGTTGGTACATCCGTTTCCTCTGTCATCCGTTAGAACGCGCTAGTAGCAAAGATGGCGGCTGGTGAATAGAAAGTGCTTAGTTTTTGCAATTTTCAGGGACTGATTCTGTGCGTGGAGTGTAACGTGCGTTTCGAACTAAGTTTCATAGTAAGCCGTCAGTGATAATGACATCTGCCGATGATATCAACAATTTGAAGACACCGGTTGTCTTTGCAAGGGAAAGAGTGCGGGACGAAATCAAACGTGAGATCAGTTAGGAAGGCAAGTCGTGAATTAGCAATTCCAGTGACGACCGTGTGGAGAGTTTTAAGGAGACGCTTACAACTCCTGCCATATCGTTTGCAGTTGTCATAACATCTAAAGCCCACAGGCAACGCCATTCAGCCTAAGTCTTAAAACCCCCATATTCATTTTGAAACACCCTTTACATATACAATATACTTTATCTGATGACCGAAGATAAATGTGGATAAAAGTCTCTCTCACCACACATCATCGCACAGAAATAAACTTGGTTGTAGTTTGATTTGCATGTATGTCGAATATATACGGTGATTCCGAAGTATTTGATAAATGTTTATGGTGTATTGAAGGTGAGTAATCTGTGAATAATATCTCCGTGTGAATTGGATGCTATTGATCAGTGTAATAAACTGCGCTACGCCGGGTTACCATAACGAGAGAATGGATTAAAGGTATACCACCGAGCATTTATTGGTGAAAGCATCAAACGCCGAGGAGTGTGTGACATAAATTAATTGTTTGAATGAACGGTAAGACCGAGGAAGACATGGTTGATTATTGTTAATGTTTAATTTTGAAAAGGGTATTTTACATTTTAAGGACGGACGAGAATGCAGTATAAAATATAGGATTCCGACTGAAGCGAAATAAAGGATGCAAGGCCAACTTAGTGCGGACGAATTAGCAGGTGGGAGTACGTTTCATGAAACAACTCAAAATCGTACCCAAGTGGACCAAATGTATTAACGATCAGGCTAAAATGTATTGAGTCAGTCAACCGCACCAATTATTGCATGATGTAAATATCTTTGGACGCATGGCAGATGCCCTAAAGTCCCCGTTCAATCTATAGTATGCCCTTGCGGCAGCTTACGGTGTATTTCGTGGGCGATAATTTGGGCAGGAGGTTCCGAGAGTTTAACTCTCCGCTCATCCGCTGCGCTCAAGGACCCCTCGAAAACGCCGAGGAGGAGAGAGTTCGGGGACGTGATGGTACTCTTTTGGGAGCGGCACATAAAACGGAAAGTCCAGAAAATGAATTGCCTGGAGTCCTGGAGTCTGTGCACACTGCTTTTGGGGTGCTTGACTTAATATCTCCTGCACAGAGCGCCGTAACAAGTGTGTCCTAGAAATTGATAATCCTTGCGTAGATTGAGGAGGCGTTTATTGACAATGTGCAAACTTGTTTGTTTTCAATAAATAAACTTACCTAGGCACTATTCCCGACTTCCCCTTCAGAAGCAGGCGCAATATAGAGAACTACAGCTTTTAGTGAAGACGGGAACTGAAAGCGTTCAAATTTTAGTGTTCCACTAATACTTGTACACCATTTCCATCGATGCTTCGTACATCTAGATCGTTTCATACAAATTCTTCCTTGCACAAGCGTCTGTTTGCGAGGCTCCTGACATACGTTCCTAGCTCGATGGGGAGAAGAAGGGGAAGAAGAGAGAGGGCGATTGTTAGCATGGAGAGGAAAAATGCCAAATATACAACGTAGAATGTGTAGTGTAATTTAATGGGATAGGAACGCTCTTCATTCAGAAAAAAATAGTAAAGCGGCCATTTCTCATTAACTAATTCAATATTATCTTCAAAAGAAAGAATTTAAGCTACTTAAGAGACTATTTTTCCTGCGCTACGTTGGAGGGCAGTAGCTGTGTATGGCATATGAATTTGCTGGTGACTTTCGATGACACTGAAACGCTATAAGGCTATACTTTTCAAAAGTATTTTCACTGTCAGATGGGTGATATGATCGTAACTCTCAGTGTATTCATCTCTCTGGCCAAAATTTAAGTTCTAATCGACGGAAGATTAAGCTGTAAGTTTCGAATGATAGTTTCAATCATGGCTCAAAGTGGGATATTTATTTAATTTTTGAGAAATTAATTTCTTTTAGGCTTGCTCTTTATTTGATCTGAGTGGTAAATATTCTGGACATATATCCTAACCTTGATTTGGGAGATGCCAATCTGAAGTAGGCGAAGAAAAAATGTTTTAACTTGCCTATCCCGCTGTTGAATTACGCATATTTAAACACTCATTAATTTAGGGTTTTGTATGCATGATTGTACAACTGTGTTTCCTCCCATTACGCAAAACCTTATCATCCTCCACCCTTTCGAGGGAATATAGTGGGGACGAGGTCCAGAAGGGGCAAAGCAAACGAGAAAATCATCCGCTGAAATTTGAAAAAGGAAGCGAGACCTTAAAGTGAGGAATCCAAAAGTAGCGTGCATGTTGCTACTTCCTGCCTACTAAGACCTCTCTCGTAATTACACACTTGTCTTTTCCCCGGTGAGCCAGGCCATGGATGCCCTCCAAGGCATAGGTTCTAATTATCTCGGAGTGAATTCGAGGCAGTAGATAGGAAATGCCACCGGGTTCTTTGCTTCCGCTTCAACAAAGTGAAGAATATGTTTGGAAGAGTCAATTTCTTTCGCTCTTGATTTAAAATATTAAATAATTTAAGCAATTTACCAAGAGAGGGAACGAAAAATTCCGTTCTTTTTTGTGAAATGTTGATATCAAATTAGACCTGTAGTTTTATCGGTCGATTTTGACTCTAGTATTGTGAATGGTTAGCATAAGTTTGCGAGAACGTGAGATTTTTAGAAGTTTTCATTGAAAAAAAATACTTCATTTGTTTGCGAATTCATCTCGTCCATTGTTAGAGATTTAAAGCCATGGAAAAAAGCAATAGATAGTGGGAAAGCATAACTACATATCAGTTATCAGGTGTGCAAGTACGAAATGCGGGTTTAAAAAAAATTTCGGAAGAGGGATAAAAAGGAATTTATTCAAAGCATGCTCCATTGCTTGTTGTACAGTTTTTCCATATTTTTGGCAATTCGTGGATACCAAGCCAGTAAAAATCTTTCCCTTTTTCCGCGAACCATTCATCGAACCATTTTTAACACATCTTTTTGGTGGTTTTTCAAGTTCCTTGTCAGCAAGCATCGAAGTCGCCACTTTTGAAAAGTCGAAACCATGGTTCACACATATTTTGCGATAACCTATGTTCATCATAAGCTTCTCAAAGTAATCGCTATAACTCAGCATTATTTTTCTTCAAGTGAAAGCAAAAATTAAATGCTGTCCGCGAATGCTCTTTGCTTGGTATAAATTTCGACATATTTGCACACTTTAAAACAGCAGGACTATGCGAACACTGTTTCAAGTCATCACTCTTGCGCGTCTGACACTTTTTTATGGCACAACAAAATGGCATCAAATCTTTATACCACAAACTGTATTGTTGCAGCTTGTGGTACAAAGCGTCGGTTTGAATTCCGCATTTCATACTTGTACACCAGTAAATAGAAGAAGCTAGCGAAGATAATTAGCACATTTCATAATTCATTAAAGGCTGCCGACATGGTATACAACCCGGAAGCTCGCAAACCTCGAGTGGGCACACCCGTCCAGGCGCCAGGTGACAAGAAAGCGCCACGTGTCTGGTTCTAATTAAGCACTCATTTGGGGAATAGCAAGAAAGTGTACCTCTCATCTTTTCGATGGAATGTTAAATTTCACTCCGAACTAAAAGACTGCTGCGGAAATATTTACTTGCGAAGCTGTTCCTGTGATCTCAAAATTCCAATCCTGGAGAGATTCATCGCCTGATGTTATGTGGCTAAGTTTTTATTGTTTTTTTCTCATCCAAGTTTACGGGAGATGGTGTGAGGAGTTGGGTTCGGAAGGGGGGAGCGTGCAGTGAAGTTCAAGGGGCGGGGAGAGGTCGTAGGACCAGGAGAGTGCGCGTCCCGCAGGGTCTTCTGGTATCCGCCCCCCACATCTCACTCGCCCCCCTCCATCCTCATTTGACCCACCCTCTCTCTCTAGCGAAAGAGTGGCCATAAAAAAATTGCCCCAGTCGTAGCAATTACTTCGCGGCCGTCGACGTAACAATGAAGGCGTTCGCAGTTCGCCCGACTTGCTCCACGTATTCCCACGGCGGTCGCCGTCCGCTCGTCATTCGTTTTCCGCCACCGCATGCTCGTATTTTTTCAAATACACTTTCTCCATCCAATCTTCTCTTCCCTCCCTCCTCTCGCCCCCCCCCTTACACCGCCCTGCGGCTTGGGATTCTCAGCCTCCGCTCGTGATTCGCTAATAGGATTTCATTTACCGTATGTCATTTCCCCGCAGCGAGTCGGTTGACGCCTTTCATTACCGCCGCCCTTCCCCGCTTACAGCACCAGAAACATTTTAGCAAAACCCCGCTCGGATTTGTGGGCGGAGCTCTACGGTTGCTCATGTGCTTGGGCACGGGTGAAAGTGTTAATTTATGGAATAGATTAATTGCGGAGAAGATCCGGCGGGGTTCTGAAAAAAGTTCGTGCTATAAATGCAAATTTGGCCGAGTTATCAGGGAAACTAGAATTATGGGAATCTTTTCGGTCACGGAGGGTTAAAAAAAGAGCGACAATTAAGACTCTTCCTGAAAAGATCGAGTTTTCACTCTCACATCGAGCTTGCATCGGATACGAAAGAAGAAATTCGCTCACAATATCGGTGTGGCAAACGAAACATAATATCCATAAACCTCGTGCCACCCGTACACATTAGAGTAACTCGTTATTTAGCCCCGCATGTTTCCTGCCTCCATCTTGATTCCATCCAAATTCTATTTTCTTTATATGCCTCAACTTATCAACATTCTCCCCTACAACGGTCACACTTTTCAGCATTCCTTTTCCTCTCAGTTTATTCTGCATTCGCTTTCCCTGCCTTCGTCGAATTTCTCCTCCCTCGTTATCCTCCAAATGCGCTGAAGACCAATCATCCAAACCGCCCAAAACTATGCTACATAGCAAATGTTTACACGTATTTTCTTTATATCTTCACTCAAGTTGGCCGTCACCTACTCCGCCTTAATTGGAACATATTATTTCTCAATCCAAACAATTTCATCAGCTTTCTTGAATAACTCCTATTTTCAAATGTCATTAGGCTATCTCCTTCAGATATCTTTCTTCTAAAATATACAGCGAAAACATGGTATAAAAGGATATTTAAAATATACATGCAAATAATGCCGCGAAAGCCGCCGCCAGGGCGCTTGGCGGGAGATGTTAGCTCTTCACGCGCTGCTTAGAATAAATCAACATGCAAAACCAAACCATGTCAACCTCAACACAAACATTCGTTTGTTCAGACACTCGACAAACGTTAAGCACACGAAAGAAAGTGAATACATCCAACAAAATGCAATAACAGTATACGTTTACTCAAATCATTATGTTGAACATTTAAAAAGATTGGTCTGTCTAATAAAAAGAATAACATAAAGGGTTTCGACAGATATAAAATCTTCACCTACATCATACCCCGCAAGCGGCAGCAACGGTGTGTGTAGGGCGGTGTTAATTCACCACATGTAAAAGAGAACTAACCTCACGTCAAATCGAAACATCCATGCAAACCTTCACCCACAGCGGTAAAATTAATCCATGCAAAACCCATTTTGACCTAGTCGCATAAATACATATTATTATTAGGTAATCTAACGGTTAAGGTAGGTTTTTGGATAGACATAGCTACTAATTAAAAAATTGGTGACTCCTAACAAAATACAAAATCAGGTATCCTACTCTATATCAAACCCCTCTACATCTCTGAGTACTTTCTTCCTCCCTTCATCCCGTCCAACATCCCTTTCCTGTTCCATCCCTTTCCTCGTTTGCCGAACATTCTCCCCACAATTGCAGCCTTCAACATCCCATTGCTAGTCAATACCCCTTTCATCCACTTTTCCTGCCACCATAGGACAATTCAGAACAAACCCCTCTCTTCACCCATCATACGAGTACTTCCTCATTTGTTTTCTTCTCGGTCCATTCCATCTTCTCCATCCTACTCCACACTCACATTTCAAAAGCCTCCAGTCTAGGTCTATCCTCCTGCTTCAATGACCACGTTTCCGCACCGTACATAGCTACGCTTCATATCAAAGTTTTTAAGAGTTTTTTCTCTAGATCCATACTCAACATCCCCGTCATCAACTCCCTCCTCCTTGTGAAAGCCTCCTTGCCTAGCGCAATTCTTCTCTTTACGTCTCTACTACTTTGACCGTGTTGGTCCAAGACACTTCCGAGATACGCAAACTGTTCTCCCTGCTATAGTTTTTGCCCTCCTATTTTAATGTTAAAATTAGCCTATTACTTTCTATAAAATCGCATAACCTTTGTTTTATTAATTGTTATTCTCATCCCATACCTGTCGCACTGAATTTCCAATTCACGCCGCAATGCTTGCAAACCCTTGGCTGACTGACAAACTAAAGCTTGGTCAATAGCAAACCTAACTGATTTCACGAATTACCCGCCCACTTTCATTCCTACCTCCAGTTCTTCCCATGCTTCTTTAATCATTTCCTCTGCATACAGGTTGAACAGCAACGGTGATAATGGGCAACCCTGCCTTACACCCCTTCCTAACACTGCCCATCCGGTCTTCTCGTTTCCCACTCGCACCTGAGCAGTCTGAGACATGTGCAGGTTGCGGATTAGCCTCATTTCCCTCCAATCTATTCCTATTTTCTGCAATATACTCATTAGTTTTTCCCAATTCACTCTGTCAAACGCTTTTTCAAAATCTACGACACAGGCAAATACCTCCTGGTTGTGTACTATATTCCTCTCGATTGATAATCTCATTACTGCAATGACATCATGCGTACCTCTCTCCTTCATAAACCCAAGCTGATCATCCCCTAAGTAATCATTTGCCCTACTCTTTATCCTTTTATTTATGACCCTGAAAACAACTTTAGCTGCGTGGGATATCAAACTTATCGTCCGGTAGTCCTCACATAATGTAGCCTTTACCTTTTTCGGAATAGGAACTATAACGGATCTCATAAAGTCTTCCGGCCAGATTCCCTCATCATAAATACTACGAATCAGCCCATACAGCCTCTTCCTCCCAAATTTTCCTAAACGTTTTAATAGTTCCGCGGGAATGTTATCCACCCCCACGGCCTTATCTTGTTGCATCTCCTTTAATGCCCTTTCTATCTCATTGTCTAGTATGCCTGGACCTAAGCTGTCTTCTTCTACGTCACATTCTTTTTCAACGTCTAGCTTTGTTGGTCTAAGTTCTTTACTATACAGTTCTTCTATATACTCCTTCCATCTCTCTTGGATCTTTCCTGCGTCCAGTATTACCTTACCAGCCGTATCTCTAACTGTTAGCATAGATCTTCCTTTCCTACTTCCCGACAAAGATTAAACTTTGCTGTACAGCGCACTGATTTCACCCTTCCAATGCAGACTTTCCATATCCTCACACTGCGTCTTCCACCATGCTTCTTTTGCTTTATTTGTTGCCCGCCTCAATTTATTGTTCAACTCTTTGTCCTTCATTTTGCCCAATTCTGTATTTACATTCTTGCATTTTCTCCGCTCATCCATCTTTGTAGTCATCTCATTCGTGATCCATGGTTTCCTAGTCCTTTTAGCGTTAATGGTTCCAACAGTGTCTTTTGCGGCTTTAGACAATCCTTTCTTGATAATTTCCCATTTTTCTTCGATACTACTTAGCTCTTTACCATCCTTCGTGATTTCCTCTACCGTCTGTTTGTATTCCTTACTTTTCAAACCATTTAACGCTTCTACATTCCATTTAATAACTCCCCGCCCCTGCCTTACCTTTTTGAAGCGGACGCTACATTTCATAACAACTAAATTGTGGTCAGAGTCGCATCCGCTCCCGGGGAGCTGTGTGAATTTATCACACTGTTCCTGGGAAACATTTGATAATGATGGGGGATTAGAATGCGGCAGTTGGCGAAGGAAGAGATGGTGATGAGGTGGGTGACTACGGTTTACGTATGAGGAATGACCGCGGGGAGAAAGCAGTTGAGTTCTGCAGGAGACAGGGGTTAGTCATCACCGACACTTGATTTAGACACCACAAAAGACGCAGGTATACATGCAAAATGCCGGGTGACTCAGAAAAGTATCAGCTAGATTAAATTCAGGTTAGGCACAGGTTTAGGAACATAGTGATAAATTTGCGCAGCTTCCTGGGAGCAATTGCGGTCTCTGACCAAAATTTAGTTGTTATGAAATGTAGCGTCCGTTTCAAAAAGATAAAGCAGGGACGGCGGGCAACAAATAAAGCAAAAGAAGCATGGACGAAGACGCAGTGTGAAGATATCGAAAGTTTGCAGAGAAATGGCAAAATTGGTGCGCTGTACAGCAAAGTTAAATTTTTATCGGGAAGGAATACAGAAATACGGAGGCTAAAAATTAGAGATATGGCTGGTAAGAAAATAGTTGACGTAGGGAATATCTAAGAGATATGAAAAGAATATATAGAAGAACTATTTTGTAAAGAACTTCAACAAACAAAGTTAGACAAAGAAAAGGAAAAAACGTAGAGGACGAAAACTTAGGTCCAGGCATACTCGTCGATGAGATAGAAGGGCTTTAAGGGAGATGAAGGTCGTGGGGGTGGCCAAAGTTCCTGCGGAACTACTTAAATGTTCAGAAAAATGTAGGAGGAAGAGGCTATATGGGCTGATTAGTAGTATCTACGAGGAAGGAATCTGGCCGGAAGACTTTGTGAGATCAGTATTAGTTCCCATTCTGAAAACGGTAAAGGCTATATCATGTGACGTCTATAGGACAATAAGTTTGATATTCCACGTAGTTAAAGTTGTTCTCAGGATCATATGCAAAAGGATAGAGAATAGGGCAAATGATTACTTAGGCGATGACTAGTTTGGGTTTAGGAAGGGGAGAGGTACGCGAGGTGCCATTGCAGTAATGAGATTATTAATCGAGAGGAATATAGAACACAACCAGGAGGTATTTGCCTGTTTCGTAGATTTCGAAAAAGCGTTTGATAGAGTGAATTGGGAAAAAGTATTTAGTATATTGAAGAAAATAGGAATAGATTGGAGGGACAGGAGGCTAATCCACAACCCCTACATGTTTCAGACTGCTCTGGTGCGAGTTGGGAACGGACAGTCCAAATGGGCAGTATTAGGAGGTGGTGTAAAGCAGAGTTTTCCATTATCGCCGCTACTATTCAACCTGTAGGTGGAGAAAGGATTAAAGAGGCATGAGAATTAGTAGAGGTCGGAATAAAAGTGGGCGGGGAAATTATGAAATCAGTTAGGTTTTGCAGATGACCAAGCTTTAGTTTGTCAGTCAGCCAAGGGGTTGCAGGCGTTGCTGAGTGAACTGGAAATTCAGTGCGACAGGCATGGGATGATAATCAATATTAATAAAACCAAGGTTATGCGATTTTTCAGAAAGAAAAAGGCTTAGCTAAACATTTAAATAGGAGGGCAAAAACTAGTGCAGGTAGAACAGTTAACGTATCTCGGAAGTATTTTGAACCAACAAGGTCAAAGTAGTAGGGACGTAAGTATAAAAATTGCTCTAGGCAAAGAGGCTTTTACAAGGAGGATGGAGTCGATGATAGTATCGTTGAGCAGGGATATTAAGAAAAGTCTCGTGGAAACTTTGATATGGAGCGTAGCTATGTATCGCGCGGAAACGTGGTCATTGAAGAAGAACGATAGACGTAGATTGGAGGCTTTTGAAATGTGGGTGTGGAGAAGAATGGAGAAGGTGATATGGACAGAGAAGAAAACAAATGAAGAAGTTCTTGGTATGGTGGGCGAAGAGAGGGGTTTGTTGGGAGAAATCCTATGGAGGTAGGAAAAGTGGATGAAGGGGGTATTGACCGGCAGTGGGATGTTGAAGACTGTAATAGAGGGGAGAATATTAGGCAATCGAGGAAAGGAAAGTAACAGGATAGGGATGTTGGACGGGATGAAGGGAGGAAGGAATTACTCAGTGATGAAGAGGGGTCTGATGTAGAGTAGGATGTTGGAGATTGTGTTTTCCTAAGGTTGATGAAGTATTTGTTTGTTAGGTGTATCCATTCGAAAACCTTCCTTTAACCTTAGATTACCTAATAATAATACACTACATTATTCGTTTGGGGATAATCATATAAAGGTATGTGAGGATTAATTAAAAATAGCAATTTTCCACAAAAATAAAATTTAATGCGACCGGTTTCAATGTTACAACATCATCATCAGGATGATGATGGACCTGATGATGATGTAGTAACATTGAAACCGGTCGCATTAAATTTTATTTTTGTGGAAAATTGCTATTTTTAATTAATCATGATATTCCGCCATATCACGCCTGAAACGTCTCTTTTTATGGTATGTGAGGAATATGAGGAATTTAAGGAGGGCCTTTTAATACATTAAGTGGTATCCGAATATGTTCATCCAACGGGGTTGGAACGAATCAAGTGAATGGCTGGCAAATAACGGAGTTTCTAGCTTCAGGTGTTAAATATCTAATTGAGTTCGTGCAATTCAATTTCTTTGAAAATGCCTCAGTGAAGTATAGCTATCGTGTCTCTACAAAATTAATTGGCAACATTTTTATAGATTAAGCTTACAATTTTAGAGGATGAACTATATCGCTTTTCTCACTTAGGAATTTAGTAAAAATTTATTTTGAAAGTTCTAAATTAGAATTCTTATTTTTTTAACCGATTTTATCCGATATGGTATGAGTAAAAACTGCACGTAACAACAAGGAAAGATTTTCAACTTGACTCAAGCCGCACAGTGCTTAATATATTTTCTAAATTACTTATGGTTATATGAGATATAAGAAATTATTTCTTCCGGGTAGCTTTAAGATCAAAATCCAGAAATATGGTTTTAACCTTACGAAAAATTTACTTTGTTACGTTTTGAAACCATACCGGATCGAGGAATTTAGGACAAATATCTTTATTCGTCCTGTGTGGTTAATCTGACGTGAATTATTTTCAACGACGGGAAGTCCTGAAGTTGAATGTTGGGAAAATGAGTGAAGAGGCACTTTCGACGATTTTGCCGCCCTTCTCCCCGTAGGTTTATCCCTCGACGGCTCTTTTTTCCCCCTACATTTTCCCAAGTGCCCTTATCGCTTGTGTAAAGTGATAGGCGACGGCACTGCTCTCAAAGCCGAAGCTCCTCGAGTTTCTCATCCCGATTATACGAGGTGCAGCAGTCGCTTATAATTGGAGAAGAGATGCCATTAGTGTTCATCGAGTCGGCGAAATCCCTGATGGGACGGCGCCGTGGGCCCGATCTCCTCAAAGCCGATAAATGAATTTGTTGTGTCATCCCGTCTCGCGGATTATTTCCTCCGAGCCTCTCCCCCATTCTTCGGTCCCCACCTCCCCCCCTTCCTCCCACCTACGCCCCAAATCTTACCCTCTAATTCTTGTCACCCTTTGATACTTCACCTCTGGGGCTTTGTCTGAAACCCTCTCTCGAATAATTTCTGTTTAGCAACGAAGGTTTTTGGCAAGTTATGCCTCCAAGCGGTTCGTTATCGCAGCGTGTTTCGACCCCCCAAACCTATTTTTCCAAACGGTGCTATCGCGATGATCTAACGCCACAGATTACATTGATTAAGAAGTTACGGTGGCGAGGTGTACTGTGTGCGGTAGACTCACAATTTGACTAGTAGCACTTAATGGCAAAGAATTAGAGGACATATATACATCTACGTTAATGCCACGGGATCCACTAAAAAGGTGTATGGCCTGGGGTGCAAACACAATGTAGCCTTGGTATGGGGAAAGTTTTATCTGTGTTCCAAGTAAGTGTTAATTTCACCCACAAAAAAATTCGTTGGTATGCTAAAAGGGAGGTAGTAAAAACGATTCTTGAATTACGATTTTGGAATAAATTTTATTTGATATCATGAACTAAGCCAAATGATCATGAGAGTACCTATTGTTCAAAGCCCTTGACTAATTATTAACGTTTCATTCACTTTGAAGGCCGAAAATCGGCACAAAATGCGGCACACAACGTGAATGATCTAGTGAAGTGAAGTCGCTAGGGATATCATTGCGCCGTGCATTAATTGGGGCATCACCTACCTCTTCAACATTTCTTGAAACCGTGAACGATGCGACGCTTGTCTTCTCCGAGCATTCGATTGGGACAACTAATTAAATCATCGATATTTTTTTGCCGCTATATGCCTTACAATTCCCACAAATACTAGGTCTGTCCGATAAATACGCGAACTGACGCCTTAAAAACTTTATTTCGCGAAAGTTAGTCTTCATCGATATTGTCCCCTTCTATGTACTCCCTTTTCTTTTCCACTGATTAAAGCACACAAGGAAGTCTAGGGCAATTAGGCTTTTTAGTTTTCTCGCCGTTTCTTGCTTTATTGTGCCCATATCTTCCCAGTGATATCCCATAATCACATTTTTGCATTTTGGCAATAGTAAAAAGTCGCATGGGGGGAGGTCTGGCGAGTAAGGAGGATGATCAAGAATGGTGATTGAATGTTTTTGCCAGAAACTGGCGAAAAATCAATGCTGAATGTGCAGGTGCATTGTCATGGTGAAGGATCCATCCATCAAGTACGGTTAAAGTAGTGTGCACTGTTGATTTTCCTAAATTCAGTTCATCAGCTATCATTCGGACAGTTTTTCGACGGTCGGTAAGGACAAGGGACCGCACACGATCAATGTTGTCGTGGGCACAGGTGGTTGAAGGTCGTCCCGGTTTTGCATCGTCCGTGGCGTCTTGTCGGCCATCTTTAAACGGATGTTATCTTCAGAGAATTATCACCGTAAAAAGTTGTCTCGACATTTCGGTAATTTATTGATAACTTTTACCGCATTTCACCAAAAAACTTGATGTTGATTCGTTGTTCTGTGATTTTGTCGATTTCCATTTTCTACCAACAGTTTAAACAAGGACAACATAAACTAACATAACTGGCACCATATGTACGCACAGCTCGATGATCCGCCAAGCAGACAGACGGCTGCTCATTGGGTCTCATGCAACTAGCGCCGCTAGTGGGCGGGGCTGTAGTCCGCGTCATGGCCGCCAGATTGCACCAGTTCGCGCATTTATTGCAGATACCTCGTAGTCGCGCCCCTCGAATTTATTGAGACCCTCAAAAACAATATCTGAATTTTTTATAATGAAATCCAAAATTTGCACTGTCAATGAATGAAAAAGTATATAACTGGTTAAAATTCAAATTTATTAGAAAGGGGAGTTTTTTACGGAATTAGTTGAATTAAAAAATTAGGATTTCTGAAAAAATGAACGCCTATAATTCAAAGAGTACATCCAGATTATTCCTAATAATTTAATTCGTATAACTGTATCGTATAGTAAGGTGAGATTTAATAAATGCTAAAACATGAATATATTGGATCGAGATACTATTGATTGATTGGAAAAGTATTGGAGTAACAATGGCTTCAACAAATTCAATATCCTCCAGGTTTAAGAATAGTTCAACAGTAAATATTTTGAGGGGAAAATAATGAGAACAACAGATTAGTATTCATGGGCGAATCGGTTGAAGGATAAAGGAAAACCCAATATTTTCCCATTCATGTTCTCGGAGAAGCAGAAGGTTCCAAGTACGTTAAAGTACGTCCAGAAGGTAAGGCTCCAAGTACGTTAAAAGTCTCTGGAGACAGCGGTGAATTTAAAGCAAACGTTTTGGTTATGGCCAGAACGAAAAATTCCTAGCACATATATTTTTGAATTATTAAAACGCCAAGCGAAAACCCTCAAAAACCTGATGAGTACATATGCTTAAGCGTATATAACGGTAAGTATCTCAGAAAGGTCAGCTCCGAATTATGGAAAAATTAAAAACCCGGGGCCTCACTCATTCCGGCTGATGTGTGTGCCGTGGAATTCCAAAGGCCCCATTCTTTTGAAAATCATGATTAACAAGCAAACTGAGGGAAAGATTATCGGACGGGAGCGACTGGAAGCACGTGGATTATTCGCATGACTTAACAATCGGGGTAAATATAAACCGCACACGTTTAATGCATATTAAGGGACAATAATCTATCCTTCCATTACATTGATAGATGAGAGGGAAATTGACGGGCAGACAAACTGATGGGGGGAAAAATTTCACTCCTGGAACGATGCATGGACACAGCATATTCACAACAAAGTTTGCAATCATTTTGAACTACGAGCAATTAAAATGTTACCTAATGAACCTACGAGATTTAACCACTAGGCACACCCTCACGGCTTGTATGCGTGTCCTTCCAAACTCCCTCGTGACGGCGCACGGGGGTGAATTTTAAGTGGCGTTTGTTTTCGTCGCATTACAGTCTATGGACATCTCCACTTTGTGAAAAAATGAGGAGCACTTTTCAAACATAAATTCTATGTAGCTATTACCTTTTACATTTATTATAATTATTTGTTAGAAATTTGCGTCTCATACGGGAAGAATGATGTGGCAGCGTACTTTAAGAAGTGCGTAAAACCAATCGTGCTGTGGTGGAATTGAAGCACTAAGTTATGGTGTTGTATCCTCACCAGGTGATATTGACGATAAATAATGAACTTGATGTAGATGCTATGGGTTGAAACTTGAGGCCGTAATTAATTATTTTAATATCCCCGGGATTGGGGACTCAGTCCATTCCATTGGCAAAGGCGGCAAGAAGAACCCGAACCTTCACTCCTTGAACTGTCTTTCACTATTTTAAGAGTTTTTAATATTTGCATGTCATTTATTAACGGTAAAAACATATAAAGCCAAAAGAAAGTTACTTATTAGCAAACATTTTTCGTTATGATACCAAGAGAGACCATTTGTAAGCATTTTTCACAAGATTATAAGGTAGGAGCTTCTGTTATCAAATCATTGTTTCCTTTCTCCATGGAGTCTGGACAAAGAGTGGTCCCTGCGTACTTTCTGGTCAACATGTTATCAAAAAGGGAAACGGTGCCGGAGTTTCTCCTGAAGTTCTGAGGGAGTGGGTCATTCAGATTTGCCGAGTACCCTAGTCCCGTTATTACCAATCACCCGTTCCTCGTTCACGTCGACCCTTACCACGCATCCCGTCCCCTTCCCTTTCTCTTGGGCACCCTCACCTCCAGGTTATATCGCCATTCTCCCGTGTCATCCCTCTCCTTAAACTCCCCCCGCCCCTGCTCTTTCCATCCCTCCCTCGAACACAACAACAACTGCTCCATTCTCCCCACCCTCTCCCTTCGTCCCGTTCCCTCATTCTTTATACGTGCCTCCTTCAACGGGGTGACGGCCCCCCCCTCCAATCGGCCCTCCTAACTCCGTGCCCCCTACTCCGCCCATATCTCTCTCCTTGCCTCCCTTTTGCCCCTGAACCAATGCAAGCCTCCGGAGCAAACCCCTCCTGCCTAACCCCTCCTATTCCCAAGCCCCTGTCTAATACTCCCAACTCCTATTTAAAAACTTCTTATCGGCCAGTCTCAATCATCTCATTCTCCTCCGCACCCTTCTAAGTCCCTCCACATCCTCTCTCTCTCTCTCTCTCTCTCTTCGCGTGTTCCTCCAGCCCTCCTTTTGTCTCTCCCTCCCTCCAATAACATCCCCTCCTTCCCCCTCCTCACCCTCCTTCCCTCGAAATCTCTCCTCTCTCGCATCTTGAGTGCCGACACCCTTCAATCGATTCATGTTCAAAGCCCCGATCCCCTAACCCCCGCCCCCCAACCCCCCTCCTCGCCTTTTTCTTCTTTTCCCGCCGTCGAGGGGCCTCCACCCCTTCCCTCCCGCCCCACCACTCCCCCGCCAGACCTTTACCCCAAACTGATATCCAAAACCTCCATCTCGCTGCTCTCTTTTTCTTCCCAGCCTTGTCATCCAACTTTCTTTCCTGTCGCCTCCTTCCGTCCTTCCGACCTTTCCCTTCCGTCCCTTCCGCCTCGGGTTGGAGACGGGAACTATTGTCTTTTGGAGCATGTATTCGCAGTTATGTAAATTTATTCTTTTTTTGACTCCAAAGAGGGCATTTTATCTGTCCTTCACTTTATCACCTCTCCCCCTCACTTTCCATGCCGAAGAAACCTCTAAGGCATAAAATTTATTTCCTTGCATATATGCGTTGATGTCATACGTTATAGTATGTATGAATGCACATACATGTTTTTTACTCTTACTGCAGACAATTTTCTTCAAAAAATTTCAAGCGTCCTTCTTGTTTACCCATTTTTTTCGGTATTTCTAGGAAAATACGATCGAATGGTTGAAACCTGATTTCGATTTCAATTCATTTCGTCACCCGACATCTCGATCCTCTCGAATATCAAATGATGAACGACCATAATAACTATCATTTACCATTCTAATATTTTTCAATCCAGCGTGTCAATTGATATTCCTGGGTCGCATACGACTTATGCTTCGTTCAAAACTAGCTCATCTGCCGTCCATCGATGAAAGAAGTCCCAGCTCTCGTCCCCTTCCTCCTCCGTCATCCTCCACTTCTCATGGTCAAAGCCCTCAAATCCTCTGGTTGCCGCCCCCCATATGTACATATATATATATACAGGGTTCGTCCGGAAAATAAGTGTACTGAGCTCAGGAAAAAAAATGTATTACACTTTTACATATCTTAAGCTAATATTCCTCAAAATAGGACCCTTGTGAGTCGATACACTTGTTCCAGCGGCGTTCCCATTCCTGGAACCCTCCCGCGAAGGCATCATCGGTAACCTCTCGAAGACACGTCGTCACGGCCTCTTTGACGGCGTCCAAAGTCCCGTATCGCGTTCCTTTCAAACTCCTCTTTATCTTCGGGAACAGAAAGAAGTCCGGTGGTGCCAAGTCCGGGCTGTAGGGCGGGTGCGGCAGCGTTGCCACGCCGTGCTTGGCCAAGAAGTCCGACACGACAAGCGCGGTGTGAGACGGCGCATTGTCGTGATGCAGCCGCCAGATGTTTTTGATCGCTGGCCGGACGCGGGCGACTCGTTTTCGAAGCCTGTCGAGCACTTGGACGTAAAATGCAGCATTTACAGTTTGTCGTTCAGGTACAAATTCGTAGTGGACGACTCCCTTTTTGTCAAAAAAGACAATGAGCATCGCCTTGATCCGAGATTTGCTCATGCGAGCTTTCTTTTGACGGGGTGATGATGGGGTGTGCCACTCCGCACTTTGTCTCTTCGACTCCGGGTCGTACTCAAAGATCCACGTCTCGTCACCCGAAACCACGTTCTCTAAAAAATGTGGATCATTTTTGCAGTGATCCGCAAGTTGTGTCGCGATTTCCAAACGATTGAGTCTTTGATCACCACTGAGCACTTTCGGCACCAACTTTGCACAAATTTTTCGCATCTGTAATTGCTCCCTAATAATCTCGTGCACTATTGTTTTTGGCACATTACACTGCTCTGCTATCATCCGAACACTAAGACGACGATCAAAGTTTAGTACATCGCGAACTTTTCGCACATTTTCGTCGGTGAGTGTCGTTGATGGGCGTCCAGGCCGTGGTTCGTCGTCGACCTCTTCTCTGCCCTCCACGAACATCTTGTGCCACCGAAAGATCATGTTTCTGGACATGGCTGACTCCCCGTAAGCCTGGTTAATCATACCGACAGTTTCGGTAGACGATTTCCCAATCTTTACCGCAAATTTGATGAAATAACGCTGCTCCAAAAACTTCGGCATCGCGTTCCGTGACGTGGGTCGAGCGTGGAGGTTCGCGTTAACAGAGCTCCTCACTACACCACAGCTCAGAGCCGACTGCCTTTTTCAGCGTCGCTTGCAGACATACCCCCCTCCAATCGCAGCCCGTCAGAGCGGTGCTGGGCGCGCCTGGAGCGGCGGGAAAAAATCAGTACACTTATTTTCCGGACGAACCCTGTGCACACACACACACACACATATATATATATATATATATATATTTATTGATATATATATATTTATATATATTTATTTATTTGTTTATATATATACAGGGACGCACCCAAAAGTGGTAGGACTGATTTTTTTACAAGAATTTTATTGACGATATACTTACATCGACTTCATAAACTTCAAAGAATACTCCTTGAGCTTCTACACACTTACTATAACGTTGCGTCGTCCCTTGAGCTGTCTTTTCATCAGGGGGAGAAGAAGTCCGGTGGTGCCAGATCGGGAGAATAGGGCGGGTGCGGCAACGTGGCAACGCCGTATTTGGCTAGGAGCTGTCTGGCGACGAGCGTGCCATGGCAGAAGTTTCGGCACCATCTTGGCGCACACCTTGCGCATGGCCAAATCCTGTGAAATAATGCGTTGGACGTTGGATGCAGACAGACCCAACTGGTCTGCAATCTCTTCACTGGTTAAGCGTCGGTCTGTGTTCAGCAGTGTCCTCACTCTGTCCACATTTGTGTCGGTTTTTGCCGTCGACGGCCGTCCGGAGCGGTGGTCGTCTTCAACGAGCTCCCTACCTTCTTTAAACAACTTGTGCCATTCAAATACTGTGGAACGGCTTAAGGCTTAAGGCATAGGCCTGCTTGATCATATCGAGGGTCTCAGTGCCGTTTTCCCGAGTTTCGCAGAAAGCTTCACGGAATAACGTTGCTCTAAATTCAGATTCATTTTGTTTTTCGACTCGGACAAAAACGTTGCTTCGCTAAAAATGGCGTCCTCACTCAACGACAGCTCGCAGGCGACTGAGGTTAGTGTTGGCTTGTTGTTAAGAGCCCCCTTCACCTTACCCTGCCAGACAGATCCACCTCCACCGCTCTGTTCGCGGCAGAGAATATCAGTCCTACCACTTTTGGGTGCCTGCCTGTATATGGTCTTCTACTTCTGCGTCGTCTGTCGTGCTGCTGCCGGTTTTCCTTTGCAAGGGCTTCGTGGGATCAGTCCGACCACTTTTGGGTGCGACCCTGTATAAGTATAACCTAAATAAGGCCGTGTGGGTGGATAACATTCCCGCAGAACTATTGAAATGTTTAGAAAAATGTGGGAGGAAGAGGCTATATAGGCTGATTCGTAGTATCTATGAGGAAGGAATCTGGCTGGAAGACTTTGTGAGATCTGTTTTAGTTCCTATTCCGAAAAAGGAAAAGGCTATATCTTGCGAAGACTACAAGATAAAAAGTTTGGTATCCCAAGCAGCTCAAGTTGTTCTCAGGATCATAAACAAAAGGATAGAGAGTAGGGCAAATGATTACTTAGGGGATGATCAGTTTGGGTTTAGGAAGGGGAGAGGTACGCGTGATGCCATTGAAGTAACGAAATTAATAATCGAGAGGAATATAGAGTACAACTAGGAGGTATTTGCCTGTTTTCGTAGATTTTGAAAAAGCGTTTGATAGAGTGAATTCGGAAAAATTAATCAGTGTATTGCAGAAAATAGGAATATATTTCAGGGAAAGGAGGCTAATCCGCAAGTTGTACATATCTCAGACTCCTCAGGTGCGGGTGGGAAACGAGGGGTCCGGATGGGCAGTGTTAGAAAGAGGTGTAAGACAGGGTTGCCCATTATCACCGTTGCTGTTCAACCTGTATGCAGAGGAAATGATCAAAGAGGCATGGGAAGAACTGGAGGTAGGAATGGGCGAGGAACTCGTAAAATCAGTTAGGTTCGCAAATGACCAAGCTTTAGTTTGTCAGTCAGCCAAGGGGTTGCAAGCATTGCTGAGTGAATTGATAATTCAGTGCGACAGGTATGGGATGAGAATAAATATTAATAAAACGAAGGTTATGCGATTTTATAGAAAGAAATAGGGTAAGCTAAAAATTAAAAAAGGAGGGCTAAAACTAGAGCAAGTAGAACAGTTTACGTATCTTGGTAGTGTTTTGGAGCAACACGGTCAAAGTAGTAGGGACGTAAGGAGAAGAATTGCGCAGGGCAAAGAGGCAAAGGGCAGGGCAAAGGGCAAAGGGCAGGGCAAACCTGTCACGAGGTGGAGGGAGTTGATTACATGGACGTTGAGTAAGGATATTAAGAAAAGACTCGTAAAAACTTTGATATGGAGCGTAGGTATGTACGGCGCGGAAACGTGGGCATTGAAACAGAGGATAGACGTAGACTGGAAAGTGAGTGTGGAGAAGAATAGAGAAGGTGAAATGGACAGAGAGGAAAATAAACGAGGAAGTACTTGGTATGGTGGGCGAAGAGAGGGGTTTGTTGGGAGAAATCCTATGGAGGCAGGAAAAGTTGATGAAGGGGGTATTCACCGGCAGTGGGATGTTGAAGACTGTAATAGAGGGAAGAATGTTGGGAAAACGAGGAAAGGGAAGGAACAGGAATGTGATTTTGTACGGGATGAAGGGAGGAAGAAAGTACTCAGGCATGAAAAGGGATCTCATTAAGAGTAGGAGACTGGAGTTTGCATTTTGTTTGGAATCCCAAAATATTTAGTTGGTCGCCGTGTCCATCCAAAAATCTACCTTAACCGGTAGATTACCTAATAATATATATATATATATATATATATATATATATATATACATATATATATATGTAAAATATTTTCTATAAATATGCTAATATGTGCTACGCAACTCGCTTATTGTACCTCTGTCAAATGCTGTTGCTTTTTTGTTATCATTCGCAGATTCCGGAAAAACTTATTTTAATTTTTCTTGTTCTCTAAAATGTAAAAGTTCAGCGCTTCGGAGGTTGTCCGTATAATTTTAACATGATAGAACTTGTGCTTAGGAAAGGAATATTAGCATGATTAAAGGTAGGTTTCCGGGGGTTAAGACGTGTAGGAAATGACTTGATCAGGGGTTGTTTTAAAAAGAGTGTATTCAATAATGTGGATCATGTTGTAGATATGGAATGGAAATCGTTATAAATATATAACTATTATAAAATATTTAAGCATATCATTACGACAATTTGCAGATTTAAGAGCGTAGCTTTAAGAAATAACTTCTGCTAGCAACAAATAATTAGGATTAAAACATCAATTATTGGCATTAATTCAAATAAAACGTTTCAATTCGTGATAAGATCAAATGGTGCACATTAAGATCATTTTATATCACGCAGGCAAACAATAAACCTCGCAAAGAAAAACGCCGTATTAGCTTTTTTGTAAAATGATGTTCAGGCTGTACTGATTATGTGATCGTCATTGCAAACTGGAAGAACGCCCGTCCCTCTCCTGCCTCTGTTTCCCGCCCTCCCCACTCTCCCCCGCCCTGCCGCCCCCGCTGGAATTGAACCAGGGGAAGGTTGCTCGTTCATCGCGCTGAGCCTCATGCTCACACAGCCATCTATCGCCGCCGGACTCCGGCGGATCCACGAGTCCGCTTCATTGAACGCGGCACGACGAGTTACCTCCTCCTCCTTCCCCCCCATCCCCACTCCCCCCACTCCTCTCCTCATGACGGGCCAAACAATTGCATTCCGAAATCACCCCTCTCGCCCTTCGGATGAATTATAATATTTCATTTCAGCCGCAGTGATGGGCGAGCAAAAGAAATTCGTTTTCTTTCCTTTCCGGTGTGCGCGTCAGTCCCCGAATAAAGTTATAGTATGAAAGGATAGTAAAATTATCCCTGGGGCTATTCATGGCCATTCATAAAAAAAGGAAGAGAATGTGAGAAAGGAGAGCGAGAGACGATAGAATTATTTTACCAACCGTGTGATAGAATACTCCAGCAAACACCTCAAGGCCTCTAAAATAGCCACTAAGGGGTGCCCACAGGGTTCGGTTCTTGGCCCAACCTTGTGGATCCTCTTAACCAATTGGTTTTTTAGAGAAGAACTCCCGGATAGGCGCGATATTATCGCATATGCGGATTACATCGCATTAACTATCCCAGGAAACAGCAGAAAAGAGCTGGAAATGCTGGCGGAAAAACTCTACTTATCCTAGATACCTGGGCAAACAGTAACAAACTGAAGTTATCCATAGAAAAAAACCAATCCATGACCCTATGAGCAAATATATTAAGAAAACCGGCATGTAAAATCAATGGGAAACAGCTAAAGAGAACGAAGACCTTAAAATACCTCGGCATACACATAGACGATAAACTTACCTTCCAACCTCACGTGAACTACACTTGCTCGAAGGTTAAGACTATCTTTGGTGCCATAAGAAGACTTTGCCGTTGTACATATGGCCTCAAACCGATGGGAAACATTTCTGAGGGAGTAGAGATACCCATTGTCACTTATAGGTGCGAAATTTGGCCCCATAGAGTCGGCCTCGCAAGATTTGAGAGAAAGCTAAAGGAGACACAGCGTGCCTGCTTGATAGCGATGTGCAACAGCTATTCCACCGTGAGCTGCAACGCACTCTGTATAGTGGCTGCAACTCCACCTCTAAAATGCCGAATTTGGGAAAAAATTGCTCTAAACAAATGGAGGAAAAATTAAGTATAGAGTATTTCAACCTCTCTTTAGATGGAGAAAATGCAGTACTAAGATCAAGATTAAAAATACTACTGAGATAGGAAACACATAGAGAATGGAACAGAACAGAAAAGGGAAGGAAAACGCACCGTATATTTCCGAACATAGATGACCGGATAAAATTAAATATTAAACACTCCTCAGAAATCACACAAGTGTTAACTTGACATAGGAACTTCAACTCCTACTTACAGTTTATAGGGAAATGTTTAACCCCTCTGTGTAACTGTGGAAAAGAAGACACAGCAGAACATAGAGTGGAGGATTGTGTATTTTATGAGACAGAGCGACAACTCTTATGGAACAGCATGGAAGAGAAGCTAACAAGCATTAGAGAAATGATTACATTCTGCCTAAAGAACAACAATTAGCTGCTTGAAAAATTTGTAATAAGAAAACCGGCAAATACTGAACCACAACAAGTGAACTAACTGGAAAATATTTTGTGTAAAATGTAGCAATGTATTCCCCTCTTTGTCTATTGAGTGATTTTTTTCCTTAAATTGTTTATCATTAGTTTAACTCCTAACATATATAAGCACCTGTGGATGTTAAAATTTTAGAATAACTTATGTTGTTCCTTATGTCTGGTTATTGTTTGTGAAAAGGGGAACTAAGATTCAAAGGAATCCCCAACTAACTGAAGTAAAATAAAAGTGGACTCAGGAAACCATTGGTCAAATGGGTCCAAAAATTTAAAAATTTTGCTTCCAGAGTATATTTATGTCATGAAATGGAGTTTTTCAGTATTTCGCCCGTTTACATATCCGATAGGAATAGATAAACGATATTGAGGTCGGGGAGGAAGAATTCCGTAAATTTGAAAGCGTATTTAGAAACGCAGAGCCAAAGGTTCGGTAGGGAGCGTATGTTAAGTAGGAAAAACGTCTGGGATATTTACATAATAAGTATGAGAGTATCTCACTGTGTCTCTGCCTGTCTTATTTCAATGCCACGGTGTTCAAACATGCCAACACAATTTGGAGCCGTAATAATTTCTCCTGTGTCGCAATAAATTTTAGGTGTCCTCTATACCGTTTTGAACGTATGTTTTGCTATTCGTGACCCAAGAGGCTCCCAAATCAGTCTCCAAAATACCGGTCACGCTCACTCTCTTCTTGTAGTAATATCCATACAATCTAGTGAATTTTATCTTAAACTTTTTCAGTTAATTAATGCATATAATATAATAAAGTCTAACCATAAATAAATGGCAAATATTTCCCTGATAGGTTGCAATGTAGTAAACTATGCTACAGCAAAATATGCTGATTTTATTGGATACTCTTAGTTCTCTACATTTTCCACTAAATGGCTGTCAACGAAGTCTTTGAAAAATTTTCTACTGCTATTTACGAGCCCAATAGCCAACTTTGTGCTGCTTTCCTGATTTCCCGCTCACTTCTCCTTAAACGGACGTCACTTCGCGGTGTCAAAAAAGAGTAGTCCTTTCAACGCAGAACTGTTTCCCTTCCGCCCGTGGATGTGGACCGACTTTCCATCCTTGGATTTCCTTTGTAACTTTCGCTTGCCCCGAGAAGTCTTTCTGGTCTTCCGACGAGTCGTTCTCCATCCCTGCAAGTCTTCCGCCTCCCCCTCCCCCCTCGCGCCCTCTTAAAATCTTCCGCACCTCTTAGGGAGGAGAGACGAAAGAAGCAGTGGCGCTCCCCATTCAACGGATAGAGATTAGTGTGGACGGATGCCGCGTTGGTGCTTGGTGCTATGGGATGAAATCGAGTTGATCGAAGCTAATTTTAGAACACCTTTTCGGCTCAAACTAAACTTATGCATGTAATTTCATAACTTAATATTTGAAATATTACCATGCTCTATTTTAAACGCCGTCTCTATATTTTTCCATTCCTGACGATTATAAATACCGGTATAAAGAGACATACATATGTAACAGAAGTTTGCTAACATTTTAATTTTCAGATTAGTAGACAGCATTTCGTTGCTTTCATTCATTCATCAAAGAGCAATCAATTAAATATTCTGTATCAAATATTGCATTGAACATACGTGTATATTTTGTTGAATATTTTTATTACATTCTACCCAGATTGTAGTTTCAGCATTGGCGATTATTCATATTAAATATTTTTTTTCAATTATAATATTCGTTGAAATGCAGTCCTTTCAATATTACTGGTTGAAATATCAATTGTCAGTCAACGTTTTTCTCAATGAATGAAATCTTTTTGAATTTATCATTTCTTTAAATTTTTATTATTGCATGGACTTTTTTTCTAATTTTACGAACAAAATTGACGCATGGAAGCGATAATTACCAAAACTTGATTTTTGCATATCATTGCTCAACTCTTATATATTACCAGGGAAAATATAATAAAAAATTAAGTTTCTCTTTAACCAACTAACACGTCCCCTAGCTAAGCCTGTTCCCTCCTAGTTGAACATCAATCCAGAAAATTAAAACTTTACGTTTCGGATGTTGAGTACAATCGTTACATTTGAAATGATAATTTCCATTTGTTTGATCTTATTCAATGCGTTAAGTTATCAGAATGTTCGAGGACCGAAGTGACTCATTGTCTAAACTGTACAATATTCAATGCTAAACCACACCAATTCATACCTCTGATTGGAATTTACGAATAAAACTTCAAGAATAGAGTTCTTGATGTTAATTATTAATGAGTAGTTTTACATAAGAAAAAAAACCCATTTTTTAAATCCGTAGCTCAAAGAATCATGACAGTTTTCTATCAACAATAGCATTTCATTTAAAAGTTCTCGATTAAATTTCGTGTTTATTTTGTGCTAGTCAAACTGGAAGTCATAGTAATGAGTTTCGTGGTGAAATACATCCGTGAGTCTTCCTGTGGTGAGGTTCAGAGAGAGAGAGTGAGTGAGCTTCAATGGGAGGAACAAAAGCAGGAACGGGAAAGAAAGTTATCTTGAAACTCAGAGGAGACCCCGACCTCGACTTGGAAAGAATCTTCAAAACTTTTTATATAGACTTTCCTCCGGAATATGAGTGGTTTTTGTTTCGCTGTGACCGGCGATCATTGCTCTCCTCCCCCTCCGTGGAAACTCGTCCATCCAGTCAGTGGTGGCGGTGACTTGTGAGCCCGGAGCTCAAGGGCGCCGGAATTAGCATCTCCAGTATCCTTGGGAACTGGATTAACACCCGCTACCAATTCATGGCTCCACTCCTGACGGAGCTCTCGGCCGAGTATGTTATCCGTTCCCTGATGTAAGTTCAAAATCGCCACATTGATTGCAGGTCGCAATTCTCCGTGCCAAATCTCCCGGGCCATAATCCCCTGCAACCGGGGATATCTCCTCGATGTTCTCGTCCAGAGCGGGTATTTAGCAGTTAGCTCACTCCGGAGTGGAACTTTTAGTATGATTTAAAGTATATTTACTCTAATCTACTGATTGGAAATCACCGCGTTATGATTTTCTTCCCGACTTAAGAAAGATTCTCTCCTCAAGTCATCTGACTGACTGCATCAATCTCACGCTCGGAACCACATTCAAAATTGTAGAAACGAGGGTTTTTAAAGCGTGTGTCCCTGGCCACCGTTTACGTTTATTAAAGAACACAGATTTTCTTCATATTATTTATAAGAAATTGATACACATTAATGGACGTGAATTTGAATTTTTATTCGCTGTCGTTAAACGAGAGGAAACACACGAGGCGATGGCAGAACCAGGCAGAGTTATTAAATTCCAGCGACCGTGAATGACAAAAAATGTTGCGTCAAAGCTCACTAAAATCCCACCGTAAATAAAGAAAATAACGAACTGTCGCTGTCAGTACTAAACGATATGCGTGTGTTCTGTCAAGAGTTACCCCTCAGTTCACTCTTTATTTGTCACTACCTTCAGTTGTAAATTTTCTTCATGGGATTTGACGCACCAAAATAAAAACTTTGTTATGTATGGGAGTAAAAATTGCATAAAAATGCTCTAAATACTTCGGAGTTGTTTTTCGACCACTTCCATCTTGCCAAAGGTTACCCAGCGAGGGAAGGGGATTGGGAGAACCTGTCGCAAATCAGGACAAAAATATCTCGGCTGGCGGGATTGGGGGGACGATTAAACTTCATTCGTGGGATTTTATGACACTTTTCTATTCCTCGACCTAATCTGATAAAAATCGGTGATGGGCACTGCTGTCCTCGGGAGTTCATTGCTACGCCGAACGATCAAACTTGAGCTAGGACGAAATGGATCAAACCATGGAATTGGAATGCATTTTCTTTATTGAACATTTAAAATCAAGCAATCACGACTAGTCTATCAATTTTCCAATTCAGTGATGAATTAGAGGTCGATGTATTTCCAACAGTTTTTGGAGTCGCTTTCGAGGTAACGAGATAGATGAGAACGAGGGAGTGTATTATTTGTCATCATGTCCCGGTCCAAACAATACTTGTTGTTGGAATCCGCTTCCCTCTCAATTTGGCGATCCAAGTGCATGCGGCCGATAGCCACTGAATAACTACTCTGGACCAATCTCAATTATCTGCCCCATTCCCATTTCATGATCTTTATTATCAGAATAGCAGCAGATGAGGAAAATTGATAATCCCATTATCATCTATAGGTATTGGTTAAACTCCATTGGTTTGAATCCCAATGGTACCCTCAAAAGTCTCCAACATGAAGTACGACGGGTTGACTTCCAATCATCCGATTTACATTGGATTACTAAACCACTCGGAATTTATGCAGCGGAAGTACGTAATAAAGACTAAGAAAGTAACTCAGGCGACGAACATCTTTGCGCGCCAAAAATTAAGAATGCCTCACCAAGCAAGAGATATGATCTAACTTTTATTGGTATTTTTATTCAACGATTCATATTTATTGAAATATGCCCTCCGGAAAAGATATCTCTCGCTCTAATAAATCGATAATTTTGTCGTTAAATTATTCTGCGGGCTACTTTTGGCTCTTAACCGCTTACGGATATACCAAATATATATACTTATTTATTTATGTGCTTTACTTGGTGTGGGAGGAGAGAGAATTGTTGGGGAAATCAAAAGAGGAATCAGGAAACTGTTAAAAAAAACCATCGACCTTGATCGAGTTACAGAACGAAGTGGTCGATAGAATTTTAGAGAAAAGCGTCAAATGTTGAGGCGAATACGACAAACACACCTAAATCTAAAATTCTCGCAATGGAACGCGCCGCAGTAAGTTTCGTGCAGAGCGACCTTTTCCAGCAAAAGCGATCCCCGTTGCTTCGCGATTGGAGAAAGCGGGGACCCTCGAGAAGGGAAACTCTGCTCCGAGCGAGGTGACGCGCCCGCGTTCCCCCACGCCCTCACCTGCTCGGTTGCCCGTCCGTCTGGCCTCTTCGGGTGGCCTCTCCTTCGCCTTGCTTTGGCGGCGGCCATTCCGCGGCAGGGACGAAGGGAGCGACAGACGAGACGAGAAAGGACTCGCCCCCTCGCTAATCACGCGAGCGCCGGTCTACCTCCCCCGCCCCTTGGAAACAAACCCCTCGAAGTCCCCCTCTCCCGGAAGGGGAGACGTGATGAATGATGGAATGGACTCGCGGCAAGACACGCCACGGGTCCCTCGACGTCGTAACTCGAGGTTTCAGGGGTGATAATGGGTTCGCGCTCTTACTTCCCTCCGTAAACACGTCGGAGGAAGAACGGAATCCCACGACGCGGCTAAACCAGGTGCTCATGGACACCACACCATCTGCATCCGCCACCGGATTGATACTCCCCTGGTAACATGACATTATATGGTTTCATCATTACCAGTGGTCGGTTGGATTCGAATCATTTTTATTTTTACATAAGAATCACTATGCAAAATCATCGTAAAATGTTTCAGTTCGCAAATTCAGATTGAACCTAGTGAATGCTGAAAACGAATGCATCAGCTGTCGAAATATGAACCGGTGAATTCAGATGCTTAAGTGAATCCATGGCCGCGTTTCATTTCTTTGTAAAAAATGATCAATATTTGGAAAGTGACGCCGAAATGTTTTGATGCAAGTCCTTCCGATCCTGAAAACGCAGCCAAAATTGTCGCTCAAGCGCATGTTCAGAAAAGCGACGGCACAGGTCATATCGCACCGAGCTCTGAAGCGCATGGAAATCACACATTAAGGATGCAAAGGAAGAAGCCAGTGCCCACTCGTAAGATTAAAAACAAAACTAAAGATAAACGCACGTGTCTTTTGTTGTGCAGTGGACCCTTCAGTAAATTATATGATTCTCTGTCAAATTGACTCACATTTGGTACGCAATATATGTGAGGGCGTAATATCCCTCAGTACGACCATAAGAAGGTTGTGCATATGCATGTCCAGAATAATTCAAACAAGATAAGTCAGCATTAAGGCATGCTGACTCTTTATTCACACCTGTCTTTGGTTGCTTGTGTAAATTATATCAGAGAGCTAAAATATTTTCTAATAATTTCACCGGTCATTGTTTGTGGTTACAGATCATGTGGTCCTTTCCTCGGAGGCTACACTAGTCTAAAATTATTTGCGTAGAGCAGTGAACTTTATTCTGCGCGACCCTGGAGAACCGCGAAAAACACTAACACGGGTACCAGCTACTTGTTCTTTTTATTTAAGTCAAATAATTTTAAGCAATCCGGCATAGACCTGAAAAGAAAAGTCACCCTAAAAAAATAATAAACGCAACTGTGTGAAATCATGAAAAACTGAATATATATTTTGCATGTTGTAAATTTGTAAAAATTAAATAATATTGTTATTTTTTTAAGTGAGATATATACGTTTAGTTATCGCTATTAGTCAATTCACTCGTTAATTTCGAGATCTCTCGAAGCCATAAAATCAGTCAAGTTATTGAATCGGGTCAGCATTAGATTCGCCGTTCTCGGTGGGGGTAACGTCCTCGTCCACCAATCCAAGGATCGCGGGTTCGATTCCCACCAGGGTTGGTTTTCTTCCACTTACAGCTTGGATGTTTAATCGTCTTCATTGTTTTCAGTGTTAATATTCCGATGTAAAGGCCAGAAAGTGATGTTATCGGACTAAGGCTACATAAATAAATATTTAATGTAGGAACAGGAATGGATTCCCTGGATCCCACGCAGGAATCGCTGGAAATGAAAAAGCCGACGCAGCGGCGAAAGGAGCCCTAAACATTCACAATGGTGTTTGCACCGAACGGATACTTGTATGAAATCCCCGATAGTTGGTAGTACAGATAAAGAATCGAAAGCAATCAATCAGTAAACTATCGGTAATTTTTATTCAAAATTTATATTTCAACTGTCATTTGGTTTTGATTTAGACATGGTTTCACTATTTATTTTATCTTCTTAACGAACCAAGGATGCCTGTTGATTCCTATGTGCATTTGATTCACAAATAATTTTAAATCATTTAATGCGGTTGAAGTCAAGAATATATCAAATAATGTGGATAAAATTTAAAATTTTAATCAAACATGAATTTAAACTTTACTCATTGTATCTAAAAATTTAAAACCATTTGTTCTGCGGCGTTTTGGAAATTTATATGGGAAAAAAATTTCCCCATTACGGAAATTCCCTATTTTAGCTATTCATGTTCACCACTCAAATTAGGGCACTTACTTTAAAAGTACGCAATAAGATAATGCTCGTTAAATTGACGGCATAATTAAGCTCCCCTTCACGGTGAAAGAGCGCTAAAGGTTCTCCTCCTCCTCTCTTTCTGGATAATCAATGGAATATATCCAATCAGCGTCGAATGGTTCTCCGAAATCATAGAACCTCAGCCGCTTTCGTTTGTCAAAGTTCACTTGAATAGAAAATAGAAAAAAAGGAGTCCTTCCAATTTCGCTGGATCGCCTTTTTGCTCACATCTGCAACATCCTGCTTCCCCTCCCTCCCTTCACCCACGACCCCTTTCTCTCATTCCCACCCCGCCCCTGGCCCATTCCCCACAAGCCGCCGCCCCTGGATCGGTGCCCTTGGTGGCCCAGGATTAGGGGAGGGCGGATGAAATGAGTCAACGCCGTAAGTCAAGGACGGGAGTGCCGGCGACGAACACAGAAGCGTGTTATCTGCGAGTGCGAGTCCAATTAAATCACGGGCCCTCGCGCCCCCGGCCACGCCCACCTGCCGGCCCTGACCCCGCCCCTCAGCCCACTCCTCCCCCGCCGCCACCTCTCTCTCCCCCCCTCCCCCCTTCCGTCCACCCCTCCCACCCGCTACCCCCCTCCCCGCGCAGAGGGGTGCCAGCCAATTTTGTTATAAAAAGCCGCCGTTTTCACCTGATATGTATATGTTCCGCCGAATCCGGAACACGGACGAAACTTTCAACATTGCTGTGGTTTTCCGGCCGGGGAAACATTTTACCGCAGAAATACAGCCGACATGTTAATCTCGCCTCGGCCTCCCTCTCTCTCTCTTCTTCCGACCCCTGTTATGTTTTCGCCCCCCCCCCCGACTTAAGGGGAGAACCCTTTGCAGGCGGCGGGGAACCTCATCTCGCCTTAATCAGGGCGGGAGAGGGAATGCAATTTTTTTGTCGGGAAGACGTGGGGCGGGAATGGGGAGCTAGGGTTGGAAGCTGCCGACCCCTGACGGAATCTTTTTTACGCCCCATGCAATTAGTCCTACCTCAAACCCCGTTTTCGTTTGGGGGTGGCGTGCGAGGGGTGGGTGCATTCACGTGTTGTGTGGCGTCCTGCCCGGGGCTCATCCCCTTTCCTCCAGACTCTCCCCTTCCCAAAGGTCTCCTAGTCTTCGCTGCCCCGGAACCGGTCTTTTTTTACCCCCACCCCCTCTCCTCTCTCGCCCCTGCGGACGTGCCCTCCCACGCAGATGGACAACTCTTTTCTCTCTTGTAAATTGTTTTCCCCTTCATCCTTCTCCTCACTTTGTCCCGACCCGATTTTTTTATTAATCCTTTTTTTCACTTATTTCCCATTTTGTTAGTGGATACAGGAACGCATTTACAGAAACATCTGGGAAGGGGACCCTTTGGCGGTGGGGGCAGGGCCTCGACCTGCATTAGTTCGAATCTCTCACAGGGGCATCAATCGCGCGACATCGAGAGGAAATACTCCAAGACTCATGCGTGGTCGTGTTGCCAGACGGCGTCGACCAAATAACGAGTGAACGCACGTGTGGGCAATGTCTTCTTTTTCCTTCCGACCCTCGGTCACTTCCAGTACATCAACAGGGAAACGAGGAAGCATATAACAGTCTCAGAGAGATATTTAGGGTATCGCGTGAGCTTCCCTCTCGCTTGCCCAACGCAATTACCTTACTTAGTTCTACGTGCTTTCTACTTGACATTATACGAGGGTCACCCGGAAAGTAGTACCCGTTCGTGCCGCATGAAGTGCTGACGACGCGAGTAGCCGCTGGACGAGGTCAGATAGCTTCAGTGGCTTGTCTGCCTTATCTGAGCCAAGTTGCGTGACGCTAGCATTGCCTGTGTTGTTTCTGTGATTGTTTACAATGTTTAAAAAAATTGAGAACGCCGCCAGTTGTGAAGTGAGGGCAGTGATTAAATTCCTCAATGCAAGAAACGTTCGCCCATGTGATATTCATCGCCAATTAAAGGAGGTGTATGGAGACAATGTAATGGACGAGTCGTCTGTTCGGCGGTGGTGTCGCAACTTCAACATGGGGAGGGGGAACACACACGACGATGAGCGTTCGGAGAGACCGTCTGTCATTACAGACCAACTGGTGAGCTCAGTTGACGAATTCGTGAGGAACGATCGGCGCGTCACAATTGATGACATCTGTGAGCATTTTCCCAATGTTTCTCGAACAATTGTTCATGAAATTGTTAAACACCATCTGCATTATGCAAAAATTTGTGCAAGATGGGTCCCTCGCGTATCTCAATGAGCTGGCGGCGAAGGACTATGCAGCAGGAATACAGAAACTTGTCACACGTTATGACAAATGCCTTAATTTGCTTGGAGATTATGTTGAGAAGTAGTTAAAAGTATCCTCTTTCAAATAAAATTTTTTATGTTTGTTAATATTTACTTTTGTGTCTTTATTTCACGAACGGGTACTACTTTCCGGATGACCCTCGTACTTATTCTTTTCATTCCTTCACGCCAATTTCTAATTATGCGTACTACTATTTTGAACTTTTTAAAATCCCACCAACATCCAATAATTCCCCAATCCCTTAGCATTTATAGTAGTCATTCATGGGTTGTGCTCAGCGGATAGAGATGTAACTTCGGGCGTCCCCCAGGGAAGTGTAATAGGGCCTCTTCTGTTCTTAATATACATTTATGACTTAAGCACACACGTTGGTAGCAATCTGAGGTTATTTGCTGACGACACAGTGGTGTACAGGGAAATAAGGAGCCAACTAGATCGCGAGCTACTCCCTAGAGACTTGGACAATATCTCGGAATGGTGCAATAAATGGGGATTAACACTTAATATAGATAAATGCGCAGTTTTGAAATTTTGGAACAAAGGAAGCGAGGAACAGGATATAGACTACAAAATAGAGGGTTCAGTATTGACTACGGCAAATCAAGTTAAATATTTGGGGGTTGTTCTAACACCACGCCTTTCATGGGGAGCACATATCAGGATCATCGGATCAGCTTTAAAGAAACTTGGCCTCATTAAACGGGTGGTAGGGAAATGTAATGAAAAAGTTAAAGAGAGGTGTTATTTTGCTCTAGTTAGACCTCATTTGGAATATGCCGCAAGTATTTGGGATCCTTGGGAGAAAATTTGGCAAAAAGAATTAGTAAAAGTCCAGAGAAAATCCGCTAGATTTGTTAAATATTGTTATGATAAGAACACAAGTGTGACAGGTCTCTTAGGGGATTTAGGCTGGGAACCACTTGAAGTGCGGAGAGAACAAGCGAGGCTTAGACTTTTAGAAAGGTTCAGAACAAACGAGTTTAAATATGACACTGAAGGAATTATAATGGCCCCACACTACTTTGGTAGATCAGACCACAAAGATAAACTAAGGGAGATAGATTCCAGGACGGATAGGTACAAATACTCATTCTTTCCCCGAACAATCAGAAATCATAATAGTAAGGAACCGAAGTAACTTTAGAAATAATAAAAACATTGAATTAACAAGTCGGAACAAAGTTAAACACTACATAGCTGTTAGGTATACTTTCAGGTGCATGTGTATGTTAGTTGGTAGTTTGAGTGTTTGCATGTGTGTGGGGTGTAAGTGTTCATGCATGAATGTATGCCAAGTTTTTCTTTTTTTTTGGATATATGATTTTGTGGTTATTGCATGCGGTTTTTTTTCTCTTTCTTTTCTAAATTACGGGTGGTGTCCTAACACCCCCCGCCACACGCCCTTGCGGCGGCTTGCGGGGTATTAAGTAGATGTAGATGTATTTCACCTAGCAGCTCACGTTTTTCTCCCACCGCATTTAATTCTCTCCCATTAATCTCTCTCCCTATCCAATATACCTTCTCGGTTGCATGTCAGTATCTTCTATTCTCAACCTATTGGCTCAAAAACCTGGTCTCGATTCCATGCATCGCCAAAACCAATATTAAAATATGTTGCTAATATTTTCTTGATGTCTTGACGCATCTGCCATCGATTGTCTGCTCCTTGCAAATTTGTCTTTCATCAGCCTCCTCAGTCTCCTTTCTCCCAATATCTATCTACATTGTTCTCGCCCAAGCAGTCTGCCAACATCGGCCTTCTTCAACTTCTCTGATTTTCTTCCGTCCACTTTAATTTTTAGCTTATTATTGCTAGTAATCTTGAATATATCATTATTTATTGAATGGAAATAAGTAACTTTCCATGAGTATCTCGGCGCCTTCTTTCGGAAGTGTCTGTGGTGTATCCGATGCGCCTATTCATATCCTTTCCAGGTGGGAGCCTGCTCATCACGATGTTCGTATCGGTCTCGCTTTGTGGCCATGGAAGTTCGAAGATGCATTTCGCAACTAGCACGTTGCTTGAACTATACGTAGCCTGTACGCTTCGTAGTATTCACCTCGCTGACTCTATAGCACACTGCTTCTATAGTTTCGGAGAGTGAGATGTTGAATTTTACTGGAAATAGAAGGCAAAATGTTCAATAGACCGTTGAGTTTCACGTTGAAATTTCGTTGCGTGGCACTGTGTGATCTATTCTGAATCTCCGCAGAAAAAACAGAAATGTAAGCATTTGATCGATTCCCCGCACATTTCTGTCCGCCGTTACGGGTCAAGAGTGAAGGCTAAAACTGAAACCAACACAAAATCCGTATTCATTGCTATTTTGAGAACGTCAGGTGGTGGTCATTTTTATGTAGTAATTTGTATTTTCAGTCTTAACTTATGTTTTGACCATGGCCACTTAATATATGATTCAGATCAACAATATGTAAGTCAGAGTCAGTATTATGATTACCAGAGTTTAAGTAGGGGAATGAGGAAACTTCTTAATCCAGCGTCTCGGAGAAGCTCAATGCTATTCGCGTATCGCCACGGGATAGTGCCCTCGGATGGCGTAGAGATGGCGTAGGATGCCCTCGGGTGGCGGCTTTTGAAATGAGAATGATTTGTGTGCTTTGCATGGTTGGATTAATAACTCAAAGTTAATCTAGCGAAGGGGCGTATATCATATTTTCATTTCTACCTTATATACTACGCTTTTTCTTTAAAAAAACGGGTACATTTTCTCCCAGAACTTTTGAACCTAAATGTTTAGTAGTTGGCGCGCATAAAGGGGAGAATGGCGACAACGCATTGTATTCCTCTTTTTCGCTCGAATACACAAAGCAATCCCCAAGAAGTGCGCCATACGAATATCTCATGTTCGGTGAATTTTATGGGGAATTATTCTGTCATTAGCTTCGAATCATTGATCTGGTACAATTGTTTTGTCGTTCTGTTGCACTTTCCCTTTGTGGAACAGGATAACATTTGTACACTTCAGATCTTAGTCTACACCCGCGTTGTCCAAATATTTCTTGATTTATCTTGGTTCATTACCAAACACTTCCTCTGAACGAAAGATAGAGGATTTATGATCCATCTTTGAAAATGGTTTTTCTCTTAATTCCTGTAGCTGTTTGATTCAACCATAAACCTTACGTAAGACCGAACATGGATTTTCTGGCCCGCCAGGAGACACGACTAGGGCATGGATTAGCAGAAGCGTTCGGTACGAAAAAATACATACGTTCAATTGGTACCGAGGATTAAGTTTAAATCTCTTATCTCACGGATAGTCTTACAATTTTTTTTAATATTCTGCACTTCCCTCCCAGGACTATAACCTTGACGTGGTGGAAGGGCTTGTGCGCTCTGATGACCCCTAGAGCTGTATTGGCGGAAGTAATAATTATTGCTCCTGGTAGGGTCACCCATGCCAGATAGGCCGAAGGTTAGGAGCCAGACGAAAGGTAGTCCACGCAGCGTCTGTTCCTCAGTGAGGCGGCTGCAATGGCGTCTGACCCCAGTGGGGCGGCCAGTAAGTGTTGGTGTCACGTTAAAAACACTATTGAGGAAGGCCACGGGAAACCACCTCAATTATCATTCCGAAGATAAACATGATGGACTATACAGAGATTTTTAGTCCTGGCAACTACGGGGCTCGGCCAAATCGGCCGTGTGTCGTGCCCGGCAGCGGGGGAGGCAAGGCTTCCGCGGTGGTCATCCCACGAAACCCTTGCAAGGGAAAACCAGCAGTAGAAGGACAGAAGACGCAGGAGAGGAAGACCAAATTAGTTAGAATAGGAACGTGGAATGTTGGGACAATGATGAGGACAGGGAAATTGGAGAATGTTAAGCGAGAGATGTAAAGGGGAAAAATAGATATTTTGGGTCTATGCGAGGTGAGATAGAAAGATAGCGGGGATTCCTGGAGTGATAATTATAGAATAATACACAGCGGCG
Organism: Hetaerina americana; assembly: GCF_022747635.1. NCBI lineage: Eukaryota > Metazoa > Arthropoda > Insecta > Odonata > Calopterygidae > Hetaerina > Hetaerina americana. The sequence goes on along the minus strand of NW_027286986.1, from coordinate 593,257 downwards.
GGGACGAGAGCCAACGAGGGGCTGCCATAGTATTAAATGAAGAGGTAGGAAGAAGCGTAGTCAACATAGAGCAGATAACGGATAGATTAATACTAGTAGAGATAAAAGTAGAACCGACGAACTTGGTTATTATTCAGGTATACATGCCACGGAGCAACCATAAGGAAGATCAGGTGGATAGGATATACGATCAGTTAGAGGATATAATCACGTGTGTTCCTGCAGGGAAACATTTGATAGTGATGGGGGATTGGAATGCGACGGTAGGCGAAGGAAGAGATGGTGATGAGGTCGGGGACTACGGTTTAGGCACGAGGAATGACCGCGGGGAGAAAGCTGTTGAGTTCTGCAGGAAACAAGGGGTTAGTCATCAACAACACTTGGTTTAGACACCACAAAAGACGCATGTATACATGGAAAATGCCAGGTGACTCAGAAAGGTATCAGCTAGATTATATCCTGGTTAAACAAAGGTTTAGGAACAGTCTGATAAATTCGAACAGCTTACCGGGAGCAGATGCGGACTCTGACCACAATTTAGCGGTAATGAAATGTAGCGTCCGTTTCAAAAAGATAAGGCAGGGGCGGCGAGTTAGAAAAGGGTTTGAAAAGGAAGGAATACGAACCGGCGGAAGAGGAAATAATTTAGGATGGTAAAAGTACTATCGAAAAAAATGGGAAAGTATCAAGAAAGGGTTTGTCGAAAGCCGCAAAAGACCCTCTTGGAACCGTTAACGCTAAAAGGACTAGCAAACCATGGATCACGGATGAGATAATTACAAAGATGGATGAGCGGCGGAAATGGAAGAAGGTAAATACAGAATTAGGCAAAATGAATTGCACAGAATTGAGCAATAAATTTAGGCGGGCAACAAATGAAGCAAAAGAAGCATGGTGGAAGACGCAGTGCGAGGATATCAAAAGTCTGCAGGGGAAAGGTTAAATCTATGAGCTGTAAAGCAAAGTTAAATCTTTATCGGGAAGTAAGAAAGGGGGATCTATGCTAACAGTTAGAGATAAGGCGGGTGAGGTAAAAGTTGATACAGGAAAGATCCAAGAGAGATGGAAGGAGTATATAGCAGAGCTGTATGGTAAAGAATTTCGACCAACAAAGTTAGACATTGAAAAGGAACATGACGGAGAGAAAGACAGCTTAGGTCCAGGCATACTAGACAATGAGATAGCAAGGGCATTAAAGGAAATGAAATTAAATAAGGCCGTGTGGGTGGATAACATTCCCGTGGAACTTTTAAAATGCTTAGGAAAATGTGGGAGAAAGAGGCTATATGGGCTGATCCGTAGTATTTATGAGGAAGGAATCTGGCCGGAAGACTTTGTGAGATCAGTTTTAGTTCCTATTCCCAAAAAGGTAAAGGGTACATCATGTGAGGACTAGAGGACAATAAGTTTTATATCCCACGCAGCAAAAGTTTTTCTTAGGATAATAAACAAAAGGATAGAGAGTAGGGCAAATGATTACTTAGCAGAGGATCAGTTTGGGTTTAGGAAGGGTAAGGTTCGCGTGAGGCCATTGCAGTAATTACATTATTAATCTCATTACTGCAATGACAACCAAATTTTATGGGCAGAAATGATCACAAATTTAAGGTTAAATGCCGGTCACAGAAAAAAAAAATTTATTTTCTAAATTGAAAAATTGTTGAGTGGAACACCTTACCTGCAAAAATTTTCGAGCCCTCTCCTAACAGAGTATACTTTTAAGAATAGATGTATGGCATATATGTAATGATTTGATTGAAATGTGGTGTATTATATTAAATGGAATAGCTTAATTTTTTTTATCTTTTTTTTTCTTGCTGATGAATGGTTGTAAATGGGATGGGGATTCACTTGTTTAGTTAGAGAGATTTGTTTTTTGAAGTCTGGTTTTATGTATTATCTTTTACGATTATTTGGGACTTGTTTGCCACCTGACAATGTCTATCAGCACATGTGTATTTTTAATAATAATAATAATCGAGAGAAATATACGAGGGTCATCCGGAAAGTAGTATCCGTTCGTGAAATAACGACACAAAAGTAAATATTAACAAACATAAAAAATTTTATTTGAAAGAGGATACTTTAAACTACTTCTCAACATAATCTCCAAGCAAATTAAGGCATTTGTCATAACGTGTGACAAGTTTCTGTATTCCTGCTGCATAGTCCTTCGCCGCCAGCTCATTGAGATACGCGAGGGACCCATCTTGCACAAATTTTTGCATAATGCAGATGGTGTTTAACAATTTCATGAACAATTGTTCGAGAAACATTGGGAAAATGCTCACAGATGTCATCAATTGTGACGCGCCGATCGTTCCTCACGAATTCGTCAACTGAGCTCACCAGTTGGTCTGTAATGACAGACGGTCTCCCCGAACGCTCATCGTCGTGTGTGTTCCCCCTCCCCATGTTGAAGTTGCGACACCACCGCCGAACAGACGACTCGTCCATTACATTGTCTCCATACACCTCCTTTAATTGGCGATGAATATCACATGGGCGAACGTTTCTTGCATTGAGGAATTTAATCACTGCCCTCACTTCACAACTGGCGGCGTTCTCAATTTTTTTAAACATTGTAAACAATCACAGAAACAACACAGGCAATGCTAGCGTCACGCAACTTGGCTCAGATAAGGCAGACAAGCCACTGAAGCTATCTGACCTCGTCCAGCGGCTACTCGCGTCGTCAGCACTTCATGCGGCACGAACGGGTACTACTTTCCGGATGACCCTCGTAGAACACACCCAGGAGATATTTTCCTCTTTCGTAGATTTCGAGTAAGCGTTCGATATAGTGAATTGGGAAAGACTGACTAGTATATTGTAGAAAATATGAATAGATTGGAGGGAAAGGAGGCTAATCCGCAACCTGTACATGTCTCAGACTGCTCAGGTGCGAGTGGGGAACGGGGAGTCCAGTTGGGCAATGTTAGGAAGAGGTATAAGGCAGGGTTGCCCATGATCACCGTTGCTGTTCAACCAGTATGCAGAAGAAATGATTAAAGAGGCATGGGAAGAGCTGGAGGTAGGAATGAAAGTGGGCGGGGAATTCGTAAAATCAGTTAGGTTTGCTGATGACCAAGTTTTAGTTTGTCAGTCAGCCAAGGGGCTTCAAGCATTGGTTAGTGAATTGGAAATTCAGTGCGACAGGTATGGGATGAGAATCAATATTTATAAAACACAGGTTATGCGATTTTCTATAAAGAAATAGGCTAAGCTTAACATTAGAATAGGAGGGCCAAAACTAGAGCAGGTAGAACAGTTGACGTATCTCGGTAGTGTTTTGGACCTACACGGTCCAAGTAGTAGGGACGTAAGGAGAAGAATTGCGCTAGGCAAAGAGGCTTTCACAAGGAGGAGGGAGTTGATGACAGGGACTTTGAGTAAGGATGTTAAGAAAATGCTAGTAAAAACTTTGATATGGAGGGTAGCTATGTACGGTGCGGAAACGTGGTCATTGAAGCAGGAGGATAGACGTAGATTGGAGGCTTTTGAAATGTGGGTGTGGAGAAGAATGTAGAAGGTGAAATGGGCGGAGAAGAAAACAAATGAGGAAGTACTTGGTATGGTGGGCGAAGAGAGGGGTTTGTTGGGAGAAATCCTATGGAGGCAGGAGAAGTGGCTGAAGGGGGTATTGGTCGGCAATGGGATGTTGAATACTGTAATTGAGGGGAGAATGTTAGGCAAAGGAGGAAAGGGAAGGAACGGGATAGGGGTGTTGGACGGGATGAAGGGAGGAAGAAAGTACACAGAGCTGAAGAGGGACCTGATGTAAAGTAGGATGTTGTGTTTTGCTAGGGATCACAAATTATTTAAATTGTAATTATGTCCATCCAAAAACCTACCTTAACCGCTAGACTACCTAATAATAATAATAATAATTCTGCGCTTTTGAAATATATTACAATTCTAAACAGTTACCAAGTAACAAATATTTTCTTTTCCCTCTTGAACGTTATATCGTTGTTACATTAGTTTTAATTTTTTCGGCAGCCACACAAAACATTATCCATTATCGTAGCATTTTAAACTGAGCCAACTTTCTTATCATTGAAGAAAAAATTATCACTGCCGTTTTGAAAATATTTTTCCATGTTTGAGTAGATTATAATAAATAAAAGTTTAAAATTAATAAAATTTCAATTTTAAAAACCTCTTGCCTGCCGGCAGTTCATTGCAGCAGAATATAATAAATATATTTGTCTCTCTAAAAGAGTAATGAGTAGTCTTAAGAGCTTAATAAATCTTCTACGCATGATATTGGCATTGTTTGGTCGGTGAGTACTCCCAAAAAAACAATGCTTCAGTTACGCATTTTCCTCAAGGAAAATTCCCTGCCGAGGTTGGAAGGTTACAGTCCCATTCATCATGCGCGGTTCTCCACCCTATGCTTTCCTCCCCCGTCCTCTTCTTTTGCTTTCCCTTTCCCTCTCATTTTATGTTCCAGGTATCCCCAACTTAGCTTGACGTTTTCCCCTTGAAACACATGAGACACCTTCCTTTTGACTTGATGTATGTATTTAGACCAGGATACTTATTTTCATGGCTTCCCACCCAAAGGGCCCGGGTTCAAATCCCGGCGGTGTTGAATATTTTTCAGTGGCATCTCGATCCCTACTTGAGGTGATTTGTGGAGAGCACTTTGAGTGAGTACGCCGTCCGTCGGATGGGACGTTAAGCTGCGGACCCCTTGGCGCCTTTCGTAAAGAGTAGGCTAATGCCGACGTCGGGTTTCTCTCCACCATTCACCCTTTCTAGTCCATCACCCATGGCGCAAATGACTTCAGCTGTCGGTCGCCTCCCCTAAATACTACTACTACTACTTATTTTCATACAGAATACACAACATATATAGCTGCAAAATTATGCTAATTAGAACTTTTATTTTAATTTGAAATATCCCTGTTTTAGATGCCAAAAGTTCGTTTCAAAGTAGTGATTAAAAGTAAATTTATTGAGGTATTACTTCCAGAGAGCCCCTTCCTTGTTTCTAGCAGCGAGGGAAATAATAAAGCAGTACATTGAAATTATTCAGGAGATCCTAAAAGAAGTAAGTATGTGTTGCTTGCATACCTTATCACGTTAATGATGCTATGCATTGAGTAAGATGTGGTTCCATTAGCAAAGAAACTAGATATTCAAATCTACTCACAACGCAGTCTTTTGCATAAAAAAATGCATTGAGAATCCTGGTGAATTTTAGCAATTCAATCTCCCTTAAATTCTTCCCCCCAAAAGAAACTCATACTTCTGAGAAAGTGCCGAAAAACTTTCTGATGAACCGAAAAACTTTCCCTTCAAAGCCACGACTCCCTTCTCAAGGATAGGCGTTTTTGTCTTACACCCTGGTCACCCCCTTGAACCACTCAACCCTCCACCCTTAACTCTCCTCTATTTGGCTCAACATTCTCCTGGCCCTTGGTCGACGTCGCCCTTGGTTGACCTTTCCTCCCTGAGTATTCCCTCCCCGTCTTCATTCTCCAAGGAGAATTTTTCCCTCCTCTCGACGTGCCTGGCCATCGTTTTAATTTTCATTTCCATGCCTCCTGTAGATATGCTAATGGAACTGAGAGGAGTCCTTCTCGGCGCATTTTTCCCTGCTTCATTTTCTTGTCGCAAACAATAATTGCTTCGGGTCCCCCATTCCTCCTCACCCCATGCGCCCCTCCCCGCCCAACGCCTCCTTTCGGGAGTTCTTTCGTCCCCAACGCACACCGCAGTTCGTTTCCTTGAGATTCCAGCTCAGATTTCAGCTCTTAAAATTATTATAAAATTTCTGCGAGAGACTTCCCATGGGGAAGGGCGCTCGGCTGCCGACAGGGAGGCTGGGGTTTCATTCTGTGTCTGACGCCTCTGGGCAACACTCAGCTTCACCCAAGCCGTGTGTGCTTTTCGGGCGGTTTCAGATATTCCTGGGTCCCAACCCATAAAGATCTGATCGTGCAAAAACGGATATTCAGATCAACTGGACTACGAATAAAAAGTGAAAATGAATGTTTTTATACAGGCTTTTAAACGTTGTCCTGTTATTTTCTGATGGTGTTCGGACGTGCCTACTTCCTGTACGTATATTGTTTATCTTATGATCCAATTCTATCATTAATATAAATTTGATTTCTATTTTTTTGTAATTATCATGTATAGCCATTTACTCGTCGCTACCTTTTTTAACAATCATAATTTGTATGACTAAAAAGAAAGTTTGTACTTCTGAATAAAATATTGATTGGAAAGACTTAGGTTTCAACTCGTGGCTTAAACTTCAGGCTCATTTGGAGATGTCCATGGAGACTGTCCTACTTAAAGAAAGCCTCGGAGAAGGCCTGAAGCTAAAACAATTTACCGTGTGAGTTTACTTTTAAGTGTTTCTATTTTATTTCTGTTCTATTGTGCCATACAATTATTATACTGCTCGTGTGAATGTTTCCGTCTAATCGATATATATTTATGTATATATATATTTATGTATATATATATATATATATATATATATATATATATAATTATTCATGTATTTATATAAATATTCATACACATAGAAATATATATACAGGTACGCACCCAAAAGTGGTAGGACTGATTTTCTCCGGCGCGAACGGAGCGGTGGAGGATGATCTGCATGGCAGGGTAAGGTGGAGGGGGCTCTTAGCAACAGACCGACACCAACCTCAGTTGCCTGCGGGCTGTCGTTGAGTGAGGACACCGTTCTTAGTGAAGCAAGTTTTTTGTCCGCGTCGAAAAACAAAATGAATCTGAATTTAGAGCAACGTCATTCCGTAACATTTTGTGCGAAACTCGGGAAGACGGCAACTGAGACCCTCGATTTGATCAAGCAGGCTTATGGGGACACTGTCTTAAGCCGTTCCACAGTATTTGATTGGCACAAGTTGTTTAAAGAGGGTAGGGAGCTCGTTGAAGACGACCATCGCTCCGGACGGCCGTCGACGGCAAGAACCGACACAAATGGGGACAGAGTGAGGACACTGCTGAACACAGACCGACGCTTAACCAGTGAAGAAATTGCAGACCAGTTGGGTCTGTCTGCATCCAACGTCCAACGCATTATTTCACAGGATTTGGCCATGCGCAAGGTGTGCGCCAAGAAGGTGCCGAAAATTCTGCCATGGCGCGCTCGTCATCAGACAGCTCCTGGCCAAATACGGCGTTGCCACGTTGCCGCACCCGCCCTATTCTCCCGATCTGGCACCACCGGACTTCTTCTTCCCCTGATGAAAAGACAGCTCAAGGGACGACGTTTGACTCGACAAAGGCCGTTCAAGAGGCTTCGACGAGGGTCATCGACGGCATCCCCAAAGAAAATGTCCAGCGGGCGTACGGGGAATGGGAGCAATGTTTTACTAAGTGTGTAGCAGCTCAAGGAGCATACTTTGAAGATTATTAAGTCGATGTAAGTATATCGTCAATAAAATTCTTGTAAAAAAAATCAGTCCTACCACTTTTGGGTGCGACCCTGTAATTATATATATTAATATATATATATATATATATATATATATATATATATATATATATATATATATATATATATGTATATATATATATATATATATATATATATATATATATATATATATATATATATATATATATAGGTAAAGTATCAAGAAAGGGTTTTCGAAAGCCGCAAAAGGCACTATTGGTACCGTAAACGCTAAAAGGATTAGGAAACCATGGATCACGAATGAGATGATTACCAAATGGATGAGTGGGAGAATATAATAATAGAGTGGGAGAATGCTAGGCAAATGAGGAAAGGGAAGGGGCAGGATAGGGATGTTGGATGGGATGAAGGGAGGAAGAAAGTACTCAGAGATGAAGAGGGACCTGATATAGTGTAGTATGCTGGATTTTTGGTTTTGCTTGGAGTCACAAAATATTTATTTGGTAGCTAGCTGTGTCCATCCAAAAACCTACCTTAACAGGTAGATTACCTAATAATATATATATGTATATGTATATATATATATATATATATATATATATATATATATATATGTATATATATATATGAAATTGATACAAATGGCGATAACTGGAAAATAAGAGGCAATCATCGAACGCGTATATTTGGGCTGTGATCCCGAAATCAATTATTTCCACGAACGCTATGCCTTGCCGTGAACTTAAACATAAATGCACGAGCGGTTCACGTCGGGTGAGTAAACCCGCCGCCGCACTCGTTCGGGGATACGAGTCCGCCACCTGCGCTGCCTCGCTTGGCGCAGAAATTAAAATAAATAATTTTTGCGCATCTGTGGACTCACAAATGTCATGCCCGCGCACGGAGTTGCAGTAGCAGGCCGACAATTTATTGGTGGCTGCTCTTTCAATTGCTTCTCAAAAACATTCAATTTTGGATGGGGCGAAGCATCCGTCGCCTCGGCAAGTTCATCTACATGTTTTTTTAACTCCTTCATCCACCTCCCCCCTCTCTCCCCCTCCCCCGCAATGCACTCAGCCCCCGGATGGCATTTCCTCTCATGAGCGCGATTGCCATAAGAGATCGTATCTAGGTGACGAATACTCTCCAAAATCCACCCACGTCGACCATTAATCACAACTAATTTCCTTTCTGATTGGTAACGACTCCGCTGCGAGTTGCAGTCGAAATTTATTATGCCGGCTCGAACAAAATAGCAAATGGCCGCGGTGATTTGCGGACACTTTTTTCGGATTAATTAATTAATTACTCGAATTGACCCTTTGGCTCGTTTATAACTTATCTCGCATTGATCAACATCGCTCAGGGTTCGTAACCTGAGAGGACGGACGAAAATCAACACGCAGAACCGCAAATAAAATGTGGTGTTCGCAATTATCATACCTGTGGACACAATCATCGGTAGTATAAAAAAATAGACATTTAGTTATTTTGTGATAGATATTATGGATGGAACATCATCTTGTGCTGCGACTCAGGAAAATCAATTTTCATGTCTCTTGTGAAATTTGGTGCACTTAACATGCGAATGATAATTTTTATGAACAATGAATTATGTGGGTTGAAATATTTTGCGTGGAAGCTAGTCTATGAAAACATCTTGGTATTCCGCCCGACTCTGTAGTCGCGCAGGGGCTATTTTCCTTGTTCCTTGCGTCGATGGAGCCAGAATTACAAGGAACTTGATGAATTGTACCGTCTCAGGCTGAATTTCCGATCTCAAACTCAATTTTTACCTAGTTTAACATTCCTAGTAATTATTGTATTTTCAAAAAGCAGCATAGCGCCAATGTAAAGAGATATTCATTTTGTCACGCCCTGAGTTTCAGCAAACTTTCGTTATGAAGACATACGAGTAACACTGTGTCCTTGAAGACAAAAGAGCGTGTTGAAAAGCAACGCTGAAATAAATTTGATTAAATGGATCATGAATCACTTTCTTTAATGTACCAAATGGGTCACGGTAGTTCAGGAGTAGAGCGTTGGATTACTAACCGGAAGGCCCGGGTTCGATTCATGTATTTCTAATCATTTGACTAAACGATTATAAATAAAAGAATTTTTATCGAAGTTACGTATACTTAACATGTACATAAACTTTCTTAAAGAAGAGGATATTATTTTGATCGGAATGATGTAAGCGATATTTGGCCCGCACCTAGAGGTGCGGGCCAAATAGCTATGAATAGCCAAAGCTATGGGAATAGGATGATTGGCCTGGAAGTGCTCTGACTGGCCCTGAGTTTTGAACAATTTGGATTGCTTAAATTTTCTTCCCAATGTTGAGTCCTTGTTCCTAGAAATCAAAAACCATTGCGGGGTCGGAGATTCGACAGCAAAGTTGACGTCATTAAAGAGCTGAAACAATGGTTTTCAAAGCTATCTGTTGAATTATACATTGATGGCCTTCGAAAGGCTAAGGAGCGCTGGAAGAAATGCATAATTAGGAGGTGTGGTTGTGTTGACAAGTCTTAAGAATAACAAGTAAAAATTAAATTTCCATCTCGAATGTTTGTATTATAAAGTTATGAAATACCGATAATAAAGATACCCCGTCGTAGCACAATTCGTGAAGGCCGAATCTCGTCGAGAACAGTGCATTTAACATGGTTAGCAAACATACTTGAGTACTTTCGACATGCGAATTAGGGCGACGGTCTTGTTAGCAAGGCGGGTGTAAGCATTTTAGACTGTTTTGATTTTTTCAATACCCAGAGAAAATTGTTCCGAATCGTATGGCGAGTTTCTGCATGCTTGCGAGGTTTTTGGCGAGTGGGGAAGGGGCGCGCCATTTGGTTCATCCGGCTCCGCCGCACGACACCTTTCGCGTGAGAGATTTGATTAAAGCTGAAGGGAGCCCTACCCACCTTACCCCCGCGACCACCGCCTCTGAAATGCAGAAGAAGAAATTAATAATCGAATATGCAAATTTAATGAATTTTTATGGGGAGGGGTTGGAGTGATGTTTATTTCTACCGTGAATGGAATGGACGAGTTGATTTCGAAGGGCGGAAGGATTGCCAAGCGTCAACTCGTCACCGCAATTGCAAATTCTATTAAAAATGAAAGGCCCCTCAACCGCTGGGATCCTTCGACGTCCGCTTGTGTGTGCCTGCATTCTACTCCCACCTGACATCAAATGAAATGATTTGCGCGTTGTTCTCAGTCCAAAAGTCTGCGGATTCTGAAGTTGATCGATCCAGCCAATAATTGGAGCTGCTGCTATAATGACTCGCGGAAACGGGTTGACTAAAATGAGCTAAGAAAATCAAAATGATGCTTAAATAAGTTGTGAATATTTTCCCAACTTTTACTTCCAAAATTTGACCTCGCCGGGTGACTCTCAGGGGAAAATAAAGTTATAATCGAGGGATTTAGACCGTCCTCCTTCTATTCCCACATCACCTGTTCACATGAGCTTATAAAGTTTGGAGCACAACACCTTTGATTGAGCAGGGGAGCGCACTCTAAGAACATGCTAATTCTACAAGGTTGTTTAACGAGTGAGACGGATTCTTGAGGCTAGTGGAAGGCGGAAAACGAGCGAGGAGGATCCATCCGCAATGCGACTTAACTCCCCGAGCAGCTTTGCATCGAGTTTTATTTATGTTTTTCATCCTAGGATTATATAAAGTGATATGCTACATAACTTTCTCCTTAGGAGGACCCCAGGTTTTGTTTCCATCCTGTTATTAATTGATGATATCAAAAAGGAAAGATAATCATTTCGTGCAAATTATGAGGAAAAATATTTGCGGATCATCAATTTCCTTCCTGTTGTACTATAATGAAATCTGCGACTGGGGTCAAGTCATCCGCGAGGCTATGGCACATCCCACATTCACAGTTTGAGTCATTAAGCTCTATTCGGTCTTACAATCAGATTTCCGTGGGTGTTCAACAACAAGAGAAATCGAGCGTTCCTGCCAGTCGCTATAAATATCGATTTGGGCCCACGAAACTCCAAATATTTGCGCGCCCGATATTGTATCTGGTGGCCAGTTTGAAAATTGAGGCATCGGAAAACGTCGCAGAAAATATAGACAAGTAATATGATCTTAACAGCCCGATTTTTATTATTTGGTTCACCGTTTCAAAATACTTTGACGAATGTTTTACTGCGAAAATGATTTAAATTACGACGGATAATGATCGCATTTGCTTGTTTAGGTTACCGGTTTGTGCATAAAAGTATGATGCTCACCGTTCAATCACCAGTTACTCGATGGAGTGGAACCAGGATATCTGGTCACTAATAAATGCCAGTTCAGACCGTAATCTAAAATTGTTTGTGTCCAGAAATCAGCATTACAAGAATGTTGGATTCGAACCACTTGAGTTGCACACTCGCATTCACATACCAACTAGATGCCCACGCATACATACATGCATATATGCTATTAAACTATATTTCGTCAATGCGCATTTTCGCTGTACCCTCGGAGCCGCCACGGGATCACGTGACAGGCGTATAATAGGAGCACGCCACCCTTTATTACATTCAACGACATATACATTTTACGTGCTCATAATAAGAATAAAAGATTGTAAAATATTTTTGATCACATTTTTTGACGCTCTTCAAACATGGTCTCGCTCACAGAACCTTTCATTTAGGACTGAAAAAATAGGAAGTCTGTGGTGCTGCAGTAGTACCAAATTGTGTCAATTGAAGCTATGTTAATGAAATAAGGACAATTTGCACTTTTCCACAGTTTATTTAACGTACGACGCGTTTCAACTCACAGAGTCATCATCAGGTACAAGACAACTTGTGTACAGCTTGTCTTGTACCTGATGATGACTCTGTGAGTTGAAACGCGTCGTACGTTAAATAAACTGTGGAAAAGTGCAAATTGTCCTTATTTCATTATGATGAACTTCCACGACCTCAAGCCTGAATCTGTTGAACTGAAGCTATGTTGTTTCACATTTCATCATTATACGTTGATACTCTCTCCACATGCCTATATTGACCATCACGTTGGCATTTCAGCGCTAGCTCAGAACCCAGCCATTACTTCTAATCTACAGGGTTCGTACAATAAGTAATTCAATTATTATTTTTTTGAAGTAATTTATTGGACAGATTTGCACAAGCACTTTAATCTTCAAAGCACTGTCCTTGGGCTACAACACATTTTTTCCAGCGACTCTGCCATGGAAGGTACGCGCCCTGGAAGGCGTCTTCGGGGACTTCTCACAAAGTCTTCACCACTGCTGATTTGATCTCTTCTGTGGACCAAAAACGGGTTCCTTTCGGGACAGCCTTAATCCGAGGGAACAAATAGAATTCTGCTGGAGCGACGTCAGGTCTATTGGGGGTGGGATAGCGTTGGTACGTGGTGTTTTCCCAGGAACTCGTGGACTCGTAGCGCGTTGTGGCAAGGTGCGTTGTCGTGATGGAGTTGCCAGGTAGTTCAGATGTCTTTTATCGTCCTATCCAAGTCTTGATTTAAATATTCAAAAATCTTTGACATAGGCCATATAGATCGAATTGAAATGAAATATTCTTTTAGACCTGAGTGGATAGAATAACTGATATTAAGGTAATATAAAAATAGCAAAAATATGTATGACAAAACACATGTCTCTGGTCATCATTTCCCTGTAATATAACCTGATTTCTTAAGCTATATGTCTGCATGCAGTGAAATTGTTATTCTGTGAACCTAAGGCAATTTAAAGATTTTTTTAAATACCCTGAAAGGCCCCGTTTCTCTTGATTCAAACCGTTAATTTAAACAGATCCGATATGATAACATAAAATGAAGAGACTCGTGTTGCATTTGGGGCGTTGGGAAATTTTGATATTCAAACTGATTACATCGGTATGGAAACCTCGTCCAATCGCTTTTTCCGCCGTCTCTCCCCAGGAGCCAACTCGGGTGCTCCGCCCCACCTCGCTCCGAGACGCCGGCACACCCGTACGCCCAAACTTCCATCCCTCCCTCCCTCACCCCTTCTCCCCCCACACGCATGCCACCCCACTTGTCACCCCCACCATCCCCGACGACCGCGTATTTCTCCCGCCGTTAACACACGCAGATCATTCGATTCCGTGGGGCGTCGAAAAAATATTTCCATCCGACAAATGTGAAAAAATATAAATATACGCAGAAGGTGTAAGGCATTTAAGTAGTTCGTTTATATTTTTTGCTTGTTGCATCATCATAATAAAACACCTAAATGTTTTTTTCGATAGTAGTGGTTCGTGCTCACCTCAAACTTTGGAAGGCCCACGAGGCCCAGCTCTGATCACGGTGTTCCACCATTTGCATCCTCCTGATATAATGATACTCGTCAAATCGTACCGCCAGAATCCAAATTGGCCAAAGACACATCGCGATTTGTGCCCTTTGCACCGCCTTACTTTTGCCATTATTCATGAATCGATTGGCAGTCCGTCATATGCAATTTGAATTCCTGCCATAAGTTAATCCGTGACATTGGGCCGCTTAAATATGCAATAAAATGTTTTATCTGATTGAGTTTTTTCATTCCTTATTCAACAGTTCAGATCTAAATTTTGGAAACCCACGTGGTAATCCTCGACTCATAAATAGTTTCAGCCTTCATTTTTCCCTATTAGTTCCATCTCATTAGGGATACCGCCATCATTGAAGTCCAATTGAAAAAATGAATGCTAAGCTCTTCGATTGATCCATGTAGAGATACTTATTTTCCATTTCTGCAAGCATGTTTTAGTGAGTGCTTTATCCCTCTTTAATATTTGAAGGCTTACTTTGCATTAACAAGGTCTGTCCCAAAAAACAGTTAAATAAATCTGGGGGAAATATTAATTGCAGATCAAAATACGAATTGCAAATATTCTGCATAAGAACACCCTTAGGTATCACCACACACCAATGCCAGTGCCTCCGCCAGTTGCGGTATGCTTCCAGTAGGGCATCAGCAGGACCCACTAGGACCCTTTGACATAATATAGCGGTCCAAAAGGGTTCTCAAAGGGTTATGTACTTGGGTCGTGCTCAAAGATCCACACCTCGTGACCAGTAATCCTATATTCTTAAAAACATCGAGTCTCTTTCACCGCGGTTCAACAGTTCCAAGGCAAGATTGTCACATAAGCATACTGAATGAATCTTGGAACATCTTCCCCATGGCTAGGTCTAATGTAAAAATGCTATGCGCTGTGGTTTTCTTAATACATACGCTCTCCTGCTAACACTCCTCCTGACACCTAGGGGCCAATCAGAGTTGAGCGTGGCTCTCACTTTTTGCACATTTTCATCATATTGTTTTGCTGACGGATGTCCAGGGTATTCCTCCAAGATCATCCCCTAAAGGACGAAAATCATCGCTTGGGAGATTTCTCCAACTTCATTACATTCCTTAACCATGGTCATGTTCTCCGGCACTAATTTTTCCAAGCTAAATGCACAATTACATCGAATTTTGTTGCTCAAGCGAAACTGGCATCGCGAAACCGTGACGTAACCGCCGAACATAGGCCCAGTTTGTTAGTAATCCGCGCACTGTAAATACCCGCAGTTAAATGACGTGGGTCACATTGTTTTTGCAAGATCTCTTTATACCTTTCCCACCAGCAAATTACCCCACTGAAGCCCTCTGCATTGGTGGCAAAAACTTATTCTTTGAATTTTTGAGACTGACCCTGTATGTTGATTTTTAAAAAATTCCACCGATTTATCGGCAAGCGTTGTTGTTTTTATGAATTGAATATCAAGTTTAGATTGATAACCTTTGTTAACGTTGATCTTCTGCCACATGAAAGACGTGTACATCAGCCTCCAATTAGGCGCAATCAGAGAGAATGTGGGAGACGCCTTGAGGGTTACGTTTTTTGTTAAAGGAGTCATTTGCTTATTCGAATTTCAGTAAAATAATTTCAAAGTGTTAAAAATCATTCTCCTTGGTCGGGATTCGAACATGGATCTCTCAACGTGTACCCAGCGCACTCAGCTGGGACCTGAGCGATCCAAGTTGGAATCATGGTCAAATTATATATACACTCCTAAAATTTTGGATCGTGACTCCCAGAGGACATCAAACAACCTTGCCAAGGATGAATTAGAAACACTGCAAATGCGACTCTTTTCCACGTTCTGCGATTAATTAACCAAGTAAACTGAAAAACGACATTCGGCGCTAATGCTTTCCGTTAGTTGTAATGGAACTAATAGAAATAATAGATAAAATTAGATATAGAATGCGGGTCCTAGGCCATCCACCATTTTGGAAAAGTCAGCCATCTTGGATTTTGAAGGTTGATAAACGAAAACAGTGTCGCCACCAGGTGTTAAAAAGGTGAACTAATGCCAATTGAAAGTCAAAAAGGTATTGCGGCCACGTTGAATTTTCCAAATAAGGTAATGTGAGGTGTCTTTTACCTTTCTGATTGGTGAAAGTGAGCGCATAGCGTTATTCAATTGTTTTTCAAAAGAAGCTCGGGAAGTGGTTTCGCTACCTGGCGTTAAATAAGTGAACTAAGGGTTATTTAATTGTTTTTCAAAAGAAGTGCGGGTCGCTACCTGATGTTAAAAAGGTAAACTAAGCGTTATTCAATTATTTTTTGGCGTTATTTGAACAATTGAAAGTGGCAAAGCACGAAACAGTGTGGGTGCGTTATTGAATTGTTTCTCGAGAGGGTTTTGGTGAAAGATGAGGTGTTGCGTAGCAATAGTTGCTGGGCGCGGCGGGGTCAGATCGGGTCAGATTGGCTCGGATCGGATCAGGCGCTATGCTGACAGCAGATGCTTATGCCGAACACGCAATCCTGGGTTTTAAGGACCGCAAGTGATGCGAAACACGGCAAAATGGACTTCTTAGACCGTAACAAAACAAGTGATGGGTATCACGCCATCTTGGGTTTTCTGGACTGCAACAAAAAAGGTGAAGAACGTGATACACAATTCAAGTCTAATAAAAAAGGTGATGCGCAAAACGCCATCTTCGATTTTATAGACCGTAACCAAACAATTGACGAACGTGATGCGCAACACGCCATCTTGGAGTGATGCACAATGGAAGATGAATCGTGGCTTGCGAAGGCTGATTGGTGCGCATGCGCAACCTTTCAGAATATAAAAGGTCAGCTCATTCACGCCATTGGCCACATAGTTAACATGGCTGTGCTACGTTCAGTTACTGCTAATTTTGGCGGTGAGGAAACACTTATAGTCAGCAAGTTATTAAAAAGTGTGTACGACGTGCTTCTTCCTCAACAACATCTTGGAGAAGAATGTAGTCACATATTCGAGCATCCGAGAAGAATGATCTCATTCTTTCGTTGAACTTCGGAAAACGGTACATCGTCAAATTCGACCACATTAATAAATGTAGATCACTAGTCGGGAGTAATGTAGCTTCCTCCGGAATCGATGGTGAAAATATCGGAGTTGTCGAACAATTCAGCGTGTCGACGCTGGAGCAGCTGACTCTGGAAGGAGAGTTGCGAATAAGGTTAAGAGGCAAGATCCGTCCATTGTAGCGGAGGTGCATGAAGTTGACGCGTTAAACCCAGTACATACTGAAAGTGTTGGACGTAAAACTTCTGTACAGTGAGTAATGGGTTCTGTACTGCTGTGATTTACACCACCGGGCAGGATTCTAGAGTGAAATATTTAAGTGTTATAAATCCAAGAGGAAAGTTTGTGATATCTTGTGCATTTATCCTAAAAATTGTTAACACCAAATATAAAATAAACTAGACTTATAAATTTTTTCAGTGCAATAACGTTTGAAAAAAAATGAAACGAAAGTGGAAACAAAAAAAATGATTTAAAAAACAATGTAAACCCCATTGCCTTTTGGAGCATCTGAGGTTGAAAACAATGTATTGGAGGCTCTGATGACGATGGGTCTGGCTAATTCAAATTAGACTCCAAAATATTGTTTTAACCTTGTCGCGTCGCTGGCGTCCGGGGTTGGCTGTGCGACCCGCCCCGAAACGCGAGAGCGAGTGAGCATTCTGCCCAGGCAAGGGCTGGGGTCACTGGAGAAAATAAACCTCCCTGCCGTTCCGTTGATTACCCCGAAGGGCGTTTATTCCGTCCAGTACAGGGTTAAAGTAAAGGGGACCTTCTCCCAGGGAGAAGGTCGAGTGTCGTTTGCCTGAAGGGCGCGTGGAGTCCGGTGCAGCTACAGCAGCTGGATGGCGGCTGGGGTCCTGTCCGGCTTCTGGCTGGTCGCGGGAGCCCGACGGTCCGGCGAGCCAAATAGGGGCAGCCTCGGCACCTCTGCGTAGGGCGTCCTTGGAGAGTCAAGGGGTCGGAGGTGGTTATGCGGGGTGCGCGGCGTCAGGGGACTTAGCATCAGCCACGGAGGATGGGCGGCCTCGGCCAACCAGGTCTGGTAATCCTCAAGAGTCGGCGATGACCCCGGGGTGGTCGCCGGAGGCGCTGGCGGCGGAGCGTCGGAGCGGCGGGGCGGCGTCGCAGCGGGTCGGTCCTCCGAGCTCGGTTGGCGTTTCGGATGCGGCGCGGCTGACGCGGCATTCGTCCGGTTCGCTTTGGTCCTGGTTGCCTCGAATTCCTCTTGAGGGGAGCGGAGTTGACCGAGGATGTGCTCGCTGCGGTAGCTTCCTTCAGAGGGAAGCGGAGTTGACCGAGGATGTGCTCGCTGCGGTCGCTTCCATCAGAGGGGAGCGGAGTTGACCGAGGACGTACTCGCTGCGGTCCCTTCCTGATGGACTCCCACCTCCGACTCTGTCTGTTCTCTGTTAAAGTAGCCGAAAAAACATTGAAGAAAGCCGGAGCTGAACCACCCTACCTCGGCGAGTTTCTTGTACTACTAAGAGTGTGTGTGGAAGAGAATTACTTCAAATTCAATGGCAAATTCTTCCAACAAAATGACGGCTAAGCGATGAGCTCTTTCACCACTTTTGGCGGATTTATATATGAACGACTTTGAGGAAAGGTAATTCAGTGATCATTCAGGGAACACCAGTTTTATACATTGTTGGTACAGATACGTTGACGACGTGTTTGCAGTGTGGACAGGTACAATGAGACAACTGGACATATTTTTGAATAAGTTTTATTCCCAATCCAAAAATATAAAGTTCTGTTGTGAAAAAGAAACCAGCCATAGCAATAACTTTTTGGACTAAACAATTACAACCACGGATAAAGGCTACGACTTCGCAATCTACAAGAAAGAAACAACCACAGGCCATGTCATCCCCTCCGACTCCAACCACCACCCTCCCATAAGATGACCGCTTTCCATTCCATGCTAAACAGATCTCTCAACATCACCTTGTCCGCCGAGAACTTCGCCAAGGAAATGAAGGTATTCAAATACATTGCAGTGAAAAATGGTTACAAAGAAAGTGTCACTAGTAAAATGATCGATAAAAACGCTCCCTCTGAGCGCAGAGACTGTTTTATACATCATCTGTCATTAGTGAAAATAAGAAGCGATGGTGCAAACTTAGTTACTACGGAAAGGTTACGCAGTCTATCGCAAACCTTTTCCCGAAGGAAGGTTTTAAAATTGCATGTTACAACAAATGTAACTTAAGAGTTGTGTTAAACAAAACCAAGGAATATTTACATTAAGGATAGAAGTTGTATTAATAAACTCCAATGTGGTGACTGTGAAATTTGCTATGTTGGCCAGACTGGACGGTCGTTCAGAGTAAGAGCAGAACAACACAGAAGACATCTACGAAAGGAAGAGTTAAACAGATCCTATTTTGCCAACATCCATGGGAAATTCGTGAAGGATTCTCGGGTCTTCCACCGTGTCAAGGGTTCCATATTGGCCGACGTTTCGATGCCCGACTCGTGCATCGTCTTCAGGGTTGATGGCTGCCATTCCGTATTTGGCCGTCTTATATACCTGAGCTCCCGCCTTAGGTGACCTGTGATTGGCCCGAGGAGGGGGGACCTCCTGATTGGTCGCCGGGCAGTTGTGGTCTGTTCCTTCCTTTCTTTACTTGGTTTAGCACCGGTTTCCATGCATTGCTGTGGGAATAGCCGGAATCCCTATTGAAATTATGTCCTGCCATTTTAATTTCAATTGATTCTTTGACTATTCGGTCCCAGTAACCACCGGCGCGGGCAAGTACCTTCGTCTCATTGAAATTGATGGAATGATCCATCGCGAGCTGTGCTCGGCGATGGCTGATTTTTCCAATTGTCCCAGGCGAAGGTTTCTTTTATGTTCTTTTAATCTTGTCTCAATGGTCCGCCCCGTCTCTCCGATGTAGACATCTCCGCAGGCACACGGGACTTGGTATATGCCTGGGGTCTTTAGGCCGATAGGGTCCTTTGCTCTGACGAGCAAATTTCTAATTTTTCCCGGTGGTTTGTGGATAGCCTCGATGTTGTGCCTCGCCAGTATCCTGGATATTTTACCTGAGATCGAGGCGACGTACGGCAGGCAGGCCCTTGCTATCGGTTTTTCTTTTTCCTCCTTCATCGTGCGTGGTAGCGGGTTGAAGGCCCTTTTTAGGGCCAGAGAGATTTCGCGTCCGCTATATCCATTTTGGCGAAAGGTGGTTTTGAGATGTTTAATCTCCTCCGACAAACTATTCTTGTCAGCGATGTCCCTTGCTCGTTGGAAGACAGCACCAGATCTTACTTAGTCCATGGGAAAGTGACCACAGGAGCGATTTTGTTCCAGAGATTCTTCACATCGAGAAAAAGGGAAGAAGAATGGATTGTCTGGAGGAGCTTGAGATTAGGAAGAATCAAAAGGCAGGAAAAATTGCCAACGAGAATATTTTTGTGAGTAATCCCCCCATTTTGGATATTTTTCTGACCACAATACCTGACGCCAAGACCCCCGCTGTGAACGGCATACCTAACCAAGGTTCCAATTAGCCTACATCCACCCCATCCCTCCCTTTGAATCACCCATTCCCATTACCACGCTCCCTCTCAAACGCCCACCCCTTTACCTCCGCCTCTTTCCCCTCCCCCTCTCACCCTCCTCTTTCTCCCACGCTCAAAAAACTATATATTCTGGAACTCACTAAATCTAGGTACCTGATGATGTTGCCTATGCGACGAAACCGGTCGACTTAAAAATAGAGTGTGGAAAAAAGTGCCATCTTTCTTTCGTTTTATTAGTCCTTTGGAAGACTATGGAGAATGTACGTAAAAGAATCCATATCGAACTCATCAATTGAAAAAAAAGATTAAATAAAAAGATCTGTCGTTCCTTATTTCTCGAAATATTTTCCCAAAATATCTCGTTGCTGTTCAAAGCAGACAGTTCTATCAAAATGAACAAGCCTTTGTGCATTGGTCAAGTAGTTTTAGGCCATTCAAAAATTTTAATGTAAGACTTTTTCTATGGAAATATGAAGAAAAAGAATGTACCATTGCTGTATATGAATACGGACAGTTTCATTCTGGAAAAGCGTGAAGATTTCTATGAGGATGTAAAAAAGAACAGCTCCTCATATAATACCTCAAATCATCCAACTAAGCACCCTTGCTATTCGAAAACTAATTGATAGATAAAATGAAAGATGAATGTGTAGGAAGGATCATGAGCCAATTTAAAGGATTGCGAAACAAGCTTTACTCCTACCACGTGCAAGGGGGAGGAGTTGGTACAGGCGATAGGGTGTGATAAAGGTGTGACAAAAGGCACGATTGACAAAACGTTGATACCTGTTTGCGTGAAACAACTCTCGCCTTTTGAGAGATGACTCTGATTCGATCGCAGAAGCATCAGTTGCGCACGGTGGAGATGACTAACATTGCTTGGAGCTCAAACGATGACAAACGTTACATCTGTGAAAATAGAATAAACTTACTAGCTTGGAGTCATTACAAACTGAGGAAGGGAACGCGGTATGAAGCGTTATCCTCCATGAGAAAAATAAATTACTTGAAATCCTAGAAATTTAGCCAGTTGAAATTTGTTTTTTCTTTGCGAGGTGAGCATAAGGAGAGGCATATTGTCGATACTCTTTGCTACGACTTTGTTTTTCAGCCCGATCAGGGGTAATATAGATTTATGTAGGGCCAAATATTTACAATATAGCTACCTTAACGTAAGCGATAATAATATTAGCAATATATCAGATGATATGTTTAGGAAATTAATCAGGCAATTCCAGGCATATTAAACATTGAAAGCGGATGGGTTTTTGAGTTAGGAAACATCAAATCAGACGAAAATTACAAGATGTGATTTGCAGGATGATACCAGTTTTTCCGTTTATCCCCACAAGTGGGATAAAAAGGAAATTGCCTGGATTATTCCAATAGCGGGCGATGTACATGTGCAGTTGGCCGAAGCTCCCTTTAATGCGTGGAGTGAGCACGATAATTTAGTATTCAGACAGGATTTCATTCATTCGGATTTGGTAAACTTTAATACTTGGGACAAGCATAGATATTATGCTAAATCTGGTATATCTACTCCGCTAGATGGACCGGGAAAGGTCCTAGCTCATGCAGAGTTCCCGGCCGCTGAAAATCATCCCTTAGAGATTCATATCGATATAGAGGAAGATTGGTATTTGAGTAAAGATGGTATCACTCAAATAAATTATCGAATTTTTACAGGGTTCTACTACACGAGATTGGACATACTCTCGGCATATCAAAATCAAGAGATAGTCGAGCTGCCATGTTTTAACTTTACTTACAAGATGGTCCATTTGCGTTACAAGAAGATGATATACTCGCCTTACAAAACTTATATGGTATACCTGAGAAATCTTCAGAGAAAAATGGAAAGAATAAAGGGGAAGAGGAAATAGGAGACCCGCAGAAACAGCACTCGACTTCTCTGTGCAACAATAAATATTTTGGTAATTTTCTCATTGCTGAGCATGTGTTTTTTATTTAGCGGGAAATTATTTTGGAAGATTGATTTAAAGAACAGCGATACGTCATTATTGAAATCGCAAGTTATCACGGATTGGGCCCTTTCCTCCCGTCGAACATGAAAACAATTCACGCGATTTATCGATAACTTTCTTGAGAAATCGCAATTTATAGGGAATCGAATATATATTATCGATTATCCAAGTTTGGCACCTATCAACTGATGTCCTAAGAGGATCAAGGAAGTTCGTCTCCCTCGTAATGCAATTATTCAGTCAGCAATAAACACGTATTCTTGTATAACTTACATTTTTACGGTGACCTTTTCAATGTTCAGATGGGTGAATGTAGGATCGAGCCGAAAGAACATAAATATCTAGGTACCCAGTTTCCTCCCATTCCCTCGGATATTAATTCAGCTTACAGATACACAAATGGCCTTTTTTTCAAAGTGAAAAATCATTATAAATATAGTGATATCATCAACACTTTATAAAGAGCTGGTCCGATGAGTCTATCACTCTTCGGAATTCAGTGCTCAAATGCATCCATTCAATCTAATGTAGTAGATGAATTAAAAGGAGTAATTTCCAGGCTGTAGAGTATGTAAGTTAATTATATACTCTACTGAAAGTTGGCTAAATATTTAATAATACCGGCGCCATTGATGTGGAAACATCCATTCCCTGGCATTTGTGCTGGAACCTCCTGTTGTGGAAAAACGACTTTCATTGTGGGATTCCTACATAACATAAACTATTTAGTCGATGAGAAAATTGATAGTCATTTCGTGTTTCAGTCCCAATAGTAGACCGATTGCGGAACTGGAAGGAGTAGAGTTTCAATATAAGGTTCCAACTTTCGAAAATCCTCGCAAGATGCCCACTCTCTATGTGATAGATGATTAAATGCACGACTGTTATAACAGGTGTCAGTGAGCTATTCACGCAACAATCGCACCATTCCAACATCTCCGTAATACTTATCATACAAAACGTTTTCTACCAAAGCCCTAAACCTCGAAACATTTCCCCAAACGCAAAATATATAACTGTTTTCAAAAATCCCCGAGATCGATCACAGTTCCGATACCTGGCCGCAAAGGTTTGCCCAGAGAATTCTGGTGAACTTCTCAGAGTTTATAAAGTGGTGATATCAAAGCCGTTCACTTATTTAGTTCTCAACCTATCAAAAGAGACGAACGACAGACTAAGATTAAGAACCGAAGTATTTCCAGGGGAAATTGTTTCGGTGTTCACACCATCGGATAAAGAAAGCTATGAGGAAATTGAAATGCAAAAGGCATCTCATCGGGTTGTTAAAGACTGCAAGTCCAAATTTGCGAAGATCGATCATAGATTCTGCAAGAGTGGATGGAATAAACGCAATTGGCGAAAGTTGTCTTAATACTTTGAACGGGAACAATAAAATTTGCCGTTCTGTGAAGACGAAGTTGCATCTCTCAAAAAATACGCTAAGAAATTTGAGTTGTCCTAGAGTATCCATAAAAAACAAATCCTGAAGAAAAAGGGAGGGTTTCTACCGGTACTTTTAGGATCTCTTTTGAGCGGCTTAGCCTGTAGCCTGATAAGATGAGCCTCAAACGGATGTTACTAATCGATCCTATGACCTTGAAAAAGAAAAGAATGATAAAAGACGTTGGCAGTTAAGAAAAGAAAATGAAGTACGTTTTCTAAACTAAAAAATAAGTGATTCTAAAAAATGGTATCACTACCGTAGTTTACTAGATGCATATTTAAATACCGTTGATGACTTGAACGAGCCCATTCCAGTATCGTACGAGGTGGAAGGAGAAGAAAAAGGAAGAGAGGGGAATTAGATAAAAACAGATGGTAAAGCCCTATTGAGCGAGGGACGAAATATTGGGAAATAATGGTCAACAGCTCTAAAACGAAAGGTAGGGAACATGGAGAGAGCTATGGAATACTTCGCAGAAATCAAGGTAAGCGAGACAGCATCTCCCGACAGATCAAGCATAAAAAAACAACGCCAAACAAACAAATTCCAACTCTCAAAGATCGCCTAAGAAAAGTAAGGCCTGCCGGGTACGTGAAAGAGAAAACTCTAAATAAAGTTCTTTATATTTCAACCCTGAGAATCCCTATAGCTTTTCTACTGTCTACCAACTATTAAAATGTGTCGGAAAGAAAATCAGCAAAAGGTGTGTCAGAATGAGAATGGCTGGAAAATCAGGAAACGTATACATTACATAAAACTACGCGGAAGAAATTTCCTAAGAATAGATATACTACTACATGTGTAGATAAAACCTGGCAATGTGATCTTAACAATATGCGAAAGTTAAAAATGTACAATGAGGGCTATGCTCATCTCCACACCGTCATTGACGCGTTTTCCAAATATGAATGGGCTGTTACACTCAACAATTCCGCCGAGAACGTTATCATCGGGTAAATCTAAGCAAAAGATAACCTTTGAAAATTAAAAGCGATAAGGCGACTGAATTTTGAAACGATAAGTTTAAACGCTTCCTTAGTTTTCATGGGATAAAATATTTTACCGCCATTAATCCCGACGTGAAAGCCACTGTAGTAGAACGTTTCAATCGCATCCTGAAGGGACGTATGTTTAATTATTTTACGAAATTTAATACCTTGAATTATGTAAGCGTGCTATTGAAATTGGAGCAAGAATATAACGACCATATACAACCAGCACCAGTATGGCTCAATCAGAAGTAATTGAAAGTAACTCCTTCACGCCTTCAAGTTTTCTATTGGAGATTTCGTTTGAATATCGAAGGAAAGATTACCTTACGCAAAGGGATACTCGTAATTTTTTTCCAAAGAAGTTTATAGAATATTGAAAGTAGATAATACGCCTATTCCCACATATAGTTTAGGGGACCTCGACGGAGAACGTATTGAAGGCTCGTTTTACGGAGAAAAGCTCATTAAAACTTCGGCTTATGGTGAAAACACAGAGTTTTAGATTGAGAATATTTTAAAACGCAAAGGGAAAGGCAGAAAGCTCGAATATTTTGTTAAATGGAAGGGGCTTGGTGAAGATTTCAACATATGGGTCTCAGCCTCAGAGGTACGGAGGTTAAAATGAGAGACTTTTTCGTAACTTTCTTAAGCGACAGCTCTGAAAGGTTTTTTCCCACTAACACCGTTGATCACTTTCGATCAAAATTGCCTCAACGCATATCTGCGGAAAATGACCGGAAGGTAGAACTCGCTGAAATTTATTTTCCGAAGCTTAACATTTCAATCGACACTCCATCCGGAAAAACACCTGAAGTAGTACCGGAGACAGATATTGATTCAGCTCCGTCCGCAACGTCCACAGAGCCTCCACCTGTTCCCGCAAAGCCACACTGTCCAGTCGTCGAGGTTCAAGTTTTAAAGAATATAGTCATCCATTTGGAAGCTAAAACGTATCATTTTAAGGGATTGTTTAATGAATCTCATGAAGCAATACGGAGTATTAGAAGGTGGGAATTCATATCTGCGCTACACCTTTCGCTTCCAAATAAACGTTATATCGCATCTGAGAGTAAACCTTTCGTTTAACGCCCATCATTAGAATGTCCCTAAACATATTAAGAGATCGTAGGGGTTGGTGATATACCGCTATCATTCCATAAATACACGCTAAGTGAACTACTATCTACGATTAGAGTATATACGGAAGAGTAAGGTAAAGAAAAATTTGACGCACAATTCATGAGGGCATTTACAGAAATGTCCGCTCCCTGCACCGTGAGAAGGCACCCTCGAAAACGAAAATTAACGGAGGAGCCTGTTGAACCCGATGAACCAGAGCGTTTGACGAGTCAAGTGTTGGTGTACCTAGACGTGATATTGCAACAATTCCTCGAGGCTACGATAGAGAAATATTTACCGGTCGTGATGGGTGATAAAGGAATTCATTCAATTTTCATTCATCTCTATTATGTCACTCGAAAAAAACATCTTTGTAGCAATGGAAGTTAAATTAATGAATAAGATTGGTAACCTATATCCATTTACGGACAGTATTAACCATCTTGTTCCGTATTGCATTTTATTATAATGATATATACATGGATACAATATATATGATTCATTCGTTAACGGGATGTCGAAGGATATAGATCGTTACTGCCAATATTTTAGTCAAGAGTGTGGCGGTGATCAAGTTTATAGAGCGAGTTATTTTAAAATGCGAAGTAGACGTCCAGGGAATTTTTTCAGAGTGATTAGGAAAATCGTAAAAACCTTTGGCTACGCAAGGAACAAAAGCCGTAGGTAGAGATAAGATGAAGTTAAGAAGATAAGTTAAAGATACGGGTATATAAACTCTTGCAGATATAAAGGAAGGAATATCAATAAAGGAAGCTTTGCAAACGCGCTCCCTAGAGGTAGTTCTTTATTTGAAAAGAAAAGCATAGGTAAAATGAGACGGATGGCTGGAACAGGTTTACGTGCCCCAAAGCGAGCTAGAATTGGTCGTCTTAAAACGAAAAGAAAAAAAAGTCCGGAAAACAAGTAGGTGGATAGCTAAAGAAGTTCAGAAGGAAAAAGCGTAAAGAATGAGATATATTTTTGCATAAATAGTTCAGTAGCAGATGTGTTCGGTTTATTTAAGGGTTTGTTTCCGAAGTGTTATCACGAAAACACGTAAATGGAAGAATACATCCTAGAATATTTGAAACTTTTCTGCGAAACATTACTGCAGGTGAGCATAGATGGTTGCACAGTAGTACCCTATAAACCGATCGCTTCTCTCGATAATTCCCGCGAGAAAAGTTTTTCGGTCAGGGATAGTGGTGATCGATACAAAAATTTAGGCGGAATAACTCTGAATTTAAAAGCTGTGACAGCGCGATGGTACACATTATGGAGAAAGTGACAATAAATAGCCGGGTGTGGTTAATGACCTTCTGCATTCAATATTCGATCAATGTCAAGTTTATTTCAATGGGGTTCGAATGACCACCTCAGAAAATTATCTATGTCGATAATACTTGGAAAGCGTGTATAATTACGGTGGTGATGCTCCACGCACTCACCTCGAGTGTAATTGATTGGCTTTAGATACTGGTAAGGATTTAGACCTTCAGACCCCTGAAAACAAAGGATTTTAGAAAAGAAAAGCATGGTTCGAAAATAGAAATGTTGTAGAATTGGAAGGAGATTACACAATGACATTTTTAATACTCCAAGAAAACTTCTAACTGGTGTGAACGTTGAGATGGTTCTTACGATTGCAGATTCGGAGTTTTACATCAAGGAAAGTGAACCCTCTTATATTCTTAAGATTTTAGACAATACGCTCTTCATCCCGCATCAGGACATTAATCCCTCAGTTTTATTATCTCCTGAAGATCTATTAAAAAGAAAACCAGCCATATACCCATACAAGCAAACGGTTAAGTTAAGCAAGTAACGTTAAGCCAAAGTTAAGACTTTCACCTATTACGTTAATATTGATTTAATCAAAAATAAGAACTTAAGAGACGGTCTAATTCCTTCCATCCTTTTTGTGGTAATGGTAGATGGTGATGCATTCACATGGTCAAAACAGAAAAACCCAGTTAACCTCAGAAATTATTCAATGACTGGATTAACGTATACGTAAACGGTATTTCCATACCGTTAGGTAGTGTGAAAACTAAATTGCACAGCGAAAAGGAAGTTTTGCTACTCACGCTTTCCCAACAATATATTCACCATTAGGTACGAACCATAGTGATAGGGGTAATCAGATAACTATGGACATGTTGAAACACGGATATAAAAAACAATCGTGGGATCTTACTCCTGATAGAAGTGGTGAGGAAAGTCACGTGTCCAAACCGGTTTAAGGTAATATGATATTTGAAGCTAACTTTGCAGTGAATCATCCAAATTCCATCAATCTCATCAGCCTTGCTGATTATAATACGCAACTCAGGAATGATGATTATAGGCCTGCCATCCTTGGATAAGTTAAGTAGTCATTCATTACACAAACAGATGATATCGAAGACATTTTATCCGAAGATCCGAAAGTGTAGTGACTGACTATCTTCAGATTTGTCTTCTTCATTTGAATCGAGTTCGCAATTAGGAAGTGTGCTGAGTACGGCATACATCTGCTTTTCTGGAATAATACGCGAACACGTATTGCAGTTGTGAGCTGGTCTTCTAGTCGAAGGGACTTCACCGTGACACAGGTCGCACACAGGAATCTGCGGATGGAGCCCACTATTTTTCACAGTGTCGTGTCCGCGATATACTCCAAGGTAGGGTATTATTAACTTAGTGTTACAATCGCAGCAGGCGAGCACAACTCTCCAGTAGGGTTTTCTATACATTTTACTCAGAAATCTACCGTGAACCTTGAATACTGCATATCGCACACAAGAGTACAGTGGTTCTTCTGTTGAATCCATGGCAAATTATAAGGCGAGATAGCGATGGGGCTTGTAACTGGAAGAGTTTCATAGCAACATCCGTGAGTGAAAAGACGCGAAGTGGGTTCACATCCGGTACTATTCTCGTCTTCGCGGAGTGGGGTGTCATCCGGTTCACGGAGTGGAGTAACATCCGGTTCGCGGAGTGGAGTGACATAACAACATCCGGGAGTGAAAAGACGCGGAGTGGGGTCATATCCGGTACTATTCTCGTCTTCGCGGAGTAGGGTGACATCCAGTTCGCGGAGTGGAGTGACGTGGAGAGCTTCAGTCGTTCTTGATGTTCAGTATTGTATTGTGGATATACTCCTGAAATGCAGATGCTTCCAGACTCTATAGTTTCGATTATTTATTCCCGCGAAATTCGGTCGACAAACTCTTGGAAGATTAGAAAGCTGTTCGCCAATGAAGAGAGAGTGGAGGTAAGTGGTGACCTTTGGTGTCCCTTTGTCTTTTCAGTGTATTTTCATTCTACATTCTCGTCACCGCAGTTGGCCTGAAGATTTGAACTGTCCAAATTGTAACGAATTCGTCACCTACAAAGGCTATCAGGTGGATTACCTTGTTCAGCCTGATCGCCGCTCGCAAGTTTTGGAAGATTTGAAAAGCATAACAAAGTTCAAAGAGACCGTTTACGTATTACACTTCTTTACGATTTTCTCTCGACTGTCAGACCTTATGCCTTCTCGCAGCGCTCCAAATCCGCGATAACAAGGGTTGAGGGTATTAATGAAATAACAAGAGCGGTCGTCGGTACGGGTATTTTTGTTTGCGTAACAGAAGGTTTGACAGTATGGCGGTACACAGCTCATGAGACAATGCCGCGAGAGAGTAGGAAAGAAAAGGGAAGTCTTGGGTAGGTATTTACAGGACAAGAGGATTGATGGGGCTGAAGGGTTACCAGAGGCGTCGTCGGAAGGAACCGGCCCGGGGATGGAATGTAGACCGGTAACTCGAGCGAGCTGGTCGGGAGGTATCGGTGAGGAAGGGACCGAACCCTTACGTAGAGAGGCTGGTCCGGGGAAGCGGGAATAAGGAGCGGGCGTGGTCCGAATCCCGAGCGGAGCACGGCTGGTCCGAGGTTATGGGCGAGCAGAATCACACTGGCGGGCCGTCCATCTGCCGAGGATGGTCACCCTTTTATCGGAGCTCAGGGTACAAAGGATAGTCTCTCTTGCGACGCACGGCAGGGCCGGGGGAAACACTCGTGACTCCGCTCCTGACTAACAACTTTCTCCCGGTATCAACCCCCGGACTGATTAGCCGGTGGTCGCCGTGAAGGTTTCGAAGAGTTTGGTTGTGTTAACGCATAACCCTTGCAACACCACCCTCGCGGTAAAAGAAAAATGTTCCGCGGAGTTTAGAATCCTACCTCAGCTTGTCACAAGAGAAACTCCCAAATACTACCGTGTCTCAGTGACAGCTTATGAGCACACAGGGAAATGGTCGGAACATTGTGCGTATTTAGTTTTTCTACTGAGGTGAATGCTTCGGCCAAACCATCTACCGCCTTTAGAGCAACAGGCTCACTACTTCTTAAGTCGATATTAATATCCGGCAGAGGTTCTACGGACACATGCCGGTCGAAAGAAAACTAGTTCGTACAAAATGGACGTGGCTCCCAGAAAAACATGATCACTGCTAGCTGAACACCCTGGAGGCAAGGTGAGGCTTCCTTGACCGAAGATGGTTATTCGCAAAATTTTCATTGTGCAAGCAATAGCCAATGTAATATGTGTACTGACACTATAATGCCATATTCCCGGATGCTGACTTTTCAAAAATACTGCGTAATTAGATTTAGTAAGGAGGTTCTCGCAATTCTTCCTTATTAGCTTACTTTGATACCGAAATACCACAATATTGCACGAGCTGGATAAACTGATATGAATAGGATAGGAATATGGACAGATATCTATACCATTCCGGAAAAAATGTTGCCAGTACTCATTTGGGAGCAATAGGTATTCCTTGCCATTTTCAGAGACACCGAGGTAAGTCAAGTCGGGTCGTACCGAGGGGAAGGCGTGCGCCGTATACACCAGGAAAACCAATCCTCACAGATATAATGGAAATGCCACCAATAATGTGAGGCTCTTCCCTTGTCTTACGATGCGTACGTGGGTGGAATTGTAGACCGAGAGAAGGCCGCTCCCGTACTAGGCGAGTTCCTTATCTGGCCGCAGCTTAGA
Source organism: Hetaerina americana (assembly GCF_022747635.1). Lineage (NCBI taxonomy): Eukaryota > Metazoa > Arthropoda > Insecta > Odonata > Calopterygidae > Hetaerina > Hetaerina americana. The sequence goes on along the minus strand of NW_027286986.1, from coordinate 562,390 downwards.
GCGAGCGTTTTTAATGATCTCTCGGAGATGGTCAAGGGGTAAGGTGGAAGCAGTCAGTTTATAAAGCTCGGCCAACATTACTGTATTGCGTTTGTAATTGAGATCACTTAAGAGCCCCGATATGTGACGCGAAATAGCTGAAAAACTAGATGAAGGATATGAAATAATTTTTCTTGATAGCGGCTCTCGGAGAGAGAGAGTGGGCAACCGAAGCGCTTGTTGCGTAAATTTTGTTTTCCAGAAGGCGTAGGATTTTCTCAGTATTGGAAAGCATTTCATCGTGCCTCTTTATGGTCCTACTTACATTTGCCAAAAAGGTGAATCTAGCATTGTTTAAATTTTGGGTGTTTTCTGCGACTCGAGATATTTATTTCTGGAGCTTAACTATTTGATCGTCCGTGGCCGTTTCCACTAAATAGTTCGGACCATATTCCAACAGATTTAGCATGCCTCTTGTCGCTTTTTTGGAATCCCTATTGGTAGTAAGAGTGTGATAACCGTTTAGTGCTATGGAAACTATTATTTAGGTTGTTTGCATGTTCCTGTGAAAGTTCTTTGATCCAAAGAGAAGAGTTTTTCCCAATATCCGTATTAATTTTAGTACAGATGTAAGGAATGTTTCATATTGCTCCCTAACTTCACCTACGGCTACTTCTAATTTGTCCTTATGGAGTTGGACATGGACCAGTTACTCTCCGTCAATGAAGATGAGACGATTTTCGGGGATATAAAGCAGTCCCTAAGCAGTTGGGAGTGATGAACTCAGCGTCAGAATCATCGGGAGCAGGAGGTTTAGGTGCACCATCCTGGCTGCAAAGAAACACACCTATTTATTGTCGGTATCTTAGATAAAATGCATGGCCATGGCCCTCGGGTGGAAAAGGGAGCCTTGGGAGTGTGGTAACGGAAGGACAGTTGATGTAACCTGGCGTCTTCTTTTCTCGAAGCATTAGCTGCTCTCCGCTTCCGGTTGTGTTTTTTCCTACTCGGATTGATCGTCCCGCAAGCCCCCTTATCCTTGGATGGAGGATGGGTTAGGGATGGGGATGGTTTACAGCTGCGGGGAAAATTTTCTCGTGGGCTGGACTCGGGAATTACAGTTGAAGCATTCGCTAAGCCAGTGGTCGGATGGGAATCCGGAAGGACCGGATCAGAATCAAATTTCCACAGCAGCCTTGGGTCAATATTCCCTCCCGGGGTTGGCGGCCGCTCTATCTCCTCGGAGTCGATTTCTCTCGTGCAGATATATGCCTCGTCTTGGCTCCCTCTGCATGCCACTGGTTGAGGCGCACTCCGGGATGTTCCCAGGTCTATCTCGCAGCCCGAGTGAGTGGTCGTTCGGGAGTCTTGGGGACGTCCCAGTCGAACTTGGAAGTCGGGATAGACGGCCGCTCGGATAGCATTATGGTCTGGTGACAGTTCAAGTTGCCGGGAGTGGTAAACTGTAGTGGCCCCAGGGACGGTGACTGGTGGTGTGAGTGCCGTCCTCTTGCTGCCATTCCGGAATATTCTTTGGCTATAACTATCGTAATCTTCCGGGATGGGCTCTTAGGTTATAATCATGGGTTATGGGGATAGGTAGGGGCGGGCTTGCGTTGAAAGGGTTAGACGGTGGTGTTTCCAGTGAAGGCTCCGTTGGTGTCGTTTTTTCGGCCGGGTAGGGTGAACCTCCGGCATCGTTGTTTAGAAGCACTGGGGTTAATGGGAATTGCTCTTTGCCGACGAAAAAGTCTGGCGGGAAATTAGGTTCGGGGTCGGGTGGCAAGGGTAGTAGGTTCCTGTGATGAGCTGTGACTAGGCGGTTATTTTGGGTATTCTCAAGTTCGAAGGTAACCGGACTTCTAATTTTGATTACTTTTTAGGGTCCTATCCAGCGGGACACTAGTTTCCCCGCCTGATCTTGTCGGAAATTCATGTTACGCAAGAGGACTAATTGCTCAATGGCAATGGTAAGAAGTGTTAAGCCTCCATTGTTTTTATGTGCTCCCTTCTTGTATTCTCTCTGTTAAATTCAGCCGCCTGTGCGTGCGCTAATTGCAATCTATGATGAGTGACATTCTCATAAGGAGGATCTTCGGCATATGATTTTCAACAGACGTTAAAATCTTGTCCCATGGCATCTCTAACTCTCGCCCGTGCATGAGGTATGCGAGAGTGAATCCCGTGATTCCCTGCTTGCTGTTTCGGTACACAAATAAAGCAAAGCCAAGCTGCTCGTCCCAATCTGATTGGTCCTGTGACACATAATACGTGATAACATTAGCAAATGATTGATGGGCACGTTCCATGCGTTTGTTGGCCCAAGGATTATGAGGAGAGGTGAAAATATATTTGATTTGAAGTCTTTTGCATATGTTTTTCATGAGTTCAGAAGCAAAGTTAACTCCCCTCTCGTTTAATATCTGTTTAGGCACTCCATGTCAGCAAGTAAACGTTTCTACAAAAATTTCTGCGATTCTCTGAGCCGACTGATTGGGTATCGCGGAAGCTTCAGGGTATCGTGTTAAGAAATCTCGAAAAGTTAGAATGTGTCTGTTGCCTCGAGCTGACGTAGTTAGAGGCCCCACTATATCCAAGGCAACCTTCTCTAATGGGTAAGAGGCTTCCGTCACTGGTTGAATGGGGTTTTTTTGCGGTGGCATCTTTCTTTTTTTACATATCAGACATTGATTTATATACTTTACTATATCCGTATAACATCCACATCCTAATTGAAGAATCGCTGCACGATTTCTAAGGTTTTATCGATTCCAAGGTGCCCTCCGAGCGGATTGTCGTTGGATTTTTTTTAAAATGTAAGCTCGCATGCTCCTGGGAGCACAAATGGTAAATCGGGTCCCCGGTTCCTCCGTGTGAACTTTGTAAAGCACGTCATTCTCATCATAAAAAATATTCGGATAGTGCTTCTTCGCCTGCTCGAGCAAGAGTTTCAGATCTCGGAAAATTAACTGTTCCATCGAAATTTTATCCATATTCCACGCGGTTGGATGGGATTCTTCCAACGTATTTACTGCACTGATACTAGGCGTTAACCTAGACAGGGCATCTACATGGGTTATACTCTTGCCTGGCCTGTGGATAATTTCAAACGCGTACTCACTCAGTTCCATTATCTATCTTTCCATTCTCGACTTCGGTTCTGAGAGAGTAAACAGCCATTTTAAAGGCTTATAATTGGTGAAAAGGATGAATTGTCTCCCTAGCAAATAAACGCGAAACTTCTTCACCATCTCTACTACGGCTAAATATTCAAGTTCTGTGATAGAATAAGATTTTTCGGCTTTATGTAAATGTCTACTTGCACATGCAATAGGATGTTCGCCATCCTCAAAGATTTGGGAGAGTATCCCACCGATGGCTTGTTGGGAAGCGTCCGTCGCAAGGAGGAAAGGTTTGGAAAATTCGGGATATTTAAGAATAGGTTGGGTGGTAAGACACAACTTCAAGTGTTTGAATGCGTGTTTTTGTCCTTACCCTAGAAATAGACTGCATCTTTTTTCAATAATGGAGGGAGAGCATTGGACCTTTTTGCGAAATTTGGAATGAATTTCCCGTAATATCCGACTAATCATAGAAAGGAGGGTAATGCTGGCACGCTCGTTGGGGCGAAAAATAATTTATGGCTTCTACTTTGTCTTCATCGGGCTGTAATCCATCTGCGGTAATTAAATGGCCCAAAAAGTTGACTTCTTCTTGAAAGAATTGGCATTTCTGGGGTTTTAGTCTTAGGTTTGCGCTCCTTAGCCGACGAAATACTTCCCGAAAACCTGCCACATGTCCTTCAGGAGTGGAATCTTAACGTAGGATGTAATCTAGATAGCATACGTAACCACGGTATATCAATCCGTCCAGCATTGTGGTCATTAACCGCATGAAAGTAGACGGGGCGTTCGTCAACCCAAAGCTCATTGTATTACATTCAAAATGACTATCTGGTTTGCTAAATGCTGTGTATTCCTTACTCTTATCGTCTACCTCGCACTGCCAATAGCCGCTGCAAAGATCCATGGTAGAAAAATATATCGCGCCCCCTAGCTGGTCAAACGTTTCTTCTATATTTGGCATCAGAAATACTTCCTTTTGTAACATTCTTCAATGCTCGGTAATCTATACATGGGCGGTATTGTGTCGGGATTCCGCCTCTACGTTTTTTTAACCAAAGTAATTGGTGCCGACCACGGTTTCGTTGAAGGTGATATCACTCCTTGCTGTAACATGTCTTTAATTGCATTGTCTAATACGGATCCCTGTGAATGAGTGACAAGGTATGGTAACTTATTGATTGGCGTGGAAAGGCCGATGTCTATGGTGTGTTTTACTACGCTGGTGCAGCCCAGGGGAACGTCGCCGTGCACAAAAATATCTCTGAATTCTTCTAATAGGTCACTTAACGGCTCTCGGGCGTCTTCTGGTACCTCTTTTAGGCTAAATTGAAGCATGAATTCCCCTTTTTCTATATCGTTCGGCCATATTTCTGCCTCTGCGACAATTATTTCGTTCGCGTAGGAGGCCTTTTCTACGTGCAGCCCGGCTGCCGAAAATTCCAAACCCTTCGGAAAGATTTTCTCGCTTTTGTGCATGTTACCCAGTAATATCGGAAGTGTTCCATCGTCCATTACTTTTGCCACTGCCGGAAGTACGATTACGTCTGCTAAGTCCGGTACTTGAAAATTATCTAAGAAAACCACCTCCTTTCCGGCTATATTAGTATTCCTTTGGGTGGTTAGAACCTTCGATAACGGAGGAACCTTTAATATTTCTTCTATGCGAACCACTTCTGATCCCCTTTCCTCTTGGGTCAAAAAGTAAACAAGCTCCACAATTAACGATACTGTGCAGTGCCTATCTCCTCATCGCTCGTTCTCCCAAAGCTAATCTCCCTTGAACCAAAATCGGGCCAAGGGTTATTTTTATCATTGAAAGAGATTACGTTCTGCCCTAACTCATCGTCATTGCCCGAAAATGTAAAACGTTTCGCAACTTACGGCACGGCCCGGCTCGTTGCATTTCCCTCTACTCTTCTTGAGGTGTGAGATTCTCATGAAGAATATATTGATCTCTTACTTAACTGGTCATTTCCTGGCTCATTGTCAACAAAGGATATAAGATCTATGTCGGCTGCCGCGGAAGGTCTGTATTCTAATTTCACTTCGTGGTTTTAATTCACCTTCATCGTCTCGTGCGTTAAGGATATGCTACTACCATATTTTTTCATAAAACCTAGCCCGATGATTCCCTCGTGCGAAGTTACTCCGAGACCTACTATTAATGTGCCGTGAGGATACAGGATTCTGTCCATAACAAATTTTACGCAAGTTTGGCCGATTATTTGTATTGTGTGGCTGGAAGCAGTCCTTACTGGGCGAGAATGGGGTTATATTTCTAACTCGCCAAACGGGACTACCTTCTGATGAATTATTGTGACGGTAGCACCGATATCCACGAGGAACCAATAGCTTTTGTCCAGTACACTCCTTTCTCCTCCACTCGAACCATGATCACCCTCGCGGGAGAAATGGCCAAATTTACTTCGTCCCCGACCTCTGCGGTCGGGGCCGATCCATTTTCCTGACTGAAATTATTGGATTTAGTAGGGCATTCTAGGAGGCGGTGACCCGATTGCTTGCAAAGACCGCAACAAACTAGAGGACAATTACAGGAGGAATGGCCAGTTTCTCCACAGTTGAAGCAATTTCTTTGGTTTGATCTATAATAACGAGCTATGTAGCCCAATCGTCCAAAGGAGTAACATTTTCTGTCCGCGTTTGTGGCATCGAGACCATCCTGTGCTGGGAGCGGTGATGGGAGCAGGAGGCTTGCTAGTAGCGGAGCACCGTGGGGAATTGATTTTGTTGGGGCAAGAAAACCGAGTCGGTTCCATAAATTCTGTCTGACAAGAATTTTTAAGTGTCATCAAAGAGAACCATGGCGGCGCTGCATTACCTTGCGCAAATTCGAGAGAATCGCTCATAGTTTTACTAGCATAATTCCTAACATTAGATTCCTCACCTTCTCCTCAAACTTTTCTGCTTCCAAGATACACTTAGGATTTCGTGCCAACACAAAACGTCCTATATCTTCCAGTAATCCCAGAAAAAATTGCGACAAAAGCCGATTTTCTATCATTGCTCGTGTTCCTTCCAAAGGAGTGCTCCCAGCAATTGGCGAGCTATTTTGCTAAGCCTTGTGGCATAGGCCGACACGCCCTCGAGAGGCTGCTGCATGCAGTTGGTGAATGTACGCTCCAATAAAAGAGGTGATACCCGACACGAAAACCCTCGCGTAAGATTTACAGAGTACGATCATTTAAGAGTACGATGTCAATTTAAGGCATTAATGGCTGTTCAAATGAAAAGGTTCCGGAGTTTAACTTACAGCGTCAACCCCACACCTGACACCAGGTGATGTCGCGGGGCTCCGAATCCGAGACAACAAAGGTTGAGGATATTAATGAAATAACAGGAGCAGTCGTCAGTACGGGTATTTTTATATGCGTAATAGGTTTGACAGTCTGGCGGTACACAGCTCATGAGACAATGCCGCGTGAGAGTAGGAAAGTGAAGGGAAGCCTTGTGTAGGTACTTACAGGATACCAAGAGGATTGAAGGGGCTGAAGGGTGACCAGGGGCGTCGTCGGCGTCGAGTCGTCGGAAGGAATCGGCCCGGGGACGGGATGTAGACCGGTAACTCGAGCGAGCTGGTCGGGAGGTATCGGTGAGGAAGGGACCGAACCCTTGCGTAGAGAGGCTGGTCCGGGGAAGCGGGGATAAGGAGCGGGCGTGGTCCGAATCCCGAGCGGAGCACGGCTGGTCCGAGGTTATGGGCGAGCAGAATCGCACTGGCGGGCCGTCCATCTGCCGAGGATGGTCACCCTTTTATCGGAGCTCAGGGTACAAAGGATAGTCTCTCTTGTGACGCACGGCAGGGCCGGGGGAATCACTCGTGACTCCGCTCCTGACTCACAACGTTCTCCCAGTATCAGCCCCCCGACTTATTAGCCAGTGGTTGGGGTGGTGGTTTCCAAGAGTCTGATTGTGCTGACGCAAAACCCTTGCAACAGTATAACGATCTATCTAAACATTGATATTGAAATGACTTTTTATTGTTTTGTTACGGTCTAGAAAATTCATGATGGCGTGTTCGGATCTGATTGAGTTGTATTGCGCATCACGTTTTTCAATTGTGTTTCTATGGTCTATAAAAGTGAATATGACGTGTAGCGCATTACTTATTTTGTTAGACTTGCATTGCGCATCACGTTCTTCAATTGTTTTTTTTGCGGGCTAGAAAAATCCAAGATGGCCTTTTGCGCATCACGTTCTTCAATTGTTTTGTATGGTCTGTAAAATCCAAGATGGCGTTTTTCCCATCACTTACGGTCTTGAAAACCCAGGATTGCGCATTCGGCATAAGCATCTGCTGTCAGCATATCGCCCGATCCAACCCGATCCGACCCCGCCACGCCCAGCAACTGTTGACACGCAACACCTTTTTCAACTGGCCATAGTTCACCTTTTTAACACCAAGTAGCAACTTTGTTTCGCCAAAACCCCTTCGAAAAGCAATTCAATAACGCACCCATACTATTTTGCGCTTTGCCACTTTCAACTCTTAAATTAACGCCAAAACACAATTGAATAAAGCTTTGTTTACCTTTATAACACCAGGTAGCGACACCACTTCCCGAGCTTCTTTTGAAAAGCAATTTAATTACGCTATGAGTCCACTTTCACCAATCAGAAAGGTAAACGTCATCTCACATTACCTTATTTGGAAAATCCAACATGGCCGCAACACCTTTTTGACTTTGAACTGGCATTAGTTCACAATTTTAACACCAGGTGGTGACACTGTTTTCGTTTTTCAAATGCCAAAGTCCAAGATGGTGGACTTTTTCCATTTGCCGTAGTCAGTAGATATAGAATGCTGGCCAAGGACCCGCATTCTATATCTACTGATAACTCGTATTTGACCAAAATTATGTTTGGATCCAATTTCATTCCTTGTGTGTCGATGCTCTTGAACAAAAGTAGGACGATTTTTCCCTCTATGCTAATGCTAAGGTGGCTTAACTAAGGACCGTCAAAATTCAAATTGGTATTGCTTCCTGCCTTGTATGACAAATAATCTGAATGCGAAACTAAGAAAATATTCTATAGAAATAAATAAAAACGCAGGGCGCATGCATAATAGTGATTGTAAATGCATTAAATTTGAAGCATTTTTAAAATATTGATGATCAGAATAATTTATTGTTCAAAATTTTTATGTATTAATTATCTCCGTCAAGATGAATATATTTGAAATTGGTGATGTAATGGAGCTAATTTCTGTGAAATTCGACCTCTGATTGAATAAAATAACGGAAGGAGATAAATGAGGCCTAGCATCTACATTAACATAATACTCCGCAAACAGCCGCAAGGGCGTGTGGTGGGTGCTGTTACGCCATCACCCGTAGGAGAGATTAAAACCACATGCAAAACCAATTATTATATTTATTAGGTTTTTTTCCGGTTAAGGTAGGTTTTTGGATGGACACAGCTACCAATCAAATATTTTGTTTCCCAACAAAATACAAAATCCAGTATCCCACTCCACATCAGGTCCCTCTTCATCTCCGAGTACTTTCTTCCTCCCTTCATCCCGTCCAACATCCCTATCCTGATCCACTACTTTTCGCCTGGGTCCTAACCCTCGTCCTGTCTGCCATTGGTGATCCTTCCAGGAGCAATTGTTATTACTCCCGCCAGCACAGCTCTAGGGGTCATCGGAACGCGCAAGCCCTTCCACCACGTCAAGGTTGTAGTCCAGGGGAGGGTAGAAGGACGATATGCACCTAATAAAAAATATGTAGATGCATGGAAATGTTTTCACTTCGATGCTATTGGCGTCTATTTCTTGTTATAGGGTGACCTTGACTTGCTAGTAGGCTGAAAGGAGAAATATTATAAATTCAAGAATAAAATGCATAATACCATTTTAACATCACCGGAGAATTTTTTTTAAGCCAGTGTCCTTGTAAGGCGTAATTTGGTGCAGAGATGGTGGCGTTTGATCCATGGGCTATACACTTATATCGAGGTTCCATTCCTGAAAATCGTGAGCAAATAACAAGTTACTGCTGGTAGAGGCCATCACAGTATCATCTTCTACCTCAACATCGATATTCATGTCTCCGATCCCACGTACTGGTATCGAGGTAGCAATACGTATCTTCAATATACGTATCTCCAAGTATGGGCTTGTGCTTGCAGAGATCTGGTTTGTAAGTGTTCCCCGGGGGAATGACGCCCGTGAGAGACTGTTGCCGTCACCCAGTGCCCTTGTGGCTCCCCCTCCCCCGCCCATCCCCCCACACTATCCCTCCTTCCCACCTTGCAATTACTGCTCTCGATGCCCGGGGGGAGTGAGTGCTCGTCAAACGCGTCCTCACTCACCTGTCCTAAACAGTCTTAGTTAACCAACGCCGCGGGAGGTAATAAGGTGAGATGGATGCGTGTGTGTGTATAAATAGATATGTATACAGGTATATGTATATATATACATACACACACACACACACACACATATATATATATATATATATATATATGTGTGTGTGTGTGTGTATATATATATATATATGCACACACACATGTATGTATATGAATACACATTTTTTCTACATATGTATACAAATAAATATAAATAAATAATCATTGTGCATATGCATATATTATTATCAGGTAATCTAACGGTTAAGGTAAGGTTTTTGGATGGACATAGCTACTAATTAAATAATTTGTGACTCCTAAAAATTACAAAATCAAGTATCCTACTCTACATCAGACCATTATTCATCTCTGAGTACCTCCTTCCTCCCTTCATCCCGTCCAACATCCCTATCCTGTTCCTTCCCTTTCCTCTTTTGCCCAACATTCTACCCTCTATCACAGTCTTCAACATCCCACTGCTGGTGAACACCCCCTTCATCCACTTTTCCTGCCTCCATAGGATTTCTCCAAACAAACCCCTCTCTTCGCCCACCATACCAAGTACTTCCTCATTTGTTTTCTTCTCTGTCCATTTCACCTTCTCCATTCTTCTCCACACCCACATTTCAAAAGCCTCCAGTCTACGTCTATCCTCCTGCTTCAATGACCACGTTTCCGCGCCGTACATAGCTACGCTCCACATCAAAGTTTTTACGAGTGTTTTCTTAAGATTCTCACTCAATGACTCCCTCTCCCGTCATCAACTCCCTCCTCTTTGTGAAAGCCTCTTTGCCTAGCGCAATTCTTCTCCTTACGTCCCTACTAATTTGACCGTGTTGGTCCAAAACATTTAAGAGATACGTAAACTGTTCTACCTGCTTAAGTTTTTGCCTTCCTATTTTAATGTTTAGCTTAGCCTTTTTCTTTCTAGAAAATGGCATAACCTGTTTTTTATTAATATTGATTCAGACCTCATCTATTTTTATATGCATCTGATATATATATATATATATATATATATATATATATATATATATATATATAACCATAAAAACAATAATCAACCCGAAGGTCGGTTTGGTAGGTGATGGTAGAGTACACCCAGTACTAAGCCCGACGGTGTGTGAAATTCACACATCAGGGTAGGGGGGCCAGTTCTTTCCCTGTGCCGGTTATGGTTTCCCAGGAAGATCTGGTACCCGAAAAATCAATTTAGCTTGGGTGGAGCTGCTGGTGCTCAGAGTGCCCTGCCTGGGAATTGAACCCGGGACCCTCCGGTCAGCAGTCCAACGTTCTACCCACTGGACTACCGCGACCCACATATATATATATATATATATATATATATATATATATATATATATATATATATATATATATATATATATATATATATATATATACATATGTGTATATATATATGTACATATATATATATATGTATATATATACACAAATATGCATATAAACATAGGTGAGGTCTCTAGTTCCGTCCCTTCATCCCAAAGTACGATCACAGACTTGATGGAAATTAATGCCGTACGACGTGGACTTTTAAAAACTAAATGCGCAGTAAGTTTTGATTTTGCACATCATCCGCAAGGGAACGCGGACTCACCTTTCTCCACCGTTCCTCCCGGAAAAATTTGCTGTTTTAATTTGGTCACGCTTGCCGCTAATGGACTTTCCGCGTTTTTATCATGTTTCGCGCGGTTAAACCGCTCGGCCCAAACGGCCGGCGGGGTGCGTTTTTCATTTGTTTATTATCGTAGTCGCTTGCATTGTTGTCTTTTTCGTAAATATTATTATATCCGCGCGTGTTTATCTTTTTTGGTCACCGCTGTAAGGGCAAGGGGGCGGAGGTAGGTTGCATTATTGAAGGAGACACGGCGGAAGAAGGCTCCGTAGTGGATCTCTCGAGTTGATCTCGTCACTTTCCACGATTCATTCGTCCCTCCGCGTTAATTTCCGATGCAAATGAAGAGCGCGAAGCGGTCCTTTGATACCTTCCAACCTCTCGCCTCTTTTCAGGCTCGCTCCTCCGCGCGCGATAGAGGGCGTGCTTTTGTCAGTCAGAGGATAACACCAACCCCCTTCTCACCCTCCCTCCAACACTCTTCCCCCTCCCTCCCCCCCTCTCTCTCACGTCTCCTTTCGCCCACCATAATGTGTCTTTCCTGCTCCTCCCCCTTCTCACCCTTCCATCACCCTTATCTCTCCCTCCCCAGCCATTGCACCCCCCATTTCTCCTTTTCCTCCCACCAACCCTCTCTCTTATTTGATTAGTCATATTTCATCCGTCGCTGGATAATACACACTCATTCCTCTTAGAAATTGTTCATCGTCCATGATACACAAAAAAACATGAACGGTTCACGTACGAGGGGGTGGTCGTACACTTTTACTTATTATTTGGAAAATAATTTCTCTAGAGACTTAATTTTTATATTTTATCCTCAAGACTTCTGTACACAGTCACCATCCAGGGTATTACATATCTCCCAGTGCTTCCGGACCGTCATTGTTGAACTCAGCAGATTGTCTCATGAACCATTGTTCCACCTCTCGTATGATGTCATTTCTGTTGTCGAATTTTCGACTCAGCAATGATTTTTTTGAGTTCTGGGATTGAGAAAAAATTCCTCCAAACAAAATCGGTACAATAGCGTGGATATGGCAACATTTTAAAGCCACACTTCTTTGGTTGCTGGTCGAGCTGTTTTGGTGAACGTTCCCATGTCAAAAACCAGTTTCCAAAAAGAATTAGCTGTAATAAAAACAATATCAAGAAACAATGGATGCAATGAGATCCTCATTGATAAATTGTATTTTTTTTTAAATTAATCAACTAGCAGTCAGAGACATTTATAAAACCGAACCGTCATACTCAGCTGCCAAATGGCGTAAAATCCTATATCTGGAGCACATTACTATGAGAATTTGCAAAAAACTGCCGAAAGATAAGTTTAAATTAGCCTGTTATCATAAATTGAACCTCAGGAACCTACTTTCCCACGCAAAAGACAAAATTCCAAAAAGTGGAAAAAGTGGAGTGTATAAGTTAAGATGTGAGTGCGACGGATTGTATGAATGTTGGACAAACGGGCCGGAAATTTCAAGAACGGGTGAAGGAGCACCAAGACTGCGTGAAGACTACAAAGTCAACGCCACATTTTGAAAAACATTTATTGGAATCTATAACCACGGTAGTGACTTTAAATTTGAAATTTTGCAAGTAGAAAAGAAAGGACTTAGACTAGAATTAGCTTTAGAGCAGATTGAAATTTTAAAATGTGTACGCTCCAAAGAGATTATTGTCAATGACCTTTTGTACACCTCCCACTCCTCCTTCCTGAACTTATCACCTCTCGATACCTGCGCTTATGTGGGTAATAACCCCTCTACTTCCCCCACGCCCTCCCTGGACCTCAGAGATATGTAAAAGAAAAGGTTTTTGTATTTATGTCTATGAACCAACCGTTAAACCCACCCAATTTCCTTCGCCAATAGGAGGAACGCTCCTCATAGGGTGCCTCATGTTTCTATCCTCCCCTCCAACTATCATTGCTCAATTCCCTCCCCCGCCAACCCTCCCACCCCCTCACCTCCCCACCCTCAGCGGAGTGTAATGTATATATGGATGGATGTCCACCAGAGTTGTCCCCTGAAGATGACCTTGAACGTCGAAATCCGGGTCGTCCCGTTGTAAAACATTTTTCAGTGGCATCACAAAGTTACAATTTTTCATTTTCAATATGAATTGGTTCTAAAAGAAATACGCCAGAAACCATCAATTACAATAATAGTTACGGACACTGAAATGTCGAGCATCATCATTGGGTAGCGGCGCTCAAGTGTCGAAACGATAGTCTAGCTCCATTCAATAATTTCGTGCCGATAATATTTATTCTGAAAATTAGGATTACTTACTTCGCATTAATTTACTCTCGTATTTTTTCTTAATTACCAATTCTGATGTGGATAATGTTGAATTAGTTAATTTGAAGGAGTGTCTCTGATCGTTTAGTTACCAAATTAATTGCCCTCCGTTTGTATTGAAAACTTAATTAATTAATGTTTGTCCCTTAATTCTAAGGGGACAAGTGAAATTCAAATTTTGCTAAGGGTCTGGATAATTTCTTCTCCAAATAAGCTCTTGGAAGTGAATAATTAACATACTACCTTGATCAAAAATTTCCCGGAATTTATTCAGAAAATTAAAAATACAAGTTTATTCATCTAAATCTATATTGTCCCCTTCAAAGTAATCCCCATCGACTGCAACACACTTATGCCAGCGCTTGATCCAATCCTCGAAACATTTTTTATATTCGGTTTTCGGTATGTCCATCAGTGCTTCCTGCGATTTTTCCATTACTTCCTCTCGGCTGCTAAAACGCGTTCCCCGTAATGGTTTTTTAACTCGATTGAACAGAAAGAAGTCACAGGGAGCCAAATCAGGTGAATTCGGTGGCTGTTGGATGGTATTTGTTGCATTTTTCGTCAAAAAATTACGAATAATGATAGCACTGTGCGACGGTGCGTTATCATGGTGCAAAATCCACGAGTTTTCTGCCCACATTTCTGGTCTCTTTCGGCGAATTGCTTCATGCAAACGTCTCATAACGCCCAAATAATACTCTTTGTTTACTGTCTGGCCTTCTGGCAAAAATTCATGATGCACTACACCGTTGTAATCCATGAAAACCGTCAGCATTGCCTTCTTTTTTGACTGAAAACGACGTGGTTTTTTTGGTCTCGGCTCATTTGGTGAACGCCATTCACTTGCCTGATGTCTGGATTGCGTGTCGTACTCATAAACCCACGTCTCGTCTCCAGTAATGATCCTTTTGAAGAATGTGGGATCGGATTCAGCCTCGCAAATCATGTCTTTTGCGACGTCAACACGGTCTCTTTTTTGCATGAAATTGAGGTCTTTTGGCACCAACTTTGCTGCTACACGACGGAAACCCAAATCATTAACCACAATGTCTTGGGCGGATCCATAGGCAATGTTCAAGTCCTCCGCTATTTCTCTGATGGTTAATTTGCGGTTATTGACCAACATTTCTTTTACTTTATCAATTTTTTCACCGACTTTCGTCTGCCACTGCGTTCATCATCTTCGATTGACTCACGACCACTTCTGAACCGCTCGTGCCACTGGTAAACGACCGTTTTTTTTAGAGAATCGTTGCCGAAACACTTTTCCAACATTTCCAACGTCCGTGCGCCACTAAATCCGTTTTTTACGCAAAATTTAATACAAGTTCGTTGTTGCAAATTTAAATCCATTTCTGAAATTGTAAAAAATCGCCAACACCCACAGAGATAGATGTACTCTTGGCTACGTAACTTTTGCAAATGTCAAGTTATGACACTAAGATTTAAAGGGAATATCAATAACAGATGTACCAATTTAACAAAAAAAACAGAACTCAAATCGGAACGATGGGAGCGCCACACGGTGGTTATTCCGGGAACTTTTAGATCAAGGTAGTATTTGCTACGACTTTTTTTTCTACAAAATTTCAACACATTTTTTTCAGAAATATTCTTTGAAAGTCATCTTTATCTTTCTTTGTATAAAAATATCCCACATTATTCCCGCAATTAAAAGTTAAAATGATATTTTATATTCTTACCAGTGCTCAAAGAGTATGGCCGAAAAACTAGTGGTTTGCGTTTAATCCGAGCGCCATCTATGACCCCCTCCAGCCTCACTTTTAGATGTACCTCAACCTCCCAGATAGTCGCTCATCCTGACATCAGTCTCATCCTGATATTCGTTTAAAAAGTGGAATGCTCCCTGCTCCTCGCACCTTAGACGTCAGTGCTGTTCTGCTGCGATTTCCTTCAAGTAAGCTCTTTTTTTAATATCATTCCAATGTGATTACCCTGTGTTTTAGTTAATTATGCCTTTTCTTCTTAATCTATTTACTTTAATAAATTCACTAATACTCTTACCTAATATGTATTCCTAGTATTATATTAATCCTCGATTAGTTTATTGAGATAATATTTTTAAGGAACTTCGATTGTTTTTTACATTTCAGCCCTATCTATCTTCTGACTGTATCACTCTGGTTTTAGAAAACCGGGTTTTAAGATATCACAAGTCTAATAATCCTATTTGATAAAGATGACTTCCTGAGAAGACTCAATTATTTTTTTAAAGCATTGGTTAAAACCTGTTCAATTATTTGGTCATAACGGTCCACTCTTTTTTTTAGGAAACATAAATCCATGATATCAAAGTTTCCCAATTTTTTTAAATAGATCTATAACCTATATTCGATGATAGGATGAGCAGAAGTTATAACAAAATATTCATTTGTTCAGATTTTCATCGCTCACCCTCAATGACTTCCTATTAAAGAATACCTCCGTTCTTCCAAGTTCTCTTCGATCTTCGCGTTTGGATGATGCCTTGGCTACTTTTCCAAGACTTTCTCCCGTTTATTTTCTTCTACTTTTGTTTTTAATACTCCCAAGTTCTCTCACTTTAATCGTCATCACTTCTTCTCACTTTTATTGGGGAAAAGTTTCTCGTGTTCCGCCACCGAAACTACATTTTTCAGTCCGCACCCCAATATCGCCCCCTCGGGTGCTCCAGATTTCCGATTTCTAGTTTTCCCTCTTCGTCTAACTTGCTTCGTTCTGTCATTTCCTCGTGTCGAGGGCCACGAACAGAAACAAAAGGAGTCACGACGAAGGCTTTCCATCGCCACGAAGAAGAGGAAACTCTCCCTCATATCATCCCGCCTCCGCACCGTGGAAACTGAGGAGTTCTCTCTGACATGCCTTCGGCCATCCCTCCCCCGGCTCCCCGTCAGCTACAACACACGCGTCGCACTGAGCAGGACCCTGGAGAGGGAGCGCTCGCGTCTCCCACGAGCCCCCCCCACCACTTCCACCCAACTCTGGCCCCCTCACCTTCTTTCGACTGGTGTCACCGAGTGAACCTAGTCACCGTGAATTCGACTCTCTCGATCCTCCTTGGCCCGGGGCCACGTAGTAGGTGATAGGTCAGGGGCCACAAAGCATATTGGTGGAAGCGAAATGTGGAATGGCAAAACGGATCAATGATCCTTGGTAGGCTGTCTTTGTATTTGACACCGTTGCGTTCCATTTGGGGATGAGAAAAGAGGAATTATTGAAAGTGAACTAAGTAAGCAGATTGAAAACTATTTTAGACGATGTGAGACATGGCTGTTCGCCATCGCTTACATATAATTAAAAAAAGATGGAGCTAAAAAAATTCCAGCAAAAAATTGATTACTTTTCGGTGCGCTGATGATATACGTTTTTATTTGTTAGTCAAGCAAGCTAAACCTTCAAGAATGAATGATAATGCTGAAAGATTATTGCTTATACAAATACTGCACCTCCTTCATGTTCCTGCGGGGTAATATGTAACGATTTCCCAGGGCAGATTGTTAATTAAATCTAGTCCTCATAAGCACTAACCTCTTGCAAGAGTTATGGAGAAGGCATGTATAAATTTCAGAGCGAGCATTTGGTATTTGTATGCATTAGTAATCTATTTGCATACATTAAAAAATGAGGCGAGCGCACGACCCTTACGAAATCGTCAGTTTAGAAAAACAGGCAGACTTCGAACATCTTTCCAAACCAAACAATATCAAGCCGACAGAATTATGATTGGACCTGAACTTTCTCAAAACATGTCAAATCTAAGAAGTCTAATTTATTTTGTAGAAAGCTGAAGGCACGTGCGCAGTTCTTCCTTATTCTGAAGTGGTTTGGTAACCAGGAAACTTATTTAACGGAAAAAGGTAGTAAAATTACGTGAGATCACACCTAATTTATTTTCAAATGTACGAAAAATGCGTATTGTCAATTTCTGCAATATGTTCGGAGTAGGGTAATAGATATTTGAATATTTTCAGCTAGTTCAAATTAAGTTGAATATAATTTTTTAGTGCTAGTTAATTTTTATCATAACTCACTGGATTGAAATTTGATATTTTAAAATATAAAAGCTCCCACGTATTCAAGTATTTTTCTACAAATTTTCCTATAGGGCCATTAATACTTTCATATGCTATCTCAGAACAGGGAATTTAGGATGAGATTCCCGAATTGACTGCAGCGTTTAAATAATTAGAAGTTTGCGTTGAAATCTGTTGGGCGAAGATAAAGTACCCGACCCGTAAAAACCTGCCATTGATATCCTATTCGTTTGCATTCCCAAAATTCACTTCGATGATATGAAATAATTTTTATTTTATTTTTATTTGCGTCATCTCTCGCACCATGTGTCAGTCAGATGGAATGCCATGTGGGGGGCGACTACCTCATTTTCGCCCATGCTCTCCTTTCCATCTCCCCGCTATTTTTCCTCCGTTCACTCAACGTAAAAACGCGCGCGGGTATGTCCTTGAATCCCCAGAAAGACCTTCTTTCCCTGGATTCCCAGCTCGAAGGGAGTCACCATTCCGCCAACAGGTCCCTCCCATCCCGTCCATCACTACCCTCCTCCCCAGGCAATCCCGCCGTACCCTCACGTTATTAAACCGTGGGCGTTCGTTACCATAGTCACATTTCCTATCCCCCCCAGCCCTATCCCGTCTGTGCCTTTCTCGTTTTATCTGACTCCATGCTTCATCGAGCGACGAGACGGGCTCGAAAATCTGAGTCGAATGAGCTGGTGGCAGTGAATAAGGGGTGTTTTTCTTCAATTTTCAATTATTTTTTTTTTTAATTTTGAGAAGTCTTTTCTTTGGTTTTTTACAGTAAATCTTAATGAATGGATGTAGAGGGAGGGGAATTTTAAGGAACCTCTCTGTTCTACCTTTTGGTGACAAGTCGATGGCATCCAATGATACATAATAGAAAGTATATACGAGATCGTATAACATGTTGAGCAAGGGCCTGGTGACCTAGCAGAAAGACCCGGAAGGCCCGGAGAAGAGTCCGTCCGGTCTCTAATCCGGGCGACTCTGAGCACTATCATCTTGAATGATAGCGCTCAGAGTCACCCGGATGAATGCTTGAATAATGACTAAGTTCGTCGGTTCTGCTTTTATCTATGCTAGAAATATGCTATCCGTTGCTTGTTCTATGTTGACAACGCTTCTTCCTACCTCTTTATTCAATATCATGGCAACCTCTCGTTGGCTCTCGGCCCTCGCGCTGTATATTATTCTATAATTATCACTCCAGTAATCCCCGCTATCTTTCCACCTCACCTCGCATAGACCTAAAATATCTATACTTCCCCTTTCCATCTACCGCTTAATATTTTCTAATTTTCCTGTCCTCAACATTGTCCTAACACTCCACGTTCCTATTCAAATTCTAACTAATTTGATCTTCTTCTCCTGCGTCTTCTGTCCTGCTGCTGCCGGTTTCCCCTTGCAAGGGTTTCGTGAGATGCCGACCAAAAGAGGCTTGATCACATACTGAACTCATCACTAATGCTCGCTTTTAAAGGTTGACCAGAAGTAACTATGATGCCTCCCTGTAACATTTGATACCTATTTAAGATGAAGTAATTGATCATACACTAAGAAGACTGACTGTGGGTGAGCCGAGTTGGGTCAACATTCCACTCTTAAAGACGATGGGACTTTGGCCTCTAAAATATTTCCGAGAATGAAAAGACAATTTGAATCGATAGTACACTGCGTGTGTATAATTATTGGGCGAGGGCATTGTGCTAAGATTATGCATTTCTCCGCCGAGAATGAGAAAAGAATTCTTTGTAACTCCACATGAAGTTATTAATCTGCTCTCGTAATCGGCCCCTACTAGGAATGCCCATTAACGCGTGGAGCAGGGTCTCCGTTCCCCGCCCTCCCTCCTCCGCCGCGCTGCGTGGAAAGCAAGCCTTCGCCTTTCTCCCGTCCCAAATCCCGCTACCCCACCACATCCGCCCCGGGACGTAAAAAGTTTTCATAATGCTAAAAGCGCCGAAAGGCCTGTTGATGTGTGAGTGTAAGGAGCGACGGTCATATTTTCGGGGCGCCCTTCGTGTCGGGGGAAGCGCGCATCCCCACGTTGTTGCCACCGCCGCCGTCGGCGGGGCGTTGGCGGCATGGGATGGGAGGAACGAAGAAGTAGAAAAGAGAAAAACTTAAGCCTAATTCCCTGACTAAAATCTCTCTTTTTAATGCAGAAAAAAATTAAAATGTATTTCCTCTCGCACCTAAATAGCGAAACTAGAATATACAGTATAATGCTGTGTGAACCTGTATAATGCTGGGAGGAATAATGAAAAAAAAATACGAATTTACATGCAGTTCCGTCTAAGTTTATCCACGAATGTAAACCTTTCCATTTACCTCGTAGACATGTACTTACGCGTGTATTAAACATTCTATCTTCAACCTCAAGTTTATGTGGCTGCGTGGTTATGAGTGGAGGTCGGCTGTAATCGCGAAACAGTAGGTAAACTCCTCTTTCAAATTGCGAAAAGAATCAGTACATCTTCACCATGTCCAATGTCACTAGTTTAGTCAACCGCCTCCTATGATATGGCTTGGTAATGACCTTGGTATCAGAGGTCAACGCGAAGGTTCTCTCCATTTATATGTCCCCTTCGCTTTTCGTCCCTGAACGATGACCTCGTCCCAACTTGTCGAATATTCGCACGCTTTACCTCTCGGTTCACTTTTTCACTTCAAAATTTAAATCTATTATAATGTTGGAACGTCATGGTGATCAAAGATAAAAAATACGTCTGTAAATAGTTTCTGAAGTTCTTCAACAACTACCAATCGTGCACTACGAATCGCGTGAAACTCTTCTCGCTCCCCAACTTTATTTCATTCTTCAGTTATCTAAATGCATGCCTGCCTTCAAGCCTTCAGAAAATTATGTGTATTAAGCACCCAATTCATCGTAATTAAATTACACCTAAATTAGGGTATTTATACAATCATGACGATGTAGTTAACCAAGTTTCCACAAATGGATTTCATAGTTTAATGTATGTATGTTGTAAATAGCAAACTGCAAGTGCGAAATAAGTTACCAGCATCGGCTTTGGCATAATATTTTCTCTGAAATTACTAGAAAATAACCTAATTACACTTGAGGAGAGTTATCTTGTGCGGGACGATGACAATTTTTCTGGTCCGAAATCTGAGAGGTAGAAAATGAAATGTGAGTGATCACCGCTCGTTATTTGGCCCAGCTTACGTTTCTTAAATTCATCCTCCTTGAGTTCGATGGTGTCGTAAGCGAGTCCTCAATGTCGATGTTTCTAACTTAACACGAAAGAGAGAGAAAGAAATTCCGCCCACCACGTTTCAACCTTTCCGCGTTGACGAGTGATTTTCACTCTAGTTTACCCGACGCATCGTGCGTGGGAGAGAAGTTGAGCTTGGGTTTCGGAAGTTGAGGAGGGGGGGGAGGGTTGGGGGACGGGAATGGTTGAAGACGAGAAAGAAAGGGGTCGCGTGGGCGGAGGAGGCGGTGACATGACTCCCAGGCGCCATCTCCCGCGAAATGAAACGAGCGGGAAGTAAAGGGAGAGTTCGGAGTCGGGAGGAGAGGTTGGGCGGGGGCGTCCCGCCTGAGAAAGAGCCCCTCTCTCGAAATGGACGCGAAGGGAGAAGGATGACGGGAAGATGCTCTCAGAATATACCCCAGAAGATCCCCTCAGCGTCTAGGGAATAACTAGCCATACTCAATTGCATGCACTCTCACTAACCACGCGTGCTTTGCTGTCATAACCCTTTCTTTCCGCATCAGAATGCCATTTAATTATGTAGTGATCTTTACAGTATTACTTGCTCTGCTTCGTATGTTTTTAAGTTTCTCCTTCTATCACCTGCAGCGTTGGGTCACATTCCCTGCCTGTGTTCTTGGGGGAGGAGACCGTTGTATGTTTCATCTCCATATGGTAGTGGAATTTCGCCTCCCTACTTTTCAAATTCTAGCTTGCACGTTACTGGATTAATTTTTTACTGCAGCCTAAGGCGGAATTGTTCGTCAGTTGATAGCATATGCATTGCATGCGTGTAAGTTGAAAGGATTTTTGCATGAATGTGTATGCCACTGTGGGTGTAGGTTTGCATGGATGTGGTGATTTTGCATGTGGTTTTGTTCCCTTTTACGGGTGGTGGGTGACCTAACACCCCCCGCCGCACACCCTTGCGGCGGCTAGCGGGGTATCATGTAGATGAAGAGGATGATGAGAGAGAGGGTCACGCAGGGACGGTTTGGGGAGGGGAAGGGGAAATGCGGGGCCGTTGGAATGATAGGGAGCGCGTATGGTGGGGGTGGAGTGGCGGAAAAGGGTCACGAAAGAGGGGCGGGTCCTCTCCACACCCACTCCGACTCGTGAACTTAGCCCGTTTACTGTCCGGGACTCGGCGGCCGACTGCCGAGGTGGCTCAAGTCGGCGATGGGGGAGCCTCGGTAATCACTGGAAGGTGGGACAGCAGCAATCCGGGAGGGATGTCCTCTCCTACATCCGAGCTGGCGAACTTGTTCGTGTACACCCGTGCCCGTGGAATGCACTGCCCTCGGATGCCTAACCATTTCACGAGTGAACAATCAGAGGGTTCGTACGCATGCCCCCCCGGTCAACTTCCCTCTCTTCGTCTCTTACTTCTCCTCTCGCGTGACGTCATCGCCCAGGTTGACGAGATGGGACTGGGAGTGGCCAAACTCCCTTTCATCTTTTATCCGCATTGATTTGCTGCTTTCACTTTCACGCCTCTGATTGCATTGCATACCAGGGTGAACTAATTAATTCCACAAACCCCTGGATTGGCTCCAAAGAGTTGCGATTCAATTTTAAAGACTTTATTTATTTTAAATCTCGTTGTTTCTTCATTTTTCTACAGAGGTGTGTACACCTTCGTTCTGGAGTGAATCGTACAAGTTTCAGATGTGCATGCTCGAGGGAAAATAAGGAAAAAACTATACTGGGGTGAAGAATTATTAATTATTAAAATTGGGATGTTACCTGATCCAGTTAGTGCTTAGAAGGGACCTTTTAATGGAGCAGGCCACTCTTTGAACTTATTATGGTCGCAGAGGAGGATAGCTGTTGCTTCGATGTTTTTGCTTGTATTTTGGCCGTTTTTATTTCAATATCCATATAAATAAGAGAGAACCTCCGCCTCGATGAGTAGTACCTTTCCGCCTTTCTCTTCGGAATTGTCTTTTCGGCAGCTCGAAGGTGGAGTTGGATCTAGTGTTTCCTTTGCTTCTCTGCCGACATGTTCCCAACCATGGAGGTAATTGATGCAAGATAATACAAACTAAAAACCAATTACGACATAAACGTGGCCCAATTGAAATGTAACTTAAGTCAACAGACCTATCCGAGGAGACATTAAAAACACTAAAACTCGTGAAATTGAGTAAATCAATACATAAATAGGAAAGGCGGCAAATTATCCACACTCAAAATATTGCTTAAAAATTGATGGCATCTGTCACTCCTCCAATGAATATTTTCATGGAGATCAAAAGATGGGCAGACATTACTGGCTACGTTTTTGGAATAAATATTATTTGATATGTGCCGAAAACTTCTTTTGGCACTTTTAGAAACTTGGTTGCTCCAGCGAGGGATTCCGGTCAATCCATTATATAAACACGCATAGTTAATCCCAACATGGAAGGACAAAGATCAAGGCAATGGGGCGGGGTTTGAGAAGTGAAAGTAGATGGTTAAATGCCTAGCCCTTAAGAGGACGATGGGGATGGAGTGTTGAAATGGGATGGAAGGTCGAACGGGCGGATAGCTTTGTATAGGATATGAGATGCCTGTTAATTCGTCTTCACCGGAGAAGCACAAGGTTGTTGCTTGTGAATATTTCCACAACAGCGATGTAGTGGAAGGAATTTTATTAAATCAATAATCAAAGGAGTATTAAAAAGGATGTATACTTCGAGCGATCAAAGTGACTCTGGTTAAAAAGCTGATTTATACGGGCTGCCATTTAGGTAATATTTGTGTGCCATATCACGAACGCCATGAGAACAATTCTTACTTATTCACATTGCGTAATTAGAGTAATATGCAAATGTGGGTAATAATGGGCTATCTAATTGAAATAGTATTTTCTCGTGTAACTAGATTTAAACCACCCCTTGTCCTAATCTCCCCCGATGATAAGTAACCGTCGGCACTCAAGAGTATTTGCATCAATTTGGACCATATATTTACTTTGAGGCATACATACATAAACACAGGCATTATTATTGTATTATTAATACTAGGTAGTCTGGCTGCGTAATAGGTAATCCACCGATTAAGGTGGGTTTTGGATGGAACAAACTACAAAATAAATATATTGTGACTCCTAATAAAACACAAAATCCAGCATCCTAATCTACAGGTATATCTGGTCCCTCTTCATCTCTGAGTACTTTCTTCCTCCCTTCATCCCGTCCAACATCCCTATACTGCTCCTTCCCTTTCCTCGTTTGCCTAAGATTCTCCCCTCTAAAACAGTCTATCTACATCTACATCTACATCAATACCCTGCAAGCCACCAAAAAGGTGTGTGGCAGGGGGTGCTACACCAGGAGGAAAGGGTAAGGGATGATCGTATAACCATACGCAGTCACTACGTTGTAGGTTAATACCTATCATGTCGAGCCTTCTTCTGGGGGATTTCAATAACAAGCATTCTGGTCTCTTATTGTTCTGGGAAAAAATGACCATTTAAACCTGTCTGTCTTGCAGTCAATCTCTCTAATCTTACATTCGTGATCCCTCCGCCCGTAATACGTTGGGGTTCGTATTATGTTCTTGATGTCATCGGAAAAGGACTCATCTTTAAATATTTTTAATAGGTTTAATCTATATTGTAAACGCCGCTGTGTAAGGGAATCCCAGCCTAAATTTTCTAGCAAAGTAGTTACGCTACTGCGTTGGTCATAACAATTTTTGAAAAATCTAGCCCCCCTCCGCTGAACTCGTTCCAATTCCGAAATTAAATTTATCTCTTGAGGATCCCATATACTGGCAGCATACTCTAGGTGGGGTCTGACTCAGGCAAGAAAGCATCGTTCCTTCACTTTTTCGTCACATTCACCCAGCACTCTTTTTACAAATCCCAATTTTTTATTAGCGCGACCGTTTATATCCCGTATGTGCTTTCCCCAGGACAGATCGTGAGTAATTGTTATACCCAAGTATTTAAACGAATCTACCCTCGCGATTTCTGTTTGTTTCACATTGTAACTAAATGGGGGGGTGTTACTCTTTTCCCAAAAATGTATTACTACGCATTTCTTCAAATTTAATTCCATTTGCCATGTATCGCACCAAGTCTGGATTGCATTTAGATTTAGCTAACGTGACTGTCATCGCGACTTCGAATGTCCCATTCAATCACCGCATCGTCAGCAAAAAGACGGAGCCTGCTATTAACCACGGCGCTGAGGTCATTTATGTAAATAAGTAACAAGAGGGGGCCTATGACACTTCCCTGTGGTACACCCGACATGACCTTAACAGTATCGGATGATACACCGTCCAGGACGACTGTTTGAACACGATTTTTTTAAAATTGTCTAATCAAGCATATAATATTCCCGCGTATTCCATGAGTTTCCAACTTCGCGAGTAACTTGCAATGAGGGACTTTATCAAAAGCTTTTTTAAAATCTAGAAATATCGCATCAACTGGAATATTACTTTCACCGGAATGCATTATATCATGAACAAAGAGTGCGAGTTGAGTTTCGCAGGATCTACCTTTACGGAACCCGTGTTGGTTATTAATCAATAAATCTTGGTTATCGAGGTACCTCATTATTGAACTAACATTGATGTGCTCAAAAATCTTACAGGAGATGGAGGGGAGCGATATTGGCCTATAATTACTGGGGTCCTCCCGGTCCCCATTTTTAAATATGGGTGTCACAGAAGCTATCTTCCAGCCACTTGGCACGCCTTCTTCTGCTAATGACTTCTTAAATATTATGTCAAGTTAAGGAGCAATTTCAGACGACAGTTCTTTATACACGCGAGCCGGTATCTCATCAGGTCCCGGAGATTTGTTGGGGTCGATATTTTTAAGGAGTAACTCTATTCCGCGAGTGGAAAAGTCGATTGCATGCATTGGCTGTAGAAATGTTTTAGGAAGGTTCTCTGGTATATTCTGGGAGCATTTGTTGAAAACACTGTGGAAGAATGAGTTTAATATGCTGGCTTTATCTAAACTAATTGTTACTTTATCCCCCTTTTCGTTGTTCAATGAGTTTACGGTGGACTTTTTTCCCTGCACTTCCCTGACGTAGGATCAAAACATCTTTGGGTTAACGTTTAAATGTTCACCTAATTTTTTCCTTTTGAATTCCGCTAGCGCCTTCCGGAAGGCCTTTTTGGCAGTGGACCTAGATGCTTTGTAATTCTGTAAGGTTTCGTTGATTTTATCAGGGGAGGAATCTTTACCGCGTTTTCCATTCTGGCATGACACACTCTTTGCCGTCTTAGTGATTTCCGAACTTCAGAGTTGTACCAACGGGGTTCCTTATTCTCTCTTATATATTTACTAGGTATGAATCTCTGTATTGCTGAACGTGTTATCGCAAGAAAATTATTCCAGGTATCCTCGACACTCCTAGTTTTCCTTAATTCGTCAAATCTAAGAAAGGAACAGTTTAACTCACGTTTTAAGCCATCATAGTAAGCTTTAATAAATATTTCTCTTAGGTTTGTTAACTTTTTCTACGCTTAGGGAAAATTTAGCGTTTACAGCCCTGTGATCACAGTCTTCAACATCCCACTGACGGTCAATACGCCCTTCATCCATTTTTGCTGCCTCCTTAGGATTTCTCCCAACAAACCCCTCTCCTCGCCCACCATACCAAGTACTTCCTCATTTGTTTTCTCCTCGGTCCATTTCACCTTCTCCATTCTTCTCCACACCCACATTTCAAAAGCCTCCAATCTACGTCTATCCTCCTGCTTCAATTACCACGTTTCCGCGCCGTACATACATACGCTCCATATTAAAGTTTTCACGAGTCTTTTCTTAATATCCTTACTCATCGTCCCTGTCATCAACTCCCTCCTCCTTGGGAAAGCCTCTTTGCCTAGCGTAATTCTTCTCCTTACGTCCCTACCACATTGACCGCGTTGGTCCAAAACACTTCCGAGATACGTAAACTGTTCTACCTGCTCTGGTTTTTTCCCTTTTATTTTAATGTTTAGCTTAGCCTATTTCTTTCTATAATTTCGCATAACCTTTGTTTTTTTAATATTTATTCTCATCCCATACCTGTTGCACTGAATTCCCAATTCACTAAGCAATGCTTTCAACCCCTCGTCTGACTGACAAACGAAAGCTTGGTCATCAGCTAACCTAACTGATTTTACGAATTCGCCGCCCACTTTCATTCCTACCTCCAGTTCTTCCCATGCCTCTTTAATCATTTCCTCCACATATACGTTGAACAGCAACGGCGATAGTGAGCACCCTGCCTTACACCCCTTCCTAACACTGCCCAACCGGACTCCCCGTTCCCCACTCGCACCTAAGCTGTCTGAGACATGTACAGGTTGCGGATTAGCCTCCTTGCCCTCCAATCTATTCTTATTTTCTTCAATATCCTCATTCGTTTTTCCCAATTCACTCTATGAAACACCTTTACTTAATCAAGGAAACAGGCAAATACGTACTGATTGTATTCTATATTCTTCTCGATTAATGAGCAATTCTTCTCCTTACGTCCCTACTAATTTGACCATGCTGGTCCCAAACACTTCCGAGATACGTAAACTGTTTTATTTGCTCTTATAATATTCTATTTTATTGCATGGTATTATTTTAAATAAAATCCGAGAATCTTTAGAAAATTTGTCTGGCTAAAATCTTTCTGAGAGCCGTTGTCTATATTTTAATCGCCAATCTGCGAATTATCTCCATTTAACATCTAGTGGCAATTAGTCACTCTGCATACATTTTATCGCACAAAATACTGTCATAATCCCGCGCCTCATCGCTGCACTCTATCCAATTCATTAATCAGCCAACCTTGCCAGCCATAAATCAGCCAACCCATAAACTAGCAACATATTTTGGGGCCTGGAGAATGAAAAATATCATTTCTCGTTCATCCATACTTGAGTCATGTGGTCTTGGGAAGGGAAGGGCGTGCGCCCTGCCCGTGGACCCGGTTGAGGGGGAATGGAAGGAAGAGGAATGGAGGAACCCCGCTCAACCGCCGCCCCCTTGCCTCACTCTGCCCCTTATAGCAGGCGTGCGTCGATTCACATGAAAAAGTCTATTGAGTTGCCTCGGCTTTGACTGCTCGACATTGTGTGCACATCAATTCTCCTTTTATATCTTTGGAGCATGCTGACTTAAATCAATTTATAATTTAAGAATTGCTTCTTCGTCAATGATTTATGATATTAATGGTATGAATGGGTAACTAACAACTTATGCAATACTCTCATTGATGGCCTTTTATATAACCTGTCACACTGTTGCTAGGTCGGTCGTAATTTGTTTGGGAAGGGAGCTGCATAAATTAAAAGTGAATATGAACGACGAAATATTATATTTTATCAGGAAATCGTGAAACAGGTGGGCAATCATTAACACGTTCAATTTTATGGTACTTGAAATCGCTCTTTCGTAATTACCAATTAACAGATATTACTTGGGTAATTAATTGAACCACTTATTAACAAAAGCATGCGCATTTATGTCATACCGCCTTTTTTTAAACATCGTATCGAGAAATTTTAAATTTTTAAGGACTTAAAAATTAATATCTCCCACGAAAATACGACAGAAATATTTCATCGCGTAAATAGGCAATTTAAATGTTAATACATTAGATTGAAAAAACTGCGGCTTGCATTCAGATTTTTAATAATGATTCTGAATGGGAGTGACACCAATATTATCCAGACTCCATTTATGCTTTGAAGAGAAAATGACGAGGAAACTTCAAGTGAATAGTCAACCTCTCCCCTATCCTGGAAGTATCCCTTTCCTTCACAGTAATACCCAACAAACCCCCCCACCCCCACTCTGAACCTTTCCTTACGCTTAACTCCCCTTGCCCATCTACGCGGATCGCAACACCACTTTTTACCCCTCCTTCCCCCCCTCCACGAACGATAAGGAATCAGAATAACATTGTCCGTCCGCGGTAGGGGGTCGTATTCGGGTCAAAATTAGTCTGGTATGTGTTCACACCCCTGCCACACTCCCTAGCGGTAGCTTGCAGGGTACTAAAGTATCTCAAATATTGTATATCGCCACAATCGCGAGTTTTTATGCATCATCTGCGCATGTGTATATACTTATATTACTTTTTGAGTAATATATGTGTATTTTAGTGGGATAAGTACATGATGGTTCAACACGCACGAAATAACGTTCCGAATGTACATGTGTCCCGAATGTAAAATTCTAGCCAGTTGTTATGAGGTGAACATAGGTCTGATATTTAAGACTCAAGAAAAAAAGGCGAATGTGGATACACACAAACACACACAAGTAACGATCCGAGATTATCGGTCCCATTAAATGCATCCGTGAAGGTGATCAAATTACACTGTGCATTACGAATTAGTTCTTAAATATTCCAAGTACGATCCGCGGTTAAAAATAATAAAAACCCTGCTTTGGTGAATATTTCAACGTGCCTGGAATGAATTACGATGTTTGAATCATGGAGGAACTACCCAGGAACTAATGAAAGCATTAGTCATCAATTAATTGAAATAATGAGGGAAAGTTTGCCTCCAAAGACCCTTTATCTTCCAACTTTACTCGCAAATTGAACTTTGCACAAAACTACAACAAATTCAGTCTACATTTAATCGGTTTGATTTTACTACCTCATATACTCTTATATCATGCATAAAAGGTTTTGTATCTAAAACTTCCATTATTTCAGTGATGGAGTTTGATGTATTTATGAACTTTAATGTAGTGAACAATGAGGTATTATACTCGCAGAAGCTTGAATTTTTGCAGCCCCCTGCTACTATCTTGCTCGTTTCTTGCATTTTGAGTTCTCAGTCTTATCTTAAGTTTTCCATTCGTTTATTGATCCAGAAGCTGATAAATACATATCTGCTAACTTTTAATCGCTTCAAAAAGCCAAAATATTAATAAAAAGCCTGTGAAACTTCCTTTGGGAAAGTATGGACATCTTTACACCAGTACTTTTTAAACATTGAATCATCCGTTGATAGTATCAAGCAATTAACTAACATTGAAACAAGATTTGACTGATCATGGACGATATACAGGTAGCTTTCGGAATCAAAGAAGTTGCTTTCCCTCTCCCAATGGAATGTCATATACTTGTGAATGAATTACTTGCTCTCTTGGGAGTTTATAATGATTGCAAATGTTTGTCACTTGCATTTTTCATTGCATTCCTTCCTCAAGCGGCGGTCAATGCACCGAGGAATCCCACCGCACCTCCCATCCCCTCCCGTGCATTCACCCTCCTCTCTCCCACCTCGGCCATTTAACGCCACACCAAATTTAGTCTATAGTTATGTGTGTATTATGAACATGGCAAGGCATAGCGAAACGCATTGGTCCCTGCACGTGAGCTTACATATTTGTGGAAACTACAAAGTTTTTATTTTAACTACTACTAGCTAACTTTTAAAATGGAAATAATAAAATCTTAATCCCATTTTGAACATTTCGTATTTAATATTTATGATTAAAACCAAGAATGATATCTGAATGAAGCATTATTGCATAATAATAACATTCTCCTCTTTTTCAATCTCAAGATCCTTTTTTCCATATTTTTATGCTTATTTATGAAAAACTTAAACTAATTTTAGTCTTCAAAATATATGGATGCACTATGTCAAGCATAAAATTATTCATTTATGCTCCGATGCGATACAACTCTGAACTTAATATTGGTTATTTCGTGGATTAATCAAAGGGCTGATAACATATTCACCAGGATATTGGTAGAGAGGTGTTCCTTTTTAAATTCATAAAAAAGGCTTCTTCGCCGTGTAAATACATCAGTGATGAAATTTTCTCACCGCGGAACGTAATAATCAATAGCTTAAAGGTATGTCTCTTGTTGTAACTTCAAGAGTGGGGCTTAAGGAGATTTTGGTCCCTCTTCCGCACGCCCGGATTTGCATCTCGACCCTCGATTCCGCCTCACCCCTCCCCCGTCTCCAAAGCTGCGGATTATCCGAAGTCCCCCCCTCCCCGTCTCCCCCTCATCACCACCCCCTCCCCCACGTCGCTTTTTTCGTTCCCGGTTATCAAAACATTGCCCTCCTCCTTCCGTGGAGACCTCTCCTTCGATCCACCCCTCGCGACGGCCGTGGCCCGGGATGACACCGCCCCCAAAAAAGACGCACGCCAGGTTGAAAACAGCGATGAAGCGATGCCGCCGCCTTCGTATCACGATGTTACTAGCAATGCCAACTCTTGCGACGGGTCAAGGAAAGAAGGCAAACTTCACAGAGTAAATATTTCGCCAGTACATAGGAAGGTTTAGTTCAAATTTTTCCATGCTATGGGATTACTCTTTGTAAAGGTCGAATGACTTCCCCCCAATAGGATGGTTTTAAAAGAAATGTAGCTCACTTGCTAATGATTTCTCCAGTGCCATGGCATAAGCGTTCTTCATCGTTTAATGTCCCAGGAGGTGGAGAATTTATTTCGCTGAACTTTTAATTAATTACACATTAAATGAGTGTTTTGATAGTCAAGGATACGCCAATAGAGCTCCTTTTTTTCAAAATATCTACTTGAAAAAATGTTATCTTATTTTTTATTCAAATAGGTAGAAGATGATTCCTGAAAAACATTTTTTATTATTTTCTCCTCTTCCTTCTGAAGATATTGTCTACTTCAAATTAATTTTCCTTACGTTCAATTTAAGTAGATTGCGGCCGGAAAAACAAAGAAATTCATTATTATATTTCTCATTATCATCATGGGCACCATAATAATTGTATTTTTCCAGTGAAATGATTCTTTTATGTTAGATATTATAATTTTGAGCTTTGCTTCCGAGGCACATTAATTATTGGCATATTAAATTTTAGAATTTTCAGAAGAAACACACTCAAACACACCCAGAAGGTTTTTCATTACTTCTTTAGGATATTTCTTATTCCAAATTAATTACATATCTATTTCTCTCCCGTCGAAAAATTGCCAAAAATGAAAAAGTGCAAATTCCGTTCTTTATGTGTAGAATAGCCGACCAGAATTACTCAGACTCTATAAAATGCCATGCGTACCTTTTTTTTTCTCTGGAAGTTCATTCCTTATTCCTGCGTTATTTAATGCTGAAAAGTTGGCGTCATTACTAAACTTAACGAACCATAAAAAGTATAATTTTAACAAATAAAAAATGCGGGGAAATTATTTGAAAAAATATGTAAATTTGAGGCTATCTTCAAATAAAGGCGGTTTTCTCACTCAAAATTCACACGCTAAAACATCATTATAAAATTCCTATGAATTAATATCATCGCCCTTCATTTCTATGTAACTCTTCTTATATTCAGCAAAATGGGCGTAATAAATTTAACGGCATGTGAACTCGCTCAGACAAAATAATTTCTCATAGAAAACATGGTTTTTCTCTGCCCGATTACTATGGTTAAACTTTACTCCAATGTTGAGTGATATTCCTTATTCACTATATATATGTTATTAACGAGTTTATCGGTCTCCTAAGACATTAAAATGTGATACTTTAACAAGGTGCGGCATTTTTTTGCTTCATTCGAAAGCCAAAGATGGCGTTCGCCGACAAACTTCTCCACTTCCTTTTAATCTTTCCGACTCCACCCTGCGCCCTATTTTGGCGGCTAAACCGAAGCACGTCCTCCCCCTCAGCAGACCGATCCTCGCCTCACCCCTCTCCCCCCTTTATCAATCTCCCTGCAGCCGTCCCTCGCCGATATTTTCCTCGGCCCCACTCCTCACGGCGAATTCCGCACTCGGGAGGGAGTCCCCGTCACGTCTCGTCCAGAGCGGCCTAGGAGGACTAACCTCGACCGATGACGACGATTTGATGTTCGACGCATGGAATAGTTTGACGGCGAATATCACAGCGGAATTTAAGATAGCCGGAAGACGATGACCAAAATGCGTTACGGACGCAAATCCTCTCAACGGAATGTTGCACATCTGTCGCATAAAGCACAAACATAGCTGAACCTACCTGCATTCGATATTGGACTCAAATATATGGATTATATTGATTTTTTCCAAAATTATTCCCTATATCACTCATCTGCTCATCGGGAGTAAGTTTACTTTTTCATTACATAGTTGTTCACCGATAGGGTTTTGTAGGAAATTATGTCTTTCGAAAAAGAGAATGGTATTTAATTGCTTTTTCCAGCCTTAAAATGAATTAATTTTTTAATTAACTAAAAAGGCCTATAGTAAGATACCCCTGACATTTGAAATATTTAGATGGTTTATAATTATACCTTATACAAGATGAAAGTTGAGTTCTAACGCTTTTAAATGACTATATAAATAAATAAATAAATAAATATATATATATATTTAAATAAAAGAATTTTTAAGCTTTATAATGATGGATAAGTTGTTGAAAATAGACGTTTCTTTTTTATATGTAAAAAAATTGATGCCTCTATTTTGATATTAAACTCGCACAATGATTGATTGAAGTCCTTTAGCACCTGTAAAATATTTTTTAGTACTTTTTTCCCGCCCGTAGGTAATTCAAGTTTTAGGGACCCGATACAGCGCATTTTCCCAATTTTTCCGATTATATTTCTGATTTTAAAGTATATGAATTAAAATCCTTCGTGATAATTTTGTCTTTTAACATTTCTTGAGGGAACATGTATCGCGGAAAAGTTCTGCGTAGGGTAATTAGGATGCGAAGACTTAGATGACCGAAGGCAGGGCTGGTGCAATCTGTTGCTCCCAATCCTCCCCTCGTCGCTCTCCCACCGCATTAGGAATTTGTTCTCCGCCGCCATTAACTGTAGTCGACATCAAGCGAGTGCGTGTTGGAGCTCCACTCACGATATAAGGTACTCAATTTCGTACGAGTTTTGGAATTCTATCAATTCCAACTGTGACGGAACCGAGTGACGTGTCCGTTGGAGACAACTTTTGAGAGAAATCCATTTTGGTCCTGGAATAAAATCTTTCGTTCCAATCGTTCTCGGGAGCTCGAAAGCAAATTGAAATTCATCCTCACTGTTTCCCCTAAGAAGGTGATGTACCAGCTTCGTCCACTTTTGGCGGAAACTAAAAATGCTCAGAGTGGTTAGAACGTGCATGCCCAAGATTTTCCGAAAACAAAATGAATGAATTTTTACAAATTTTTTCGGAACCGGTGCGAAAATCTTGTTAAACGCTTTCTACCTGACCATATTTCTAGTGATTTATCTGTAACGAGGGATACTAAATGTTTTAGCGTTATTCCGAATATTTAACTTGGCAAGAAGACACCCACACTGTCAATTGGTTCCCTGTTACAAGAATATTTAGAGGTTTTATTTCCTTTTGATTATTAGATAATAAATAAAAACAAGCTCCATACGGCGATTTTAGAAATAGTTCTCTTCCAAAATTAAAATCCAGGACTGATAGGTGGATATTGACACGTGCCGAGATCATAAACCTAGGTTTGCTATTCTTTAGGTATTTTTCACTATTGAGGTCTCTCTGCAAGCTATGAAATTTAGCTTGCGCTGCAGTAGAGCATCCGATCGGCTAATTCTATAGTTAATTTGGAATGCAGGTCAAACTTAATGGTTTCCTCCAATTGAGTCTCTACCAGTCTTTTTTATTTTGGATGACAACCAGGGTTTTGAAACTCGATGCAGTTTCAAAATAAAACCAGGAGCATTTAAATTCCAAGGAATTCCAAAGATAGAAAATTCCGCGAGGGTAAGAGTAGCGCAGTCGTTGGTACATTTGCGTACAAATGGTAATACAAAAGGTGATTTGTTTCCCAGTGAAACGGCAATTCCCATGACCGACGTTCAAATCCGAATCCCGGAACTTCCGACCGCATACTTGAGTCACCGAGCACACTTTTAGTGGTCATAGGCAATTGGAGTAGACATAAGGAGTAATCGTAGCACTGAAGTACCGGCGCGGTTCTCGAGTTTCTAGCCGATTTTAAACGTATGTTGACTACCAGACTATTTGACTAGTTCATTTGCATTTTTATACATTTAATGTGAGCGGGTCCACCCACTTTGTTAGGATAAATACTATTTTCACCGTATCTCTCTCTCAATGGCGAGAAATATTTTGCCATAACTTTGCGCACACCAAAACATTGTTAATAATTATTGCAAATTGAAAAAATACTCGAGTAGTTTTTAATCCTTGACCAATATAGTTATATGTTGTTTATTGACATTTGCAGTCATTAAAAATGGTTAATGTTCACTTTAATCACTAATATTAAGAATCGAAATACATGAGATGCGGTGTTTCTCCGATGAGTGGCTCTCCCTAATATTATATTTCTCGGAAATATCAGGCTGATTCGTTAAGTATTCACTCGATTCCGCAAGAGTTCGCTAAAAACTGTACACTAACCTATCAAATGCCAACTTTTTGAAAGCTCTTCCATCTTGAAATTTTATTTTTCCATCCAAATTTCATACTGGACGATCTTCTCGTAGGATTTTCATTTCATACCCACTCTTTTTTCTCCTCCGCGTCGCAAAGTGTATCAAATCCATCTTTCTTTTTCTTTCCTTACTGTGCGCAATGTTTCCTCGACCTCTTCTTCTATTTCGCAAATGTAATCCTCATTTAATTCATATAGGATGGCTCTAAAGAGAGTAGCTTATGTTTCGGCCTAGCGTGGCGGAGGGTGGGGTTGGAGCCACCATCTCGGTGTCCCTACACTCACTACTGTGCATCATGCTGTGGGCTCATGTGCACACGGTGCTTGTTCTACTTGGCTCCCTGCGAGTTATTAAAATGCGAGCTGCAATAGAAAGGCCCTCGAATTTTGAACGAGGCGTGCACAGAAAGTACTTTACATTTTGTAATAAAATATGACCTAGTGGCAAGAGAAAGTTTTACTATATACATTTGAACGGCGCATTCTAAAACTATTTTCCTCCGAAGTCGCCATTTAAGTTGAGGAATTTATTATAACGATAGACAAGCTTTCCAATTCCATCTCTGAAGAAATCTGCAGCCTTACATTTCAACAACTTGTTTATTCCAGTATAGAATTGTCAAAGCGCTGTGTTGCAAACCACGTCTAGCAAGAGATTTGCAATCGTAAATCGGCGATTTTCACGAATGTTTTTGTTGATTGTCAGTTCATCTGCCACATGACTAGGCCGATCACTGCAGTGTCCTCGTCGTGAGCGTAAGTGCCATGGCCATTTTTAAAGTGCATGCACCACTCCGCCTTCACTCATTACTATTTGGTCTCTGCACGCTTCAAAAGGTTAGTTGCCGATGAATTTCAAATGGCTTGCGGATTTTTGCCGATAAAAACCTCAAATCACACAGCGCACTTCACAGCTCGCGGGATTGTCTATTGTAGCGCACATTTGAACAGTTTGCAGTGAGCGAACCACAGTGTGCACGACACCACAACAACAGGATGCGTACTTGTTTGTACTACGTTTGTACCCCAAGAAGGTGGCTCGAGCCCCACCCATCACCACGCTAGGCCGAAACGTGAGCTACTTTATGGTCAGCTCTCATATTTGATGTTATGCCATTCAGCACATTTGGGAGGTTACTCTGCTGGAATGGTGCCCTTTCCGAGGGCCCATGCCACCACATATCACGCTCCGCAAGGAAGCTCCATCCCTCTCTTCCATTCCGTGCAGAAGTATCTCTGTTGACCACTTCGGATAGCATTTCCGCTCACACCTTGTGCCGCCCCTCCCTCTCCGTTTGCCTACCCGACCAATGAAGGGCGGAGGGCCCACTTTTGTCGGAGTGGGCCTCGCATGGATAATTACTGCCGTGAATCAGGCAGACGTCCAAGCTCCACCAGTGAATTGTGTGCTATCGGAATTTATGGTCTTCAGTGCTGCCCACCCTTTGAGTAGAATATCAATCCCTCTCGACATTTTAATGCTCGCTGTTCCATGAAAGCGCCGTTGGAGGGACACAAAAAGCGTTTCTATTAGTATTGTTTTAGCATGAGTGAGACACATTATATGTCCACCTCACTCTGAAGATATTTTTTCTGCGTTCTCATGATCCACTGCAACGAATGCCATTCCCCAAGAAACTATCTGAAATATCTATAAATTGCATTATTTACTCGCTAAACAGGGTGAGTTTCGTGCAGCGTTGAATGGAGGAGGCGGGTGAGAGCGAACTCGTGACTGCTCTGCCAGCCTAGAGTATTATTATCTGAAGCGACGCTTGATAGAAATTTAAGTCTCACTCGGAAGTTCAGCGATGGTGAGCCCAAACGCCTGTGAATGTTCCTTTATATTAATTCGTCGGCGTCGATGTTGAGTGAATCGAATGCAAAAGATAGCAAGAAGCTCGTATCTTTAGCATTCGTAGAAGAAGATCGCAGGATGCTCATGGTGGGAGATTGCAGTGCCCTCCCTTTGGAGCATCAAGCCATGTGAAATTCGTCCATAAAATGGGTATTGAAGCAGGTTTATTTATTTTTCCCCAATGATTTTTTTGTCCAGATAATCGTAATGTATGGGTTTTTCAGCGGGGGATGTTCAGAATCATCCCCCGCATTCGAACCCATGACCCTCGGGTCACCTCACCCGCAGATCCCGTACGGGGACACTATGGCCAAATGTCGTCAACTGCCTGTCACAATCCCTTCTCTACCCCCTCCGCGCCATGAGTCACAACGTCCGCCAAAATAGTGGGCCCGCGACCTCCATGTCCTTCATGGGGAATTAAACTGCATTGCACTGTCGAGGAAGAATCTCCTCTAAGACCAAGTGCGAGAGGATTAAGCACGTGGCGCTCGTAATTGGCCTCGTTAAGAAACTCGCGCGAGAAGAAAGCCACCGCAGCGAAGAAATCCTCCGAGATCCTCCTCGTCTGCTCCATCAAAAGAAAGGACGACTCCCTCCCAGTCTCACGCCCCGTTCCCCCCCTTCCCGTCTGCGACCACCACCCCCTCGCCACCTCTAGCCCCGTTTCTAAATAAAGTCCATCCCCTTCTCTCTCTTTCCCCCCCACACCAAACTTCTTCCCACTACCGAGTGCTTTAGTGTCTTATATTCCCAACCACCCCTCCTCTCGTCGCTCCCTCCCCTTTCCCCTCCCCTCCCCCCAAGGGCCTCGCAGGCCTTTTTTGACGCCAATTCGGATCCCCCCCTGCTCGTGCCCCCAAGACCCCTTGCTTCCGATTTCGTCTCGAGTCGTAATTACCCTCTTTTCTCCATCTTTTCCTCTCCCTCCGTCCCTCTCTTCCCTCCAGCACACATTCCCTCCACGTGTTTTCCTCTCCCCCCTCCTCCCGCACCGCCTCCGTTTAACGGTCCTTCTTTCTCCATTTAAACGGAGTCCGCTTTCAGCTTTCTCCGTTTGTCTCGGAACCGTTCGGCGAGAGGGAGGGTTCGGAAGGGGCTTTGGGGTGCGGAGGTTTCCTTCTCGTCATTCTTAGTGAAAAAAAGAAAGAAGCGTTAGGGCGTGCGGGAGGGCGGGAGGGAGTGGGGGAGGATGGGATATAGGGTGGGCGAGGCTTTTTGGAGCGAGCAGGGTTGGGGGAGGCGAGCATCCTTTCAACTCCGCCCGACTTGACCGGCTATAAAAAATATATAAGAATAAATTAGGCCGTCTGCCCCCCTCGCCCCACCCATTCCCCCCTCCCCCACCCCACTCCATTATCCTTTAAAGCCCTCGTCTCGTAACAGAAAACCCTCGGCTCTACCTTCCCCCATTTCAACCCCCCAATCTCACCCCTCCCTCCCCCCGCTCCGAAAAACGTCCTTCGTGGTTCAAACTTTCTCCCCCTTGTT
The DNA here is from genome assembly GCF_022747635.1 of Hetaerina americana. NCBI lineage: Eukaryota > Metazoa > Arthropoda > Insecta > Odonata > Calopterygidae > Hetaerina > Hetaerina americana. The sequence continues at coordinate 524,011 of NW_027286986.1, read as the reverse complement.
AATCGAGTGATTGATGGCCCTGCGACAACAATAGGGATTCTCCTTTCCCTTTCCCACGATGAAGTGTCGTGACTCCGCGGTCCTTTCGACGCCGACCGATCGCGGGCGTCGTGAGGTGACTCGGAAGGGCGAGGCGTTTCGGCCCTCCGCCCCGCCCCCCTCATTCCCCACCCCTCCCCTCCTCTGCCACACTCCCATTTGCATTTGCCCAATGCATTCAATTAGATCTCCCTTTTCGCATTCAGTCCTCCTTCTCATTTCGTCTCCTTCCCCCCCCCCTCCCGCCCTTTCAATTCTCCACCCCCAGCAGGCTCCATAAATCCCCCGACCACGCCTCCACCCTCATTCCGATACTGCCATCTCCCTTTTTTTCTCCTGAGCTCGTTTTTTTCACGAATATGCGATGTTGTGTGAATATGCAAATAAGTCATATGTTCATTTTTAGAGCTCTCCGAAGTGGAAACTATTCTTGCTCAATGCGATGCCGCTAAGAAGCCGAAGCAATGCGGTCGGTCGGTGTCACTCGCTCGTTTTTGTATGCTTCGGCAGCATTTGTGGTGCCATCTTCGGCAGGAACATGGAACTAAACCGGGGAAGTATAAAAATGGGAAAATAAAAAAAGAGAAGTGTTATATCTTTCCGCTAAAAAAATCGCTATTAGATGGAAGTTGATCCGTAGCCATCTCCACCTGGTGAGTTGTTAATAATTGAAAATGGTGGGAGGCGAAGCGGACATCGCAAAGCTGCTTGCTTGAACGCGGCGGTTACTGAGTATTGAATCTAATAATATTTCAGTCCGCTTCTGCCCTTGAACGGAACACCGCCCTTTCCATTTGCTCACAATTTTTTTTTATTTTCTCTACCAAAGCTTTTGAAAGAAGTTAAGCAAGTCAGTGTCTTCTATTTCCTTGAACTTGTTACTAACATTATCCTGTAGCCAGAGTAGAACCTAGGGAGGTTTGAAAAAAATTATTATTCCTCTCAGTTGTGTCTCAAGGAAAACTTTTCCAACACCTGATTAAAAAAAGGTTCGATTTGAAAAATAATTTCGATGATTACTCCTTTTTTTCTGTAAACAGTGCTGTAGAGCGGTGATACTTCCTGGTGAAGCCGTGGAATTTCGGTAATAACATATTAAATACGTTAAAGTGGTCAGTTGAAAAAATATTAGAAACTATACGGGTGGTCATAGCGTCTCCATCAGTGGTAGAGAAATTGTCTCCTGGCGTAGATGAATGACCATTCAAAAGTATTATTATTCACCATTGGGGCTCATCTTAAGTGATTTCAATGCCAAATAATTGTATTCTTATCTGTATGTATAGATTGCGTCATCATAGTATAATATTTTCTATTTACTCGTAACTACGTTTTTATTGGAATGCCACATCATATTTTTACTTTTATCAATTTTTGTCGGCCCTTTCAAACTTTCATGATAAAAATATTTCCGCCGAGGACTCCAGAGACTGTTTCTTATATACCCGGGAGTTCTTTTTTATACGTTTGAAATGAAAGAATAGGTAACGCATGAAAGGACGAGCATAGGGTTGGTTGGAAGATGAACGGATACCAAGTCCGGCAGGGAAAGAAGAAGATCGCCCGTAACTGGAATAAAATCCGGGATTGCCGGTTCGGGCGATTATATATTTTTTCTTTTTGGGGTCTACGCCATTCCAGCCTCCCCAGCAACTTCGCCTTCGCCCTTTTATGAGCTACATTTCCTTCTCTTCCTATAGAAGCCCATATAAGTACGTTGTCGTCCTTTGGCGTACTTTAATACGCACATTTATAGGCCTCTCCCGAGAGATTTGCTGCATCATAGAGGTACTTATCTGTCGCAAAATTTCATTCAACCATCACGTTACCAACGGTACGATACTCTTTTCCTTTTACTCGACACTCGTGCATCTATTCCCCCTACTGCCTCCCTCCTGCTTGCTCTCCCCGCATTAAGAATATCTTGCGCTCGACTCGTCGCGATGCCCAGTGCCTTCCAGTGTCTACCAATCGAACACTCGGATGCGACGTGCACCAGGGAGCTCCTCCGGAAGAAACGCATTTGCTGTTGTGTTTTCCACGCGCCATTTCATTTACAGAAATCACGGATGCACATTACGAAATCCTTAAATCGCTTTGTGATGAAATAAAATTCTGCAAAGCATGAATTTTAACGAACGACTGAACGGGTAACGTGTTCGGCAGGAGAGGAAGAAAATGATAAGTGGGCGAGAGGGAGTCGTAGGGACATGGATTTGGAAGCGTTTAAGTTCAAAGTCTGCAATTCTAATTTCTCTAAATTTCATAGGATGAGCAAAGTTTTATTTGTTGATATAAATAATTTTGCACGTTGTTCGGAGAAGTATGTGTCTATTTAGAATTCTCTACAACTGCATCGGCATAAGTTTTCCGTTGTGACGCAAGTGTCACGTGATGTGAGGATATTTATTATTTCTTATCATTTCTCAAAATTAAAGTGATTAGTTATGCCTTTGTTCGCATTTTCAAATGATTGCACGTGATTCGTAAATTAAATACGCAACGCTAGATGTAATTGGACACAGGTTATGATTTTTTAACATTCAAACACGACGTTGGAATCAGCGTACACAATTGCTTTTTTCTGCAATTGCTTATTTTCAACGGATCAGTGCAGAATTACTCATTCCTCAAGAATGTAGTCAACGCACCTGTTTGGCATTTGTGTCCTGGGCCTCGTGTCGTCTATGGGAGGAACATTAAACGACTACTCATTCAATTGTTTCCGGCTCAACTTTGTGGAAATTCATTATAATTAAATGAAGAATACAATGTATTTGTCCACTGCCTTTTATTCACGTACAACCAGTTTCAACGCTCAAGCGTCGTCATCAGGTCAAGCGTCGTCATCAGGTGGATGATGACGCTTGAGCGTTGAAACTGGTTGTACGTGAATAAAAGACAGTGGACAAATACATTGTATTCTTCATTTAATTGGGTAAGGAAATATATCATATAAAGAGAAAAATGAAGATCTCCATGGGCAGGCAACGAAATTATTGGGATATGATCAGGAAAAATATGTACTGGCCATGCGAGCGAGAAAAGTTAGAAAAGTTATGAATAAACTGTAAAAGTTTCAGCGAGGAACGATTGCAAAGAACACAATTAGGCTGAGATTTTCTTTTTAACGAAAGAAATACGACGTGCAAGAGAGTAAACGTAGCTCCGAAATTCTAAAGTAGCCAGAGAGAAAAGGCATTACGTGATATAAAGACAAACAAAAAAGTGGTAATTGAAGGGTACGTGTACTTGTAGTGTAAGCAAACGTCGTAGAAAGATATTTTTGGGAATTTATTAGTAAAATTTATGAGGAAGTATTTTTCCTGAGTTCATCGTTCAATCAGTTTTAGTCTTCATTCCCATGAAGCCTAAAGGACGAGGGTCATCCGGAAAGTAGTACCCGTTCGTGAAATAAAGACACAAAAGTAAATATTAACAAACATAAAAAATTTTATGTGAAAGAGGATACTTTAAACTACTTCTCAACATAATCTCCAAGCAAATTAAGGCATTTGTCATAACGTGTGACAAGTTTCTGTATTCCTGCTGCATAGTCCTTCGCCGCCAGCTCATTGAGATACGCGAGGGACCCATCTTGCACAAATTTTTGCATAATGCAGATGGTGTTTAACAATTTCATGAACAATTGTTCGAGAAACATTGGGAAAATGCTCACAGATGTCATCAATTGTGACGCGCCGATCGTTCCTCACGAATTCGTCAACTGAGCTCACCAGTTGGTCTGTAATGACAGACGGTCTCCCCGAACGCTCATCGTCGTGTGTGTTCCCCCTCCCCATGCTGAAGTTGCGACACCACCGCCGAACAGACGACTCGTCCATTACATTGTCTCCATACACCTCCTTTAATTGGCGATGAATATCACATGGGCGAACGTTTCTTGCATTGAGGAATTTAATCACTGCCCTCACTTCACAACTGGCGGCGTTCTCAATTTTTTTAAACATTGTAAACAATCACAGAAACAACACAGGCAATGCTAGCGTCACGCAACTTGGCTCAGAGAAGGCAGACAAGCCACTGAAGCTATCTGACCTCGTCCAGCGGCTACTCGCGTCGTCAGCACTTCATGCGGCACGAACGGGTACTACTTTCCGGATGACCCTCGTACTTGAAGGAAGTTCATGAAGACCCTAAAATATTAAGTCAAATTTCACCTGTGGCTAATGATAAGAATCGGTAATGGAAATTTGTACAATGGCACAAACTGACTGCCGAGGCAAATATCATTTAGGATTTACAAATGGAATGGAAACACGCTTCGTCATCGCAGTAATGAGAGCGTCAACAAAGACGAAGGTAGACGAATAAATCCGGGATGTTAAGGTGTGACTCATGGATTTCCACAAGATGTTCATCGGAGCAGAGAAGGCGGAGATGGTGTCATATTCAGAATATGGAAATGGATTGGGTACTCTCGGTGACTTATCCCAAATCTGTGAATAGATGAGACGCACCAAGGATGGTTAGCCGAGGGGCTGTGATGAGGTGGGGTGTGAAGGATTGGCGTCTGCCGAGTGTGGATTGAAGGTGAAGGAGAGATAATTAAGCCATCTAAGTCTGTAGGTATTACTAATCAATTGGGTCAAAGAATCATAGCTACTGCTGAGGGCTTTACGAGACAAATTTGATAAGAGTGAGTTGAAAATTAACCTTATGGGAACAATTTCTCAAGCAGTTGTTTTCACTATCAGCAGTAAAAGATCCTTTCCTGTAAATTTAATTGTTCCATATCGTCACCATAGAGGTCTTTTGGTGGTGGTTCACGGAGCCTCTCTGACATTAAATAATCGCAGAATATACCCTAATAATTTATACCCTCGGGGCTAAACATGCGCGTGAATGGTTTTTATTGATAAAATTGGGAAATATTTCCGAAAAATAGATTTATTCCTGGTGGAATGCCTCATAATTCTTCAAAATGCATCCTTTGAGCGTCGACTCATTTTTGCCAGCGGCTTTTCGATGACTCGAAGGTTCCCGGATAGGTGGATTCCGGAAGGTCCTTAAGGGTACACGTGAAAACTTCGACGGCACTTTGGGTCCCATGGTGTTGTCCTATGAGAGAGGAGTTCTTCTTTGGGAGAAGGAAATGGTCTGCTGGTGCCAAATCGGGAGTGTAAGAAGGTTGGTAATCGTCGTTATGACGTTGCAGAAGGTCTTCGAATGCAGGTATTGGTCTCTCGACTCTTTGTCGTCCGTCCAAAGACCTCCGAGACGAGTTTAGCAGAGACCTTTAGCATCGCCAAATTTTCAGTGATAATGGTGTTTGCGCCGTCGTCTTGTATCAATGCCAATACGTGATGTGCGCGCATGCGCGCAATTAAAAACTGACGGTCTGAATCCAGCACTTCATGCACACGTCAGGAAATAATTGTTGCCGATGCATCTAATGCAAGGCCTTTTACTCGGGGCGCCACCCCTTTGGCTATGTGGGCCACCCAAAACCCTCTCGTCCTCCGACGGGAAATTTAAATCTTCCCCACGGGCGACTTCCTGAGGTTTGCCTTCGAAGGGCGGCAATGACCGTGAAAAACGGAAAGGTATGATGCGGGCGCCCTGGGGATCTACCGCCGCCGTGCGCATGTGCGAAGTACGACCAAGTGGAAATGTGACGAGTCGTTTCGCTTAGATGAGTTGGGGCGCTCGCATGCCTTTCTCCCCCCCTCCCCGTGCGACGGGCCTCCATTATGGGCCCTTTTGTTGTAAGCCTTCGTGGCTTGGGAGCAAGGAACGCCATGCATGAGGTTGGCCTTTGATTTAAATGCTTCGCAGACCAAACTGGCTTCATGCAAATTCATTAACGCTCTTTCCAAATTATCTCACGATACGGGTCGCGCTCACCGCCAAACAAATCTACCTCGTTAGGAGTGACGGGCGTCCACGCCACGGCGCCGGGCTCCATCGTATCCCCCCCTTTTTATTCCCTAACGATGCCTCTCCGGTTGAAGACCCTGGAGAGGTTGTCGAACGTCGTGTATTCATTCGTTGTGGAGATTAGCGAGTATGTCAACCGTTTGACTGCTAGGTCTCGCTTTTCCATTAGAACGAAAGAGAATGGAATTCATGCGCCAACTGGTTCCACTCCCTGGCCAGACTGGATATTCCGTTGGATTAGTGGAATAGGGTAGTACTGATGAAAATGAAAACCAATTAAAATTTAGTATGGCATCGCTGGGAAAACTTGGGTGCATAAATCCCCCGCAGATGTAAGTGAATACTACGTTTCCTCGATAGCTCAAGTGAATAGAGCTTCGGTCCGGCATGTCGTAGAACGAGCCGAGCTAGACGAGGAGCCAGTTGCGTTGGGGCGCGAACCTTCCCAGACCTCGGGATGCGCCATGTGTGTTTATGCCTACAAGGCCTTCAGCCACAATAGATCGCTATATTACATCCTTAGTGAATAGAGGCATATTAACTATCGGGAAAGCCACGTGTGCGTTCCCCCTGATAGCAATCCCTAAAGCGGGGGGGGGGACCGAATCATACAGGATTTATCCCCGTGGACAAAGTTTATTAGTACAGCACGTTTTACATTGAAATCGGCCGCCAAGGCGTTGGAAGCTATTCCGATTAATACGAGATTGATAAAAATCGACCTTAAAGACGCGTTCTGGCAGGCCCCTATCAGCCCGAGCCACAGACACTTTTACGCCGTGTGCCATAGGGGTACTACGTATATTTGGACGCGATTACCAATGAGGCATGCGCTTGCCCCGGCAATTATGCAACGTTGGGCCCGGGCAGTCGCATACGAATTGTTTCAGAAATTTCAAGTTGCCATGGTTGCGTATCTAGATGACTGGCTGATCTGGCTACAGGAGGAATAAGAATCGCTAATTCCAGATATTTGCAACTTCTTGAAAATCGACCTGCAGATAACAATTAACTTGAGGAAAAGCCAATTGGTCCCGACGTATGGATTCAAGTATCTAGACGTACATATCGACACCCAGTCAATGCAACTTAGGCTAACGCGTCACGCCTTGGGAAGAATTCAATATATCATATACATCATTAAACGAATACGCCAGAAAGATATCCCGAAAGCAGCGGGATGTATATCCTGGGTGGTATATATCCTCAAGCTGCCACTGTTTCTAATCCAGGACACCGCCCGAAGAAATACGACATGGTTACAAAGATTATGGGATGACGGGACGTGGGAAGCGCCCAGGGTATTCTCTAATTTTCGATACACAATGGAAGCCTACACTGACGCAACCCCGTTCCAGGTGGCCTGGGTTATCCCGCTCATCAGCAAAACCGAGATTTTGGCCATGAAGGAGGAACGACCCATCATGCAAACGGCGGCCCTGGCGGCCCTCATGGCGGTGCACCACGCCGTCAGTGTCGCTGAGCCTGATACTGAAATTGTTGTCTATGTTGATAATCCATCTGTAATCGCCTCGCTTGCGCGGGGAAAGGGTGTAATATTTTCATGTCCTGGCATTGTAAATTTGTATATGCTATTATTAAAAGAACAGTCACGCAAAGTGACCTGGAGGTACATCCCTTCGGTCCGAGAAGTCCGGCCGACCGTCCTTTCTCGGACCGTCCTACCTCCCTATGCCCGCTCGGCCTCGGATTCGGGGACCGGGTGGATATATAGGTGGGACGAAGCCTGAATTGGTCAGTCGGTCGAGAGCACAAGTGAAGGAAGGTAGCTCCAGACCTCTCTGATCAGAGAGGCGCGGTGGTCGTGTTGGTCGTTGTCCACCTCCTGTTGGCGTCCCGGTAGTTGCGGCGGAAGCTACCACGCGTTTGCTTCCTCGTTAGGGTCGGTACCCCATCTGCTGTCCGATGTAATTAACCCTGGCGTACTCGGCGGCCGGTTGTCGGCCACGCTGTCTGCTGTTGCTACGGAGGATCCGAACGACTCCGTCTCCCACTCCTCCGGGTCTGGGTGCTCACCACTGCCGTGGAATTGCAGAAATTCTCCCAATTCAGCTGATTGCTCAGCCATCTCGTCAATATGGCCTAACGCCGCAGGGAGTGGCGGCGCGGGCACAGATTTAATTGTCGTATCTCGCGGTAGAGGAGCTCAACTGCTTTCTCCCCGCGGCCATTCCTCGTGCCTAAACCGTAGTCCCCGACCTCGTCACCATTTCATCCTTCGCCTACCGTCGCATTCCAATCCCCCATCACTATCAAATGTTTCCCTGCAGGAGCACAAGCGATTATGTCCTCTAACTGATCGTATATCCTATCGACCTCTTCTTCCTTATGGTTGCTCGGTGGCATGTATATCTGAATAATAACTAAGTTCGTCAGTTCTGCTTTTATCTCTACTAGTAATATTCTATCCGTTACCTGTTGTATGTTGACTACGCTTATTCCTTCCTCTTCATTTAATATTATGGCAGCCCCTCTTTGGCTCTCGTCCCCGCCCCTGTTTATTATTCTATAATTTTCACTCCAGTAATCCCCAATATCCTGCCATCTCACCTCGCATGGACCTAAAATATCTATATTTCCCCTTCCCATCTCTCGCTTAACATTGTCCAATTTCCCTGTCCTCATCATTGTTCTAACATTCCACGTTCCTATTCTAACTAATGTGGTCTTCTTCTCCTGCGTCTTCTGTCCTGCTGCTACTGGTTTTCCCTTGCAAGGGTTTCGTGGGATGACGACCGCGGAAGCCATGCCTCCCCCGCTGCCGGGCACGACACACGGCTGATTGGGTCGAGCCCCGTAGTTGCCAGGACTAAAAATCTCTGTATAGTCCATCATATTTATCTTGGGAATGATAATTGAGGTGGTTTCCCGTTGCCTTCCTCAAGAGTGTTTTTAACGTGACATAATCACTTACTGGCCGCCCCACTGGGGTCAGACGGAATTGCAGCCGCCTCACTGAGGAACAGACGCTGCATGGACTACCTTTCGTCTGGCTCCTAACCTTCAACCTATCTGTCATGGTTGACCCTACCAAGAGCAATGATTATTAATCCTGCCAGCACCGCTCTAACGCTTCGGAGCGCACAAGCCCTTCCACCACGTCATTGTTGTAGTCTGCGGAGGGAAATATATATATATATATATATATATATATATATATATATATATATATATATATATATATATATATATATATATATATATAATATTATTTATTATTAGGTAATCTACCGGTTAAGGTAGGTTTTTGAATGGACGTAATTACAAATTAAATAATTTGTGAATTTGTGGCCCCTAGCAAAACACAACATCCTACTCTACATCAGGTTACTCTTCAGCTCTGAGTACCTTCTTCCTCCCTTCATCCCGTCCAACATCCCTATTCTGTTCCTTCCCTTTCCTCGTTTGCCTAACATTCTCCCCTCAATTATAGTCTGCAACATCCCACTGCAGGTCAATACCCCCTTTACCCCCTTTCCCTGCCTCCTAAGGATTTCTCCCAATAAACCCCTTTCCTCGCCAACCATTCCAAGTACGTCCTCATATGTTTTCTTCTCTGTCCATTTCACTTTCTCCATTCTTCTCCACACCCACAGTTCAAACGCCTCCAGTCTACGTCTATCCTCCTGCTTCAATGACCACGTTTCCGCACCGTACATAGCTACGCTCCATATCAAAGTTTTCTTAACATCCTTACTCAACGTCCCTGTCATCACCTCCCTCCTCCTTGTGAAAGCCTCCTTGCCTACCGCAATTCTTCTCCTTACGTCACTACTACTTTGATCATGTTGGTGCAAAACACTACCGAGATACGTCAACTGTTCTACCTTCTCTAGTTTTTGCCCTCCTATTTTAATATTTAGCTTAGCCTTTTTCTTTCTAGGAAATCGTATAACCTTTGTTTTATTAATATTTATTCTCATCCCATACCTGTCGCTCTGAATTTCCAATTCATTCCGCAATGCTTGCAACCCCTTGGCTGACTGACAAAGTAAACCTTGTTATCAGCAAACCTAACTGATTTTAAGAATTACCCGAATATTTAAAGTAAAAGCAAATTACTGGGAGGAAAAAAAAGGTAACAATTTCACGCTATGTGTGAAATAAGAAAATATTGATAGTTAGCCATGACTTAGCAATAAAATGATTATAACCGGAGATTTCTCTTACCTGCATGCAAATAGCATCACTAGGACTACAAGGAGTTCGTTGAGAATGGAATGCTTCTCAGATGAAACGAAACATTTTGCGTAAACAATGGTTGGCCCGCGGTTTTAATTTCTTTGTCGTAATTTTTAACAGGAAACGCAGTGCAAATTTCGATAGAGGATTTCACGAAACTCCAGTATTGATAATTAAGTTTAAGGAGGTGGTTGAATAGTTTTTCAGATTTTCTGAAACAAAAAACGGGTTAGTTTCTCAGTCACCCTAAATTGCTCATATTCCAAAAATCATCCATTTCTCTGGCGACTTAAATTATGTGATAGTGCTGTAGTTTCTTTTATAGCTCATGTATGGCATATAGTTATATTTATGTATGTTTGTACTGTTTTGCATCCCCGTGCATGCCAGCGTTCACATACCACGTATTTTCGTATTTTCTTTCGAGATACCTTTTGCTTTGGTGGTTCATGCCAATGGGAAGAGTCAAATAAAAAGCTATTTTTAGGTTCTCGGATTTAACCAGCATAGGGGACGGGCTGGCGAGGGTGGGAGGAATGGACCACGGAGCGGTGTGTGGGTGATATAAGTTTGAGGAATGAAATGAATATGGAATACGAGGGAAAGCGAGGATCGGTTTGTAATCGTCTCTTGTTTCCGTGGATATGATTTTTTTCGTTTCCCTAAATAAGGCAAACGATCCTCCTATCCGTGGCCCCTCCTCCCAATACGCCCGCCTTCCCCCCCCCTTCCGCCCCCGTCGCCCGCCCGTCCCTTAACCCGCCCCGAATTCGACCCTTTTATTTTCTCCATCATTTCATCCACTTCTCCCCTTCCCGACTCCGCGTCAGCAAAACGGTGTCCCTCCCCCCTTGCCCTATTCCACCCCCCCAGTCGCTCGAGGGAGATTCACCCAACCCCATTTTCATCCCCTTTCAATTCCTCCCGTACCTATAACCCGATCCCACCCCCCTTCCGTGCGCCAATCAATCCCCCCATGCCCTGCAACTCTCACGTTCCATTCCAGAGCGCGTGGGGGCTCGCGATCGGGGCCCGGCCGGGCAGCGCCCCTTCCCCCTCCCAGGTCCGCACGGCTCGCGGGTGGATTTGATTCACCCGGTTCGTGAGAGGAGGGGTGGGGGCGGGATTCCGAAATTAAATCCCGTCAATTGATGATAGGTACCATTTCCACTTGCAAGCCTAGAGAATGGCAAGCTGGATGGTCGAAATCTCACTGATTGATATCAGAGGCCTCTATAGAAATGTACCGTAACTGAGAAATTTGCCAGAACAATAATTACAGGCAATGAAACAGTCGTGAAGAAATAGTGACAAAAAGGAAATAGAAATGCGTCGAATTCGTGTGTACATGGCAGGAAAAATGTATATCCAAGCGTATACAATGCTTTCCTTCCTACGCCTTCTATCAAAGCGGGTGAGAGATATAATAAGGAAGTGCATGGATGAAATTGAAACGAATGCTATTCTGAACTACAAAAGTGAGTAATAGTTGTACTCATTCTAATCTTTGAGACACTGATAAAGTATCGGAATTAAAACGGGAGAACAAGAAAATGTAAGAATGGAGGAATGGCACACGAAGTGCATCAACAAATTGTAAGTTTATCAAGAATCCATTCTATTCCCGTTCCTAAATAATCTATACCCGGGATTTAATAATCACCGTAACATTCGGAAACGCATGTAGATTAAGGAATGTATGAATGTGCATTAGAAAAATTGCCAGAGTTACTTATTGACATGTTACTAGAAGAGCAGCGATCAATATACCTCAGTGTCATTCCACAAACAATACACTTTCTTTTAATAATAATGAGTGCTCCTGATTTGCTCTCGTTGATCGATGATAGTTACATGTGCCACGCTGACAAAGGTAGGGAAAAATCAAATTTTATAAGGATAACTTCAACCATTTCTTTCTGTTTTGCATGCGATGAAGAATTAAAGTCATCTTAAAAAACTCTCATGAAAGAGGTTTGGCCTCTCCGCCTTAACATACTCAGGGACTAAGTTATTGATTCATCAAACTTTTCGCTTCATTTTTCCCTCCCGTTCGCTCGAACCAACCCCACCTCTCATCTTTCGCTCGAACAAATGAATGCTGCTGAATCGAGGCAAGAATCACCGTCATCAACAAGCTAAGCGTTTCTATTTGCCGGATGAAGTTCGCCCCCCCTCGCCCCACAGCGACGGCGCTGCAAGTTTCCGCCTCGCCGGTTTTAAGATCACGTAACGCTTTTAATTTAATTAACTTTCTCCTTCACTCCTTTGCCAGCTCCCCCCTTAGCCGCCCCTCGGGCCCTTCTAGGAACCACCTCGCGTCCCCTCGCCCCCTCTGCCATTTTGGCGCGGCTCCTCCCACCCTCATCGGGGGAGCTTGCGCGCCGTCTCCGAAGTTCAAAGCGTTCCTCACTTTCGCGGAGCGCTCGCCTTTTTCATCCCGACACCGCCGCGCGCGTTCGCCAGGATCCCGTCTCCGCCGCGCTCCCTCTGCCCCTCCCCCCTCGCTCCAATGGCCGTGTTCCCTAATTACGTCTGTTCCCTCCCAGCGAAGGAAGCGCCACCGGCGAGGGAGAGAGAGAGTGAGGGAGGCGCGGGCCACCGAAGGATCAGGGTTGCCGGTCTCGGGGGAATTCCAATCCAGATGCCGATGATCTCCCCGTGAGTTGAATGCTGTGAGCTGGGTCGGATTCGTCCCCCATCCTTAACGGGAGTAAAAAGAAGGAAGAAAAGTATTCAGCCGCTGGGGAAATGGGGTCGTGCGGTTATGCTCGTCTTGGTAAAAAGGACAAGAGTGAGGGACTGATTACGCGAGCGAATCCACTCGGGAGGTGTTCGAATGTTGGCCGCGTGAAACACTCGAAACAAATCGGATCTCCATTGAAGGAAACACGCCTGCTTTCAGTTCGAATCAATTGCAGGCGCCGCCAATTTGCGGAATTGACTCATGGAGATGGAAACACACTTGGTAATATTCTAAATTTTAAAATAAATAAAGTCACATAATCGGTGCCGACTTTTTCATATCGTTACCAAGCACAGGATTAACAAACATTGAAATCTTGCTTCTATGTCCTCGAGGCGCGAGTGGGAAGGAGCAGGTGGGAGTAATACGCGGAGAGCGGTTGAAGGGCGTGGTGTTGATGAGGCATTTGGTGGAACGAAGTTCAGCGCACCGGATTCATTTGAGAGACAAAGAGAAGGTGGAGTGAGAACTGTTAGAAGAAATCCTGAGATGGAAGGAAATTTGGACGGAGAGCATTTTGATCTGCGTCGAAATGTTGGAGACAGTGATAGGATGGAGAACGTTCGGCAGGCAATGTAGGGGGAGAAGAGAACAGGCAAGATGTGCGGAATGCAGAGAGGCCGCCGAATGTGAGTTGCCGGAATTGAAGAGGACATTGTTGTAGTATTGTGTCAGGTTGTGTCTTGGTCCAAACTGGAACATTTTGTAGTATTTTTAGTCCAACGAAAACCTACCTGAAATGGGAAACTACCAAAATATAAGAAAGTAGTCCATGAAATGAAAAAAAACTGTATTTCTTTACATGAGAAAATTACATTCTTGTAGCAGTTTAATAATAATGATAATGAGATACTTTTCACACATTTCCTAGAAATACAATCTCTGGCAAAAAGATTTCATCCACCCCCTTCAATGAGCAAGAAAATTTCAAAAACTATCCCAACCAATTTCACAATGGATAGATAAAAATCCACAATAATATTATCCAATACAGAAAATACAAAGTGAAATCAAGCTTGGCCAATCGAAAGTAAAATCACACGAATGTAGTATAAAGATATTAAGGGGCGCTTTAACAGGGTGTAACGGGATGTAGCCATTGCTCTGAAAACGTCTGTTTATTTCCTATTAGGTAAGATTAATCAATGGATAAAGTATCAAAGCTGTAAGCAACTAATAAATCCTAAAATTATTTAAATCAGTTAAATTAAGGCATCCAATGACTTATCATCGGGCATTATTAACAAAATTATTACATAATATGTTACTCAACTTAATGATAAATGTGAATTTTTGCATCATCTGGAAATATTTTAGTGATAACATGGTCATTGGCATGTGAACAGTCCCTGATATTAAATCGCGCGCATTAAATTTCAATATTTTTTCAACATTAAGTCCAGCCTTGAGTCGTAGTTCACATGGTACGTATAATGCGTGCTTTGTAATGCATAGAGAGCCTAAAAGAGCCAGACTCAACACATTGACGGAAGGCACACATTAAGGAAACTGAGTAGATTCATTTACTAAGTTATGCTGGGCGAATTCGGTAGCGAGGTGGGCAATAAATGGGCTGGTACGTTCTAGTCCCTTGAACAAGATAAAAAAGTAAATCCGTCAAGCTGTAGCTACTTTCTCTAGCCTCTAATTTCTATAACCAAACTCCAACGATCCCGGGTTCTCTCTGTGGGATTAATGGATTTTCCGGGACAGCTATTTTGAGGACAAATTTCTAGGTTTGCTCTCTTCCTCACATATATCCAGTCCGTCAAATTGCTCTCGGCCCTGCATTCCGCTTTCGGCGTCTCATAACGGAACCTCTTCGGCAGTACGTTTCGCGTGGCTGTTCCTCTCGCTCGGATTGAGAATGCAAGACGTTTCCCCACCTCCCCTGATATGCGTATGTATATATGTCCCCGACCTCACCTGCCCACCCCACTCTCCAACCCCCCCCCCTCTTGCCCTCCCATCGGTCTGCTTTGAGGAGGATCGGGATGGAAATTACCCGAGGAAACGACGCGAGGGAGAGGTCGCTTGGGAGAGGGAGGGATTTAAATCAAAATCGTTCTCTATGGACGTGGGGGGTATTATCGATGGCCCGCGATGAAACGAGGATTCCATTCCAAACATCTGGATTTAAAAGAGAGGCGCTCAGGGGAGAGAGTTTGTGTGTGTGTGTGTGAGCTAGAGAGAGAGAGAGATTGCGCGAAAGTTGAGATGTGCTGCTGCTTTAATTCTGCGAAAAAAATATTCGGGCTCTGGGAGCGGGATTGGACTACTCAGCTCAGAAAGAAGTGAATCTTTCTGGGCGTGGCTTCGTTCTCGCTGGCTTTCCCAACCCGTTGTGAAGCGATAGGTGAAGCCATTTAAAATTTAAGTAATTGCTTATAACAGGCATTTTTAGCGGAAATATTCATCTATTGGTGAAATTGCGATGGATTCACAATGCACTTTACGGATATGCATTCCTCTTTATATTTTATTCCTTTGATAACTGCCGTTTTAATTGAAAAACATGTAAAATATCTCGTGTCCCGCAATGCTCCATTATTCATTCCTTTCCTTGGCTCAATGGTCCATGGCCTTTGATCAACGACGTATCCAGCATGGATTCCACTAGGGGTCTTGACGTTTTGAAAATATTGGATTTCTTGTTGCATTGAATGGACATCTGGAGAATTATTTCAGTTGTAATTCTAGTAATTTTTTATTGCAAACTAACTATTTTATAAGCCGAGAAAGGTATTTGGATCGCGGAGAGAGAAAACTCAGTTCGTGTGTCAGACTGCGGAGTGAAACTTGGTTAAGATTTAAAATCGGAAGTAAACTCTCACTTATCTTTTTATTTTTGAGCAGGAAACGCCGTTCGATATGTGCGTATTTTTGATAAGAATGCAAAAAGTTGAAGTCAAAAGTAATTTCACCCTTTAGTCCGTTGTCGTTCAATAATTCCTTATAAAATCCTAGACATTTGGCTCATAGTATCGGAATAGGTTTGCTTCTTTTAGCAAGCCTCATCCCTCACCAGACCGCTGTTAAATTTTCATCAACATTCTTCGCGTGATTTTATTTTCATAGTTGATTGAAGTAACAAACACAACCTTTTGTTTATTTATAAAAATGACAAAAAACTGGGTATCGTGGGTTTATTGGACTTAAGTTTAATAGTCTCATCACCCTGGGAAATCAAAACCGAGTTGGATGAATTTCACGGAACAAGTGCTCCTGTGTTATCGACTGTTCACAAGAGTGAGTAGATGTGGGGGAATACCTAAGGAAATAAAAGTGACACGCTGTCGAAAACAGGGGTTTATAACCCACCCTCAACGTCTAGGGAATAATTAGTTCTACTCAATTGCATACTTTTTCTCTTACTTCGTGTGTTTTGTTGTCCAAACCCTTTCTTTCCGCAATACCTCATTAGAATTCCATTAATTAATATACGGTATTGCTTGCTCTATCTTTTCCCGTTTTTAAGTTTCCCCTTCCATCCCTCGTCTCTCTCTATCTGTGGGGGGACCCTCCCGCTCCCTGCAGCGTTATGTCACATTCCCTACCTGTGTTCTTGGGGGAGGAGACCGTTGCATGTTACATGTCCATGTGGTAGTTGAATTCCTCCTTCTTACTTATCATATTCTAGCGTGCATATTATTGAATACATTTTTACTACAGTCAATAATGCAATTGTTTGTCATTTGATAGTAGATGTATTCACATGCGTGTAAGTTGAAAGGATTTTTGCAGAATGTATACACCACTGTGGGTGTAGGTTTGCATGGATGTGTTGATTTTGCACGTGGTTTTGCTCTCTTTTACGAGTGGCGACATAACACCCCCCGCCACTCGCCTTTGTGGCGGCTAGCGGAGTATCATGTAGTTGTAGATGAGTTAAAATGTGGCCAAACGTGCACAAGTGATAAACGATGTTCTCCTCCATCAAGGCAACGCACACCTGCTTAGTTCCGATGACGAAAGTTATGAATTTAATATTCAAATTTTCAAAATGTCCAGCCTAGTTTTCTCCAGATTTGGCCCCTAGTGACTTCAAACTAGAAAACATTGCTCGGCGTTCGCGTCGAAGGAGGAGGAGGTAATCGCCACACAGATGCCTTATTCCTTTTCGTTAGACCTTCCGAAATCCGATATTTTGAGCGGGTTCTAATAGTTGGTGAAAGGCCGGGGAAATTATATCGAGCTAAAATAGCAGTACACGTATATTACAAGATAAAAATAAATCAACGCAAAATAATTCGTTTTTCTATTATTCCTAAGGACTACTTGAACGACCAACGTAATTAAATACTCAATGGCATCTTCATATTTTATGCCGCAGTTGGCAACGTGCATTCCGGACATTTCACTGAAACTCCATTCCGGAGGTATTGATTGATTGTTTATTACAGCATTAGGTCTCCGCTATAATCATCGCGTGGTTATATTTTCATAGTTGGTTGAAGTAAAAAACACAAACTTTGGTTTATTTATAAAAATGGGAAATGGGGTTTCGTGCGTTTATTGAACTTCTGTTTGAAATACTTATCATCGAACGACATCGGAAGTGGAAATGACTTAGGTTTTGAAAATGTTGGAGCAAAATAACAATGTATTTATTTTTTGGATTTCGGAAATTATAAAATATTTTGAATGTCTTCATTTCGGTTCTCATGTTCAAGTGCAGCTGTTTTCGTTACGTCAGCGTCCAAAAATAATAGACCAATTCCAAACATGGGTTGGAATAGTCGGGACCAATACGCGGCTACTTTCGCCGTAGTTGTGCATTTCTTGATGATTTATTTTCAAGCAAACTGCTCGACCACTCGCCCGCCTCCTGCGCGAAGGCAATGGGACAGCGCTGCGTGGGTTGCTGGGAGTTGCGCAACGTCAATGCGGAAGCGAAAGTGACAAGCGTCTTACAAGAAATACGTCCCATCCATTCGATTCTGATAGCTTTTTCGGAAGACCCCTGGAGATGATAAACACGCTCGTTTCCACGATCCCCCCATTCCACCCTCTCTCCCCCCTCCCCTCCGCCGCTTTCGCTGACTAGAAAATCAATGACTCACTTGGGCTGACTTCGCGGACAGGAGATCCAAATCCTTGTTTGAAGATCCCTGCGAGTTTTGTCTGAATATTGACAGTTTTCTAACCCTCTCGTCTTACTCCACACATTAAAGGTTTAGCAGTACGGTAGATAATTCAGTAAGTTTCCAAAACGATGTGCACCCCAGCGGGTTCGTTTTTCAATTCCCTCGTAATGGGGTATATTTGGAGACACCGATGGGTTTTGTCCTCTCCTCGAAGACATACCAACAAATTCACCCATGATTAGAAAAATGCACTTTAAATGGAACTCAATCAACTGCCACGGAGGGCACATCTACGCATACACGGGTCGCTGATAAGCAATTAAGTGCATTACCTCGGCTTGATTCAATATATTAATAATTGTTGATTAATTCGCGGATACGCTTCTTGTGTTGGCCGGACTTTATAGATCAAAGGGAATCCATTTACCCTTCACAATCGCTGTTGTATTCGTTCGGTCATGAGTGGAAATTTTGAGGATGGGAGCCTTCCAGAAGTTTATTTATTAATTTCTCTCCCATACAATCCTCATTTAAAAGGCGCATTTTAATTTCCCATAATTAACTTCTCTTTTATTGGTCTTAGCATTACATAGAGCTACATTTTTTTGGCGATTGGAAAATGACGTCCATTCGTGGGAGCTCCTCAAATCACTGCTCAATTTTAATTATTTCCGTCATCAACATTTAGGAACTAAAATCAGTAGTTGAGGTAAAATATTTATTAAAAGAAACCAATTTTTTAAGCGAGAGTATTGCATGTGGAAAGCGCTCGGAATTCGCTAATTAACATTTCCCTAATTCATGTTTTCGTTGGCTCAATTTAAAAAAACTGCTCATCGCAAAACTGTGCACAATGCTGACTTGTGGCAATTTTTATCAAAATGAAGGATGTGTTTTCCTTATTCTGACGGCAATCCCAATTCTTCATACGCGATTCTCTGTTTTTGCGGTAAATGTATTACTTATTTGTCATCATTAAAGCTTGATTTTTATTCAACCACAAATAAAAGTCTCTTTAATTACATGTTCTGTTAATCTTTAATGTATATGTTCCTCGTTCAATGCATGTTCTATATCCGTATTTGTGCCTTAAGGTCTAAGTTCACGAATAAAACAAATTAAACATTTTTTTTACTTCTGCTCATGTAATATTATTCATAAATTCGTTTCGTTCAGGGAAATGTCTCTTCTCCAATATTATTCCAATGCATTTGCAATGCCCTCCCCGGACTAAAACCTTGACGTGGTGGAAGGGCTTGTACACTCCTATGACCCCTAGAGCTGTGCTGGTAGGAGATATAATAATTTATTCCTGCTGGGGTCACCCATGCCAGATAGGTCAAAGATTAGGAGCACGACGAAAGGTAGTCCACGAAGCGTCTGTTCCTCAGTGAGGCGGCTGCAATGGCGTCTGATCCAAGTGGGGCGGCCAGTAAGTGATGGTGTCACGTTAAAAACACTCTTGAAGAAGGAAACGGGAAACCACCTCAATTATCATTCCCAAGATAAATATGATGGACTATACAGAGATTTTTAGTCCTGGCAACTACGGGGTTCGGCCTAATCGGCCGTGTGTCGTGCCCGGCAGCGGGGGAGGCATGGCTTCCGCGGTCGTCATCCCACGAAACCCTTGCAAGGGAAAACCAGTAGCAGCAGGACAGAAGACACAGGAGAAGAAGACCAAATTAGTTAGAATAGGAACGTGAAAAGTTAGGGCAATGATGAGGACAGGGAAATTGGAGAATGTCAAGCGAGAGATTGGCAGGGGAAATATATATATTTTAGGTGAGATGGCAGGATATTGGGGATTACTGGAGTGAAAATTATAGAATAATATACAGCGGCGGGGACGAGAGCCAAAGAGGGGTTACCATAGTATTAAATGAATAGGTAGGAATAAGCGTAGTCAACATACAACAGGTAACGGATAGAATATTACTAGTAGAGATAAAAGCAGAACTGACGAACTTGGCTATTATTCAGATATACATGGCTACGAGCAACCATACGTAAGAAGAGGATGATAGGATATACGATCAATTAGAGGGCATAATCGCTTGTGTTTTTGCAGGGAAACATTTGATAGTGATGGGGGATTGGAATGCGACGGTAGGCGAAGTAAGAGATTGTGATGGGGTGGGGGACCACGGCTTAGGCACGAGGAATGACCGCGGGGAGAAAGCAGTTGAGTACTGCAGAAGACAGGGCTTAGTAATCACCAACACTTGATTTAGACACCACAAAAAACGCAGGTATGCATGGAAAATGCCAGGTGAATCAGAAAGGCATCAGCTAGATTATATCCTGGTTAGACACAGGTTTAGGAACAGTGTGCTATATTCGCTAAACTTCCAGGAACGGATGCGGACTCTGTCCACAATTTAGTTGTTATGAAGTAAAGCGTCCGTTTCGAAAAGATAAGGCAGGGGCGGCGAGTTATAAAATGGAATGTAGAAGCATTAAATGGTTTGAAAAGGAAGGAGTACAAACAGGCGGTACAGGAAATCATGGAGGAGGGTAAAGAGCTAAGTACTATCGAAGAAAATGCGAAAGGATCAAGAAAGGGTTATCTAAAGCCGCAAAAGACACTATTGGAACCGTTAACGCTAAGAGGACCAGGTAACCATGGATCACGAATGAGATGATTACAAAGATGCGGAGCGGAGAAAATGGAAGAATGTAAACACCGAGTCAGGCCAAATGAAGTACAAAGAATTAAGCAATAAATTGAGGCGAGCAACAAATAAAGCAAAAGAAGCTTGGTGGAAGACGCAATGCGAGGATATGGAAAGTTTGCAGAGGAAAGGTGAACTTGGTGCGCTGTACAAAGTTAAACGTTTAGCGGTAATAAAGAAAGGGAGACCTATGCTAACAATAAGAGATAGAGCGGGTAAGATAATAGTTGACGCAGGAAAGATCCAAGAGAAATGGAAGGAATGTATAGAAGAACTGTATAGTTAAAAACTTAGACCAACAAAGTTGGACATACAAAAGGATCATGGAGTAGAGGAACATAGCTTAGGTCCAGGCATACTAGACGATGAGATAGAAAAGGCATTAAGGGAGATGAAACTAAATAAGACCGTGGGGGTGGATAACATTCCCGCGGCACTATTGAAATGTTTAGGAAAACTTGGGAGGAAGAGGCTATTTGGGCTGATTCGTAGTATCTGCAGGAATATCCTGATGTAGTATCCTATATGAGAAAGGAATTTTGCCGGAAGACTTTGTGAGACCAGTTTTAGTTCCTATTTCGAAAAAGGTAAAGGCTACATCATGTGAGGACTACAGGACAATAAGTTTGATATCCCACGCTGCAAAAGTTGTTCTCAGGATCATAAACAAAAGGATATAGAGCAGCACAAATGATTACTTAGGGTATGATCAGTTTTGGTTTACGAAGGGGAGAGGTACGCGTGATGTCATTGCAGTAATGAGATTATTAATCGAGAAGAATATAGAATACAACCAGGAGGTATTTGCCTGTTTCGTAGATTTCGAAAAAGCGTTTGATAGAGTAAATTGGGAAAACCTTATAACGATATTGTAGAAAATAGGAATAGACTGGAGGGAAAGGAGGCTAATCCGCAACCTGTACATGTCTCATACTGCACAGGTGCGAGTGGGGAACCGGGGGTCTGTATGGGCAGTGTTAGGAAGAGGTGTAAGGCAGGGTTGCCCATTATCACCGTTGCTGTTCAACATGCATGCAAAGGAAATGATTAATGGAGCATGGGAAAAACTAGAGGTAGGAATGAAAGTGGGCGGGGAATTCGTAAAATCAGTTTGTTTTGTTGATGACCAAGCTTTAGTTTGTCAGTCAGCGAAGGGGTTGCATTGCTAAGCATTGCTGAGTTAATTGGGAATCCAGTGCGACAGTTATTAGATGAGAATCAATATTAATAAAACAATGGTTATGGGATTTTCTAGAAAAAAAGGTAAGCTAAACATTAAAATAGGAGGGCAAAAACTAGAGCAGGTAGAACAGTTTACGTATCTCGGTAGTGTTTTGGACCAACACGGTCAAAGTAGTAGGGACGTAAGGAGAACAATTACGCTAGGCAAAGAGGCTTTCACAAGGAGGAGGGAGTTCATGACGGGGACTCTGAATAAGGATATTAAGAAAAGACTCATTAAAATTTTGATATGGAGCTTAGCTATTTACGGTGCGGAAACGTGGTCGTTGAAGCAGGGGGATAGACGTATACTAGAGGCTTTTGAGAAGTGGGTGTGTAGAAGATTGGTGAAGGTGAAATGGACAGAGAAGCAAACAAATGAGGAAGTACTTGGTATGGTGGGCGAAGAGAGGGGTTTGTTGGGAGAAATCCTATGGAGGAAGGAAAAGTGGAAGAAAGTGGTATTGACCGGCAGTGGGATGTTGAAGACTGTGATAGAGGGGAGAATGTTGGGCAAACTAGGAAAGGAAAGCAACAGGATCGGGATGTTGGACGGGATGAAGGGAGGAAGAAGGTGCTCAGAGATGAAGAGGGACCTGATGTGGATGTTTTGTTAGGAGTCACAAAATATTTATTTAGGAGCTGTGCCCATCCAAAAACCTACCTTAACCGGTAGAGTACCTAATAATAGTAATAATTTTCAATGCAATGTCAAACAGAATGTATCTAAGGTAAAATATTATCAATATATATTACACTTAAGACGATTTCCTTGTTCAATGTTTTAAGTAAATTTGTTTTTTACGGTAATATACACATCCCGCTATATTTATAAAAGGGTTAGTTATGCTCTGTTTTTTACTTTTTTGCACTTTTAATTCCTGGTTTCGTGATTTATGGGCAAACATTTTTTTAAATTTTCTGGTGGTAGTCTGAATGACGATGCTTATTTAATTTTTGTCGTCAACCAGACTCGAGATTTTTTTAGTTTTGAGAAACATTTTTATTTTCCACTATATTAATATGCTCTTATCAATATGCGATTAAATTTTACTGTGGTTTAATTGTAATTCTTTACTAATGATCACTTTATGTGATCAATTGAAACTTGAAATATCTTAAGTGGAATAATTAAAACTTTGCGCAATCCAAAGCAAGGGATACTCTATCGATAAGTTTATTCTCTCACCTGCTGCATAATTTTAGTTGTATTTGCGCTTCAATGGGACACATTCTTCGAGTGACTCGTCGATTCCAATCCATTTGAAAATGGTTAGACGCGAGAGAGGTGCTGCATTCGTGCAACCTACAGTACCATCTTCTCCTCTCACCAAAATACGTCCTATATTCGCAATTAAAGTGAGACGCGGATACTAATCACTTCGAAATCACTTGCTTCAGGTCTTCAGCGACAGTATCTCGTCAATGGATCTGGGTCACGTCGTTAAACTCATCAATTGCGCGTGCGTTCTCGCCAGATATTCATATCCCGCGGCAACTTCCTCTCTGCATAAAACTTCGACCTTGTCCTCTCCGATCAACCAGTTTCTTCCAATATGTTGTATACCCACCGCTCACACGCCTCAAGCTTACCTCTGGTGGAAATATTCATCTATGAGCTCCCGCGTAGAGGGCGTTTGTTATTGATTTACACAGATGATTGAGAAAATCAGCGAGCAACTAAGCGAAATTATCTGCGCTTCAAAGAAGAGTAGGAATCCATAAAGATGACACTTTTCTCTTTAAATTCCACCCAATCCATTTTGCATAATGTTATGCATGACTGTAAAGTATGCATTACTGTAAAGTAAATTTTATGATTGAGTCTCATGATGACAATAGCCTTACTCGATCGCAATGCGATGGAGAGGCGAACCCTTGAAGAAAGGCATGGAGAGAAATGACTTTTTCTTCTGAATCGCCAAGAGCAAATATTAATCAATAGATAAAATGTTTAGTTACTACTCTCGTAATGATTTCCCGGGGGTATTTTGATCGAGGCGCAATATTTATATTTTCCAAACTTCGTATTATGAATATTTTTTAATATAAATGTAATTAATCAAGGGTAATAAATAACTAAACGAATCAAGATGAAAGATTTAGCTTAATAATGGTATTATGAAAGAATGCTATTGACCTTGGTGGGTTTCTTCGCGGGGTCGCGTCCCACTTGCAGGTATCTTTCATCCGCTCATGAGGACGCGCGCGCTTATGACTACTATGATCTACGCTTGAAACTTCAGAGGTTATACTCCTGCCAAAGATATTTCGCTGCCGCATGTCGTCAATTTTTCTAGTCCTTAACAATTCCATCTTGCCGCTGAGCCAAATTAAGCTTTTTCGTAACGGACGGCGTGAAAATTCAGAAGGTAATTGATTGGTTTGGCCACTGATCATAGGGCACAGTCCAAAGCCGGTTGACGAATATGGACCCACTGAGCTTCTGCCAAACTGTGATTTCTCGAGTGTTAGATCTTCCTGGGAGACCGCAGGGAATATGGAGATGGCCCCTCATACCCTATTGTATGTGAATTTCACCATTGCCGTGGAGAACTTAGTAGAAGGTATCCAATCAGCCTCCGGGTTTTTAATACCCCGACACCCTCTTCCGTGGGCTCTGAAGATGGAGGGCGTGGACGCAGCAGGGTCAGCGTGGGCGCATTTTCGTCAATGCCCTTTCTGAGGATTTTGCAACCAAGCCCCTCCACGCCCTTCCGCCAATCCTTTTCCTCTCCCCCCTTCCCCCGTGAGCCACCCCTACTTCACCCCCTCAATCTCCCTCGAATAACCGTTTCTTCCCTCCCTCCCTCGACCGGCGAGATCCCGTCGGCCCCAAATATTCCCGCTTTCATGGTTTATGCATTTTTTCTTCGGTGCCGGGACGGGTATTTATTCCCCCGCCCCCTTTGCCCCTCGCGTTCGTGCGCGTCCCATCTCTTCCCCGCCCGGCACCCCCTCTCCCGCCGTCTGATAAAGGCAGCGTTGTCAACTCCCAACCCCCTTCTTCCCCCAATCTCCCCCATCTTTGGACAACCCCCCTCCTCTCAACCTACTCCAGGCGTTCCAAGAAATCGAAAGGGACAAAAGGGTTTACCGCCGCACTTCGCGTGCGCCCACCTCATGAGGCGTTTATCACCGGCATCTTGACGGGAGCACCGCATGATATTCGACGCACGTGTGAGCGTCTTAAGTTGAAAGTGCATCAAGTGCATCGTACGCGATGGAAGTGCCGCTCGAATTCTCTCTAACCCTCCCTCCAATTCAAGTTTCCCCAATGCCTCTCTCTGGTTAGGCCGATTCAATTCTTTGGCCGCGATTCAGTCTCTCTCCTCGGTGTTCTCCACGCAAATGTACGAGGCCGAGTGAAATGAAAACTTTTAAAATTAAATATTTTATGACTTTTTTTTGTATTTTGTTACTTATTAAATACTAAAGGTCAAGTACTAACTTTCACTCATGTAATTTTCACTTGCAGTCCCCTTTGCCTAAGATATAAACATTTCCGCGCTTCGAAAGTTCACCGATAGCTCTGCATAGAAAAACCAAAGCTGTAACTTCTCTAAAAGCTTCTGCCCTACCAACACGATTTGTGCCTGACCAGATACGGAAAAAACAAAGTTCAAGGACCTCTTGCCCAGGCGTCATTGCTAAATTGAAACATGAGAATCCTGAGCTTCCAGTCGTCAATGAAATTAGATATGTTTCACCCCCCCTTTATTACTGAAGACACGAATGAGATATCTGTGGTACTAGGTGAAAGTGGAGCGTCCACGTTATTCCTGTTGCAGTTTTAAGACATCACTTGGCTCGCCCTCGTACCTCAATGAGTGAGTGCCTTCTTCGAAAACTCC
The DNA here is from genome assembly GCF_022747635.1 of Hetaerina americana. Lineage (NCBI taxonomy): Eukaryota > Metazoa > Arthropoda > Insecta > Odonata > Calopterygidae > Hetaerina > Hetaerina americana. Next base: position 498,285 of record NW_027286986.1, on the reverse strand, counting down.
ATGTCCTTCATCTTCCGCACTAGAAAACTTGGTCGACTGTGAGAGTGTGCGTCGCAGTGCTCGGAGTTTGAATCGATTTGATGCCAGCGGACACACATCAGCTCTATTAGTGCAATTCCAAGGATGTCAGGGGTTCCTGGAAAATCGCAGTCGGCCCTGAGAGAACAAATTGCACCCCCAATACTCTAAATATATAATTCCAACGTGCAGACGTGTTGCCATGGAAACTATAACTTCTGCGAAATTGGTTTTCGAGTTGATGGCCTTGTCGCATATCATGTCGCATAGCTGTTAGCTCAGCATCCAAGAGATGATTTCTTCGAAGAATGTAAAGATGGGAGACTATTGCTTTCTTTGGAAAGTGTTTGCTGGGAGCATGAGCAGGACCTCTCGGATTCCCCCTTGGGCAAGCTTTTCTCGCTTAGGTTTGTCTTACACTTGTTGAACGGGAGCATAAGGTGCTCTGGCGAGGTACTGGTTACGTGACTCATCTGCATGTTCATGGTACCGTGCACACCAACGCTAGCGTGTACAGATTGATTCACCAGGTGTAGGTAATAAAAAATTAAGTTTCCTTAATTGGCAGAAGGCAAAATGTTTTCAAATATTTCAAATAATGAAGATAATGGAAATATAGATGCATGCGTGGGTATTCAGGAAGGCATTCTGGAGGGATCCATCCCTATTCCAAAAATTCATCTCCGCGAACTTCTTTAAGTTTAAATCTAATTTCCAAGTTTCGCACCAACGTCGTACGTGTATCGCAATAAGGTGGTCTGCCGAAGCTACTTCAGGGCTACGGGTATCTCTACAAACCACTCTATAAACCTCTATATATTTTTTTGGAACAGTTTAATTATGTCCTCAAATTTGTGTGAGGAGTTTATTTTTATGCTAAAAAAATGGCCACAGTGCACTGTTCGCTCCAAGCAATCCGAAGGACCATAGCCCACGCCGACGGTCACACGGCATCACATAAAATTTTATCGAGTGATATCCAAAGACTGAAAACAAAATAAACAACCAATTAAAGCCGACTGCAAAAGTAACGTTCCACGGAGGATAAATTAACAACCCCATTTTATTTCTTTATTGTACGAGAACTACGAAAAATAGTCATTTGCACACCCGTGCTCCTGTCCCGCTTTTAATGTGCCGTCGTGAATCCTTTTAGCTATCAATTTTGCTTTGGATCAGTTCTGCACTCGATATTATCCCTCCTCTCCTTGCTTCCATATATCTTCGCCTGCCAATATTTGTTTAATTTATCTCTCACTCAGGGTCCTCCTCCAAATTTCTTCCCCCTTCACTTTACCTTCCATAATTTTCTCCAGTCGGCCATTACGCCTCTGAACCTGTCCGATCCGTTTATCTCTTCCCCCTTTTCACAATTTTCCATCGACTCCTTTCATTCTTCCCGCTCTTCGTATATTTCCTTCCTTTGTTATTCGATCAGTCATTTTGATCTTCATCAATCTCCTCTCCCGCCCCATTTCCGTCCACCCTCCAATGCTCTTCTCTCCGCTGCTTCCAACGTCCTCGTCCACCATCCGCGGTGGGTCGAGACTTTTACCACACCATCGTCTACACCAATGCAATCCTTCGTTCCGGGCAGGAAATTATTGGTGTGTGCTTTCGGGAAAAATCTGCGATTTTTACCATGAAATGCAGAACATAATGTATTGCTTTGCTTTTGAATAGTGTTACATCCCTCTTTCTATTACAGTAACCAGGAATTTAAAAAAAGGCCTTTATTATATCATTCTGATCCACCGGCTTTTTTATTTCACTTTCCATTTTCATCCAACCGAATTCGTTGCATTGAGCGTTAGGTTCTAGTGAAAATAGTCAATTATTGTTCGCATTCACAATGGACTTAAAAAATCGATCACTTCTTGCATTGGAAATTTATGATTAGTATTTATTTACCAGTGTCGTGCAGAAGTCGTCCCTTTCCTAGCAGGAAGTGATTCCTGTGTCCGATGAAAAAGTAGTTTAATTAAGGAAAAACAAATACTTGAGTTTTCAACATTTGATGTAGATAATTTTATAAGATAAGTTCATATCAGTCCACTAATCCTCTCATTGTTTGTTTTGAATATTGATTTTTTCATTGTTTTATATCTATTTCTCCAATCCCTGTCCAAACGAAACTGGTGTGAGTTATCCATAATTATAAATGTATTGTTTCAATAATTATTTACTGCATTGAATAAGTTATTTAGCCGTAGCCTAAAGAGGATTTTGGTCTGTAATATATACGGAAATCATATCGTTCAGAAATATATTGCATGCAAAAATCGCAGCGTTTTCTAACAGCGATGAATGCAATCCTACTTGTTCTATGGAAGAAAATACGTACGTATTTGACCATATGAAATAAACTTTATGATTAATATTAATAATTACCTCTTCTTTTCAGGTAAATATTTCCCGTTAAATGATGCACGCTTCTCCAATCACGAGGAAAATAGGTAAGAGGATTTTCCTAACCCATTGCCAAATATAGTGGTTTTCACTCATATTAAAAAATATTTTATATTAAAGTATGTTAGCATTGCTTTACTTAAATTAAGAATGCAGGTTTTGGTATCACACGCCGACAATTTATGCCTCTGATGAAGTTACGCTCTCTTCTAGTCAATGCTCGCATTTTGAATATACGTTATAACTCATTATGCGCTAGTAACGTTGTTCAATTCCATTCACGACTTCAACCAAATTTCTCTATATTGAATGAAAGAGTAAAACTGACGAAGAGGCACAGAGAGAGTCTTCAGGAAAGCATAGACATCCTGGTGGAATCCTCACGTTATTTGGAAGCGTTGTTTCTTAAATTGTGATGGCACGCTGTGAACATAAGTGAATGAAGTGGTTGGCGAAATCGACTGAAGCGCTCAATATGATACAGGACTCGCTAAGCATAAACCAGAATAACATTTGGCGAGATTACCTAATACGTTTTAATGGTTTCTTTTGAACGTCACTTTTATTAATATCAGTAGAACTCAATTATCCCTCCTTTTAGGATTGAACAGAAGATAACATTGCCACTGTTACAGTTGACGAATCAGGCAGACAAACATTATTTGCAATTGAATCCAACATCCAAGATGCAAAATGCATAAATTTCTTTCGGAGGGGATCAACGCCCTCGCTGCTTACGTAGAATCATGTAGAACTCTGCAATGAGCAGGCGATTTTGGAAGTTTAAACGTGATGTATGTAGCCAAAAAAAATACATGTGAAGGGGAAATTTCGCGCGCCAATCGCATTGAGTGAGAACGATTAGTTGGTACGATTACGTTTATCTCGTGCATTACAGTCTCGCAAATCCCCGCATTATTCGACGGGCGAATTCGGGAGTGCTTTGCGGTTTTCGTTTAGTGCATGAACAACTTTCATCGATCGCCTACCGTTGATGATAATCTTTTTTTTTTGCGGGAATCTCTCGTGGAAAATGGCGATGAAGACTGCTTTCTTTCCCAAAGTCAAAGAATAAACGGTTGGATTCAGCAATTTTCCAAGCCTTCCACGCGTCGCGCTTTGATTTTTTTGATTCTTGAATTAAAGATTCTCCTCTTAATGCTTTTACCTAAAAGGGACTTCAAACAGTGGCAGCGAGGCGAATCAGTAAGTTGATCCATTTAATTCTAGGGATCGGCTCTCTGCATCCGCCCTACGGAGTGGTCACGCCACGTCGGATAGTCGGACCAAGGAGGAACCCTGCGGAGAGAGCTTGATGGGATGGGAGGCGGTGGGCATGCTTCCCAGCGTAGAGGAGGGGAGGCAGTTGGGTGCAGGGACCCACGTCTCCAACTCGTGGGGGAAATTTTCTCGCGAGCCTATGTAGAGTGTGTGCGGCGGGGGAGAAGATTGACGGAGGGTTGAAGGGGGCTTTCCTGGGAGACTCCTCGAGGAGACAGACGTGGGAGTTGAGGGATGGAAGGGGTGGCGAAGGAAAGAATGGAGGAACGGAGAGGGCGGCGTGGGATTGAGGGAATGAATGGGGAAGGGTTTCGAGTAGGGAAGGATATTATCGAAAGGGAACCAGGGATGCCGCAGAGGGGATGATGTGACGGTGAGAGATATAGCTGCCGGAAGTGACGCAGCAGGACGCCTCCCCTCTGGGCGGTGTGTAAAGGGGGAGGTTCGAATACTTCCGGGGACTCCTGCGTGAGAAAATGGGACCTCGAGGAATTCCATTTCCAAATCCGTGGGACCGCGTTCGACTCCCAAATTCATCTCGAATGACTAGAAGTTTTTTCCCCTCTCATTTTTTTAAAACTCACATTCCGGGAATCATCCCGGCTTGCCGTCTCATTTGAGATGGGCTTCGCGGAGAGTAGCTGTCCCGCTTTCGGAATGGGACGTTCAAAATTTAATTTTTGACTACTACCGCTGCAACGTTTTTGCTCCGTTTTGTGCACCACATTCTACGTGAGTCTAAATTGATGGTTACGCTCAGGCAGGAATTATATTTTTCTCATCTTTAAGGTGCATTTTTCAAAATGTTTATTTTTCGTTTTCCAATTTTCAGATCAGTGAAAAAAGTTGCTCCAGACGATAAAAAACTTAAATAGATGTTTGCCTTCAAGAGTGCCCCTTTAAGCAAAATGAAATTTCCCATTTATCGACAAATCACACGAAGTTAACCATGCAGGTTAGATTATCATACTTGAAAGTCACTCTTAAAATTAAGCTTAAAAAATGTAACATGTCAGTGGTTAAAATGATTTTATCGAATTCGGAACAGTGAGTAAACCTTAGTTCTAATCATGCCTACTGAATGATGGGAAGAAATGGGGACAGGTATTTGAACTATAATAACAATTTCTTTTTATCCTTTGTCGGATAACAGTTCATGAAGAGATTTAAGGCAATCTATGACGAGTTTGAGTTTGAAAACTCTGCGAGTGTATAAATTAACTCTAAACGATATCTTGAAATGATAAACGAAAGCCATTCTACAAATTTTATACTATTTTGCTCTATCGACTTTTCGTTCCTATTTTACCCTCTATTAAACTCTGAAAGTCCTCTTTTGTAAATTCACCTATTTCAAAAGTTTAAATAATAAACGGGATTCGAGAAACCGCAGCTGATAATATTAAGGGGTGAATGACTTGAAAGAAAGAGTTAAAGCAAGAGATTCCTGGATGCATATGGTACAAAAGAATCTCATTAATACGCGAAGCGAGAGGTAAAGCACAAGCCGTTGAAGAAGTTTACCAGAACTTGATGACAAAACGTATTTGTTGGAAAGGTTTTGGAATTAAGCGGTCAATTTCTCCCATCTAACCCTTTAAGATATTACGTTTCTTAAATGAACTTTATTTCAGAATCAGTTTATTTTATTTTGCGGAGCCCAAAAGGAGACGTCACAAAGAGTATGCTTGTATCTACACGCGTGAGATTTTTCCATTTAAACTGCACTGCATCACTGTGGCGGTGTCGGACTTGTCGGTTGGTACCCTTGGCGAGCATGCCAATGGCGTCGGGGATGGAGGGGGGATGCAGCCCAGGTCGGGGGATGATATACTCTGCCGTGGGCAATGGAAACTTCTTCGTAGTCGTGTTTCCTCTTGAAGCTACATAGACACGTGTTATTCATAAATATTTTTCGGACCGAGCCACATGTTCAATAAAGAGGTTCATGGGAATATCTCGCATTCCAGAGCCTCGCCCCCCCCCCCCCCACATATCATCGGCGGCATATCCTGCAACGCTCCACGCGAAATTACGCGCCGTGCGAGGACAACGATGGGAAGGCTTGATGAGTCCAAAAAATAAATGGAAGATGTTAATTATACATTTCGATTGAAGTTATCGGGGTGCTTTAATTTGGTTTTGTTTCAATCGAGGATAGTTCAATGAACAAATGTACTCAGATTTATTCATTGCGCCATCTTTAATGCTTATTGACCATTCTTCTATTATATTTCATGATCGATGCATTGTTAAATTCCTCGTTTCCTGAAGTTAACTCCATATTATTGTAGATAATTAAATTCTACTCGCGCCCTCTCTTTGTGACCGAAGCAGTCTTTATTTCCATCAGTAATCCCATCATGCTTAATTTTCTTGATTAATAATTGTTCTCAGCTTTTGCGGATCTCTCTAATGTAATTCCCTGATTAATGCACTCATCCATTTCCTAATTCATTCCGAATCTTGATTAACTTCACAAATAGGTTTAACCTTTGCGATAGTAAACCCCCTAAACCCTGACGAGCTACAGTATATTTTCATGGAGCGCGAGGAGAATGCATCTATATCTATAAAATACACCGCAAGGCACCGAAAGGGTGTGTGGCGGGGTGTGTTAAGTGTACTGTACACCCGTAAGATACGTGTCACTTGACTCGAAATAAAGTCCTGTCATTTTATATTGATTTTCAAAGAATCTCCTAAGTAAAAAAGTTGTAGCTTAATAAATGCAGAAATAAATATTGGAGGCAGTTACAAATGTAGCAAAATTTCCAATTTCAAATGCTCAAAATAAATTCCGGAGTTAAAAAAGACTTTTAGATATTGCTTAAAGCAGCCACTGAATGCACTGAAATCTGGGCATTTCCGTTTATTTCTTTCTTCCGACCTTTCCCCTTCTTAACCTGGCATACAATACACGGTCGGCGAGACAATCTCGGCTCATGTCAGTAGAAGGCAGAGATAGGGCAGGAGTATCGGTTCTGTTTAGACACCTGACCTTTCAAGTTCATGTCATGCACCCCGCAAACCTACGCTTAAGTTCCGTTCTTGCCCGTCTCCTCACCGCCGGAGGGCAAATTATGCACATGGCCCCCCGGCGGTGCTTCGCCCATGCCCTGCACTCGTTTGGCTTTCGTTCTTTACTTTTCTTCCTCCTCCTCCCCTCGCTCTCCTCCACTCGGACTCAGGGCCCGCCAAACATACGTGCCCGCAATTTGGGAATGTGATCTCCGGTCGGGATGAGTGATTGTGGAGATCCTACGCATTACATGAGCAGAATACTGTCGGCTCCGGTCAATTTCCCGTAAATCCTACTTGATTTTTTTGTTGCCGTGTTGTACAATTCTATAACCTCCTCCGTAGCGTTTTTTTCTTCAAAATTCGTTTAGCACAAGTTGGAAGCCTTTTCAATAAAATTATTCTTCTCTCAGCTCTTGCCTTGAGAAAACATCCTTGGTTGCAAAGGAGTGCAAAAACCATTGCTCCTAGATCAAGGATATCTCAATTACCACTTGATTGGAGGAAATTTTAAATTTTTTATTACGTACTAGAGCTTCTGAAGGAAGTTCAAATTAAACTAGAGGATAATTGATTATTTTCCATAATCATTTCCATACATCCGCTCTCTTTCGCCTATTCTACCAATTGTCTCGCGGCTACCCCTGATTCTTTGGCCTTGGCTCCATTAAAAACTCTACCATCAGTAGAGCTGAGCTATTTCCTGATAACTGTGTAGAAAGTGTCTGGTGCTCAGTAAAAATACCCAGTGCGAAAAGAATATATGTCTGTGCGTATTATAGACCACCCCATCCCCGCGTTAACTCAATACTAGATCTAGAAAGGAAGATAAAAAGCTTTACATCCCACAACTATGAGCATAGATTAATAATCGGTGGCGATTTTAATGTTCCCAAAGTAGATTGGGATTCGTACAGTCTTATAAATGGAGGTGAAGACAATGATTTATGCGAGTCCCTCATTTTGACGTTCACCTCAAATTCCCTACATCAATTAGTCACTTCACCAACAAGGGGAAAGAACATTCTTGATTTATTAGCTACTAATATACCCGAAAGAGTCTTAAATGTAGGAGTTATTGATGGAATCAGTGATCACAGGGCTGTAAACGCTAAATTTTCCCTAAACGTAGAAAAAGTTAACAAACCTAAGAGAAAAATTTATTTATTCAATAAGCTGACCATGATGGCCTAAAACGTGAGTTAAACTGTTCCTTTCTTTGATTTGACGAATTGACTGTCGAGGATACCTGGAATAATTTTCTTGCGATAACACGTTCAGCAATACAGAGATTCATACCTAGTAAATATATAAGAGAGAATAAGGAACCCCGTTGGTACAACTCTGAAGTTCGGAAATCACTAAGACGGCAAAGAGCGTATCATGCCAGAATGAAAAACGCGGTTAAAGATTCCTCCCCTGATAAAATCAACGAAACCTTACAGAATTACAAAGCATCTAGGTCCACTGCCAAGAAGGCCTTCCGGAAGGCGCTAGCGGAATTCAAAAGGAAAAAATTAGGTGAACATTTAAACGTTAACCCAAAGATGTTTTGGTCCTACGTCAGGGAAGTGCAGGGAAAAAAGTCCATCGTAAACTCATTGAGCAACGAAAAGGGGGATAAAGTAACAAGTAGTTTAGATAAAGCCAGCATATTAATCTCATTCTTTCACAGTGTTTTCATCAAATGCTCCCAGAATACTATATACCAGAGAGCCTTCCGAAAACATTTCTACAGCCAATGCATGCAATCGACTTTTCCACCCGCGGAATAAAGTTACTCCTTAAAAATATCGACCCCAACAAATCTCCGGGACCTGATGAGATACCGGCTCGCGTGTATAAAGAACTATCGTCTGAAATTGCTCCTTATCTTGACATAATATTTAAGAAATCATTAGCAGAAGAAAGCGTGCCAAGCGGCTGGAAGATAGCTTCTGTGACACCCATATTTAAAAATGGAGACCGTGAGGACCCCAGTAGCTATTGGCCAATATCGCTCACCTCCATCTCCTGTAAGATTTTTGAGCACATCAATGTTAGTTCAATAATGAGGTACCTCGATAACCAAGATTTATTGATTAATAACCAACACGGGTTCCGTAAAGGTAGATCCTGCGAAACTCAACTCGTACTCTTTGCTCATGATATAATGCATTCCGGTGAAAGTAATATTCCAGTTGATGCGATATTTCTAGATTTTAAAAAAGCTTTTGATAAAGTCCCTCATTGCAAGTTACTCGTCAAGTTGGAAAGTTATGGAATACACGGGAGTGTTATATGCTGGATAAGATAATTTTAAAAAAATCGTGTTCAAACAGTCGTCCTGGACGGTGTATCATCCGATACTGTTAAGGTCATGTCGGGTGTACCACAGGGAAGTGTCATAGGCCCCCTCTTGTTTCTTATTTACATAAATGATCTCAGCACCGTGGTTAATAGCAGGCTCCGTCTTTCTGCTGACGATGCGGTGATTTATGGGGACATTCGAAGTCGCGATGACAGTCACGTTAGTTAACGATCTAAATGCAATCCAGACTTGGTGCGATATACTATATGATAATTGGAATTAAATTTGAAGAAATGCGTAGTAATACATTTTTGGGAAAAGAGTAACACCCCCCCATTTAGTTACAAAGTGGAACAAACAGAAATCGCGAGGGTAGATTCCTTTAAATACTTGGGTGTAACAATTACTCACGATCTGTCCTGGGGAAAGCACATACGGGAAATATACGGTCGTGCTAATAAAAAATTGGGATTTGTAAAAAGAGTGCTGGGTGAATGTGACGAAAAAGTGAAGGAACGATGCTTTCTTGCCTGAGTCAGGCCCCACCTAGAGTATGCTGCCAGTATATGGTATATTCTTGTAATCGAAATCCGCCAGGAGCCGGCTCGACATAATAAGTATTAACCTACAAGGTAACGACTGCGCAGGGTTATACGGTTATATTTATATATATATATATATATATATATATATATATATATAATATATATATATATATTTTTTGCAGGTTCCCCTTACCTTTCCCCATCCATTTGAAAAACCCTAACCCCCTCATCCCTTACCCTTTCCTCCTGGTGCTGCACCCCCTGCCACACACCTTTTTGGTGGCTTGCAGAGTATTGATGTAGATGTAGATCCATCTTCCTCACCTAATTTTAAGTGTCTTGATATGCCTACATCCTGTCAAGTGACCTCTAACTTTGCATTTAACATATTTCCTCTCACTTCGTCCTATTAACCTCAACTTCAAACTTAATTCCCCACTTACATATAGTATACTTTGTTTAATTCTTCCCTCCCATAACACTTCTTTTAAAGTATTATTTTACTTTTGGGGATATTTTTACGGAGAGCAATACCATAATATAACCGTAGATCATGAGAATTAGTTTATTTTTAATTTATCTGCGGAAAGAACTATGAAGAGATAATGGATTGGGACAGGATAGTTCGGAAGGCTGCCACAAACCAATCCTCCGACTGATGATCCGCGATGAAAGTGAATCATATTGTTTCACAGTCCTTTTCAAATATTATCTGTGACAATACAAAGCTTCGTACCGGTGCGCAGTACATTAATATTTCCATACTTCGCCTTCAGGAATTTAAAAAACGAAATGGAGGAGGAAATACTTATTGGATAGAGGTGTTGTTTTGGTCATTGTCTAACTTCTCCCATTCCTAAATAACGGAGACGTTTGGTGATTCATCGTTGCCTAATGGCTTATCTTGATTTTACTGGAAGTAAAGATTTAAAATTTATACATAACAGACCTAGGCCTAGGAATTGCCTACTACCTGAGTCACCTGGTTTCTCTTGCAAAATATTTTGATTGCCCCGTCTAGCACGCGATGACAATACTGTCATATTCTCCTCCGTCCTTCCACGTAAAAACTTGAAGCCCCCTTGCCATCCCTTCCAATGCGCATTTCTCTGCCACGAGAAGGAGTTGAGTGACACGCTGGTTGCGAACGACTCCATGCCTCTCAATTGCGAAGCCATCAGTTAAGGATATTGGAATTTTGACAGATTCTTAACTTAATTACATTGAGAATGCTCAAACAGTCAGATAGAAAGCTATTAGGCCTAATCTACCACTTCATAGAAATAAGTGACCCACTATCATTGCGTTTTCATTTTTCATGACTGTCCTTGGGCTCCTAACTTATTGCTCCCCTCCTCCCCCCGGGAATTCCGTCGAGGAGGAAAGTGGAAGGTTGTGGGGCGAAGGCAGAGGGTTTGGAGGGCCAAGGATGGAATAAGACGAATCGCAGATATATGGGCGATTAAGGCCATTAATGGAGGAGGCGAGACGGGAGGGCGGAGTAGGGAGTCCGTGTAGTGGGGGCGAAGGGAGGCTCCAGGGGGGAAGGGAATTTGTATTTATTTACCTCCAACTTAAGGGGGAAGAGTGTTGAAAGTTTCCACGGAGACCCACTTGGAAGAGGGGGCGTGTCCAGCGTGGGCAGGATTAGGCAGTTGGAAGGACCCCCCGGGACCCATCACAAAGCGTTCTAGACACCTACTTGTGAACGGGAGCCATTCTTCATGGATAAGTTCGTTTTTTTTACAACCCTTTTGGTATTCGTGGGAGGCTGGGTTAGACCAAAGGTAGCGTGTATCCCTTTGGAGCCCATGGTCGCTAGTTGGGTGACCGGCGAAATATTTTCAGGCTAGAAAAAATTTGTTAATGTTTTTTTTGGAATGAAGCAACCACTCATAAGCAGAAAAAACACAGCAATGGTATTTGGAAACGAGACCCTATGGTGAAAGTCAGTAGTTTCACCATTGGTGGTGCAGACGGAGTGGGTCGGCCCGGCATCGGTGGCGGAGCTGCGGAAGAGAGTGAAGTTCACGGTATCGAGCGCAGTGCAACGGGAAACCACCAACCACTTAATTCTCCCTCAAATGAGAAGCCTTGCCTTGCATTCTTTATAAGAGTAGAATGTAGTGGCTGCAGTCAAGCAATCCTAGGATTGAAATGATGATGTACGTGGGTCATTGAGTGAGCTTACCCCAAGAGAGACCTATTTGGGCGAAGTGCATGCTTCATAAGATTAAATTCTTAATAAATAGAAGCTACCTAAGTTTGGAAAGGTCTTAAAGCTAGACTATGTAAAGGCTGTAGCTGATGGTCAAGAAGTTTGTCTATTGTTTGAATCGTTTTGGGCACTAAAATGAATTGTATTCTTATAGATAAATAGATTTAATCGATGACAGAGGTTAAAAAAATTGCAAAAGTATGGATAGAATTTAAATTTTATTTAATTAAAATATACGTGGTTAAGTGGAGATTTATATAGAAGTTTTAGATATTTGGAGAGGTTACCGTGACCAATTAAATGTCAAAGTCTAGAAGTAATGAATATTCCATCTTATGACAGTTTTCTCAAATGTGCTCGATAACAGAAGTGAATAGTATGTACCCGGTTAAATGCTAGGCCGAAGGGTTTATATTTGAAACAATATTTTTCCATTAAATAATGCTTACTTCATTTAGAAAATAAAGTTGACAATTGAAAGAATTGCAAATGAAAGCAGTACTTTATTTTAAACGATTTTGATTGAAAATTAAGGAGGGCTATTTACGGGAAGGCATCGCAAAATTGATCTTAAAATGAAGTATCTTTTCCCCTAGTGCCTACATTATCCTCATATTTCTTTTTTTGATGAATAGATTTCAAATTGCAAACATTTGAATGGAATGTATTATTGTTACGTTACACTACGTCGGTAAACATTTTTACGATATGGGAATTATATAAAAACTAACCGGGGTATTTGGAATATAATTTCCCTCCATTGCGTTTCCAGTCATTAACATATTGCACTGCTATATTTTTGGCTACTATAACAGTAACAATCTACAATGAACTGAAAAGAACGCCAATGGAGAGAGAGACCAGTGGCTGAAACGAAAAGCTTCCCTCCTAAGATGAAACTTTTGTATGCATAACATGAATTTTATCAGGCTTACTTCTAGCATATAATTTATAAATTATCTTTGAGTCAAAAGGCGCCGCTACACACAAATATATTAATATATATATATAAATATATATATATATATATATATATGTATATGTATATGTATATATATTTTTTTAAGGTAATCTACCGGTTAAGGTAGGTTTTTGGATGGACACAACTACCAAACAGGCATTTTATTATTCCTAACAAAACAAAAAAATCCATCATCCTACTCTATATCAGGTCCCTCTTCATCTCTGAGTACTTTCTTCCTCCCTTCATCCCGTCCAACATCCCTATCCTGTTCCTTCCCTTTCCTCTTTTGCCCAACATTCTACCCTCTATCACAGTCTTCAACATCCCACTGCCGGTCAACACCCCCTTCATCCACTTTCCCTGCCTCCGTAGGATTGCTCCCAACAAACCCCTCTCTTCGCCCACCATACCAAGTACTTCCTCATTTGTTTTCTTCTCTGTCCATTTCACCTTCTCCATTCTTCTCCACACCCACATTTCAAAAGCCTCCAATCTACGTCTATCCTCCTGCTTCAATGACCACGTTTCCGCGCCGTACATAGCTACGCTCCATATCAAAGTTTTTACGAGTCTTTTCTTAACATCCTAACTCAACGTCCCTGTCATCAACTCCCTCCTCCTTGTGAAAGCCTCTTTGCCTAGCGCAATTCTTCTCCTTACGTCCCTACTACTTTGACCGTGTTGGTCCAAAACACTACCGAGATACGTAAACTGTTCTACCTGCTCTAGTTTTTGCCCTCCTATTTTAATGTTTAGCTTACCTTTTTTTCTAGAAAATCCCATAACCATTGTTTTATTAATATTGATTCTCATCTAATAACTGTCGCACTGGATTCCCAATTAACTCAGCAATGCTTAGCAATGCAACCCCTTCGCTGACTGACAAACTAAAGCTTAGTCATCAACAAAACAAACTGATTTTACGAATTCCCCGCCCACTTTCATTCCTACCTCCAGTTCTTCCCATGCCTCTTTGATCGTTTTCTCTTCATACAGTTTGAAAAGCAACGGTGATAAAGGGCAACACTGCTTTACACGTCTTCCTAACACTGCCCAACCGGACTCCCCGTTCCCCACCCGCAAGTGAGCAGTGTGACACATGTACAACTTGCGGATTAGCCTCCTTTCCTTCCAATCTATTCCTATTTTCTGCAATATATTCATTAGTTTTTCCCAATTCACTATATCGAACGCTTACTCGAAATCTACGAAACAGGCAAACACCTCCTGGTTGTGTTCTATATTCCTTTCGATTAATAATCTCATTACTGCAATGGCATCACGCGTACCTCTCCCCTTCCTAAACCCAAACTGATCATCCCCTAAGTAATCATTTGCCCTACTCTCTATCCTTTTGTTTTTTGATCCTGAGAACAACTTTAGCTGCGTGGGATTTCAAACTAATTGTCCTATAGTCCTCACATGACGTGGCCTTTACCTTTTTCGGAATAGGAACTAAAACTGATCTCACAAAGTCTTGCCCGCATATAAAGTTTTTAAGTTGCCAAATATAAAGATTTTAGATCTCTGCGAGGTGAGATGGAAAGATAGCGGGGATTACTGGAGGGATAAGTATAAAATAATATACAGCGGTGGGGACGAGAGCCAACGAGGGGTTGCCATAGTATTAAATGAAGAGATAGAAAGAAGCGTAGTCAACATAGAGCAGGTAACCGATAGAATACTACTAGTGGAGATAAAAGCAGAACCGACGAGCTTAGTTATTATTCAGGTATACACGCCACCGAGAAACCATAAGGAAGAAGAGGTCGACAGGATTTACGATCAGTTAGAGGACATGATCGCGTGTGTTCCTGCAGGGAAACATTTGATAGTGATGGGGGATTGGAATGCGACGGTAGGCGAAGGAAGAGATAGTGATGAGGTGGGGGACTACGGTTTAGGCACGAGGAATGACCGCGGGGAGAAAGCAGTTGAGTTCTGCAGGAGACAGGACTTAGTCATCACCAACACTTGGTTTAGACACCACAAAAGACGCAGATATACATGGAAAATGCCAGGTGACTCAGGAAGATATCAGCTAGATTATATCCTGGTTAGACACAGGTTTAGGAATAGTGTGATAAATTCCCACAGCTTTCCGGGAGCGGATGCGGACTCAGACCACAATTTAGTTGTTATGAAATGTAGCGTCCGTTTCAAAAAGATAAGGCAATGGCGGCAAGTTAGAACATGGAATGTAGAAGCATTAAATGGGTTGAAAAGGAAGGAATACAAACAGGCGGTACAGGAAATCATGGAGGAGGGTAAAGAGCTAAGTACTATCGAAGAAAAATGGGAAATGATCAGGAAAGGGTTGTCTAAAGCCGCAAAAGACAATATTGGAACCGTTAACGCTAAAAGGACTAGGAAACCATGGATCACGGGTGAGATGATTGCAAAGATAGATGAGCGGCGAAAATGGAAGAATATAAATACAGAATTAGGCAAAATGAAGTGCAAAGAATTGAACAATAAATTGAGGCGGGCAACAAATAAAGCAAAAGAAGCGTGGTGGAAGACGCAGTGCGAGGATATGGAAAGTCTGAGAGGGAGGGTTAAATCAGTGCGCTGTATAGCAAAGTTAAATCTTTATCGGGAAGTAAGAAAAGGAGATCAACGATAGCAGTTAGAGATAAGGCAGGTAAGGTAATAGTTGACGCAGGAAAGATCCAAGAGAAATGGAAGGAGTATATAGAAGAACTGTATGGTAAAGAACTCAGACCAACAAAGTTAGACATAGAAAAGGGACATAACGTAGAGGAAGACAGCCTAGGTCCAGGCATACTAGACAATGAGATAGAAAGGGCATTAAGGGAGATGAAACTAAATAAGGCCGTGGGGGTAGATAACATTACCGTGGATCTTTTAAAATGCTTAGGAAAATGTGGGAGGAAGAGGCTACTTGGGCTGATCCGTAGTATTGCAAAGGAAACACTTGGTTTTTCCACATAAAATATTTATTCACGACCTAGGTTTCGACGCTCAGCGTCATCTTCAGGTGAAATACAGGCCAAAATCTTTCTTTATATAACAGAAGGAATGGGGAGGTGGGGGGGGGGGTGTATGGATGTAAGAAAGGAAGAGGAGATGGTGGGGGAGGGAAAGGAGCGGGATTGGGGTATTACTGAGAAGGAGGAGTCAAGGTTAGTCTCCGGGGGGGGGAGAAGGGGGGGGGGAGGTTAAGGAAGCATGGTAGGGAAAGGGTTGCCTGGCGGGGGTCCGCCTTGGGGTTAGTGGAGATAGGAGGTTTCCTTTGACGTGGTGAATCTGTTTCCCAGTGTTCCTGTGAAAGAAGCCGTTCAGCTCGCCGAAGACCTCCTCATACAGAAGGCGGTTCCGTTCCCCATTATAAGTGAAGTGTGCTCAGGTCTAAAAACATGCGTTGCGCAAAATTATTTTAAATTCAATGGGAGAATATATGAACAACCAAAAGGGCTGGCGATGGGGTCACCCCTATCTCCATTATTAGCCGATATCTTTATGTGTCAGGTGGAAAGAGACATTTTTGCTCACCACAACTCCTTAGTGAATAACGTCTATCGCTGGTTCCGTTATGTCGACGACGTTTTTTGTATATGGTCAGGATCGGAGGGACAACTTGACAATTTTTTAATGTTCATTAACTCAATCAACAAATCCATTAAATTCACTTTAGAAAAGGAGAGCAATGGCTCTCTTAATTTTCTAGACTTAGTAGTAACTAGAGTCAATCAGAAATTGGAATTTGCAATCTACAGAAAAAAATCTTACACAGATCAAGTAATCCATGCCACATCCAGGCACCACTTTTCTCAAAAACTGTCTTCTTTTCATGCAATGATTAATAGAGTAATTAACGTGCCCATGTCTTCGCGCAATATTGCGAAAGAACTGTCTATTATTAAACAGATAGCGCACAGCAATGGTTACACGCCCCAATTAATTGACCGTTTATACCAGTGTAAAAGAAAAAAACTAAGCACGCTGTTAATATATGGTTTCAATCATAATGTTTTTTCAGAAGCCAAGTGGCGCAGGCTTCCCTTCCTAGGACAGTTGTCTCTCTCGGTCGCTAAAGTGTTACCAAAAAAACGGATAAAGCCAGCCTTTTACAATAGACGCAACTTGCGAAACATCCTCGCAAATAACAAAGACGAAATCCCAAAATCGGAAAGGAGCGGAGTGTACAAGCTAACCTGTGAATGCTCCGCCTTCTACGTAGGCCAGACGGGAAGGAAGTTCCGAGAACGTGTGAAGGAGCACCAGGCCTGCCTGAAGAACGGTAATGGAAAATCTCAATTTGCCAAGCATTTGATTGACCAGAACCATAAGAGTGATTTCAGCGTGGAGTTTCTCCATTTCGAAAGAAAAGGCCCCCGGTTGGACATTTTGGAAAATATGGAGATATTGGAAAGAGCAAATTCTTCCTGTAATATAGTGAACGACGTGCTATGTAACTCCCGGTCACCCCTCCTCAACCTTAAACTCCCAAACTCTTTGTCCTATCTCCACTAACCCCAAGGCGGACCCCCGCCAGGCAACCCTTTCCCTACCATGCTTCCTTAACTTCCCCCCCCTTCTCCCCCCCCCCCGGAGACTAAACTTGACTCCTCCTTCTCAGTAATACCCCAATCCCGCTCCTTTCCCTCCCCCACCATCTCCTCTTCCTTTCTTACATCCATACACACCCCCCCCCACCTCCCCATTCCTTCTGTTATATAAAGAAAGATTTTGGCCTGTATTTCACCTGAAGATGACGCTGAGCGTCGAAACCTAGGTCGTGAATAAATATTTTATGTGGAAAAACCAAGTGTTTCCTTTGCAATATGTATCGTTTCCACAAAGTGACGCCTGAAGCTATCTCCTTGATCCGTAGTATTTATGAGGAGGGCATCTGGCCGGAAGACTTTGTGAGATCAGTTTTAGTTCCTATTCCGAAAAAGGTAAAGGCCACGTAATGTGAGGACTATATGACAATTAGTTTCATATCCCATGCAGCTAAAGTTGTTCTCAGGATCATAAACAAAAGGATAGAGAGTAGGGCAAATGATTACTTAGGGGATGATCAGTTTGGGTTTAGGAAGGGGAGAGGTACGCGTGATGCCATTGCAGTAATGAGATTATTAATCGAAAGGAATATAGAACACAACCAGGAGGTGTTTGCCTGTTTCGTAGATTTCGAGTAAGCGTTCGATATAGTGAATTGGGAAAAACTAATGAATATATTGCAGAAAATAGGAATAGATTGGAAGGAAAGGAGGCTAATCCGCAAGTTGTACATGTGTCACACTGCTCACTTGCGGGTGGGGAACGGGGAGTCCGGTTGGGCAGTGTTAGGAAGACGTGTAAAGCAGTGTTGCCCTTTATCACCGTTGCTTTTCAAACTGTATGAAGAGAAAACGATCAAAGAGGCATGGGAAGAACTGGAGGTAGGAATGAAAGTGGGCGGGGAATTCGTAAAATCAGTTAGGTTTGCTGATGACCAAGCTTTAGTTTGTCAGTCAGCCAAGGGGCTGCAAGCATAGTATGAGGGCAAACGCTAGAGCAGGTAGAACAGTTTACGTAGCTCGGTAGTGTTTTGGACCAACACGGTCAAAGTAGTAGGGACGCAAGGCGAAAAATTGCGCTAGGCAAAGAGGCTTTCACACGGAGGAGGGAGTTAATGACGGGGACGTTGAGTAAGGATGTTAAGAAAAGACTCGTAAAAACTTTAATTTAGAGCGTAGCTATGTACGGTGCGGAAACGTGGTCATTGAAGCAGGAGGATAGACGTAGATTGGAGGCTTTTGAAATGTGGGTGTGGAGAAGAATGGAGAAGGTGAAATGGACAGAGAAGAAAACAAACGAGGAATTACTTGGTATGGTGGCCGAAGAGTGGGGTTTGTTGGGAGCAATCCTATGGAGGCAGGAAAAGTGGCTGAAGGGGGTACTGTTGAATACTGTAATTTAGGGGATAATGTTAGGCAAACGAGGAAAGGGAAGGAACAGGATAGGGATGTTGGACGGGATGAAGGGAGGAAGAAAGAACTCGGAGATGGAGAGGGACCTGATATAGAGTAGGATGATGGATTTTTTGTTTTATTAGGAATAATAAAATGTTCGTTTGGTAGTTGTGTAGGTAGGTTTTTGGATGGACATAATTACTAATTAATAATTTGTGGCCCCTAGCAAAACACAACACCCTACTATACATCAGGTTCCTCTTCAGCTACGAGTTATATATATATATATATATATATATATATATATATATATATATATATATATATATATATAAAATGATATATATATTTATGTATATATAATTATATATATATATAAAATTATATTTATATATATAGTAATACCATTACCAGACGCGGCCGCTTTGGGTTTTATGACTGAAATGTATATCTTAGGGGTTGGCATTTTACCAGTATTATTACATCGAATGTTGGATGATTTTTTATAGGGACGAAACTAAAGAAAAGTTTAAAAAAGCTATCTCCGGTGTTTCCCAGTGCATTTCGTTTTCTTGATCCAGAGTTGCAAACTCCACGTGTTTGCATATGCCGAAGCAGTGTGCTGGACGAAATTTCCACGAGCGGATACGAGGAAAATTTTTTCTCGCCGGTGTTGTACTCCTATCCGCCCGTAATTGACTGAAGCGCCGTAGTGTCCTGGAACCCTTAGAATGTGATGTTGAGAGGTTCTTTATCCTATTGACCGCCTCAATTACCCAGGAAGTGCGAGGGCGCGTAGGTAAAACCAGGAACTTGATGAAAGGTGAAACTGCCGCCAAAATGGGGAGTTGCTGCCTGAGAATTCGGTCGTTTATCACCAGCACTTCCAAAATCACGTCTTGCCTGTAAGCGTTGCGAATCATCGAAAGCAAAACTATGGATTTAACACGCGTAGTTGAAATCGGGAACTTGAGAAAAATATTTATCTTAATTTGGTCAGTACTTTCCTCATGACGCAGAACTTGTTCACGGGCGTTCCTGTACGATTGCTAGCGTTTTCGACAACTAGAGCGAATTCGACATCAATTTAAACTTTGTTTATTTCCCTGTGTAGGCTCTATACTATTTTTATTGACGCCATGAGGTTTATAATCAACCCTTTTGGTCTTTTTGAATGGTGTCCATCTCATCATTCGTCATATTTATGTGAAATGGCTTTTACCTATCAACGTGGATTCATTATTTCCCTGCATGTTCTCATTTCCAAATGGACAAATTCATAGCATTGAACGCTCTTATCTATGCAAAAACGCGAGAATATACTCGGCCACAGAAACGGGGGGAGTGCGGCGAAAATACACATGAGAACTTAATGGAAAGGAACTATTTGAACCGGCAACTGAAATCGACGCTGCCAGGGTTCGATCCATGAATAATTCGAAGCGCCCTCAACAGCCCCTCTCCAAAAATCCCCCCGAGCATCTTCGACTGGTCACTACTCCCGATGGGCTTGGCGCCTCCACGGAAACCCACCCGGCGCCCCCCTCTCCCTCCCGCGAATTGCAAATGCACCATTTTGCCCCCGGCAGAGAGCGCGCCGCCCCGGGCGTTCATCATGCGCGAGGCGACCCGTCACGGCCTTGATCCATCTTGATCGATGGCGCGCGATGGATTTCGCTTACCAAGGCGCCTCCCCTACCAACCCCAACCTCTCAGCGCCATTTCAACGCTCCGCAACTTTTAGTTTTTTTATGACTTATGGCGCACTGGTTTACGATTGGCGTCAGCTTCAACCGTGAATTGGATCCGCGCTCCCGAATTTGTTTTACGATTGACCGTCGGATAATATCGTCCGCCGTCGTAGATCGTCGATGGCAGAGTATTTTGTATGAACTGGCTCGGGGCATGTCTCACCGGACAAGTCCGACAATTTTCCACTCCGTGGCGATGGCCTGGGCAGAAAATAACAATCTCTCCCCGCGTCAAAATTGCCTGGCAGCGGCGGGTTTATCCACCCGAATGACAGTGAGCAAGGATGACAAGTGACAAACGATAATGAAGGCGAGCGGTGCGCACTCGTTGCTCGTGGAGCGTGAAATGGAGGGCGGTTGGACTTGGTGGTCGGTGACTGCTCGGCGTTAATTCACCAATCGAATGCACTTGCATGTAAATGCGTGTATTTTGAGCCACGAGAGGATTTGGACACGTGATCAGATTGTGAATCATGAACTATGTCTCGCCCTTGAACGTCGAAATACCTCGAAAGAGCAGTGACACTAATGTGTGTGAATTGGGGTTAAGTAGGGTTGGTTACTCCAATAGGTTGGGTTCAACTCTGGGGTGTGAATGAAAAAGCAAATGGAAAGGTAAACCCTTTGAAATGATACTCTCAAGGGGTTGAAGACAAAATTGAAGAATGGATACGTTGGATTTATGCATCCGGTCGAACTTCCGATGTTGGAGAACGTTGGCAAAAGTTTCACATGATCGAAGAATTATTGATGAGAACTTTTCCCACGAGGTCATAAACTCATGGTAATTGGCAGGTGATAACTATTTCTATGTTTCAATTCTAGGCCCCTGGAAAACTAGAGAAATTTAATTCGTGTCAACGGAGTGGCATAGGACGCCATGAGCATGTTAAGAGAGGGATATATATTTCCGCCGGAGGGATGACTCGCAGAACTTGAACAATGATTATTTTACTCCAGCAAATTTAATTAACGTTTTTATACGTTGCTGGGAATTCGATAAATGTTCGTATCAAAGTTCGTAGTAGGGCTAGGATGAAATTTCAAACGTTCTTTCCGAAGTCCCAAGGGAGCGGTTTTGACTGCCTTGCGATTCTGATTTCTTGTTCAACATTTCTCGGAAGGATCTTCGTGAAGAATAAGTGAAGTCTAAGGGGAGGATCAGTATAAAAAACTAACTGAAAACTTACCTGACTAAATCACCCGGTTTGGCATTGAGAGGATCGGACCCAAGGCCTAGTCAAGTCGAGCAATTCTGACGCTGTGAAGTTCCTCAGTTTTTGATACACATTAGCGGGTGAAACCTTTGAAGTGACTATTACAGCATTTGCCGCAATTTATAAATGCTATATTGGCGGCTATTGGCTACAAACGAAAAAGCTTAAAGTATCCAATCACGCTAATAGTTTATTTCAATTGAAGTTTGTCAGTTCTTCGCGCTGCCCATTTCTCTAAGATGCTTATGTATATTTTGAAGTAAAAGTTTAGGGTTTACGAAGTTTTCAAAATCGATACCCAGCGCGAGATAATGATGAAACTGAAGTGCACTTTAGAACGTGACTTATCTTTAAGCATGCAAATGGCTTTCAGGATGTTCGCAATGTCATTTAGACTTGGCTTTTAGGTACCTTCCTTTTAATCTTCAAATTGAGCTTCCTAATTCAAACAATGTTCACTATTCCTCGGTCAAACTGAGAAATTATGATATTTAAAAATATTTTGAAGAAGTAATTTGGATGGGCTCTAAAATGATTACATACCTCGGGGCATCCGCTGGCCTCAAAGGTCGTTTTCCATGTAAAATATCCGTCTTCGGGGATTCATACCACCTACCAGCTTTCATAAAATCTGAATTGCCAAGTCTCTCTTTTGGTCCTCCCGGCGACTAAACATTTGCCTTTGAGCTAACTGCTTTAATCATTCTTCCGCCACTCCTGACCTAATAAGGGTATCCTCCGCTCACTTAGACCTCTACATCCGAAATTCACCCCGTGACTCCCTCTTTCCCTCCATATTTAAATTTTCGTCGGTCGTCATCATCTACGCCCAACGCATTTCCTTCATTCTCCACACGAAAATAAGTTTCAAAAGCCTACAATAATCGCTCATCCTCTGGTCTCCAGCACGGAATTTGCAAACGATATTTCATTGATACGTAATATCCTTATTTGAAGCCTTTACCAATCATCCTTCTTGTTTGCATTTAGCACACCTATAATCAATTATCTTATATTTGCAAACAGTTTCTTTGCTTATAAAACTTTCCAACTATCGTCCTACTTTGAATATTCTGTTAGTCTTCATGTAGAATAATCAAACACAGCATGAAACTCAATCGGCCAAAATTGAGGATTCATGACCGTTGATTAAAGAATTGCACATTAGTGCATTGGCCAAGTGTAGTCGATCCGGCCAAGCATAAAATCTCGACGCTGACTCCCAATGACCGAAAGATACTTTTGATCGCTTTGAATTGACTTCAAATACGAGTATTATTTC
Organism: Hetaerina americana; assembly: GCF_022747635.1. Classification (NCBI taxonomy): domain Eukaryota; kingdom Metazoa; phylum Arthropoda; class Insecta; order Odonata; family Calopterygidae; genus Hetaerina; species Hetaerina americana. The sequence goes on along the minus strand of NW_027286986.1, from coordinate 475,365 downwards.
TAATTTTTTGGACAATAGCCAACAATATTTTCATTAAATTACTTTAATACTTCCGTAATTATAGAATATTTAAAGAATCATGAAATAGAAAAATATTCTGCTAAATGTTTTTTTTTATAAATTTCCCTTCCTTTTCATTCAATACCACACATATCTGCATTTTTGATAAAAAAGTTATATTTTTGCTGCTCTTGCGAATGGTAAATATGCAATAATCATTTTTAATGCTATTTTCTCACGTTTCGGTTTCTGAAATTAGTTCACTATGTTTTTAAGCTTTGATTAACTAAATTTTGTACAAAAATCATTCAAATCCTTAATTGTCCGAGGTTTTTAACTGATCAGGTATAACATTCCTCAGCTTTCACTTGAATTTGCATGACGGGGTGATGTCTGATGTCGTACACGTCATTAGCATGTGTCTGCGAATCGAGTGATGTAAAATCCCGGGTGCACCCCAACTGCCTTGTTCGCTAATGAATACTAGACTTGTATGGCCGCTTTTTGACACCCTGAAAAGACAAAAAAACCGTCGGGGACGTCTTGTGTGCATCACATAGAGATGAATCCGATCGGGCAAAACGTGAAATATTGGTGTGGGGTCGAAGGGGTTGCGGCAGGAGATGGGTGGGAGGGAGACGAGGAGGGTGGGCGGGGATCTTTCGGAGGAGAAGGGAAGAGAGAGGGTGTTGGAGTTGGCAGAAAGAGTTTTCCATGCTTTCGGAACCCCACGAGAGCCCGCCACTACCCCTCACTCCTCAACCCCGCAATCTCCATCCTCCTTCCGCCAAAAGTGTCCCCTCTCGCACTACCCCCTCCCCCTTCCAAGTTCACCCTTCCCTCCTCACCAGGAAACTCCTGGACCTTGGAAAAATAAAAGTTTTAATAAATATAGCCACCCAAGCGGTCCTCTTCCTCCCTCATTTTCGCCACCAACCCCTACCGCGGCCGTTGGGCACACGGGGGGATGGGGATGAGGACTGGGTGGGTGGAGGGGGGTGTGGGGTCAGGTGAGAGAAGGAAGTTATCTCCCTCCAAAGGCAAAAAAATAAATCGTAAGGGCACTCGGGTGCATGCCAAGAGGGGCAATATTATGCTCTTAAAAGGGCATTTTCAGTCTCAACCCGAGGGGCGTATGGGGGGGAGGGGTGTAGAGATGAGGGGGCGGAAAGAAATACCCATTTCGCGTGGCTCTCCCCGAATTAAAAGGGGTGGGCGGGGAACACCCATCTCTTAACCCAACCCCACACCTTCAACCCTCCCCACCCCTAACCCCCCTTTCTCTCTTTTTATCTTTCACAACTTGGAGCAATTTTTTCTGCGTGTAGCAAGCAAATAAAGAGGAAAGATTTCCAAGTTCGCCGTGCATTAAGTATAATTTTTTTCCAAGTAGGAAGCCTCCTCCCGTCCCCGAGGATAAAAAATAAAATAATATTTCCGGGAATAAAGTTTGCGTGGAGTGAGCATTTCAAAGTTTGCCGTAGTCGATGCGGAATTCCTCACACGCCTTTAATCGAGGAATGATCCTTATTCTTTCTGTTTTTGTTCCTCCGACCTCGCACAATGCCTTCTTTCAGTCCCACGAGGGCTATTTCAACTGGCAAGTGTTCGCATTCGGAGAGTCTCGCGGGAAGTCATCGGCTTCACGGCTGTAGCGTGATTTCACTCCCTGTGCAATTACACGTCGGTGGGCTAGCTGCAGGTAAGTCTCATTATCTATTAACCACTCGGAATAAAATGCCGATGCATGCTAAAGAAAGTGGTTTAAAAAAGGATGACGGCAAAAGGGCTTCGCGAAGGAGGGTTGAAAAAAGTATCACAATTTGAAGTAAATTGCGGATGAGTTGGAAGATAAATTGACAATTCTGAAAGGTAAAGCACGTACTCTTATGCTCACTATTCGAAGCCATTGATTTTTCATTTTGTCATTTCCACCAGATGTAATTCCCCGTATCTTAAGTGAATTGTTTAAAAACAGGAAAAATAGTCGTTTACTTAAGTGTTTTAAGATTGCTACCAACGTATGTGCTTAAGTCATTAATGTATATTAAGAACAGAAGAGGCCCTATTACACTTCCCTGGGATCGCCCGAAGTTACATCTCTATCCGTTGAGCACAACCCATCTATGACTACTATTTGTTTGCGATTTGACAAGGAGTTCTAATCCAATTAATAATTTTCTCATTGATTCCATGGTATTTAAGTTTATGTAACAGTTTATTGTGTGGGACTTTGTCGAAGGCTTTTTTGAAATCCAGGAATACTGCATCGACTTGTGTGTTGTTTTCTCCCGATCTAAGTACGAGGGTCATCCGGAAAGTAGTACCCGTTCGTGCCGCATGAAGTGCTGACGACGCGAGTAGCCGCTGGACGAGGTCAGATAGCTTCAGTGGCTTGTCTGCCTTCTCTGAGCCAAGTTGCGTGACGCTAGCATTGCCTGTGTTGTTTCTGTGATTGTTTACAATGTTTAAAAAAATTGAGAACGCCGCCAGTTGTGAAGTGAGGGCAGTGATTAAATTCCTCAATGCAAGAAACGTTCGCCCATGTGATATTCATCGCCAATTAAAGGAGGTGTATGGAGACAATGTAATGGACGAGTCGTCTGTTCGGCGGTGGTGTCGCAACTTCAACATGGGGAGGGGCATTTTCCCAATGTTTCTCGAACAATTGTTCATGAAATTGTTAAACACCATCTGCATTATGCAAAAATTTGTGCAAGATGGGTCCCTCGCGTATCTCAATGAGCTGGCGGCGAAGGACTATGCAGCAGGAATACAGAAACTTGTCACACGTTATGACAAATGCCTTAATTTGCTTGGAGATTATGTTGAGAAGTAGTTTAAAGTATCCTCTTTCAAATAAAATTTTTTATGTTTGTTAATATTTACTTTTGTGTCTTTATTTCACGAACGGGTACTACTTTCCGGATGACCCTCGTATATCGTGATTGAAGAGACCAAGTTGTGTTTCGCAAGGTCTGCTTTTCCTAAATCCGTGCTGGTTGTGGATTAGTATTTTCCTACTATCAAGAAATCTTATAATGTTAGTGACAATAATGTGTTCCAATATTTTACAAGAGATCGATCTTAAAGAAATGGGTCGGTAATTGTTCGGTTTATCCCTATCGCCGCCTTTATAGTTATATGGGCTAGCTTCCAGTCGCGAGACACTGAGCCTTCTTCTATCGATTTTAGAAAAACAATATGTAAAAACGGGGCAATGTCTTCAGCTAATTCCTATAATATTCTAGCAGGTATTTCTTCCGGACCAGGTGCCTTGTGTGCTTTGATACTACGGAGCAGATGTACTATTCCCTGCTTGGTCAGTGTAAGATCGCTCATGTCTTCCCCGGGTGGGTGTGGAGGATCGTTTGGTGCGTTTGTGTTTTTATTGCAGACGCTCTGGAAAAAATGTTATAAAATATTTGCATTTTTCACGCTATCCCTAATGATTACTCCTTTTTCCGTCTTCAAAGAATGAACAGTTGGACGTTTACCCTGTATTTCCCTAACATAGGATCAAATGGCTGTGGAATTTCTTCAAGATACTCGCTTAGCATTTTAGATTTAAAAGAGTGTAGTGCTGTGCGCATAACACTTTTCGTCTTACTACGACATTCTTTTAGTTGCTGTTTGGATGTATTCATATAAACTATATCGTCACTTTTTAAACTCTTTTTGAAATTTGACTGTAGCTTTCTTTGCCTTCTTAATGCCGATCTGACTTTCCCGTTGTACCATCTAGGTTCCTTACTGTCGCACTTGAGTTTGGACGGGATGTACGTCTTCATTACTTCGCGTAAAATATTTAAGAAATAATTCCAAGTGTTCTCTATATTGGTTGTCAGTGTTTTTGTTTTGTATTCTGGTAATTTCATTTTTAAATATTCTCGTAGTCCGTTAAAATTTGCCTTGTTGTATAGGTATATTTCCGCTTTTCTTTGTTTATTTTGACGAACTTAGTTTTTAACTCTGCAAGAATAACCTTATGGTCACTGATTCCGTCTATTATTTCAATGTTAGTAATGATTACGGGGATAGAAGTCGCAAAGATGTCTAGTATGCTTTGGCTCCGTGTTGGTGATTCAACAATTTGTTCTAAGGAGTGTTTTGTGAATATATAGTATGAAGGAGTTCTTGGCATGAATCTCGGTTTTTGGCAGATTTTCCCACGCAGTAATTGTCCCAGTCAAATGACGGTAGGTTTTTGTCACCAGCGATAATAATAATACTGTTGCTTTGTCTGCTGCTGATAGTGGATATTTGTTCGTCGAGCTTGTGTAGGACATCTGTGTTAGAATCTCGGGGTCTATAAAATGAACACACGAATAGGCTTCTGCCATTGTAGTCCTTAATGTTGCAACAAACGCTTTCTATGTCATCTACGTCGCATTCATATCGTTGGCTACTAAGACGTGACTTTATTGCAATAAATACTCCCCCACCCAATCTATTTGGTCTGTCCCTTCTGTAAATTGTGTGACCGTTTGGAAAAACCTCATGGTTTGCCATACCTCCCGTGAGCCAACTTTCCGTTCCAACTACTATGTCTGCGTTTGTAGTAACAAAAATATGTTCAATATCCGATATTTTGTTTCTAATGCTACGGCAGTTTAATGTTTTAATTTTAATTTTGCCAATTACTTTTTGTATTTCGGTTTCATGTACGCGAACAAAACTGTTTTGAGACGATTCGGGGTTAACAGAGACAAAAGAATTAAAATCACTGGCATTGCTAGCTGTTATGTACTTAGAAGCACCAATTTTATTTAATTTACGTGGGTTATATGTTGTTTTTACAGAAGTGTTTGTTTGTTCAATTTTTTGGGGGATTTGAGAGGTATTACCTGATCTGAATTGACAAAGAGCTCTGGATTCTACTTTATTTATCCCAATATATGACCTACGCTCTTGCCTACCAGCTATTCTGAACCCTCGAAACGTGTTCGTGTAACCTACGCGCTATCAATTGCGATGCCTCGGCAGTATAATGGACCCCGGAGCGATTAAGAGGTACCCGACACGATGAGAGGACGGGCCTCAGATCAAAGAAATCCGCTCCGATTCCCCGGCAAAATCCCTGCAATCTCTGATTTAAACCCTCAACTCGGCTCCAAACAAGCCTTCCGCGGTCTATACGCGGCACAATACTACATATACTTGATTTAATTGGGACGTTCAACTCTGCCTCGACTCGTTTCACCTCCGAGTGCATCTCCTTAAAGGAGCGCAGGATCTCTTCAGATCCACGTGCCGAGGCGTCGTTTGTCCCGACATGAGCCACAATGCATAGCTTGGAGCAGCCCGTATTACTGACGGCCGCCTTCACCGCCAGCGTCGCCTGGGGTACCCCGCCGCCTGGTATACACCGGGACGACAAGAATCCAACACCTCCATCCTGTTGGACTCTGCGGCGCAGCGGATTCATTATACGCCGGACATTGGAACTGCCTAATATAACGGTTCCCTCCCTTCCCGACCGCTGATGCCTTACCCTAGGCAGCGCCCTCAGAGTAGGGGTAGGGGCTGCAGGTACGGTGGTGCTGTCATCCGACAGCACCTGGTACCTGTTGGAGACGGGGATGGTATCTGCCTCCGCAGAGTCCAATCCTCGCCGCAGCGTTACCTTCCCCTTGCCCCGAGAGACGACCCTCCAATCGTCCGACCTATGGACGGGAGACACTCCCTCGTTGAGAGATGGGACACGTGGTAGGTCTCTAATCGCCCAGCCACGTGTAACATTCGGAAGAATCCGTGCACCCATATGGGCGTGGCGGGTTTTCGTATTCCCACCCTGAGCACCATCTCTCCTGAGGGAAGCCCTCCGGTCGGCGATCTCCGATCGAAGCTCCCGCACCATTCTCTCCAGCATGACTATACGGGCCCTTAAAGCCGCGCATTCGCCAGTGCCTTCGAGCATAACAACAGGGGACCTAGATGTAGCCATTCTAATTTAACTACCGAGTTCCCAAAAAAAGCTAACCTGTATACACTATGCTAAAATTTCTAAAAGGGGTTAGCTAAATTTAGCTCAATCAATAAGTTACGCTTCGGAATGGAATATGAAGCCTGAGCGGAAAAAAACGATGCTTGAGTAGGGTCTGGTTTTCAGAGGACCAAAAAAGAAGATAGTAAAAAAAAGGAAAGAACTCGCCGATCACCAATCAGAGTCGAAGGACAAAAACCACCACAATCCACTAAATAAATACTACTACCACACACTACGGTTAACAAACCACACACAAAACGAAAACTCTAGAAACGAAGCAACGTATACATTGACACTACACTACACTTCACTAAAACCAAAAGCACCAAGAATCAAGCTGGCAGGCAGGTAGTCTCTGGTGGGTCAAACCGGTTACCAAGAGCGCTCAGTAGGCAGGTCCGCTCAGGTTGAGGGCCAGAGAGAGAGAATGAGAATGGAGTTTTTATGTTTTTACTTCCTACATTTATTTTACTAGTTCAGGATAAAAAATAATGGGCAGTCGATAGATTTAGGGAATTGAAAGTATTTTTTTTGTTTTGTTTTATTCAGTATTAGTGCGAAAACATCACATTTTGGCCTTTACATCGAACTATTAACAACGATAACAATGGTCACATTTACAAACACCCAAGCCCTAGATGGAGGGAAACTCACCTAGGCGGGAATCGAACCCGCAACCCTTAGAATGGCAGACGAGGACGTTACCCCGCCGCCACCGGGGGCGGCTGTAAAGTATTTAAATATTTAAGTTTGGCCTGTTCTTTACTTGGAAATACGCTCAATTTGTTGCTTGCCCTTATTAGAATGCTCAGAAAATTTAAGTTTCTAGGTTCATCATTTGAGGAGGGAGAATGGCCTGGTGCTCTCCTAGCCAATTATTTTAGGTAAAAAGCTGTTTAATGTTCTGTTGGGACAGAACTTTGGAGAATTCATTAAATGAAGAATCCAGAGGACCTTCACACCGATGAAGAATTGTCTTTTGGTCGGCAAAATCTAATAAATACGAAGCGTTCAGGAAGCCATGAATCGCTACCACAAACAACAATGTAAATTTCCTCGTAAACTAATGGCCGGGTGTCGAGATATGGACTTTTCAAGACCCGCGTAAACAGTTTCGTTGATATTCTAAATATAATAAGTAGTAGTAAGTATAATAAGTAAGTAGTAAATTATTAGACAATTCCAATATTTTTACGTGCATCTAAAATTACAAGCATGAATTACTCCTTTAAAACATCAAAATTCAAAAATAGTGCTCATTAAATGGTGTATGACAATTTAGAAAAATTAGATTTCGGAAAAATTCTAATTTACAGTAGCCTATTCAAGTTCTACCCTCCATATGCCAGTCTTCAAAATAACATCGCTAATCCACATTTCCTACTTCATTCGTTTTTTTTACCAACATTCTTCTCTCCTTCCCCATCATCTCTTGTGATTCGTTTGATTTCTTTTCCATCCATCTCAGTACCTACATTTTGCAATCTCCAATCTGTGCCTATCATCTTGTCGGATATCTTTCGGTGCCTTGAAAAAAAACACGCTAAATATTGGTTTTTACGAGTCTTTCGTTCACGTCCTCACCCAACGTGCCTGTTATCCATTCCCTCTTCCATTCTGAAAGTACTTCGCCCAATGAAATTATACCTTAGTCGCTCCTGCGCTGATATTTTTAGTCCAAAATATAACCAATGAAGTTAAATTCGTCCTCATAGTTTGTGCCCTCTCAATATAACCTTTGCCCTAGCCTGTCTCCTTTTTGAGAACCTCATGATATTTGTTATGCTTACATTGATTCTCAAATCATACCTATCACTATGACTTTCCAATGCCCCAAGCTACGTTTGCTACTCGTGAAATAACTTGATAGCTATTGTTAACTCATCCGAAAAAAATTCTAATATTATTAATTGTACAACGACTTTCAATTTTATCTCCAGTTACTCCTCAATTCAACCTCAGCATTTAACAGTTGAAAATCAAGGGTGATAATGGACACTCCTGTCTATCTCCTCTGCCTACCACTGTCCATACTGCCTCTCTGTCAGTCACTGACCCTGAGCAGTCTGAGGCTTGTGCAGGTAAGGGATCAGTCGCCTATTCCTACAATCTTCTTTTATTTTCTTCATTCCAATCTACACTATGTGCATAATTCACTCTATCGAATGCATCCTTTAAATCTACGGAACAAAAAATACAGCCCGATTGTGTTATATTTTCTTCTGCATTAGTTACCACATTAAATCTATGGCATCACGCATGTCTCTGCCCTTTCTGATAACGAACCGGTCATCCACTCACTGACACGAACCGGTCATAATCACTTTCCCTCTCCCCGTCCAGTTACCCCGCGGAACGATGGACGTGTCGAAGCAAGATGGTAGGAGCAGATGGGAGGCTTCTTCAATTTTGGTTTGGCGAGGGATGGAAAAGATGTAATGGACGGAAAGGAAAATGAAGGAATTACTGCTCAATGAAGATGTGCGAAGATAGTTGGGAATAGTCCAAAGTTGGCAGGAAAAGTGAATTTAATTGGAATTTATAATCGGAGACATTAGAATAGAGTTCCTAGCAACTGTGTAAGAACATCTTACTCCATGAGCAGTAATCATTCATCACAGCTGACAATTTGTTTCCACTATTCTCATTTATGCTAAAACTAAATCACCGATACAATGTTCGTGCATACACGCGCGCTTTAATGAAAACTGAGCGCAGACAATCTGTTGAAAGCGGCCGTTCCGCTTAATGTAATTTGGGCCATCAGGTATTAAATATGTTACTTTCCCCATGGAATGGAATACGACAGGAATTGTAATTCACCCATTCATCTTAATTTGCATGAATTACTATGAGACAAGGGACTCATTCGTCATCAAACAGACGCCTGCCACTGAAATGTCATTTTTTTCTGCAAGAATTACGTATTTCTAGCGTTTAAGCCCCCTAAATAATATTAATACGTAATGGGATTACTGAAGCATTCCCATTCCACATGCTAAAAGGAGTAATTACTCAATTTTCTATAGAGGCAATCGAAAACAAAGCGAAGGCTTTTGAGAACGAGGAAGGGAATTAATGATATGGGAGTTGAGCAAGGATTTTAAGAGAAGGTTAATGAAAAATTCTCACAGCAAACTTTAGGTAGGGAAATTATAGTTTCCTACTATAAGGAAGTTTGTTGCTTTAGTTGGGCTATATTTGAAAATTTTGTGGCAAGTGTTTGGGATCAATTTGGACAAAACTTAAATTCAGGAATTTGAAAATGTTCACAGTGAATCCACTAGATTTGTCAAAAATGCCTACGAGTAGAAAGTAGGCGTAATGGATATGCGTCGGAGTAATTAGGTTGGGAGCCCTTCTATTCACGAAGAGAACTCGTAAAACTTGGTGAGACTTATGGGATAGGTACAGGACTCTAGTAGCAGTATTTAGGGGAGGCGACCGACAGCTTAGGTCATTGATGGACAGGAAAGGATGAAGGGTGGAGAGAAACCCGGCGTCGGCATCAGCCTACTACTCTTTACGAAAGGCGCCAAGGGGTCCGCAGCTTAACGTCCCATCCGACGGACGGCGTACTCACTCAAAGTGCCCTCCACAAAGCACCTCAAGTAGGGATCGAGATACCTCTGAAAAATATTCAACACCGCCGGGATTTGAACCCGGGCACTCAGGGTGGAAAGCCAGTACGTTAGCCCCCGCACCATCCTATGAGCTGCATCCAATGAGCACATAGAACGTCATTTTAGTACGCGCCCACCTAGGTTACTTTGAAAGGTGACGGTAATCTTAGCCAAACGTATGAAGGCAAAAGATAACGCGGATAGTAGCTTAGCCTGTGCCTACCTCGTTTTAAAAGGGTACTTTTTTTGCACTAAGCCAGAGTTATATTTTATCTCGCTTGGTAATTAAAATCCGACTTCAAGTGAACGGTAAGTGCTCGGTCGCATAAGGGTGGAAAAAAGACTTTGAAGGGGAAGGGGGGGAATAGGTAATGTTCTCATTAGCGAGCGAAATAGTTTTCCCGGCAAAGCTTAATAATCCGCGACAATCTTGTCGTGGCTGTGAGGCAAACCTTCCATCCGAACACGTACAATTTATTTTCGCTCCAGACCTCTTGATAACCGTGGTGGTTACCTCGGTAATTTTATTCGGGAAATAATAATAACAACTTTCTTGAGAACGCACATTTATAACGGCGGCCGTTACGACAACAGCAACAGCAGAAGATTATTCTCGCTAACTGCACTTAAATTAGAAATCACCACCGCATTATTGCCTATTATTAGAGCCTTTAAAAATATTATATCATTTAACAGTAGAGCATTCATTGCGCGGTAATGTAGCAAACTAATGTCGGTTTAGGTATTTTTATTTTGGTCGAATGTCCCGGATCGAAATGTAGAATATCTATACTGGTGAGGGGCGAGCGAAGTCCGCTCGTAAAAGGTTATTTTGAATCCTCCGATGCGTTCTCCTCACCCGTGGGACTCCTTTCATGACTCGCAGTGTGCGTGCCAAACTCCGAATGGCATCCCTTAATTTTGTCTCGTGGCCTTCGCGGCTAATGCTAAATAAACCGAAATGGCTTCCATTTGCAAGTGCTCCTCCCTCTGATGGCTACGATAATTGCGGAAAACTAGGTCGCGTCATCGCAGTTTTTATTTCCCCGACCCCCACCCCCCCTGCCTCTCACCCCTCCCCAATCCCCTCACCGCTCGCCCCCCAGTGGACACAGTCCAAGCCAATAAACTTTTATTTCTAACGCTCCGGCTTTATTAAGATTAAATCTCACAGGTAATTAGGTTGCATGCTGCGTAAACACCTGGTGTGTCCAGGGAGGAATTTAAATGTAAGGGGAGCGTAGGTAACATTTAAAACTGTTACGGTGAAAGTAATAATATTTAAAAAATTGATGATTTCTCCACCGTCATCTCAGTAAGTCTAACGAAAATTCACTTTTGGATCAAATTAAATACAACAGAAAATTGGGCATCAGGTCCTCTTACTTTGATATCCTTGCATGCATAATCTTAAAGTTTTCGCAAACCATTTACAGAAACGCTTTGTAAAACATAGAGATCTCACCATTACTGAAAGATCGCGATTAAATAAGGATGGGTCAATTTTCCTCAAATATCAAGATTAAATATGAATTGCTAATCCTAATGGAGTGGGAACTTGGGGTAAATATTCGGTGCTTGTCATAGGCTAACCCTATTACAGGGTAAGGTCGAGTTACATTTTCTCAGATTTTTTCAAACAAAATTACACTTATTAAGTAATATATACAATCCTTAATAAAAAATCTTATAAGAACGATACATGTCCTTTGGGATTTTGAACCTCAAAGAATCCTCGTGATAAACACATGTAGTTTACCTTGGAATTCCAGATGACAAACTATGCTTTGATATACACAGAACACTTAAGTACACTTATGACGGGATAATGGGCATGACTTTATCGTTCCATTGGTTTAGAAAGCACTGTGAGAATTTTAGGATTAATCCAGCGGCCCGTGAAATAAAAGCAGTAACTTCGAGTTTCCCCAAGCAATGAAACCACTGATTCATAGACTCCAAAGTCATTTAACGTTAATATTTGTTTGATTATCGCAGGGTTCGGATACGCATCCATAGCACACATCGCTTTAGTAAATGTTCTCCCAGAATTTTAGATTATTAAAGCCGAATTCACGTTAAACTTTACTAAGACACGAAAATTATTTCGTTGAATTTCCTTCAACTTTATGTTTCACTATTCGTCATTGCAAGTGGGTTTATTTAGCAGTAATATTTTGATTAATTCACGTGAGAACTAATTGGTTAGTTAGGCCCAAATGAATGAAAAATTCTCCTTCATGACATCACCAAGAGTGTGCATGAATCTGAATCACGCGAAAGGTTGTTTCTTCCGACTGGAAGGGTTTGCACGCATTCGCTGTTAATTTCTCGAAAGCTCCTCAGACCTATTTATTTAAACTGAGATTCGCCTTTCAATGCTCAGTTACATCGGATCAAAACTCCGGAAAAGATTTTGGAAGACTTTGGCCGTTGAAGAGAGATAAAGGTAAACTTAATATGTTCCTCAAGCAAATAGCTGTTTTCTTCTGCCATTCCTTTTACAAATACTGAGCATGTACCCACAGTATATATAATAAAGACCTTTTTTGTCAACAAACTCATCCCGGGCCATCATGGCCGCTCTCAAGGTATAATTTTCACGCAGATGTAAGCAGCGAGTCCCCTTCGTTATGAAAGGGAAGAACAAAAAACAAGCAGGAATAAAGGGGCGAACCCCTGATGCGCTAAACCCGCGATGCCCAAACTCACCCGTCAAGAAACAAACAGCCCCCAATCTCTGATTTTGGAACGTGTCCTTTGCTTTTTAGACTATGAAGTCTGGCCAAGGATGTTCAAATTTCCGCAACAGTTCCGTTGGTGAAAACTCGGAACTTAGATGAGGAAGGATATTTTTCATTCCGTATCTGGCGACTAGAATCTCCTCCAGCTCTCAGGGGTCATTGTCTTGTTACCACGCAATCGCTACTTGTAATAGGTGAAGACAATTGGTGGTACAGTGTTTTCAGGGGCAATTTCCTCTCATCAACATCTCGGAAGCCGAAGTTGATACGTGCGTGGCTTGCACTGCGGAGGCTTTGTGCTGAATCGAGGTTGCTACGCGACTACCACTACTACGACTAATGGCGGATGTAAGTAGTAAAATCGACCGCATTTTCCTTAGAGAATCTGGATAAAATATGTTTGTGCAAGTTAACTTTTTAAATTGCTTTAGTAAGCTCTTACCGTGCCATGAATGCGAAGGTAACTCTGTTTACGTCATGAAATGTAATGGAATGTGTACATTTTCAAAATGAGCATAATTTCTTGGGATACGTATGATTTGGACACCAATCCCATTCCCATCTTTTACTGATTTATGCACCCTTAATTAAAATAAAGATTTTTGGTATCTTTTATGGTCCGAAATTTATCTTTCCTTCTTGTTTTCAAATGTTTCACCAAAAGAAATGCCCAGATTACACTTCGTCTTCTTCGATAGAATTGCGCCCATTCAGCTCCCACATGTAGGTGCGATGCTTATTCGATATTGAAATGCTATAAATATCGGGCATCGCTGTTCTGGTGCTTATTTAAGGAGCGGTCCGGCTGTGGTCATCCGTCGCATCCTCGCTAATGTTAAGCGGGTGCCTTTGACATGCGCTTGAATGAATCAGGGCTAGTCCACCATTAGGCATGATTTCGTTGATTGAAGTGGAGCTTTGACCTCCTCAGTACACAACTGTGTGGATGAACTGATTGTATAATTAATTGATTTTTTCAATCGAGGCGGACGTGACCCTTCCGCCCATCTTCCCTCGAATAAATTCGGTGCGTATTGCGTAGCTCCGTTTTGTCGTCGGCGGGAATACAAGTGAGGCGAGAGTGCGCATTCGCCTTCGCGGGACGTAGTCTTCATTGGTTTTTTTCGGGGAGTTTCTTGAATGAATCAACCGATCATTAACAAGCAATCATATCGCACTCTCAGCGCAATCATAAAATAAAACTCGACTCAAGTTACGAATGAGAATCTTCATTGAATGTTTGAAGAGGTCGATAGTGCAATTAAACCGCTGTTGAAAAACTTGATGGTCCTACAGGTATAATCAAATGCACTTTTAATTTTTTTCTGATGAATTTTTAAATGATATCAAAATTTAAAAATGGTATGAGAAAATTGCGCGAATGGTTTCATAGATTTTTATTTCATTCGATCGATCCGGCGCATTCCACCTTGGCTTCACTAATTTCGAATATAATTAAACGGCAATTTATACGAATCCACGCACAGACACCCGCACACCATTAAATTAGCATCTCGCAAGAAAGCAGACTTATTATTTTCAGAAAAGATAGATAGTAACGTTTAATCATGCGAGAAAATGCCGTTGACTGTTATCCAATTCCAGTACAAGTTTAATTGCAACGAACTATAATTTGTTTATGCGTTACTTTTAATGAGCCAAAAGTTTAAAATCATTTAAAGCATTAAAAATCTTTTCCGTAAATGCGCCTAACATACGTCATCACATTATACACGTACGTATGTCACGGTCATGTTGCCGTTTGTGCGTTCCGCGGGTGTAGCCGTATGATGTTTGATTTCCATAAATTGGTTTATCGATCCGAGGGTTTGTTTTCGGTAGTCCTCCAAACTATCTTGCTCCTGGCCAATACTCAAATTCCTTCACTCGCTGAATTGTCCGTCTTCCGTCTCCTAACTTCTCCTAATTCATCGCCGACATTCCTCTGTAAGCCTCTCCCTCTTTTATTTTATTGTTGTTTCGTCTTCAGAATGCTATCGTGCTTAAGGATATTTACAATTATTTTTATTTTTTTTGTGGCAAATGTTTTCCTTAGGTTTCTCCTTCACACGCACTTTGAACCACTCATTCATTTTTACTCCTGCCAAAGACTTTCAGCTATCGGCCATAGAACGAGAGTGATTTTCGTGGGAACAACAATTCTCTACGATTTCACTATTTTGAATGATTAATGCGTGAACTTAAGTTTGCGAGCGATAATTTTCTCGTGAGCAGCAAGTGCGCTTGCATGTTAACTGCACCATTTCCTTTGGAAAAATAGAATGATTTTTGTTTACGATTTCCTCGTTTAATAAGGATCGGAATCCCAGAAATCTATGCCTCATTGCCAGGCTGGGCTCTCCAGGGATTGTAGTTCTCCTCTAGGGTTCCTTAGTGCAGTGGCATCCATAGCGACCGACGGTGGATTGCCGTGCCACTTAGGTCGCCGCCCCACGAGCTTCGTGCGGGAGGCGGAAACTTTCCCGAGGCGCTGTGCGAAGACACACCCCAGCGACGAGTTCGGCGGTGGGGCCCCCCGACGTCCCTCTCCTCGTCCACACCCCGCCATTCGGCTCCTCTAACAACCCCCTCCCCCTCACACGCAAGAGATTCTCTCTCTCGCTTGCACGCCTCCCGCACCACCCCCGGCCTCGCACCCCCGACACTCCCCGCTGCCCGCCCGAGCCCTCCCGAGCCCAAGTCAGCGCGTCGGCCGGCTCCCGGGGAAGCCTTCAATCGCCTTCTATCCTCTTTCCCTCCACCATCACTTACGACTCCTTCCCTCCGATAAATTTCACTTTGTGCGTCCTCTCAGTGCATGAAACCGGAAAGTGGCTCCCTTTTAAATTGAATTTATCCCCACTTCTGCTGAGCGAAGAATTGGTGTTGAGAAACAAGGGCCATTTCAAATAAAATATAACCTTCGCTCTCCGGGAGTATTAGTTTCCCGGAGAAACTTCCGTCGTCGGCTCTGAATTGGAGGTGACCCGGATTCGCCCCAGTACCGCTGGCTAAGTTATCTGGGTCGAACTGCCGAATGATGCTCTCCGCCTGATATATTTATTTCCTCTCCTCTCTGTCCCCTTCACATTTTACGCGAACCCCTGCGCGGTCCCTCGCCAGTGCTTGATTTTACAGGGCACTTACAAACAGAGTCGTGAGAGATCAATTAGGTATCATTGTTCTGGACCTTCTGAAATTCCTTTAACAAAGCTTTCCATAACAAGAGATTTATATTTTAAATAGTGGACATGGAAAGTAATTATTGCAATAGTAAAATTGTTAGCGGGGGTAAAGATAAAAATATCACGTGTCTCGTTGAACCTGATGTAGTAGTCAATATCTATCCATGAAATTTATTATTTATTTATTTTACAGTTACGTTGCAATTAGGCGATTTTCCTGGTGGCAACGGTCAAGTTTGGTCAAAGATAACTCTTACAGCGAAAATTACATACATACACGCACAATAAAAACAGATAAGAGACCAAATATTTTACATACAATGACACTTCCACATCACATACAAACAAGCTTCACATCACATACCAAATGCCGTCCACATCACATACAAACAATATTTTAATAACTACAATGAAGTTTATTACCCAGTGGCTGCTCTACATTTATACTTAAAACTTCTAAAATTGCATGGAAAGGGCTCAAACAAACCTCCAGGCAGCTGGTTTCAATCAATTATGGTTAAAATGTTGATTTTCCCGGCAGCTTATCCTCAGGAGTTAGTATTCTCTTTCTGCTTAGCCTCATTCAGTTTTTGTAGGCAGAGAACACCCTAGTTTCTTTTAGGCAACAATTTTAGTAGGATTTTTAATAAATTATTTTTGACCACGTTTTAAAGCTATAAACAAGCCATAAAAATGACTGATTAAAGGGATAATAGCATTTTGGTGAAATAAAATAAACCGACGATTGAATCATTTTCAACGATGGACAGTATAAAAAACTGTCTTTTTTAGCATAAATTGTGTCCGCTTTCTCCAGATAAACATTGAAATTTAGTGAGTGTATTTCTCGGTTGAAGATATCAGCAAAACGTTTTCCATGCCAGGGTGTTTCGTTATTCAATGCCTCTGTCCGAGCCTTTTATGTGAACCGTTTCAAATTAGGCATACCAAAAATATAATATTACTTATATATTTATTTGGGGACATTTTCAGTAATTTGCCGAAATTTTTTGGCACACCTTTTTTGATCCATTGTGCCATCATTACTTTCTTTCCATCACATCGCTCGTTATCAAACTCTCTTGTTCTCCGAAAATCTCTTCATTCCATAATTCACGTGGCGCTTTTCATGAGCATTTTCAATCACTTGCTTTTGGTATTCCATCATATGCCATCCTCTTTAATTCTTAATCTCGAGGTTTTCTTCAATTTCAGCCTTCAATTAACTATTGTCCCTCCGAATGTGTCCTAATTGTTTTCTCTTCTTCTTGTTCGTTCCTCTTTTGTGTAATTTTCGTAGTACTTCTTCATTTGTTAGTCCGCTTCCACTTTATTTTCAGCATTCTTCTACAGCGACACATCTAAGTTGCGTCCAATTTTCAGTTCTATTCTGCTCCTTTTGTCCAAATCTCACGTAACTAGAAACGTAGACGCCGCATATAGCCTTAAACGAATCGCTTCCTCATGTCTCTGCTATGTATTGGCCGATAGTAGTTACTTCTTATGGTAGGCAGCCTTTATTCATCTTTCCTTTTCGGCTCAATATATCCCTCTTGCTACTGCCATCATCAGTGATTATGTTCCCTAAATAGCTTTATTCCTCCGCTTGTTCCAATGTGATGTACTTTGAGATAATCTTCCCAGCTTCGACATAAAGATAAAACACAAAACGAAAAACAACTTGTGCCGCTCAAAACATCCGATCTGCCGATGGCGTCATCACCACAAGCTGCCATGAGGATGCCATAAGTCTCTTTCCTGGCGATGTCCAATATCACGCAAAATTAAACGGCGTAACGCAATAAACGGCTAATGACGGAGCATGATGAGGCCACTTCATAGAGGTTTCGCTAACGAACCATCAGCACTCCGCTTACACTGGGAGCCAAATTCCACAGGCCTCCAATCTTTTCTGAGATTCCCCTTCCTCGAGCCCAGCCAGAGAAATCGCCGCCCATGCGTCCGTATATCCGGGAAAAAATAAGTCATACTACTTTTGGGACATACTTTGTAAAGTGCCTCAGCATTTCTCCTCTTATATGACTACATATATCATAAAAAGAGACGTTTCAGGCGTGATATGGTGGAATATCATGATTAATTAAAAATAGCAATTTTCCACAAAAATAAAATTTAATGCGACCGGTTTCAATGTTACTACATCATCATCAGGTGATAGTTAAACCTCAGAGTCCAGTATATATATGATTAAAGGCAAGTAAGGGGAGGGTGGAGGAAAGGAGGGGAAGAGGGGGGAAGGTGGAAGGCAGAATGGGAGACTATGTGAGTGGGGGGGGGGAAGAGGGTTGGGGAAGACAAGGTGCAAAGACCCTAGGAGTCCGGAGAGCGCTCGATCTATCGACAACTCTCAGGCTTCAAACCCAGATTCTCAATAGAAAACTCCATTTCCTTAACTGAACGTCTTCTGCCCTTCACCTTACCACCCAACGCTAAGCTAGTATCGTTTGACGTGTGTAGTCTCTTTACTTCCATTCCGACGCATGAAACTTTAATTTACGCTGAAAATATATTAATCAACGCTAATGTGAACCAACACCACATTAATGAATTAAGTTCACTTCTCAAAATTTGTGTAGACCAAAATTATTTTTTATTCTGTGGCACCTACTATAAACAAAAGGATGGTCTGGCTATGGGGTCACCCCTTTCCCCTCTCCTCGCAGAAGTTTTTATGGATAATTTAGAGGACAAGATCCTAAGTGAAAATAGATTCAAGAATAACATTTTATACTGGTTTAGGTATGTGGACGATATCTTATGCTGCTGGACAGGCAGTGATAGACAGTTAGACCTTTTCTTACATTTCATAAACTCCATCCACCCATCTATAACTTTCACCATGGAATCGGCAGTGGACCATAAAATCAATTTCCTGGATCTCACTATTGAAATAAAAAGAAGCACACATCATTTTTCAATATTTCGGAAACCCACGTATACAGACCAAGTGATACCCTCAGACTCCTGCCACCCCTTCACCCACAAACTAGCCAGCTTCAATTCCATGATCCACAGATTAATCAGTATCCCCTTGTCCAAATCCAACTTCGAACGAGAGCTCAATACGATCAAGCACATAGCCTTTAAGAACGGTTACCATGTCCGCATAATTGATAATATACTGAAGAAAAAACTTAAGAAACAGGCCCTGAAATTACACATCTCCCTTGCAGTCACTACAGTCTCTGAGCGCAAATGGTGCAAACTTCCATTCCATAACTCTGTGTCATATAAAATCGCGAACAAGTTTCCCAAAGACAGATTCCGCATTTCTTTTTATACCCCCAATACTCTATATAAAACCCTATGCTCAAACAAAGATCCTATAGACTGCAACACCAAAAGTGGTGTATATGAAATTCGGTGTGATTGTGGGGCCATTTACATTGGTCAGACTGGCAGGAGTTTTTCGACACGTATCGGGGAACATAGGAAAGGCTACATTACAGGTCATACCAACTCTTTATTTGCCAAACATCTTCTCGATTCTAACCATTTCAGCAATTTCGAATTCAAAGTGCTTCACAATTTGGAAAAAGGAAGGAAGCTGGACGCCATGGAACAGCTGGAAATCTTACATCGCAAGGACTTGAAGCTGATCAACGAAGTCCAATTTTCATCTTCACCCTCCCCCCTCCTCTCCATCACCTTCCCACGACGTACATGTGACCAGTGATCCCTTGCCCCCTTCTCATTGGATATTTCCTTCCTTTCCCCCCCCCCTCTGCAGACGGAGACCATGCTTTCCCGGACAAGTGGGAAACCCCGAGTCCCCACCCCCCCCCCTTTCCTCACGGACGAGGAGGGAAGGTTCACCGCTGTGGGACAATCCACCCCCCCCCCCCTATTCGGCATGTGCTAGTGATAACATTCCCTCCTACACCCTTTCCCTAAAACCTCGCTAGGGCGCCCCCTTAAAACTATACAGTGATCCCAATCTTTACCCTTCAACTCAGTGCTTATTTGTGTATTGATACCTTGTTCCCAGACCACGACCATAGGGAAAAACCCCCGATCCCGTCCTCTTCCTCCGCGGCCCGAAGAGCTTTGCGGCGCACCGTGGGACACCCTCAACGAGACACCCCCTTCCATTCGGCCACGACGCGCTCTCCGGACTCCTAGGGTCTTTGCACCTTGTCTTCCCCAACCCTCTTCCCCCCCCACTCACATAGTCACCCATTCTGCCTTCCACCTTCCCCCCTCTTCCCCTCTTTTCCTCCACCCTCCCCTTACTTGCCTTTAATCATATATATACTGGACTCTGAGGTTTAACTATCACCTGATGATGATGTAGTAACATTGAAACCGGTCGCATTAAATTTTATTTTTGTGGAAAATTGCTATTTTTAATTAATACATATATCATATTTGGTTGGACAATTTGTGTCATTATCTTATTATCATTAGGTTTTAATAGCCCTGAGGGTACAACGTCGATTCCTTGTTCTATGTTAGCTCTTAATCCCTTAGATGCAGCGTTAAATTCTGACCTGACGATTTACGGGCACCTGTAGTCTCCTTTCTCATCATGCACGTAGTTGACAGAATCCTCTTCTTCGAGCTTTCTTTTTACCGTTCTTTTCTGCCATTAAGATTTTTACAATTGTTTCCACTCTCTCCAATTCCTCATCAACCACAGTGAGACCCTCACCATGTTCTCCCGAATGGTATTGAAATCTCTTCTGCGTTCATTGAAATGATGTCCTCCTAGTTGCACTAGGTTTTCCTCGGACACAGTCACGCAATCTTCCTCCGCTCATGCTCTTCATTCCGCCTCCTCTCGCTCTTTTGGTTCTTCTGCTTTTTTCAGCTCATGCTGCGACTATTTTCTCCCTTATCAATCCTTGAGTTTCCGCACTCGCTTCTCTAAGGGCCCAATATTTCGTCAGTGTTCCACAGTGGTTTCCTTTTCACATTTATCGTATTTAGTTTTTAATAACACTGAATACAAGCATTTTTAACTTTAAAAATTATTGTTCTTAAATGTTTTAAATTTGAGAACTAGCTGAAGCTGATGTAATTTATCAACTGAGCTTTAGGTATTAAGGATCACAGAAGCAATTGCAAAGAGAGAGGTATCGAAATTTGCCAAATTCAATTTGATAGGAATAGAATGGAATAATAAGTTTGACATGAGAGAGACGAAGGGTCAGATATGAAAGGGGAGTGCAGGGAGTTGTATGGAATAACTCTGAGAGCTATGTGAAGTGGAGGTTGAGGAGTATTCGGGTTTCAAAGGGCGTGTTAAAAATAGGCAGCGGTCGCAAGAGTAAGTGCGCACAGATTAAATTTTTGCACAACACCACCTCTGAAAAAAACTCGGCTATTATTAAACTTATCTCGTGCCCCTCTTCCACACGACACTACCCGAAGAAAATCTAACTCGACGACTTTGGAGGAGAACAATTTTAAGTCTATGTCGTTTTGTTGGTAAGAATATTCATTGTTCTTTAGGATTACAATTCTAATGGTGTCTTTATTATCGATTCTATGTCTACTGTGGCGATTTGTGGCTCTTTTTTCCCTTGTTTTCAAATCATGCAGTAGTTAAAATACTTAAACAAATGTGATTAGTTGTTGAAAGGGTGGAATAGACCCTAAACGTTTTCTTTTGCGGATTCTTGTTCAAGTCTCATTTGATTTAAATTGATTCCACAAACGTTTATTCACTTGATGCGAGTGATAGGGGACTTGAACGCGGTATATCACGGCCTTTGAGGCCGTTGGGCTTTTTTCTCGGTCGCCCTTGTACCTCCCTCATCCCCTCCCCTGTCCTCCTCACCTTGGTGGGTTCCCTTAGTTCCACACTTTCAATTTCCGATAAGAGAGCTTGTTCATTATTCACGCAAATCCACGTTCCATTCTTGGATGAAAAGTAGCCATCGTGCCTTTCGTCATTTGAGTAATCACTGTAATTATTTCGACTGATACCTTAAGATCCGACAAGTAAGCAGTGTAAATAGCGCATTCTTGAACCGTTTCTCCTCAGAGCATTTAATAAATCATATATTACTTCAAATTGGGTTTACTTGGGTCAAATATATTTGAATTTCTATGCTTGCCTGAGAAGTTGTTTTAGGTCTGGAAAGACTGTAAGTTTGAATATAGGAATGTTTAACTACACGAAAGGTAGCGAACATGTGATTAAGCACAAGAGGTGAAGGACGAGTTTGACGCGAGCCAAGCTGAGTTTAGGATGGGAGGAAGTGATGTCCATGGCATTGTAAGAGTTTCATGAGGGTATCCGAAACCTACCCACTAATCTGTGGATTGCCTACGATTGATTTATGCCCAATTCGGTGTCAAGCAGTAAACTATTGGGGAGCGATAGCCATCCATCGCGGGAGTCGTTACAACTTACGGACCTTTCGGCGCCTTTCGCAAGGCGTTGGATGACGTCAATTCACGACCCTCGCTCCTCCCCCATCCAAACCCAGGGCACCCTCCTCTCGTGCCCTCTCCCACTTCCCCACACGATCCTCAGTGGTTGTAATGACTTGGGCTGTCGCTCTCTTCCCGCGGTGGAATCCGGATTTGGGTGAACCCAGGGGTTGCTCGACAAGGAAAGGAGCAGTGAATACATTTAATCGACCCTCACTTCCCACCCTACAAAAAATACGCATTTCCCGCCTCTTCCAAACGATCATTGTTGTTATTTTTTCCTTATTAAAACCAACCCCTTGTTGAGTCGACTTTTCTCCCGATCTCCCGTGGCCATTTCTATGTCCCCTTAATTAATGGGGTGCAATCGCGATTATTTTCCTTTCGTTCCCAAGCTTGGCATTCCCATTCCATGGACCCAATTTGGGCCCGTCTCCTTCACGCCCTCGACTGTGCCTTTCGCTAAATTTTCACCCACTTCAACCGACCCATTGTTCCCCTTCGCATTCACTTCCTCTGCTTTTTGAGAGGCCCCTAGGGTGGTGGGTTGGTTTCCTAGTGGCTATCTACTCTGTTACTCTACTTGTCCATGAAAAGTATTTTTATCTATCTCTCCAAGCCTCTTTTCTTTCGTCCACGTATATCTCGTGAATCCCGATGCTACTCTGCGGCTTATTACTAAACCTGGCCGATTCTTATCACAATTGTCAAATGCGACTGTTTCAGGCTTTGCTCTGTGGCATTATTTCGGGGAAACAGTTAAAGGTGACCACGCAGCAGTTCTAATTCCAGTTTCATTCGTCTACCCCCTGTGGTTTTGACACTGGTCACTATGGTGTTACCATTCATGGTAGCCGCGGTGGAATGATTAAGGAAATTCAAAGGGAAAGTCCTGTGTAATTACTTTCCACCGCCGTCACTGCGCTCTGGTTGCATCGCTGTTTTATTTCGAATAGAAAGGACTAACATTCACCTTATATCTTTACATTATAGGTAATCCATCGAATTCATTTTTGTGTCCAATTGCACCAAATGAATAAGGACGTAACTTGTATTAAAAACGCCTAGGCCTATTCTTGAGAAAACTAAGCCTTCGCCGTCTGTTGGGCTCGATTAATAAGAATATTAGACTGTATTAATTGGTTATTCATTGCATGATTTCCATCTACCCAATACCAACGTGAATAAATTTGAGGAATATGTAAAAATGTGCTTGGTGATGACGATAGATAGTTGGAAATGAAACTAATTCATCAACTCCACAGTGAATATTTATTAGATCGACCATGGTTTTGACATTTGTCATCATCAGGTTATGAAGTTGAGTTATCACGCCAGAAGGCATTTCCTTAGATAGAAAAAACCAATTTTTTGGAAGAAACCATCACAGTAACTTTGAGTGGTTAGTTTTCCAATTCTCAATGAGTGTTGATTATGCATTAAAGAAACGAATCCAATATACACCAATCGCTCTCCCTTAATTCCACAAAGAGAATATAAATGTATTTCTTCAAGAGAATATGAATAAGACGGAGAGATCTCAGTTTATGCTTATGTATTAGAGTTAATTCCAGCCTTTTCTTTGAAAGAAAACCTCCGCATATTTCTCCAAATTCTCTTGCTCTCGGAATTTCAACCAAGAGTCCGATGTTTTCCGAAAATACCTGAGACTTCTTCATTTTTGATCTTGGTGATGGAGTAGAAAAGTTTTATCGGAACTTTTCCTCATATTTATTCTTTCTTCGTTTATTCCGTTATTATGTTTAACCCCTCACCCGCAAATGCCTCCCTCCGCCTGTCATCTCCCACAAGCCATCTACTCTCAACCCCCGCGGGGGCAAACAGTCCGATTCCTCAATCCTTCGGCCTTCGGATTAATCATTCAAATACACTGAATCTTCGCATAGTTAGTTGGCGGTGGTTACAAAGGCGGTCGACCGAGGTAGTTCATTCCTCCATTTCCTCCTTCACGGATTCGACATCCGATACTAATGCGAGTTGGGGTATTCATCCGAGGTTTTACTAGCCTTTCTACTGTTTCACCCATCAGGGCATGATGTAATGAGAGCCATGTGACAACTTGGTTGGGAAATGGGCCTTTGGCGCTATTGTCACGAATGGTCATTAATTCTAACAAATTTCAACGAGAGTTAAAGATCAGGCTCTTCCATCGGTCGTTTGCGCGGGAATAGAGCGGAGAGCATCTCGCGTCCTCTTCGCCCATTTTTTAATATTTAGTATTTTTAAGAACCCTGCAAGCTACCGCTAGGATGTGTGGCAGGGGTTGAACACACGAAAAATGGTAAATAATTTGTTAGCAATATTTCCACCCCTTCGTTCATCTTTTTGTCCGGCTCTAAATGCGCATGTCGTACATTGTGTTCACTCCTATTACAGAGTCTGTCTCAAGAACAAGTAGAATGATATTTTGCCACAATCACATATTTTTGGAGTGGGGTAATTTTTGGCGGGAAAGATAATGGGAAATCTTGAGAAAGCAACGCGACCCACGTCGGTTAACTGTGGGCGTTTACAGTGTGCGGATTGCTGATAGACTGGACCCCAGTTCGACGGTCACGTCACGAATTCACGATGCTACTTTCAATGGAGCGATGCGATGAAAGTTCGGGTTAAAATCGGGAAATCGGGTCCGGAGACCATGACCATGGTTAAGTATGCTTATATAGATGAAGAAATGTCCCAATTGATGGTTTTCTGCTTGCAGAGGATGTTCTGGGAGGAATACCCTGGGCATCCATCAGCAAAACACTGTGATGAAACCGTGCAAAAAGTGAGACGGATGCTCAATCTTGATTGACCCCCGATTGTCAGGATGTGATTGCAGAAGAGTGAAATTTTCAGAAACCACAGTGCATTGCATTCTGACAGAAGATTACCCATGAGGTAGGTGCGTGCCGAGATGGTCCCCAAGGTGCTGTCGGAAGACTGGGACAATCTTGCCTTGGACCACGGTGAAAGTTATCCGAATTTTTTAAGAATAGGTGGTTACTGGTGACGAGGCATGAGTATTTAAGTACGATCCACGTATAACCCCTTTGAGTACCATTTTGGGCCACTGGCTCATGTCAAAGAGGCCATCACGAGGCGTCTGAACGAGGGTCATGTCGATGCCTTACAGGAAGCATACCGCAACTGGCGGAGGTGCTGGCATTGGTTTGTCGATACATTAAGGGGCTCTTATTAAGAATTTTAGCAATTTGTACTTTGATCTTCAATAAATTTTCCCCCAGATTAATTCTACTTATTTTTGGGACAGCCTTGAATGCTATATTTTTTCGTCTTTTGTCCTTCTTTTTCTCACGTAAGTTCCAAAATTTTTATCCTAAATGATGAAGCATTTTTTACCAGGAATGTTTTGAGTCTTTTTTATTGGAGTCCCACAAATGTAGAAAGTTTTTTGTCAGCATACAATACTTATGAATAATTTGATTAAAAATTTGAGGCTATCTGCAGACATTATATGCTTTCCAATTTTTGTAAGGGTGCACAAATAATAATGCATGGTTTTAATTTTGCCCGGGAATACATCCGGGTATAAAAACACGAGCGAGAGAGCCTTTTGGATCTTCCTCACATCCACAGTAATGAAATTTGAGTCGAGGGGAAACGATTGAATTCCACTCTTCTCCGTTGGTCCAGAAGAAATTAGATGACTGAATGCTAAAGTTAATTCCCATTGGTCCATTCCTGTTCACATTTTTGCGCATTTTAATTTGTAATTAATAATTTGTAGATGTAATTGTGTATTCTTATCAATACATTTCCGGCTGAGTGTCTCTGAGGAAAATCAAGAAGATAACTTGAGAAGTGTGAGCGCTCGCATGCTCTATTATTAATATGTACCAATTTCAAATTTGGTGCCGATGGTAGAAAATAATAATTAAATTCAAATTTAAAAGAACGAAAATTATCATCCATTAAAACAAAATAAAGGGATTAAAACAACTTCAGTAGATATGAATGCAGTGTGTCTAGAAACAACCGTAGATCATTGGATAGTTTTACTTTTAAAATATGCCATCTGATTCTTGCACGAATCGGGAAATTTAATATTGTTTTGTTTGTCAACATTTTAGAAAATAACTTCACGGCGAGGTTTGATGGGACTGGGAAGGATTCGGGGCGTAGGTTCGGACCTGGGGAAGATCCGGTGGCCTGAACGTTGGCATCTACTTTCACCCCCACCCCCGTCCTCCAACTGTCTCAGGTAAAATGTGGGCGCCTATTAAGAAGGCCATTTATTTGCTCTCCGCTCGTAAAACGCGAGAGCAGAGACGCGAGTAAAACCCTGATCAATCACAAGGGTCTAATTTGCGCGAAGGATGGTCGGTGGCGTCATTTTCTTTTGAATTATGATGAACTGAAACTTACGACTCGATTCACATCAGCGAGAATGGAAAAGGACAAGATTTTCCCATTCCATGCCGTCAGGGGCTCACGGCCGTGAAAGCTCGTAATGGGTCATAGGGTGGGCCAGTACCCAGCGATGCGACCTCAAATAGACTTCATTTATACTTTCCCGCTCTTCTCATACTCCCTGACATTTCCATCTTCGTATTTTTTTATTAAGCATAGTGGGTACGACAATCAGTTGCTGAAAAGAGAGGGCTCGGGTTCAAATTCAAAACGTTTTTTAATTCAACCGAAGACAGAAAAGAGGAACCGGCAGAAAAAATGTATTCAGCCTAATAATTCTGATGGCTCAGTAAATCGAGCATTTGATTAGTAATATGAGGTCTCCGGATCAATTTCAGTTGGCACTCAGCCGAGTTAGTGGCTGTTGCCAGAGAAAAAACGTAAACATCACGGGGCAGCCAACTACCCTTTCCACCTACCTCCACAGACTTGTTAATGACTGGCATTCCCACACAGGAGGGCTTATTACATCTACACAATACCCCGCGCGCCGTCGCAAGGACGTGTGGCAGGGAGTGGTGGGTCACCCTCATTCTACATAGAACCCCTCTACTTCGTGATGCACCTGGCACCCCGCGATCAACCAAAATCCGCGCAGAAAGGGGGCGATCGAGCACCAATCATGCGGCATTCCTACTACGAGTATTATATGGTTAGCAGCTATTCCTATGTCTACACAAATTGGGCAAGAAAATGCATTGAAGGAGGGCATAGGCGAACATATGAAATTCAGACCCTTATTACCGGTTCGTATTCTACGCATTCTGGACGCACAATTTACAAATACAATAGACTTTATATACATTCACCCCACCTGGCACAAGGGCGTACAGTGGGGGGCGTTAGGACACCAAACTTGGAGATTTTTCGATTTCGAGTTTTTATTTATCCAAGTAAGTGTACATACATTTAACAAGTAACAATTTTAACGATAACATTTAATAAAGTTTAACAGTACACCTACTAGGAATCCCTGTTTTAGGCAACAAGCCTCTTCAGGGTCTTTTTCCACTGAATATTAAGTCTGTGTTCAGCGGTAGCAGAAAGAACATTTGGTTTATATCTGGAACTCTTTTCTTCGGGATGGCATTGGTCTGGCATTTGCCCGCGGCTAAGGGGAATCCCGAAAAACCCTCCGCAGACCGCCGGAAAGGAAAGGTTGGAGACTTGGAGAGTGTTTTGCGGGAGTTTAATCTTGTATACCCCTATTTTCGACTGCGATGACTATTATTTTCTTAGGTGCTCCCACTTTAATTGTTATCGTGAATAGTGCGCGGGAAATCTGTATCAACTGGCAATTACGTGGCGATTTAAGCAGTAAAACTTGTTAGTTACTGTTTTTTGATTTAAATATTTTTATCAATATCTGAATCGATAGTTTTTAAATCAGCAATGCAACCCTTGAGATACGTACAAGGTAAGATCAGATGAGCTCAACCTCACCTGTCAAACCATCCATCGGTGGTGACTCTCTTTTGGGGATATTAATATGAAACGTCCCTCGCCTCCAGCTTTGCGGTGGAGGTACAGAGAAACAAGATGTCACATTTCCATCCACACACTTCTCTGGAGCAGAAGTGAAGGTCGGATTCGTTTGCGTCACCACTCTTAACTCCTGGAACTGAAATCACGGCATTAAACCCTCTGTTTGCTGGTACACTTTCCAAATCACTTCCCCTTCATACCTTCCCCTTCTCTTTTATCTCTCCTCCCTCCTTCCTTTTTAATCCCCCGCTCACTCTTAGCACACGCTCTGTAGGTTTCAATTGTTCGGAGTGCTTTTCCAAGGGAGGTCTTATGCTTGCCATTGCTTTGAAGACTACGAAATACGAAACCATTAGGGGAACAAATAAAAGCAAAAAGTAACTCGAAAACGTCATTTAACCTTTGCATTAATACCGTGATTATATGGACCAGTCCGGTAAATTAACGGAAGGGAGTTTTTAGGGATGCGTGTCGATTTGACGTCGTGCCCAGTGACTAATTTTGGTGAGGGCAAGGTTAGGCTCAGAATGACGCCCATCTAGGAGAGTGAAAGCACATATGGAAGCAAGTTTAGCGCACGATTTGGTTAGTTCGCGTGATGGAATGCACTCCAATTTCTTTCCTACATTACTCACACCATTTGGAATTGCTTTTCACGCAGGAGTCCTATTGGAGTGATTATCACATCCCATGTTTTTCGAGTGCAGTAGGCCAACTTGCTCAGTAGGGCATTTTGGATTGGTCAGTTTATCATGATTGGGCTATCTCTTTCTCTGTTCCTATCATCAGCAGAAAAGGTTGTCTCTCCACTCATTACGTTCTTTCACTTCCATTCTTCCATTCCACATTCTGCTTTACTTCGCCCCCCGTCTTTTAAATACGCGTTTCATTCTTTTTCCATCATGAAAGTTAATTTTAATTCTTTTTTGTCGCAGCCTTGCATTAGTAACCTCTTCTCTTCCATGTATCCCTTTGGTTCCAACCCTTTTCCCTCTCCTCCTCAGAGTGCTGCCCAACCCTTTCCCCTTCTTGTGAGCCCTGCCTCTCTTGTGTCCTTTCCCGTCCTTTCGTTCGACTCCCTCCCCAACGCCCACCTTAATGTTCTCACTTCTCCCCCGCTATCCCCCCTTCGCACCGCCAAATACCAAACCCCTTTTAAGCCCCTGCAGACTCAGGCTTTATCCCTTTTCTGATGTCTTGCTCCATCCCTCCCTCTCACTCACTCTCGCTCACCCTTCTCAATCCCTACCCTTCCTAGCCTGTCCGTCCTCGACCTCAAGCCTTCCAACGCATCTCCCGCCAATTCCTTTGCCCTTATCGTCTTTTTGTCCCCCATGAGCAAGGAGAACCCTAAAGGAAGGCCAGTGCTCAATAGTTGGCTGATGTTCGTGTGGTCCCAGAGCAGGGGTTATCGAATGGGGTCTCCGCAGTGATAATCTTAAACCGTCTTCAAATTCATGTAGGCTTTAAGGAATCAGGCACATTCATCCACTTAGCCATCGCGGGAACTTCCTAAATAGGCATTCAATAACTGAGAGAGATGGAGAGATACATTTTGAAGGTAATTGAGACCAATAAACCGTGGAAGGTCTGCTGTAGTAAAATAAATGAAAATATTGACATTCGGTAATAAAATGCTGCCTTCCCTTTTATAGCTATTATTATGAAGCTACTTCTACTGGCGGCAAAACAAAGTACTCTGTATGCGGTAAATAAAAGGAAAAACGACCTACAATCTATAAACATAATTATCACTGGTGACTCTAACTTCAGAAAGGCTTTGCAAACTGTTACATTCGTTTGCTCCCATCTCTGACGACAACAACAGGCCTCTAAAGTCACGTGCGAATTTATGTTCGACGCACTTCTTCCCCAAACAATGGAGCAATTAATGAACGTGATTGGTGACTCTGGAAACGCGTTTAATTATATAAATTATATCTCCAAATATATGTAGAATGATTTTCTGAAGAAAACGATTTTTATTCATCAAATAATTACGCTAGTATTTTTCCAGCTACCAATAGTTAATGACTTTAGCATTTGGACGCTAAAGGATACTATTGACAGATTTCCATGCAGGGAGAGTTATTTTAAGATGTTTATTTTCAGCCTAAACTATATGTTGGTACGCTGGTGATATTAACTCATATTACTATAGTAGAAAATTTAAACAGTAGCTTTCAAAGCTGTTACGAAGGCCTTACTAAATGTCATTTGGCATGTGTGTTCACCGAAACAGCCTAGGTGCTCAAGCAGAAATATAACAACAGATTGAGTAGCTTCCGGCGTGATGTGGTGGAAGTCGAACATAATGAATAACAGATCGCAGCAGCACTTGATATTTCATCGTAGATATTTTAGAATAAGTGAAAAGGTGATTCATGCTACGGTGTTCTTCAGGCGATAACTGTCATTTTGATAACTATAAAAAGTTATCCATATCTCACGTTAATATTTCATCACCAGTGTAGTTGTTCCCCTGGAAGCGCTGCTTCATCTGAGGGACAGTGGCAGAGGCAACGGAAATACGTCCCCTTCCTTCCTCCCCCCCCTCCCCTCCCCGCCGCAACCCGCCCTCGCTCCCCCTGGCCTCTTCGTCTTTCCCCCAATCCCGGCGTCCGATTCACCCACAACATTGAATCTCGCTCTTTCCACTTTTCCGCATCTTTATGTATGGGACCGCATTTGGAAATCCAATTCTATCCTGCCCCTCTCTCCCTCCTGCCTCATCCCATTCACAACCCCCCCCACCACTTCCGACTTCCCCATACCCCCCATTCGCGCACATAACAAACGCACGAATCGAGAGAGAAGACCCTTTTCCCTGCTCTCCTCCTCAAAATCCCATCCATCGAGCCATCGGTCCCTCGCCGCCCCACCCTTACCCATCCTTAAAACCCTTTCCCTGACTTACTTCTCTTTTCACTTTCCGAATATTTCCACTTCCCCTCACCGCTCCCCCTCTCTTTCTCACTCTCTCCCTCCCTTCATCTCTCTTTCCCTCTTCTCCATTCTTCTCTCTTTCACTCCTCTCTCTCTCTCTTCCCCTCTTCCTCCCTCTCTCTTTCTCTCCCTCTTTCCCACTCCTCTCTCTTTCCCTCTCTTCCTCTCTCTCTTTTTTTCTCTCTCTTTCCCTCTATACCCTCTTCCTTCCTCTTTCTTCCTCTCTCTCTACCTCTCTCTCTCTACCTCTCTCCACTCTCTTCCTTCCTCTCTTTTACTCTCTCTCCCTCTCTCTCTGTCTCCGTTTCCCTTCTTGGTAGCTCCCAAGATCGCTTACGCTGCCCTTATTCTCCACCCTCCTGGCAACCACCCCCTCGCCGACCACTGTAGCGCAAGACCACTCTCTCAACCACCTTATTTTGCAAAAACCAGACTCTGGAATCTTTTAAACCCTTCCCTCCGATCTTTCCCTCCCGCTGACACGAGCATCGAAGAAGTGTCGCTCCTTCAATGGATTCGATTGGTCCCTCCAGGTGGGTGTGGCGGTTAAAAAAGTCATTTCTGATATGCAACTTAGAAATGGTGGCAAATGCCAGTGGAAAAGGCATTATCAGGCAGCCGATCCGTACACTTGAACGCCTCGAATATTTCGGTCTATATTACAGGAATAATGCTATCATACTTTCAAACTTCATCACTTCCCCCAACTGCGAAGTTTTATGTCCGTAAATTCTTGCTTGAAAAGGTGTCTGTTGCCCTGAGGTAATCCAGTTAGCGGCCTGCGGCTCGAGCCATCAGGGTTAACAAGATATGACTGCTTACCGTATTAAGGCACCTAGATTAAAAGCATTTTCAAGCAAAACCTGTAGATCTAGAAGAATTAAAATTGCAATGGAAAAAAATAATATGATCAATCAACTCTATTAGTCTCGTGTAAATCACATACAAATGGATACAGAATTTCCATTACCACAATGGTTTTTAAGCTAATCATGGAACATATTTCTTCTAATCACAGATTCCAAGAACTTAAACGCCATCTTTATCATTATGTAAACTTAAATGTCATTTTAATAATAAAAAGGATAAATTAAAGTGCTTATGAGGCTACTAATAAAAGATTCTGACTATACATATATTATATTAAAGTAATCTTCCGGTTAAGGTAGGTATATGGCTGGACACAAACAACTAAATAAATATTTTGTGCATGGTAACAAAACACAATCCAGAAACCTACTCTAAATCAAGACTCTCTTCATCTCTGAGTAGCTTCTTCCTCCCTTCAACCCCCGTCCAACATCCCTATCCTGTTCCTTCCCTTTCCGCGTTTGCCAAACATTCTCCCCTCTATCACAGTTTTAAACATTCCACTGCCGGTCAAAACCCCTTTCACCTGAAACCATTGGACGTTTCCCAACAAACCCCACTCTTCGCCCACGATACCAAGTACTTCCTCATTTGTTTCCTTCTCTGTCCATTTTACCTTCTCCATTCTTATCCGCACCAACATTTCAAAAGCCTCCTTAATTCCTGCTTCAATGACCACGTTTCTGCGCCGTACATAGCTCCGCTCCATATCAAAGTCTTTATGAGTCCTTTCTTAACATCCTTACTCAACGTCCCTGTCATCGACTCCTCCTCCTTGTGAAAGCCTCTTTGCCTAGCGCAGTTCTACTCCTTACGTCCCTACTACTTTGACCGTGTTGGTCCAAAACATTTAAGAGATACGTAAACTGTTCTACATGCCCCAATTTTTGCCCTCTTATTTTAATTTTTGGTTTAGCCTTCTTCTTCATGTAAAATGAGAAAGCCTTTCTTTTATTTATATGGAAGCTCATCCCGTACCCATCATACTTAATTTCCTATTCGCTAGGCAATGCTTGCAGCCCCTTGGCTGACTGACATATTAAAGCTTGGTCATCAGCAAACCTAACTGATTTTACGAATTCCCCGCCCACTTTCATTCCTACCTCCAGTTCTTTTCATGCCTCTTTAATAATTTCCTCTTCATAAGGGTTGAACAGAAACGGTGATAATGGAAAACCCTGCCTTACACCTCTTCCTAACACTGCCCATCCGGACCCCCGTTTCCCACCCACACCTGAGCAGTCTGAGACATATACAGGTTGCGGATTAGCCTCCTTTCCCTCCAATCTATTCCTATTTTCTTCAAAATACTCATTAGTTTTTCCTAATTCACTCAATCAAAGGCTCTTTCGAAATCTACGAAACAGGCCAATACCTCCTGGTTGTGTTCTATATTCCTCTCAATTAATAATCTCATTACTGCAATGGAATAACGCATACCTCTCCCCTTTCCTAAACCCAAACCGATCATCCCCTAAGTAATGATTTACTCTACTCTCTATCCTTCTGTTTATGATCCTGAGAAAAACTTTAGCTGCGCGGGATATCTAACTTATCCTCCTGTAGTCCTCACATGATTTACCCTTTACCTTTTTCGGAATAGGAACTAAAACTGGTCTTACAAAGTCTTCAGGCCAGATTCATTCCTCTTAAACACTACGAATCAGCCCATACAGCCTCTTCCTCCCACATTTTCCTAAACATTTCAATAGTTCTGCGGGAATGTTATCTACCCCCACGGCCTTATTTTGTTTCATCTCCCTTAATGCCCATTCTATCTCATCGTCTAGTACGCCCGGACCTAAGCTGTCTTTTTCTACGTCATATTCTTTTTCAACGTCTAACTTTGTTGGTCTAAGTACTTTACCATACAGTTCTTCTATATACTCCTTCCATCTCGCGTCAACTATTACCTTACCCGCCTTATCTCTAACTGTTAGCATAGCTTTTCCTTTCTTACTTCCCGATAACGATTTAACTTACAGCGCACCGATTTCACCCTTCCTCTGCAGAATTTCCATATCCTCGCACTGCGTCTTCCACCAAGTTTCTTTTGCTTTATTTGTTGCCCGCCTTTATATATTGTTCAATTCTTTGTACTTCATTTTGCCTAACTCTGTATTTACATTTTTCCATTTCCTCCGCTCATCCATCCTTGTAATCATCTCATCCGTGATCCATGGTCTCCTTGTCCTTTTAGCGTTAACGGATCCAACAGTGTCTTTTGCGGCTTAAACGACCCTTTCTTGAAACTTTCCATTTTTCTTCGCTAGCTTAGCTCTTTACCATCCTCAATAATTTCCTCTACCGCCTGTTTGTATTCCTTCCTTTCAAACCATTTAATACTTCTACATTCCATTTTCTAACTCGCCGCCCCTGCCTTATCTTTTTGAAACGGACGCTACATTTAACAATAACTAAATTGTGGTCAGAATCCGCATCCGCTCCCGGGAATCTGTGCGAATATAGCACACTGTCCCTATACCTGTGTGTAACTAGGATATAATCTAGCTGATACCTTTCCGAGTCACCTGGTATTTCCTATGAATACTTGCGTCTTTTGTGGTGTCTAAACCAAGTGTTAGTGATGATTAACCGCTCTGTCCTGCAGAACTCAACTTCTTTCTCCCCGCGGTCTTTTCTCGTGCCTAAACCGTAGTTCCCCACCTCATCACCATCTCTTCCTTCGCCTACCGTCGCATTACAATCCCTCATCACTATCGAATGTTTTTTCTGCAGGAACACACGCGATTATATTCTCTAACTGATCTTGTATCCTATCGACCTCTTTTTCCTTACGGCTGCGCGTAGCTATGTATACCTGAATAATAGCCAAGTTCGTCGGTTCTGCTTTTATCTCTATTAGTAATATTCTGTCCGTTACCTGTTGTATGTTGACTACGCTTATTCCTTCCACTTCATTTAATATTATGGTAGCCCCTCTTTGGTTCTCGTCCCCACCGCTCTATATTATTCTATTCTTATCACTCCAGTAATCCCCGCTATCTTTCCATCTCACCTCGCATAGACCAAAAATATCTATATTTCCCGTTTACATCTCTCGCTTAACATTCTCCATTTTCCCCGTCCTCATCATTGTCCGAACATTCCACGTTCCTATTTTAACTAATTTGGTCTTCTTCTCCTGCGTCTTCTGTCCTTCTACTGCTGGTTTTCCATTGCAAGGGTTTCGTGGGATGACGACCGCGGAAGCCTTCCCTCCCCCGCTGCCGGGCACGACACACGGACGATTGGGCTGAGCCTTGTAGTTGCCAGAACTCAAATTCTCTGGTTAGTCTATCATGTTAATCTCGGGAATGAAAATTGAGGTGGTTTCCCGTTGCCTTCCTCAATAGTGTTTTCAATTTGACACCATCACTTACTGGCCGCCCCACTGGGGTCAGAAGCAATTGCAGCCGCCTCACTGAGGAACAGACGGTGCGTGGACTACCTTTCGTCTGGCTCCTAGCTTTCGACCCATCTGGCATGGGTGACCCAACCAGGAGCAATTATTATTACTTCCGCCAGCACAGCTCTAGGGGTCATCGGAATGTACAAGCCCTTCCACCCCGTCAAAGTTGTAGTCCAGGGAGGGATATGTATGTGTATATGTATATATATATATATATATATACAACACTTTTTGAAAGACTCACGGACGTGAATAATAATGTATAACACTTAGCACTAGTGGACACAGACAAAAACACAGAAACACACAAAAAAAGAGACTCACTATTTTTCGAATTTTCGGTGGTAGTTGCCACCTTTATCAAGGAGGAGAGGGACAGAACTGAAGGGAATACGAGGGCTGGAGCGATGGATGGAAGGGGAAGGTGGGGAGGGAATTCCGAAGGGACGGGTTTGGAGGGGCAGCGTTAGAAGGGTGGGGAAAATGTAGAAGGTGATGGGGGTGGAAGGGGGATGAAAATATAATTAGAACAGGGTAATTAGTGCCTAATATTGATTCCTGGCCAGTTCCAGGACTCCAAAAGCCAGATGAAGGATTGCTCTAGTGTTTTCAGTTTCAGAGGAGGATCAGAGGGTGGGAGGGATGCTATGATTGATACACTATAGCATTTATCAAAGGGAGTGTTGTGTTCGGAGGCGTGTTTGGGGATAGGGAGCATGTCAATGAAGGAAGAGTTTTTGCATGAGGCTCGGTGGTTGTTGATTCTGATATTGAGGGGTGTGGTGGTTTGCCCAATATAATAGGCAGGGCACAGTTGGCACTTCAGAAGGTACACTACATTGCTAGAAGTGCAAGTAGAGGAGGGAATTGGTGGGAGAGAGTTAAAAAGCGGGTGGGAGAGGGATGGGATTTTGGTTTTGAAAATAGGGCATGTTTTACATCTGGGTTTATTGCAAGGCGTTGGAGTGGTTTTAGGACGGGTTGGGGATTTAAGGAGTGGATTTGTTGATTTGAGGAGATCGGATAGGTTGGCGGGGCGTTTGAAAGTAACTGAGGGGCATTTGGGAAAAAGATTGGCGGTGGCATTATGATTTTTTAGGATAGGGTAGAGGTCTTTCAGGATTGATCGTATAGATTCTAAGCCCGGGAAGTATGTAGTGCAAATTGAGAGAGGGTGGGGTTCTGCGGTGGAGGAAGGTTTGGGAGTGTACGCATGTTTTCGGATTCTTTTGTTCAGGAGGGATTCGGGATAACCTCTTTTTAGGAGGGAACAGTGTAGACTTGAAAGGAAATAATCAAGGGAATCAGGGTCACTACAAATTCTGTGTCCCCTTGTGGATAGGGAGTAAGGAATGGAGCGTTTTGTGTGATATGGGTGGCAACTATTGTAGTGTAAGTATTGCTGTTTGTTTGTGGGTTTAATATGTACAGAGGTGTGAAATGTTTGGTTTCTTAATGTAACATTTACATCTAGGAAGGTGATTTGGGAGGAGGATACTGTAGAACTGAAGGATATCAGAATCAACAACCACCGAGCCTCATGCAAAAACTCTTCCTTCATTGACATGCTCCCTATCCCCAAACACGCCTCCGAACACAACACTCCCTTTGATAAATGCTATAGTGTATCAATCATAGCATCCCTCCCACCCTCTGATCCTCCTCTGAAACTGAAAACACTAGAGCAATCCTTCATCTGGCTTTTGGAGTCCTGGAACTGGCCAGGAATCAATATTAGGCACTAATTACCCTGTTCTAATTATATTTTCATCCCCCTTCCACCCCCATCACCTTCTACATTTTCCCCACCCTTCTAACGCTGCCCCTCCAAACCCGTCCCTTCGGAATTCCCTCCCCACCTTCCCCTTCCATCCATCGCTCCAGCCCTCGTATTCCCTTCAGTTCTGTCCCTCTCCTCCTTGATAAAGGTGGCAACGACCACCGAAAATTCGAAAAATAGTGAGTCTCTTTTTTTGTATGTTTCTGTGTTTTTGTCTGTGTCCACTAGTGCTAAGTGTTATACATTATATATATATACATATATACACATATATGCTCTTAACTACTTAAGCTATGGTTCAATTTAGTTTTATTCGGTCTAGTATGTTACACTGCTAGTGTTTACCTTGTACAAATTGTCAGCTTATAGATTATGGTTACAGAATTTTTTTTTTCTTATTATGGTTACACACTTACGTAGACATACATTCATATACATAGCGTAAAACAGTTGTGACCAAGAACAATACTGTGGAAGGTAATAATGAAGGCAGGGTTCACAAAATACAGAAGGAAATATTTGGAGTAGCAGCGGAACATTAGATTTGGTTGGAATTATTGATAGCTTTGAAGCACAGTTATTCAGAAAAGCAACTTTTTAACCACGGACGAAGTGTGTCCGGTACCGGGGGCAGCCACATCCGTTCCACCAATGTATGTTCCATAATAGTATGTTACACTGCTAGTGTTTACCTTGTACAAATTGTCAGCTTATAGATTATGGTTACAGAATTTTTTTTCTTATTATGGTTACACACTTACGTAGACATACATTCATATACATAGCGTAAAACAGTTGTGACCAAGAACAATACTGTGGAAGGTAATAATGAAGGCAGGGTTCACAAAATACAGAAGGAAATATTTGGAGTAGCAGCGGAACATGAGATTTGGTTGGAATTATTGATAGCTTTGAAGCACAGTTATTCAGAAAAGCAACTTTTTAACCACGGACGAAGTGTGTCCGGTACCGGGGGCAGCCACATCCGTTCCACCAATGTTTGCATGCCTTTAGCGGAATGTTTATTCGCGGTTCTCATCTGTGTGAATTCCACGATTAGGGTGGTCATTATGAAGGATTTGAAGCTCGGAAAGAGCCGAAAGTTCAAGATGATCAGATTCATGTCGGTAATGGCACCACCACCGAACACGTTCCAGGTTTTATAGATCTTATTTAGAGCCTCCCATTCTCTGATTTTATCGTTGCATCCAAGGATGAGATGTGCGACGTTGTCTATTCGACCGCATGACGGACAAAGGGGCGAATCGGCTAGCTGAAGGTGGTGTCTCACTTCCCTCGTCTTGACTGTGTTCGCGATTAGATTAAACATTCCACTACGTTCCTCATCGTTCGCCCAGTTTTTCCAAGAAATCGTTCTTTTTGATGTATTTTGTCGCTGCTCGGTAAGTAATGTGACATACTGTAGAAGGTCTTGACCCTAATTGCTTCTCCATCTCGCAGGAGAGAAGCGACCATTTCCGTTTCATCAAATGCCCTCCGGTGGCGTACGTCGCACGCGAGTTCCTGCCTCGCGTCCTTGAGGAGTGCCTTGCGCCACGCGTCGTCACCGCCGAGGATGCGCAGGCTAAGCGTCGCGTAGACTACCTTGGCCTTAAGAGCTGTATCGGTAAAATTGAGACCACCCTGCTCCAACAGGCCATAGAGCTGGTTTCGGGACACTTTCTTTACGTAGCCATTCCAGATCATTTGGTTGGACACTCTAATAAAGTATGCATTGCATTTAGCGGGTAAGGGCCATAGATGGGCCACATAACATAACCTTGGGAAGAAAATCTGGTTGAGGAGGCGGACGCGGGTCACGACCGGGAGAGAAGGGAGTGAAAGCTTTCCAACACTCCATTTTACATGATGGTCAATAATTCCCCAGTTTCGCTCAATCGTGGGAGCCAACTCTTCCCACCAGAACCCCAAAATTTTGAGCGAGGGCGCTTCTTACCAAACGATGGAGGTCGAGGGCCGGTCGCCCTTCAGCAGCAAAAACCCGGATTTCCGGTTGTTGAGGAAGATACCACCCGGCTCATATGACGTTAATATGTCGTGGGCTAGAGCCATGTGGGACGGGTCGTCTACGAAGAGCGTTATGTGGTCAGCGTATGCGACGCCCAGGCAGACGGCGCCGTGACGACGTACCCCGATTCCACTGCTCTGCAGTCGTCTGAGTAGGGGGTCTAAGGCAAAGTCGAACAGCAGCATTGACAGTGGGCAGCCCTGCCGAACGGAGTTACTGACGGGGATGGGCGGCGAGGTGGCATTGTTTATCCTAATTATAGAGTATGTTACGTTATACATCGTTGATACGGCACGAATGAAGTACTCGGGGAAGTCCATCGTCTTGAGCACGGTGAGAATCCATTCGATCCGGACCAGGTCAAATGCTTTCTCAAGATCGATAGCCAGCAGTGATAAAAAAACGATCGCCATACAAAGGCGCGGAAAAAATAATGTCGCGAATTAAAAGTGCTGCATCGAAAATGTTTCGCGTTTTCGACATGGCGTACTGGGATGGAGAGAGGACGATGTCGGCAGCAGCCGTCATTCTACATCGTAGGACGTGCGCCAATATTTTATAGTCTGCGTTTAAAAGGGCGATTGGCCTGAAGTCGTTGAACTTCTTTGGCCGCGTCTTCTTTGGTATAAGCGTTATCACGGCAGTCCTCTGACTTGCAGTCAGAGAGCCGCTAGCTAAAATGCAGTTAAAAAGTTGGGTTAAAATCCCAGTACGCTAAATAAAATTCAAAGGGTAGGCCGTCCAATCCGGGTGCTTTGCCCTTCGGGAACATGGAGGAGACGCAGTCCAGTTCGTCTGAACTTATGTCTCGGCAAAAATCGTCTTTTTGATCTGTGGGAAGCGTAGGGAGAGGGGTGAGAGGGGGTGTGTCTCCCTCCTTCTATAGAGGATACCTGTTAAAGGTGTTTTGAAAGCGCCGGCCCGCTTCCTTAAGGAGGTCGGTGTCACCGGCGGCAGATTCTCTGACAGCGATTCTGTCCATATCGGAGCCAGAGTTGGATTTCATCCAGCGCCGAAGCTCAGATAGCGTTAGGGGGCCCCCTTTAACCGTGTTCAGTTCTTTTTGTCACTTTTGGGGAGCGTATTTTTGGAGATCGAGGCCCAGGATAATTTTTTTAGGGACGACACTTGGGCGTGGAAACCCTCCGGCGCCACATCCTTACGCAGGAGCTCTTCCAGCATTCGGCGGTAGAAGGAGATGGTGTAATTTTTTTTCCCTGCGCCACTCGAAAGTTAGTCTTTTGATGTGGGTGACAATACGGGGTTTGAAAACCTCGTCCCACCATAGAGCGAGGTTTGCACCGGGACGGAGTACCGCGATCAGTGCACACACCCGGGTGCGGATAGAATCACGACGAGTCGCGTCCTCCAACACGCGGAGGTCCATGCTCCACACGGAGCCGCAGCGGTGGACGTGCGCGCCCGGGGTTGTGTCCGGGCACGTAACTCTCATGATCACTGCGCTGTGATCAGAGAAGGACACCGGGAGGGTGTTAACTGTCTGGACATCATTCTTTAGGGATGCCGAGACGAAGAGGTAGTCAATCCGCGTCCTAGAGTTAGGCCCTGATCGCGTGAAGGGGGCGGTACCGGCGCAATAAGAACGCACTGCGTCAATCGCTCCATTGGAGTCGAGCATCAGCGAGAGCGCCCGGCTTGGATAGTATAGTATGTCACCTTATCCCTGTTCGAGGCACTATCCTCTCGGCGGTAGATAGTGTTAAAATCACCGCCCAATATGGCCTTCCCCGAGAAGGAATACAGATAGGGGAGGAGAAGTTCATTGAAATATGTTTCGCGCTCTGCCCTCGCGCGCTCACCGGAGGGAGCGTAAAGGTTTGTGATATGGATGGATACCATTCACGATAACGGACGTTATTCGGCCCGAGGGGTGGCGGCGAACATGAGAGAACGAAATGCCATTTCGGACTAGGGTGGTGGTGCCAGAATGACTTTCGGCGAAATTGCCGATAGCCTGAAAGATGTTCGCATCCCAGACTATGTCCTCCTTTACCTCTTGAAGGAGGATTACATTAGCCCTAAGGTCGCGGAGAAAACGTTGGAGGACTGCAATTTTTAAAGCGCTATAAACGCCAGCAATATTAAGCGAAACAATATTCATTGGTTGAATGAGAGGACAGCTATGGGCACCGTGCATCACTTACCAGAGTATGGTCATGACTTACGTCGCTTCGGTCGCGGCTCGAACCCGGGCGACGAGTGCTTCACAGCTTCCCGGGACGCTTCGTCCGACGGGTCGACGATCGAGGTCTCGAGTTGTCACCGCATACCTCCCCTCCGACCTCGTCCGAAGAGGGAGACCCAGCCGTGGTCTCTATGAAGAGCGGATTACTCGGCGGCATTCCACGGGGGGCCCTCTTCGAGCGAGCAGAGCTATGGGCCGTCCCAGCCCAGGAGGTGGCCTCGGGGGAGGGCGGGGTGGCGGACTGGTGGTCCTCTGCCGAAGGGGTCCCGTCGGGAGAAATTAGAGGAGATCGGTCGAATTTGTCCACCTTTAGAGGAGCCCTGGGAAGATCGTCGACACCTTGGCTGTCCTCAAAGGAGAAGGACGATGGAATGTCTGGGATGGTGTACGTCGACAAGGTTTTACTTGCACATGTGTCAACTTCCGCGGCCGGTGATACTTTCTTGAGTTTCCGTGATACCGTAATCGAGTGGCCTGCCGTTGGGGAAGGGGGGCAGTCGCAATCGGATACATCCTCCCCCGCTGTCACCCGAGATTCTCGGGGAGTTGTAAGCCCGTGAAGCAAGGATTGCGGGGAGAACGCGTCGTTGGCGTGGCCAGAGAAAGGAAGGACGCAGGATGATCCGTCCTCTTTTGACGGGGTCACGGAGATTGGGGCCGTGAGGGTGTATCCGAGCTGGCAGGGACCGCAGCTTGATCGATGTTCGAAATCAGCAGTGCAGTTTCGTCCGTCCTCTTCTTCTTCGGATCCCTTTCTTCCGTTGACGACTTTCGCTCCCTCTGAAATTTCCCTCCAAGTAGAGGGGGATGCGGGGGTTCGGCGGGAACAGCTGGGGGCGCACCCTCGATAAGTATCTGGGACTGCGCCCTCTCCTCCACAGCCAACTCGGGCTCATCTATCTCCTCGGCGGTGTTCGGATTGGAGGCCAAATACATTGCCTCCGCATAGCTCTTCCCTCCCTGGTTCCGAGGGCAGGTCTTGCGCTCGTGGCCTTCTTGGTTGCAACGGGCGCAGGTGCGGCGCTGACCCTCGTAGATGATGATGTGAGCGTGTTTACGCGACTTACGACCATTTTGAAGGAAATCAAATGGAGCACGCCTGCGCGAAAAAAAAGAAGAGCGCACTGAAAGCACTCGAAGAAAGAAAGAAAGAAAAACACTCGTGTGCACTCCCTCCCCGCTACACGCACCCGGCGGTAGCAAATGAAGAGGAGCCTAAGCTCCACACCAGGAGTCAAGGTCAGTCTTGATCCAGTAAACAAAACGAAAGCACGGCCTTCCCGGCGGAAGAAGTCGAGAGTCAAACTGCACGCTTCTTGATGAACTAGGCGGTCAACCGCCGCTTGAAACAAAACACGATCGGACCCTCGATTTCCGAGAGACTCCGGCAGTGCCGCTCCCCAAACCCCGGCGGCCGAAGCCTCGGACGCCGGCGAATTTTTGACACTCGGTGAACACAGGCACGTCCTGCTATCGAGGCAGCTATCGAGGAAACGTAATTTTCACTGAGATCCGTGGGTCTAATGTGTCGCGATTCCGCCTTCCCCACCGTTATTTTGTTCG
Source organism: Hetaerina americana (assembly GCF_022747635.1). Taxonomy (NCBI): domain Eukaryota; kingdom Metazoa; phylum Arthropoda; class Insecta; order Odonata; family Calopterygidae; genus Hetaerina; species Hetaerina americana. The sequence continues at coordinate 432,694 of NW_027286986.1, read as the reverse complement.
TCCTTTATGTCTGTTCCTATCCCTTTTCCTTATATCTGTTTCTATATAAATGAGTATTTTTTCGCCGTTTGGCGGGATTTTGTGATTAAACGTGTATTTGGAATTCGGAATTTCGAAATGATCCAGAAATAACGTAAGTGAGTGATCTTTTTATGTGTGTCTATATTGTTTGTTGCTGTCGAATTTATGTGTACATAGTATATATATGCATTTCGTGTATTCAGTTATGTTTGCTGATGACCAAGCCTTAGTTTGTCAGTCAGCCCAGGGGTTTGAAGCACTGCTTAATGAATTGGAAATTCAGTGCGACAGGTATGGGATGAGAATCAATATTAATAAAACAAAGGTTAGGCGATTCTCTAGAAAGAAAAAGGCTAAGCTAAATGTTAAAATAGGAGGAAAAAACTAGAGTAGGTAGAACAGTTTACGTATCTCCGTAGTGCTTTGGACCAACACGGTCAAAGTAGTAGGGACGCAAGGAGAAGAATTGCGCTAGGCAAAGAGGTTTTCACAAGGAGGAGGGAGTTGGTGACAGGGACGTTGAGTAAGGATGTTAAGAAAAGACTCGTAAAAACTTTCATATAGAGCGTAGCTACGTAAGCGCCCCGATTCTTTCGCAAGAGATGGCGTCAGGGGGCTGTTTCACCCACCAAAGGAGAAATAGACAACACACAAGAGGGAAGGACTATAGGTTAGAATTCATGCAACATCATACATGAAAGAACAGTGCGTTTCATGGCACGCATAGCCAGAAGAAGGAGATGAGCCACATTGGTCTAATACACATTCAAACACGAAATCCCGCAAATCGGCGAACAAATACTCATTTATATAGAAACAGGTAAAAGGAAAAGGGATAGGAAAACATGTAAAGGACAAGCACAGGAGAAATGGGGAAGGCGGAACCAGGCAGATCACGAGTGTAAAAATATTTTCTAGACGCGGAAATATTTTTACACTCGTAATATTCCTGATTTTGCCTTCCCCACTTCTCCTGTGTTTGTCCTTTTTATTTATTTAATTTATTTTGTTTCTATGTAAATGAGTATTTTTTGCCGTTTTGCGGGATTTCGTGTTTGAATGTGTGTATATATATATATATATATATATATATATATATATATATATATATATATATATATATATATATATATATATATATATATATATATATATATATATATATATATATATATATATATATATATATATATATATACACACGAGGGTCATCCGGAAAGTAGTACCCGTTCGTGCCGCATGAAGTGCTGACGACGCGAGTAGCCGCTGGACGAGGTCAGATAGCTTCAGTGGCTTGTCTGCCTTCTCTGAGCCAAGTTGCGTGACGCTAGCATTGCCTGTGTTGTTTCTGTGATTGTTTACAATGTTTAAAAAAATTGAGAACGCCGCCAGTTGTGAAGTGAGGGCAGTGATTAAATTCCTCAATGCAAGAAACGTTCGCCCATGTGATATTCATCGCCAATTAAAGGAGGTGTATGGAGACAATGTAATGGACGAGTCGTCTGTTCGGCGGTGGTGTCGCAACTTCAACATGGGGAGGGGGAACACACACGACGATGAGCGTTCGGAGAGACCGTCTGTCATTACAGACCAACTGGTGAGCTCAGTTGACGAATTCGTGAGGAACGATCGGCGCGTCACAATTGATGACATCTGTGAGCATTTTCCCAATGTTTCTCGAACAATTGTTCATGAAATTGTTAAACACCATCTGCATTATGCAAAAATTTGTGTAAGATGGGTCCCTCGCGTATCTCAATGAGCTGGCGGCGAAGGACTATGCAGCAGGAATACAGAAACTTGTCACACGTTATGGCAAATGCCTTAATTTGCTTGGAGATTATGTTGAGAAGTAGTTTAAAGTATCCTCTTTCAAATAAAATTTTTTATGTTTGTTAATATTTACTTTTGTGTCTTTATTTCACGAACGGGTACTACTTTCCGGATAACCCTCGTATGTATGTATGTATATATATATATATATATATATATATATATATATATATATATATATATATATATATATATATATATATATATATAGTATATATAATCATAAACACAGTAATCAACCCGAAGGTCGGTTTGGTAGGTGATGGTAGAGTTCACCCAATCCTAAGCCCGAAGGCGTGTGAAATTCTTACTTCAGGGCAGGGGGGCCAGTTTCTTTCCCTGTGCCGGTTATGGCTACCCAGGAAGTTCTGGTACCCGGAAAATCACATAGCTTGTGCGCAGCTGCAGGTGCCCGGAGAGGCTTGCTTGGGAATAGAACCCAGGCCCTTGGGACGACGATAATTTCAAAGATGTACGAGAGATGGTGCGACAGTAACCTAAACGGAGTTATTTGCTAATATGCAGTAAAATGTAGCGACGGCAAAGTTTCAAAATGATCCCGGTATAGACGAATGGTTTTTTACGCTTTGAGATTTCGTGCATTTACGACGATAAGTTTGAAAATATTGGTAATTAAAAATATTGTTTTAGAAAATATTATCGTACTATGAAAAAATAGCATTAAAATTTTTTTCATTGTAACTTGAAGAGAAATATATAATTTTACTAGAAAACATTACTCCGCACGGATTACTATTAGTTTTAAAAACTTGGATATGTATTATGCATTAATTTTTTCATCTCGTTGAAGTAGATATGAAGTTTGTTCAATGACCATATTCTTCTAGTTTATTGTTTTTTTATAATATTTCCTCACATGCAAAAATCCTCGCTTATTTGCCAAGTTATATTATTCTGTTTTTGCGTGAAAGCTTTCATGTTGACCCCTACGGGTATAGACGCGTTCCATTACCGAGTGGACTGATAAGGTCATTGATATCTAGATATCGTGCATTCTCGTGCAATAGAGCGGACTTAAATAGTGAAATTAAAGCACGTTTCATTTCCCCCTATGCATCCATCATAAATATGAAAGACCCCGGTTTTTGTAGCACCGTGATGTCTCCCCGCAAATAGACGTGGACAGAAGCCTTGGCATAAAAGAACTACAGCTCTATGAATACTAAATTTTACTTTGGTTTGCCCATCGAGAGCTCATCCACCCGAATTATTTGAATGCCGTTTCGCAGAGGACGTTCTCCGAGAACAATAAAGATCTGTTTCACGGCTCGGCCTCTCTCTCTCTCCTCCCTTTTCCCTTAGGGGCCTCCCCAAACACCCCCCCCCCCCCCCACAACTTCCCCGCGCCCATCTTTGGGGTGGTTTCGGGGCTATTATGTAGATTTAGGGGGAATCATCCGGCCAACCCTTTCGACGACCTCCGTCCCCCCTCACCTCCCCCTTTCCGCTTCTGACGTATCACCTTCAAGCCCCCTCGTCCCACCGTAAAACCTCTTCCTTTCCCTGAGGCAGTCCACGGTGCCTGGAGAGGGGGAGAGGGCTGGTGAACGGGGGTTGGAGGAGGGGCGGGGCTGAGAGAGTTGGAGAGTTCGGTGACGGGGGTGAGGGGCTGGGGGGGGGAGGATTGATTGCGTGATAACAGATCTCTCGTGCGACATGTAAAATATTTTATTTAACCATTATTTGCATTATTTGGAACACAGTCGCGGAAAGTTGCTTTTTTCGCTCGGAATAAAATATATGTCTCGCAAGTATAATAAAGCGATGAATAATTATGTTCCTCCTCCCGTCCGTATTTTGATCCCGATAACATGTTGTGTGAGTTTTCGCGAAAATCGCGGAATAAATACGGTGGGTGGTACTTTTCTCAATGCGGAGCACGGGTCTTCTGCGACTCCCTGCCGCCGAATGGCATCCCAAAAGACAAATTAGGAGCCTTCAGTTGATCACAATACTCTGGAGCACATTGAGTATAATATGGATCTAGACCCATAGGAAAACACTTGACAAATGATGTCCAGATGTTGCAGGAAGCCTTGTAAATCTACAAAGTACATAAAGATACTTTTTAATTCGGTAAAATCGTTGCCAATAACAAGAGCGCAATCGTAAAACTAAGGCATGGTAATAAGCTAAAATTTGCTGACTTAGAATAAAGTGTTTCTAGAAAATTAATGCTGTTTCGATTTATAATTGTCCTGATAAAAAATTGAAGATTATGCCATTTCATTGTGATTTTTTTCATTTAGACATTTTGAAACTTTATGTACGTTGAATGCTACTTACAGCAATTACCAAGCAAGTCGGCTGCGAGCATTAACAGTTGTGAAAGACACCCCATTAACCGCTTGACGTCATCAACCTTTGGCACAAGTTCCACCTCGATTCCGCATCGCTCCCCCCCTCCTCCTTATACTCCCTCCTTTTGACACTCTCCTTCTCCTCTAAACTGGTAAGACCAGAAAGGCAATACAAAGCCGATCCAGATGAAATCATTCATTTTATGAATAAATATCGCCGAAAATAAGGCCCTTGTCGCATCAGCGAACGAAGTGACTGCTTGCTTTCAAGGCGGCGTTTAAGAAGAAAAGTTCAGCGCTCGCTTTCCTCCATATTTTGTATTTCACTCTTTAGAGGTCGCTATGCAAGGTCCACTCGTGTTTTATAAACCGTGTGAGCGACTCTATAATATAAAAGGGGTCCTTCAAATAATAATAATGATAAAATTTCCTAAGTGCCAGCCTCTCCTCTTCATTTCCCTGAATACATTCTCAAGACGCACTTCAGCCTCACCCCTCTGAAACTTAACTACTCCCAAATTTCTTAATTCAATATGAGATATAATTGAATCATCAAAGTTATGCGCATTAACATGTACACCACTTTGAATAATCAAACGAACAGGACTAAGCTGCACACTAGGTATACTCATATGAAAACGTGAGGTGAATGAATTGAGTGCTTCATTTTACCGAGATATGTACGATGAAAGGGTTCGTTTGCGCCAGAAGGACGAATATAACGAGAATATTAGCAGCAAACATTTTACCATTGGAACATTTGAAGTATGAAAAAAAAGCTTCGAAAAATTAAAATGTATTTTGGACGTGCCGAGGTGAGTGATCAGTTCATTTGAGTAATGGGGTGAAATAATTGAAAACTGACGGAGAAATGCTGCGGTAGTCTACGCGTAAAAAACGGGTGTCATCTCCCTCACTTTATCTCAATCGAATATCTCTGAAAAATAATGAATTGGCTACAATTGGCTCGGGTTTGATATAGGATACGGTATTTCTCCAAAATCTCCTTGTGTATAACTTGAGCTATAACGATACACTGGTCGATGAGTAAAGGCCGTGACAGCGCCATCGCGAAAATCCTTAAATACTGCGGAGAAAATAAAATTCCACTCTTTCAGGAGGTCGTGGAATGTTTGAATTTTAACATGACATATGTATTTATTGTATTTATCATTATAAGTTAATCTACCGGCTAAGGTAGGCTTTCGGATGGACACAGCTACTAAAGAAATAAATATGTTGTGACTCCTAACAAAACACAAAATCTCTGAGTACTTCTTTCCTCCCTTCATCCCGTCCAACATCTCTATCCTGTTCCTTCCCTTTCCTCTTTTGCCCAACATTCTCCCCTCTATCACAGTCTTCAACATCCCACTGCCGGTCAACACCCCCTTAATCCACTTTTCCTGCCTCCATAGGATTTCTCCCAACAAACCCCTCTCTTCGCCCACCTTACCAAGTACTTCCTCATTTGTTTTCTTCTCTGTCCATTTCACCTTCTCCATTCTTCTGCACACCCACATTTCAAAAGCTTCCAGTCTACGTCTATCGTCCTGTTTCAATGACTACGTTTCCGCGCCATACATAGCTACGCTCCAAATTCAAGTTTTTACGAGTCTTCTCTTAACATTCTTACCCAACGTCCCCGTCATAAACTCCCTCTTCCTTGGGAAAGCCTCTTTGCCTAGCGCAATTCTTCTCCTTACGTCTCCACTTCCTTGACCCTGTTGGTCCAAAACACTACCGAGATACGTAAACTGTTCTACCTGCTCTAGTTTTTGCCCTCCTATTTTAATGTTTAGCTTAGCCTCTTTCTTTCTAGAGAATCGCATAACCTTTGTTTTCTTAATATTGATTCTCATCCCATACCTGTCCCACTGAATTTCCAATTCACTCAGCAATGCTTGCAACCCCTTGGATGACTGACAAACTAAGGCTTGGTCATCAGCAAACCTAACTGATTTTACGAATTCCCCGCCCACTTTCATTCCTACCGCCAGTTCTTCCCATGCCTCTTTAATCATTTCCTCCGCATACAGGTTGAACAGCAACGGTGATAAAGGCCACCCTTCCTTACACCTCTTCCTAACACTGCCCCCATCCGGACTCCCCGTTCCCCACTCGCACCTGAGCAGTCTGAGACATGTACAGGTTGCGGATTAGCCTCCTTTCCCTCCAATCTATTCCTATTTTTTTCAATATACTCATTAGTTTTTCCCAATTCACTCTATAAAACGCTTTTTCAACATCTACAAAATAGGCAAATACATCTGTTTGTACGATTGTATTTAAATGGTTATTAAATTAATATTCAAGTTTTTTAATGAAAATTTGAATATTTACTTTTTTTCTTAAATATGCATTCAGTTAAAACCGTCCAAACGGTTCAAGCTGGACGTACGGTTTGGAAAATCGTTAACAATTTAAAATTAATGCCGCAAGCCTTAATTCGATTCCAGGCGCAATTGCCCTTTCACAAATTATAAGTTCCTATGCCACTCTCTCGTCTCCCGACAGCCCCTCCCCCGAAATATCCCTTTCCTTATTGAAAACACCAATGAACTCACTCCAACCCTTAATGACTGAGTTGATGACATCATTTCAAACCCGTGATTGCATCCATTTCCCTATTCTTCCGCCCTTCCCGTCTAGTATTCGATAACCTTTGGTCAATGCGAGTATGAGTCCACGATATATGATTGCCAGCATGTACCACACATTTTAATCGTATTAAAATTTGGGTAGATTCATCAATTCAAATAGGAAATATTTTCCGTATGACGCTGTGCTGATTCGCTAAAATATTTTATTACACGCATCCGCAGCAGTAAAATTCATCGTCATCTGTAAGTAAACAAAAGATATGTTGTTTTGAGGCTCGTTTTTTGAGCGTTAATGGCACCTGATTGGGTTAAGCATCAACGAACGGTGGTTAAAAATAATATCGTTCCCTTCTCCCGTGAGGTGATAGTTTTTTTGTGAATATAAGAGATGCATTTTGGAGTGCTGACCTGAGAGGGAGCTCGCAGAGTAAAATACAGATATGCCTGTAGGGCTTACTAACAAGTCGGTCAACTTACCTCCATCAAAAATGCTTCGTGGTGAGAAAGCACCGAAGCATTAAAAGTTCAAAACAAAAATGATGCGCACACGTTATCGCATTAGCCTGAGAGTGGCACTTTTTTTAATGCAATTCACTTCATCGTGTATTTTTTGTTTTGTGGTAAGCGAGTCGCATTGTGCATATCAAGCTGAAATAAAACATTGATTTTTTTTTATTATTGCATCTTGTCATGTCTCCATTTTCCGGACCAAAATATTTTCCAACGCTTCTCCACGAGTGCTCATACTTATAGGAGTATGCTCATATTTCTTTGACCGATTAATACATTTGTGTGTATTTCTTCGTCCTCCAACAGATTTATCCTAAAAATGGATACTTCTACTTTAAATGAGCACAGACCCCTTTAAATGGAAGCCAACCTCTCTTTAACTCACATTCTTACTTGGAGTTTGTCTGAGTTTCATTTCCCTAAAAGTTGTGTGAAATACACTTCATCATATCCTTCTTTGTGTGCCCACCAGTAATCCTGCTGAGTTGAGTGTTCCTTAAACCGGATGTCCAGAAACTTTGTCCTAATATCCCTATATTTTTAAGCCCGGAGTTCCCGGAGGTCTTAAATCTTAAGAAAGAGACTTAAGGGAAAGGTAGGGTTCCAATGCCGAGGCACGTCATACCATTCGGTCGGGAGCAGTGGTAATTATCTTCCTTGTCATAATTTTAAAAAAATTGTTAAAATACCAATAATTATGAGGATTTCAAAAGGGATACTTTTTGCCATTGATACCCAAGAAATTTAGAATGCATGTCCTTGTTTATTTTATGTCGATTTGTGACAGCAGAAGGTAGGAGAACGCAACGGAGCACACATTGATTATCCTATTGATCACTATTCGAATACTTGAATGCATTATACCGTCGAGAACTCGAAACAAGCAAATTTATTGTGTGGACCGAACAACATTGTTTAGTATGTACAATAATTCTAAACGGCCAGAACAATTTCACCCGTATTCGTATTGGTTCTAATTGCTACATCACCACGGCAACTTTTATGTTTAATACACGAAGTAATAGGCGTCAGAGAAGCTCTTTGCTATAATTTCTTTGCTTTATTGCTTTGCTAAAACTGCAATAAAACCTGAGTTTCTTAAAACACGGAAAAAAATTCAACAAAAAAAACAAAATTTAAATTTTTCGACGTGAAAATAATAATTACCTGTGAAATACAAAATCAAAACTAACTTTGTACAGGCTAGAAGTCATTTTAATGCTGCTAAGAGTGGCTAATTCTATTGACAATTAAAAGGGTTTCGACGTGTCATTTCCGTTTTTACGCTGGAACTCGTAAAGACCCTCGTTCATCCTAAACTATAAGTGACTTTATATCTATGTACATGTAAACATACAAGTGTGTGTGTATATATATATATATATATATATATATTATTAGGTAATCTACCGGTTAAGGTAGGTTTTGGTATGAACACAGCAACTAAGTAAATGATTATTTTGTGACTCCTAACAAAACACAAAATCCATCATCCTACTCTACATCAGGTCCCTCTTCATCTTTGAGTACTTCCTTCCTCCCTTCATCCCGTCCAACATCCCTATCTTGTTCCTTCCCTTACCTCGTTTGCCTAATCTTCTCCCCTCTATTTCAGTCTTCAACATCTCACTACCGATTAATACGCCCCTCATCCACTTTTCCTGCCTCCATAGGATTGCTCCCAACAAACCCCTCTCTTCGCCCACCATACCAAGTACTTCATTTGTTTTCTTCTCCGCCCATTTCACCTTCTCCATTCTTCTCCACACCCACATTTCAAAAGCCTCCAGTCTACGTCTATCCTCCTGCTTCCATGGCCACGTTTCCCTGCCGTACATACATACGCTCCATATCAAAGTTTTTACGAGTCTTTTCTTCACATCCTTACTCAACGTCACTGTCAACAACTCCCTCCTCATCTGCTCCTAGCGCAATTCTTCTCTTTACGCCCCTACTACTGTGTTACCGTGTTGGTCTAATACACGTCCGAGATACGTAACCTGTTCTACCTAATCTAGTTTTTGCCCTATATATATAAATATTTATATATATATATATATATATATATATATATATACATACTTGGTAATTCATATGCATATGTATTGAAGTGTTCGATTATTTTTCCGGGAACGCGAGACATGATTTGAGTCCCGATCCTAGTCAACACTTACCATGAATTCGTCATTTTAGTGTTGCCTCTCCCTTTCTTATCCATCTACTTGTATTTTTTCTACACATAGTATGTATACATATAAGTCTACAAAACTTTACACTCATTCACACAAGTTGGAGAACTTGGTAACTGAGTATTCGTTTCACTATTGTTCCAGCTCCCTCCTCCAAAATCCTCCAGGACCCCGCCATTCCATTACTCTCCCATGTCAAACTTCCCATGCGACGGACTCCCTTTTCCCTCTGGCTACCTTTTCCAAATCCCGAAAACACTTTCATTTCCATTGTTTGATATTCTCGGGATCTTTATTGTAGCGGTCCTCACCTCTGGACCCTTCGGCAAAACTACCCACCCTGGCCAATTCCACCTTTCTTCCTCGCCCCCCTCCCCCTCTCCCTGGTCCTTCCCCCGCCTGTCAATCCACCACTCAACCACAAAACCACGCGGCCCCTCCCCCGGTGCTCATCCCTCCCGACCCCTCGGGATTGCCCTCTTCCCATTTTGCCAGAGGACTCTTCCCACCCCGCCTGCCACACTGCATAGACCCCTCCTCCCCACTCAAACACACACACAGCCATTCCAAGGAGAAACTTTTCTTGTCCTTCAGAAACGGTGTTGACCTTCAAATGCACGGATGCCCACAGCGTGTGTGTATGGTGGTTCAATAAATACCCGTGTTTGGCGACAAAGGGCGTTCCTGAGGGAAGTTTATGTTATCATCGTGTGCTGCCATCTATCAAACGACGGTGAAATGAATTTCAGACTGATTTTAAGGTTAGTTTGGATTTGGTAGCCATTCGAGTGAGACGTGTTTCGTGATTTTCGCTAGAATGGAGAGAGGGCAGTATCGTTCGGTAATTCGCTTTTTGTTTTTGGATGGGAAGAAAAGCGAGGAGATAAAAGCAAAGTTGGATGCTGTTTATGGGGACACTTCGCCATCTATAGACTATTCGCCATAGTTAGATATTAGTTCAACGAATTTTAGCCTGGACGAACATCTGTTTTTGATGGGGAGCGACCAGGACGCCCGGCAGACGTGGTTACCCGGTAAATCATTCAAAAAGTCCACGCCATGATTCTCGCTGATCGACGAACGAAAGTGCGCGAAGTAGCAGAGGCCGTGGCTGTGTCGAGCGGAACGGCAAATAATATTTTACATGAAGTTGACATGAAATTAATAATTTACATGAAAAAATTGTCGGCCCGATGGGTGCCGCGATTGCTCACGGTGTTGCTCACGGGAACAAGCTGATCCGGCTGTCAAATTCGAAGCAGTGTTTGCAGCAATTTAAGCGAGATCCGAAGGTGTTTTCGCGTCGAGTTATCACTCTTGTTGAAACCTGGAATCATCATTATACACCAGAAACTAAACAACAATCAAAACAATGGATTTCTCCCGATGAATCTGCTCCAAAGAAGACGAAGATGGTCCGATCGGCAAGAAAGGTCATGGCGACGGTTTTGGGAATGCAAATGGCGTCATCTCATGGATTTTTTAGAAAAAGAAAGAACGATTACTGAGAAATACTACCGTAAATCATTGGGCCGCGTTGACAAAAAATTGAAGGAGACACGGCCGCATTTGGCGAAAAAGAAGGTCCTTTTTTCTGCCACGATAACGCGCCTGCACATTCATCCGGAGTTGTCGCCGCCAAACTGCATGCACTACGTTATGACTTGCTGCCGCACCACCCGTATTCAAGCGATCTGGCTCCCGGCGACTTTGTCCTATTCCCTGACATGACAAAATGGCCCGCGGAAAATAATTTAGCTCAAACGAGGAAGTTATCGCCGAGACAGAGGCGTATTTTGGAGAGTTCGACAAATCCTACTTTTTGGATTGGTAAAAAAATAGCCGAAACGTTTAAGAAGTGAGACTTTCTAAAAGGTTGAAAAATAAAAAAAGGCTATTTAAAAAAAGGTTTCTTCATTTCTAACACGGGTACTTACTTATTGAACCGCCATCTTATATATATAAACCATAAACACAATATTCCACCCGAAGGTCAGTTTAGTAGGTGATGGTAGAGATCACCCAGTACTAAGCCCTATACGGCGTGTGAAATTCACACATAAGAATTGGGGGGCCAGTCCCTGTGCCCAGTTATGGTTTCCCAGGAAGATCTGGTAACCGAAAAATCACTTTAGCTTGGGTGGAGCACCAGGTGCCCAGAAGCACCAGAGTGCCTTGCCCGGGAATCGATCCCGGGACCCTCCGGTCAGCTATCCAACGCTCTACCCCCTGGACCACCGCGACCGACTTATATATGTATATATATATGTATATATATATATATATATACCTGGATATATATATTTATATATATATGTATATATATATATATGTGTGTGTGTGTGTACACGTATGTACATTATTAGATTATAGAGACACAGACAGGACACTGACTGCTGACGGACACTTTCGACGGCTCGGCTGTCGAAATGTCAAATAACATAATGTGAGTGTCCTTTCTTTGAGTCTCCATAGTCTAAAAATCTACACCTGAATTTTTATATATTTGTGCGTCGCCGAAGAGCGTTCCATTTCGTATGTATATATATATATATATATATATATATATATATATATATATATATATATATATATATATATATATACATATAAATATATATAATATATGTATAATATATTATATATATGTGTATATATTTATATACATATATTATTTAATTATTAGGTAATCTACTGGGTAAGGTAGATATTTGGATGGACACAATCAGTAATGAAATAATTTGTGACCCCTAGCAAAACACAATATCCTACTCTACATCAGGTCCTTATTCAGCTCTAAGTAATTTCTGCCTACCATCTCTGTCCTGTTCCTTCCCTGTCCTCGTTAGAATAACATTCTCCCCTCTATTACAGTCTTCAATATTCCACTGCCGATCAATACGCCCTTTATTCATTTTTGCTGCCTCCATAGGATTGCTCCCAACAAACCCGTCTCTTCGCCCACCATACCAAGTACCTCCTCATTTGTTTTCTTCTCTGTCCATTTCACATTCTCCATTCTTCTCCACACCCGCATTTCAAAAGCCTCCAGTCTACGTCTATCCTCTTGCTTCCATGGCCACGTTTCCGCGCCGAGCACAGCTACACTTCATACCAAAGTTTTTACGAGTCTTTTCTTAACATCCTTACTCAACGTCCCTGTCATCAACTCCCTCCTCCTTGTGAAATCCTCTTTGCCTAGCGCAATTCTTCTCCTTACGTCCCAAGTACTTTGACCGTGTTGGTCCAAAACACTACCGAGATACGTAAACTCTTCTACCTGCTCTAGTTTTTGCCCTCCTATTTTAATGTTATGCTAGGCCTTTTTCTTTCTAGAAAATCGCATAGCCTTTGTTTTATTAATATTGATTCTCATCCCATACCTGTCGCACTGAATTTCTAATTCACTAAGAAATGCTTGCAACCCCTTGGCTGACTGACAAACTAACGCTTGGTCATCATCAAACCTAACTGATTTTACGAATTCCCCGCCCATTTTCATCCCTACCGCCAGTTCTTCCCATGCCTCTTTAATTATTTCCTCTGCATACAGGTTGAACAGCAACGGTGATAATGAGCAACCCTGCCTGACATGTGCAGGTTGCGGATCAGCCTCCTGTCGCTCCATTCTATTCCTATTTTCTGCAACATACTCGTTAGTTTTTCCCAATTCACCCTATCAAACGCTTTTTCGAAATCCACGAAACATGCAAATACCTCCTGGTTGTGTTCTATTTTCCTCTCGATTAATAATCTCATTACTGCAATTGCATATGGCGTACCTCTCCCCTTCCTAAACCCAAACTGATCATCCCCTAAGTAATCATTTGCCCTACTCTCTATCCTTTTGTTTATGATCCTAAGAACAACTCTAGCTACGCGGGATATCAAACTTATTGTTCTGTAGTCTTCACCTGACGTAGCCTTTACCTATTACGGAATAGGGACTAAAACTGATCTCAAAAAGTCTTCCTGCCAGATACCATCCTCATAAATACTGCGAATCAGCTCATGTAGCCTCTTCCTCTCTCATTTTCCTAAACATTTCAATAGTTCCGCGGGAATGTTATCCACCCCCACGGTCTTATTTAGTTTCATCTCCTTTAATGCCCTTTCTATCTCATCGCCTAGTTTGGCTGGACCTAAGCTATCTTCCTCTACGTCTTGTTCCTTTTCTATGTCTAACTTCATTGGTCTAAGTTCTTTACTCTACAGTTCTTCTATATATTCCTTCCATCTCTCTTGGATCTTTCCTGCGTCGACTATTTTCTTACCCGCCTTATGTCTAACTGCTATCATCGACCTTCCTTTCTTACTCCCCGATAAAGATTTAACTTTCCTGTATAGCGCACCAATTTCACCCTTCCTCTGCAGCCTTTCCATATCCTCCCACTGCGTCTTCCACCATGCTTCTTTTGCTTTATTTGTTTCCCGCCTCAATTTATTGTTTACTTCTTTGTACTTCATTTTACCTAACTCTGTATTTGCATTCTTCCATTATTCAGGGTATAGCAAAGAGATTATAATAACTGACCTCTCTCGTTTCCTCGAATTAGTCAATTATGCATCTATACTTATTTTATTTTATTTACTTGTTACAATACAATTTAACAATCATCCAAGGCACAGTCAAACTGATCTATATTTAAAAATTACCGATAAAACAATATGAAAATTTATGGCTACAAAAAATACAGTAAATTTATATTTAGATTCGCATAATAAAATAAGCATTTTTTTCCTTTTTTTATAATATATGCATGGACTTTAATGAATTCATAAATAAATTTGAATATTTGCCCATGCCGAATGTACCTATTGGCCAATAACGACACACTAATCCGCAAATAGTTTTGCTTTGCAGACATCTTTACAGGTTTCACAGGTAATCATTTAAAATTTTTTAGCATCTGTTTATAGTTTAATTTGTAGGAAAATGTACCATAATATTAGTATCCTCATTTGCGCACAGAAATCTTCTAATAGAAAACGCGTATTGAGCGCAGTTTTATGGTGAAAAGTCATCGCCATGCAGAGGTCTGGCAAGCACCTGAGTTCCTTTCATTGATATTTATTGCCAATTCCTCATTTGGCTTAGTTACCTTATAGCAGAACGTCTAACATGGGTCGTTTTGGGTGGAATAGCTATTGGGTGAAATGTCCATGTTGGTCGTATTACCTTGTTCTCTCGGAGCCGAAGGGGCATGGTTTAAAATTTGGCGATGGAATTCATCTCGCCGTCAGAAACACGGACCCTACATGGTTTGTATCAAAAGTATCGGGAAAGTTTCGAAAAAATAGTTTTATTTCAAATATCGCTATAATGCCTCTCAAAATTCCTCAAAGTACATCCTTTGAGCGTCGACACACTTTTTCCAGAGCGGCTTTTCCAAGACTCGAAGGCTCCCTGGTAGGCTGATTCCAGAAGTTTCTTAAGGGTACGCGTGCAAGCTTCTATAGAGGCAATTAGGGTTCCTGCATGGTGGTGTCCTTTAAGGAATGATTTCACATTTGGGAATAGGAAAGATTCTACATACTAGTGCGAATTTGGAACTGAATGTGGGTTGGGAAATCGTCGTGATGCCGTGGCAAAGGTATTCGCAAGCAGACACTCAAATCAGCTTTTGTTTGTCCATCAACGCCTTCGGGACGTGTTTAGTGTAAATTTTTCGCATCGCCAAATTGTCAGTGATAATGGTGGGTGCACTGTCTGGATTATCAATGCCAATACGATCTGCGATCATACGCGCGCGTAACCGACGGTCTGCATTCAGCACTCCACGAACACATCAGGAAAAGTTGTTCCCGATGCTTTTTATACAAACCTTGAATTAGTACTAGTATTTACGTGAGGATACAACTGGTAGCAAAGGGCATCTGTGCCAATAGGGATAGGTGGGTAACTTTGGTAGGAGTAAAATAATCAGGAATTGTGAAGGGCGAAGGAAAACCCGACAAGCCTGTTCTTAATGATAGGTGCCATTGGGGTTTAACGGCAAAACGTCAAGCGGTCAGTGCACTCCTTTTTGGGTGCTTTCCACATAGCACCAACAGTTTTAATCGAGATATAATGATAAAATAATCCGGTCAATCCCGAAAGTCGAACCTGGACCGTCAGAGTGGAAAGCTAGTACATCAGACCACACCATTCGGATGCTCGCAGTTTATAATTTCATAGCAATTCAGTCGATCGTTTATTTAGCGCGGAATATATTTCAAGTTTCAGCAATAGTTCATAGAGGAATGAGGTTAAATTGAACTCTAGCATTCATATTCTATACGTAGACCATTGTTCGTTAGCATACTTCCAAAAAATAAGTTTCAGGTTTAACTTTGTGGAATTCCTTCATTATGAGGGTAAAAAATACCATTTACACTTCCACAGTAAAGATTTAATATTTCAGGACCATGGTTTCATCATCATTGAAACTATGGTCGTGAAATATTAAATAGTGTAAAGTTTCTTTTTTACCGCCATAATATATTTCCTGTTCATAAAATATTAGTTAATATATTAATCCAGTAAAGTATAAAAAAATATGGAAAAAGCTGAATACATGGGGCGTTCCAAAAGTTATGCTTTTATTTTTTTAATTAATTCATTAAAAATATTGTACAAACCCTGAAAATTCTTCAAAGTACTCTTCTTGGGCCTCTACACATTTTTCCAGCGACTCTGCCATGACCGGTGACCTTCGGGGACCTCTCGCAAGGTCTTCATCGCGGCTGATTGGATCTCTTCTATGGACGAACAACGGGTTCTTTTCAGGGCTACCTTAATCCGAGCGAACAAAAAGAAGTCTGCTGGGGTGACATCAGGACTATACGGGGGCTGGGGCAGCATTGGCACCTGGTGTTTGGCCAGGAACTCGCGGACCCGTAGGGCGTTGTCGTGATGGAGTTGCCAGGTAGCGGAGATGTCTTTTCTCGTCCTGATGACCCCTTTTCGGAGTTTTTCCAGCACATACACGTAGCAGGCAGCGTTGACTGTCTGTCCCTGAGGAACAAACTCCTTATAGACCACCCCTTTACTGCCCAAAAAGACAATGAGCATTGTTTTCACTCTTGATTTGCTCATTCTTGCCTTTTGGGGCTTGGGAGACTGGTCGGTGTGCCGCTCAGAGCTTTGGCGTTTTGTTTCTGGATTATATTTAAAAAACCAGGTTCCATCACCATTGTCGATTCCATTTTTTTCGTAACACGGTCGGCGCGCAGAGGTTTACAATAACTGACGTCCTGCCGCTTCCACAACATTTAGAGCACTAAGACCGGTTTTTCGGCAAAGCTTAGCGTCCCTCCAACCTACTACAATTGGTTTGATCCCACTCCAACCGATAAGAGCGGCGCGAAAAATTAAATTGCATTACCTTCGGAACACACCCTGTATATGCGACGCATCGGTGAAACGACTCTCTGGAAATTGTCCGTTACCCGCTGGGATAGTTTAAATTACAGTGTTCATCGAATTAGCAAATTTATAGCGTTAAAAATATTTTCGTCAAATGTTCTTGACTTCTATTTATTTTTAAATGTCCATACGTGTATTTATAGTTCAGGGGCGCCACAGAATTGATATATTCCGCTACACCTTGGAAACCTTTGGCCTTTAGAAAAGGGAACGCCCAAATCATTTCATGATTTGGAGGATCTTCCCTCACGTCCACTTAATTATGATTCTTTGGCCGTTTCTAATTGTGGGTTATTTAATCGACGCCCTGCCTTGGGGTGTATTTAAGCCTCAGTGTCGGCCACATCAGCGCTAATGGGCTGGCTCACTCACGCGCATCGCTGGGAACACCTTTTTAGTATTTGCATCGCCGGTTATCTAAATAGCCAACTTTGCGAAAGAGAGTGAACGGATTCATGTTTGCCGTTGACATATAATTATGTAGTTTTTCGCCAAACAAAGACTACCTCCAAGTTGAACCCTTTGTATCACTGAAAATGGAGGAATTAAGAGAATTCATTATTCACCATTGCCCGAGGGTTGGGAAATTCAAACAATTAATTTGATAAAATAAGCGATGTGATGAGGTCATGAAATTATTTCCCTCGTTAAGTTGGTCTGCCTGTTTTTTATAATTTAATATTCAGATTAGTTTAAAATAAAAACGAATGGACATTTATATATTTTTTAAACTGAATAAAGACAAGCGTTTTAAATCAAAAATCTTGTTGGCTCGTCAACAGTTAGTGATTCCATGGAGAATGGTTGCTAAGTCAGTAAAATGATTATTTATCACTAGCGAATTGAATTCATAGTGATTTCCAGAAAAATATAGGAATGACTTCACTTCCATTTAAGCATAATTGAGGTAAGGAAGTACTAAAATTTTCTTGAACTTAGAGTACCTAAAATATGTTCACCCTTTTTGGTAAATGCAGCGATTATTATGTTTAGTAATATACATGTATATATTCTGTTTCTTTCGAAATCCAAATGTTTTTTCTATCGAACAAGTTGAGGAACAGCTACAATGTTAACATGATACTTAAATAGTTTTTTTTTAATTATCGAAACAGCAATATATACTGCCAGCCACTGTTTTTTAAGCCAGGATGGAATTTCAAGTCCAGACATCATGTGAGTCTTAGTTTTTAAATATTAGTTCGGTCATTTTTCGTAATATTATCTCGTGAATATCTAAACAGGTGAAATATATTTTTTTCATTTTAGTTGCAATGCTTTTGAACCCTACTATAATTAAAGACATTCACAAACATTTATCATGAACAAGAGGCGTAATTTCTTTTACTCAGGTACACACTTAAACTACCCATCCAAAATATCTAGCCCGAAGATAAGCTTTCAGAGTTGAGGTTGGAAATCACACGGAACTATCACACTAAACATGGAAACAGAATATTACGTGGATTTGGGATAGCTAAGGCCAGAATACTTGTTGGTGAGATAGATGGGAATTTGAGGGAATGGAAATCGATTAAGCCCGGGGGGTTTGACTATGTACTTTCTCGCGGAACTACTCAAGTGTTAAGGATAAAGTTGAAAGGAAAAACCTCTACGGATTAATTCGTGGTTTGCGAGGGAGGAATTTAGCCGGAATATTTCGTCAGTTGAGAGTAGGTTCCGATCCCACAGAAGATATAGGCAGTCATGTGTGAGGGATATACGTCGAACGACTGTCGTCGTCATCGATCTATTTCGCACACTGCTTTAGTGGTACTTACGGCGATCAGTAAGAGGATGGAAAGGAAGGAATAGTTACAAATTAGGTATGATTAGTTTAGTTTCAGCAAGGGGAGAAACACGCTAGATGCCATATCAGTCATTGACCCTCTAATGGGAACACAAAATACAATCAGCTTGTATTTGCTATTTTGTATTTATTGGGAAAAAACTAAGAAATAAGGATTAGCAATAGTTTTAGTTGCAATTCAAAGGCAGGAAATACTTTAAAATAAAGAGATATTTCCGACATCTATGTTTTTGAGATCCCTGATCAGGAAATCTGACGCTCATGATCGTAATGCGAAAACCTTGAACCTTGAAATGAAACTTTAAATCCTTAGGCACTGAAGAGCACAGGGAATCCCGTCCTCCCTTTCCCTCGCGAGGAATTTTAGCATTTCAAATCGAGAGGGACTTTCACTCCAAGGACATGTTTGTCGTCAACTGGCGCTCGCGTCCAACATTCGAACCTCAAGCAACTTAAATTCGAATGATATGCATCGTCAGAATAAAACCACCCTGCTTGCGTAAAAGTTTTATAGAGATATTCATAGAACACAAAATCCGTCCTTAATGTATTAGCTCCCATTACACTATACATGATTTCCATGGTAGTACCAGTCCATCTTACTTCCTGAAATGAGGATCTGACAAACACAGTGAAAGATGAGGTTAAATTGACGAGCGTCTGTTGGAACCACTGGCCTCTTATATGTTATCTGCTAGGCACTTCGAAGATTTCCTCCTGAAAGACTTGGGGAATAAAATAAGAGTAGAATTTTATCTCCAAACGTGGTCATTTCTGATCTGAAATTAATTTTTCAACGGTGCAAGGTTTCTCCATTCGTCGGTTAATCATTTGGCATGCGGCCCCCGTAAACGAATTTGCTCTACCCCTGTGGATTGAGTGACAATAGTGACCGCCCCTGGAAGTCAATCCACTCCCGATGATGTTCCAAAGGAATCCCTCATGTTCACCTTCCTTCCACCCATCCCTCCCTTCTCCCTATTTTAGGGCATCACCCCCGTCCATTCTCCCGCAGGAACTTTTAAACTTGGAAGTTTTAGCCTCGGTGGGAGGCAGTGGCGAGGGGTTATGGTATATTTATTATTCTATTCACATGTTTTATAATCCTGCTAATGAACTTTTGCTTCATTCACCTCTATCTCTCCACTCAGAAGATGAAATGTACAAAGAAGGACAGCCATTCGATTTGGATGTGCTTCGGTGGTAGATGAGTAAGGGGCGCATCCAGAACCAGGAAGTTACATTTGTAACAAATAGGAATCATTCCAATTATTAATAAAATTTCTGCAACTACTGGCACCAGATAGTTCTGATAAGAGTATCTCCGATGCATGAGATAGCAAATGAAGACACGTTTTTTAAATTTTTATTCTTACTATTATTCTTGTAGCTCTGCCTACAAAACTAGTAGTAGTAGTAGTTTTGAGGGGAGGCGACCGACAGCTGAGGTCATTTGCGCCATAGGGGATGGACAGGAAAGGATGAAGGGTGGAGAGAAACCCGGCGTCGGCATTAGCCTACTCTTTACGAAAGGCGCCAAGAGGTCCGCAGTTTAACGTCCCATCCTACGGACGGCGTACTGACTCAAAGCGCCCTCCACAAAGCACCTCAAGTAGAAATCGAGATACCTCTGAAAAATATTCAACACCGCCGGGATTTGAACCCACGCCCTCTGGGTGGGAAGCCAGTACGTTAGCCCCCGCACCATCTCGATCCCCCTACAAAACTAACATGACTGGTTTGTCACTTTAGTTACCTGATTTAATTGTATCAATTGCCAACAAAACCATTTCCGCGTAAATTTCCTTTCATCTGGCTCAAAAGATCGTAAATATTTATGTAGCTAGTTGAAAATTCGGATATGAACAGAATATCTACAATACTTCCATAAAATGTATTGGTTACAATGTTTGCCTGACGCGTGCGTTAAGTACTGAATTCATACTATTGGTTGTTAAGTGAGCGTATGATCGCATCGTATTGGCATCGATGCGATGACATTGCACGCCATTATCATTGACAATTCGGCGATGCGAAAATTTTCGAAAAAACTCGTCCCGAAGGCGTTGATGGACGACCAAAAGCTGAGTCGAGTGTTTCCTGGCGAATACCTTTTGCAACGGCATCGCGACGATTTCCCAACCCACATGGAGTTCCAAAATGGCACTAGTTCGTCCTATTCCCAAAAGTGAAATCATTCCTTAAAGGACACCTCCATTGGACCATAAGGGCCTTTAAAGAAGCTTGTATGCGTACCCTTACGAACGTTCCGGAATTTGCCTTCCACGGAGCCTTCGAGTTGTGGGAAACAGTGTCGACGCTCTCAAGGGATGTACTTTGAAGAATTTTGAGGCATTGTAGTAATATTTGACATAAATCAATTTTCCCGAAAATTTCCCGATACTTTTGATACCAACCATGTTTGTCACAAATTTTTATTTACGCATTGCGGGTTTGCATTCTCCAAAATTCGATGGGCAACAGGGCCTAAATGAAAAAAGGAGGCAAATCTTCCTTTAGTGCGATGATATTGTGCTTGGCTCTTACCAGAACAATTACCAGACCTGAGAGGGACAGCCTTTGAACTATGAGACCACTGATTCCAAAAAACGGTCAATTTACCACACGACGGTATATACGGATTTGCCCATTGATTTTCTAAAACGTGTTCAGTGTTACCTCAGCTTACGAAACGATAGTAGTTTTTCATATTACGTTTTGGCCTCTCAATACGTGTATATGAGCTGATTCGGGATTTGCAAACTCTTACGCCACTCTTATGCGGTGCGTATCACAGAGTATGCGATTATTAATGCAGTGAAATTTATTTCGTACGACTCTTCTCGACAAATTCCACTCTCAATAACAATAATTTATTACGATTTTTCTTTTAAAGATTCTGCTCTATTTTGTATTTTCACAGTTCAACTTTTTAAGAAAACGCCTAGGGGGTGTTATAAAGCTTCCTCCTCTGCAGCAACTACGTCTCAAGGTATTGTCCTCCAAAGTAGACCTTTTTAAAGCCTATTATCGTGAACCAGTGGCAATTTTCTTGGACTCTTCCTTCAGCCGTCGACCGAGAAGGTTTTCTTTTTCCCTGCTCGCCGACGTGCCCCTTCGGTTTTACGGGGCTCCTGAGCCGCCTTTGTGCTCCCCTCTGTGCCGGCGGTCGGGTCCCTTACCCCGGCGGTCGCCGCTCTAGATCTTCCGCATTCCCTTCTTGATATTCCCAGTCTCTCTTGTATCGAAGCTCTCGGTATACAGTCCATACCACACAGGGCGACCTTAACAAATCTCTCTCAATCTACCAACGCATTGGCAAGGCGTATTCTTTGACAAACAGTGATCTTTCGCGGCTGGTTTGTACATAGGGGATTGGAACGCTAATCACACGATGTGGAATTGTTCCAGGACAAATACGAACGGTCGAACCCTGCATTCCTTCCTTTCTCACAAGTCTGCGTGCATCCTTGCTCCTTTGGAGCTGACGCACGTCACCAGATATCCTTCCTCCATGTCAATAATAGACTTTGGTCTATCGGTAAACGTTTCTTTCGAAAGTCCGCCATCACTCGTACGTGATTTTTCTCAGATCACTATCCAATTCTTTTTCGCCTCCCCATCTCCTCTCCACAGCTCTTTCCCCATCATATTCAGTCCTTGGACTGGCACCGCTTTCCCGACTCTCTTTCTGCCGTCCTGGCGTCAATCGCTCCTCTTATTTACCCCTCTCCCGAGGACCTATACTACCGTGCCGCGGTCATTTCAGAGCCTTTTACTGAGGCGAGGCGCCTGGTTGCTTCGCTATTCCCTCCCAAGAAAAGGGTAAGGAGATCCTCCCTCCCTCCTTACATTGTTGCCATAATTAAAGCGCGCCATACCGCCCGGCGCACTTGGCAAAAAGACCGTCTGCCGTTGGACAAATCCAGATGCAACCGCCTGGCGGCCGAAGTAAAGAAATCTATTGCGCCTTATTCATCGCAGGAATGCATGTGCCACATTGCTTCCCTGTCGTTCGCGGATAACTCCCTTTGGAGTACTATAAAATCCCTTCGCCTCTATCCCAAGCGTAACAACCCCCCACTTTAAATTTAATGATGTCCTAATCTGCGATCCTAGCTGCAAAGCGGAGATACAAGCGACCCACCTGAAGTAAATCATGGCCGCCGATCCCGCTCCCTCTCCTGCTGGCCGAAAAATTCGTAAATTCCTTTCCAACATTCCCACAAATCCTCCTTCCCTCCCCTTGATTACGTCTGCGGCCGAAATTAAGGTTATCCTCACCTCGCTCCAAAACTATAAGGCGCCAGGATTTGATAATGTTTCAAATCGCGAGCTAAAGCTCGCCGCCTCTGTCCCCGCTTTTCCTCTCATCCTTTAAGATTTAATTAATCACTGCTACCTCTCCTCCTATTTTCCTTCCCCTTGGAAGTCAGGGAAAGTTATCCTCCTCCCGAAACCAGGGAAATACGCCACCATCACGGGAAATAGTCTTCCGATTACTCTTCTTTCAAACGTCTCGAACATTTTCGAGCCGGTCTTTCTGGTCCTCCTAGAAACCCACGTCCGAAATCGCGGTATTCTCCGTCCCGAGCAGCTTGGCTTTCGTTCGCGTGTGTCCGCGTGTCATCAGATCCTTCGCCTCAGTGAACGTATTTCGCGCGGCTTCAATCTTCGCCGTACGACGGAAGCCGTCTTTCTGGACGCCGCCCGTTGACCGCGTTTGGTACAAGAGCCTCATTTACAAAATGCATATCCTCGAATTTCCCCCTCCCCTTCTCCTCTTCGTCCGAGATTACCTCTCCGATCGTACGTTCCGCGTGTCGTTGGTGATTCCCTATCTTCTGTAAAGAGAGCCGAGGCGGGCGTGCCGCAGGGCTCTCTTATCAGTCCTCTGTTATTCAACTTGTGCGTCAACGATCTGCAATCTACCCCTCACACTTCCCTTTACATGTACGCCGATGACACTTCCATCGCCGCCACATCTCGAACACGCTCCGCGAACATCAGACGACTTACAGCCCACCTTGAAAAACTGCACCAGTGGACACGGACCTGGAAAATACGAATCAATCCTGACAAAAGCACACATATTCACTTTTCCCGCAGACAAAAACGCACACCCCACGTTTTTCTTTTCTTCCATCAACACATTATACCGAGGGCTTCTTCGCACCGATTTCTTGGTGTCATTGTAGACAACCAGCTCACTTTTCAGCCGCACCTCGACTTTTGCCGTCAGAAGGCATTGGTCGCAAGGAGCGGTCTCGGCTACCTTTCCTCCGTGATTTCTCCTCTGGGTCACGCCGACATGATGCGACTTTACAGGTCAATCATTCGCCCGCAGTTTCTGTACGCTTGCCCCGTGTTTGCCGTCCGAAAAACGCTCTGGCGTCACCTTGAAACCATCCAAAACAAGGCTGTTCGGCCGTTACTCCAAGTCAGTCGTTTCATTAGGATGGCCGACGTGCGAGCGGCGCATAAACTCCCGTCCGTCGCGGAGTTTATTCGCTCGCAAGTCGCGTCCTTCAAATCCCGCCTCGCACCGTCTGGAAATCCGCTGCTACAAACCATCTGGGACTATGATCCCGGAGAGAAACACACTTATACCCGGCCTAAATATATTACTCGCCTATGAGTCTTTTCTATGTCTTTTAATTTTTAATTTTCTTCATAGTAATAAGCCGCTTCATGGCCAGACGGATCTCTTCCTCCGTCCTCTTAAGTTATTTTGGTATCATTTGATCCGATTCACGGTCTTGCTGTCACCCGCTTCCTCAAGCCCAAGTGTAATTTCCCGCTGTGGGAAATGGGCGACCCTCGCCTCCGCTTCCTCTTTGTACCGCTCTATTCTCAGAGTGTGCCGGTGGGCAGTTAGTGCTGTTACTGACGTTCTTTTTTTCTTTCGTAAAAAGCCGTTCCATATCGGCTTTCTTTTCTTGTTAGATTAAGAATTCATATTTCATTCAAAGTTTTAAGTTTCTCCTTCTCGCAAATCACAATTCCACCTCAGCCATGTTCCTCTCTTCAATGCCATGCGTTTCTTATGTACAATGACCAGTGAAGGTGGGACTTCACTCACCGGGACGGTTTATACTACCCCGCTTGGGCAGTCAATGAACATTTCTGGAGGCAATTTTCTTCGGTTTCCGTGCTTGATCTCGCTTGTGCCATTCCAGGAGCAAATTTTGTTCATTTTTTTCATTTGGTTATACCATCCATGCATCATTTCTTCCCTAATTTTGGTTTCCTCTGAGATATTAGAGTATGAGGCTGAATTATTTTTTCGGTCTCCTTTAGCAAGGTGTCATTAATTTCATTTTTGCCCAAGGAAACGCCATTCACTGTCTCACTCTGATCAAAATTAACGAGCAAAAAGATCTAGCATGGTTTTATACGTGTTCAGAACGCTTAGTGCACAAGAATAACGTGCTCTCACTTAGTGTTTCCGACATTTTATCTTTTTTCTGTTTGGCTTAAGTCATTTTTCGCCAATGCCATATCTACCCCCCCCCCCCCAGCCTTACAATTACCCGCTTCACTCCGTTCCTATTCCCTAGCTTTACGGGGGATATTGATAAAATGATCAACATTGAATTCGTTCCATACATCCATTCCTCCAAATGAAACTGCCGCGTAATTGTTGTTGATGAAAGTATCAACTCACAATCCGCTGTTCCTCTGGTGGCCTCTATTCTCAAGGCTCAAAATGGCGGTTGCGAAAAAGTTTACAAGAGATATAATTCCTTTTTTTTGGTATGTGAGTATCGCTTAATAATATATACACTGCAATTTCGTAAATTCCATGGCGCGCACTATTTGAGAAGGAAAATTCGCCCGACTTTTCATTATTTCCATGTAAATTTCCATGTAAATTTCTAACCAGTAAAGTTGCTAGTTGAATAAATTTAGCAATTTTTTCAAAGATGCACATTTCCAAAGATGCTGTCAAGCGCACCTCTTTCAGGCATTCAGGCAGCGCTGCCGCACTACAGGCCGCATTCGTACACTGGGTTGATTTCTGAATGAAAAAAATGCTAAATTGTGGAAATATTCAAATTCGAAAATTCTCGAAACTCTTAAATTAATCTGCATGCACGAATTCAAAAATGAAATCATTATTCACTCGTGTTTCTCAGTTTGATGGTACTTTAGGATATCGATTAAATCTTTTTCCGAACACTAGCTTTGATATAATTTACCATTCAACCTAGGGCTTCCATCTAATTGTTCAAAGTCCAATGTAAAGGCCGAAGTGCTGTTTTCTGACTAATGCAAAATAAATAAAATAAATAAATTAATGCTCGAACCTCATAATCAGGAAGTTAATTTGCCGAGACTGATTTCAATCTATTGTGGGAGATTGAAATAATAGCGTCACGATTACGGAAATGTAACGATAACATCCTGAGTACCGTGAGTAGATTAATAGTAAATTATAGTTTTCGAAATGTAACATATACAGGTCAGAACACCAAATTTGTAATTGCTATCGGTTACTTTTACTAAATAACTCCGCATCACTAGTTTTCATAGAGTTCGGTTGAAGTATGCAAAACATTTTAACTATGGAATGAGTTTGAAAAACACGAAATTTCCATTCGTAATCTAAAAATATTATTTTCTTTTTGAAAGAGTCTCAGACCAAAAAGGGACGATATTTTATTTGACTTTTGCTGCCAAGCGGTATTGAATAGGGAGGAATTTTGTGTGCACTTCCTACCATATTTTCTTCTCGAACAAAAAACTCCTCTCCTTTGGAATATACTTTTTTTCCAATGTAACGAATGGAGTGAGCAACTCTTATATATCTGCATTTTTTTCATTCATACTTTCACGACGAGAGGAGCTTACTTAGGTGTAGCCAAATTGGACACCTCCCGGATCCGTCAAAAACCCTCACTCCTGAAACGGAGTGGTGTGAGTCGGGACTGCTCTAAACTGAAATCGCCACACACTTATCCGCTCATCCACCCCCATATTAAAAATATGGTGGGCCCGCAGTCATCAAGATTCGTGTAATGACCTCGGGAACTTGACATAAAAATACGGCTCTGGTAGGGTTTTAATTGGGTTTGGAGTTAGGGGTGAAGATGGACCGTCCAGTGGAATTACGCGAGGAAGATAGTGGGCGAGCGAGTTGAATCGGCAAACGGGCAAACAGTCCTCTAAAGCCGTGGCGCGTTAAAGGGGGAGGGGGAACGTTCGGAAAGGGCGGAAGAAGTGAGTGGGTCGCTGTGATTGGCCGGTGGGTCCACGAGGGGATGGAGATGTGGGCGGGTAAATAGCCAGACGGCGGACCACCCGGGGGGAGAATAATCGCTGTGAAAATATTATTATTCGAGAATGGAATTAATTATGCGGACTGGTCCGCCGTGGAGAATCCGCTCCACGGTGTCCGGTGATGGTCTTCGCCACTCTCCTGGTTGACCTTTATGAGACGAGAGGAGGGCGAAGGGCGAGGGGTTTATAAGGCTGAGAAGAGGGCAGTAATGGTGGGAGGGAGGGAAGCCGAAAGGGAATTTGTCCGCCGCCCTTCGTTACTCTCTCGGCCGAGGGAAAGGACCTCGACCTGTACTCTTGGAGTCACCGCGTTTTCGGCGCAGATATAACTCGCGTTGGCACAGACTTTCCAAACTAGCTTGTTTTTTACCGACTCGGCCAAAATATTACGGTATTTCGTTGTATTCGTTGGAAGTAAGGAGCGCTATCTTCTAAGTACTAATTAAAATTTCATTAAATTACTACCCCAAGAGTTTTCAATGTAAATAGCCATGTTGTGCATTAACTAATCATGTCCTGCTATCTCCTTCATGCAATCAAAAATCTCTGATCTTTTACTTCCCCCTTCACTTCTCTCGATCAATATTCAGGGCAGCACATCCTACCCCTCCATCACTGCATTCGACATTCAATAATTGCCTCTCTGCGTTCCCTTCATCCACTTTCCTTATATTTTGATCCCTTTACATTCGGCTCGAATATTTATTTTGTGATGGTTTACGACGCAATCGAATGTTATTTGATTTGAAAATAATTCGACCCAAAAGGAATAAATTCACAGTAATTTATTCATGCATAATAAATGAATTTCAAATAAATTGCTTTCACATTCATGGTCCATATTTATAGTGTGTCGAGAAATATTTTCCTTGAGGCATGCGTGTACCCACGCGTCCATCTGCGATCTTACTTGCCCATTGCCACTCGCTGTGCTATTGAGGGGAATAATGAGTCTTTCAGATGTAACGGTAGTTCCGATTGGCATAAAGGCTTCTTGTGTTTTCCATTGGTCAGGTAATCCGCAGCCGACGTTTCATAGGCTTTCGCTGCCTCAGGGCGTTGCGTGAGACTCACCCCTTGGGAAATTGGTGAAATCAGTCTTCAAGCAAAATGCCAATAAGAAAACCTGAGGACTTCCTATATCCGTCTTTTGCTGCGATGTTTCATTTTGAGTCAAATTCTCACCGACTGGGATCGCGCCCCGCAATATTCAGCTTTGGAGGAATCCGCCAGAGGGAAACTCGGTAGCTCTGAGATTTCGGTGTGTTCGAACCGAGCGCTTTTGTCACCCGACGTTTGAATCCCGAGACGTAATGCCTTAGTTTCCTAAAGGGCATCATTTCGATCGGTCCCTGACACCAACCCTCAAACGGATTCCCACCGCGATTCTGGGAAACGATCATGTTAGTCGAGTGGACTCTCGCTTTTCTCCGGCGGCGCCGTAATTAAGACTCGAGTTCGCCGCTAGAGGGATCCCGACGCTTAAAAGAGAGAGAAGAGGAATAAAAAAGGAAGAGGTCCATCGACCCTCCCGCCCTCTTCATCGCTTCTTCCTCTCCTCCCTCCCCTCCCCTCCCCACCCCCAGAGTCCACCCTACGCACACACACACACTCGAGCACACTTAATCCCCGACTTTTTTTTTCGCTTCCTCCCCTTTGGAACTACCCCTCCCTCTCGACGACTCTGCCGCCCATTAATCACGGCCACGAGAGTACTCTTGCACCCTTTACCCTTTACCCATAGCTCGTTTCACTTGCTTACCCTTATCATAATCCGCGAAGTTGGAAGAGAAATCGAAATTCCCGACGGAAAATGTAGTAATTCTCTCCCATCCCGTGTTTATTCCTTCACCCCCACAAAGCTTCTTTCATTTACGTCTTTCTTGAATTCGCCCATGTACTTGTCATTTGGTCTTCCTTGTGGGATCTTCCCTTATCTTATGGTTCCTAATGAGCCATTGCGCTTCAAGGTGTGTCCAAACCATCTACTTCTTCACTTCCCCAAATGGTTCTTTCCTCTTCTTCTCCTCTATATAACGTATGACGTACCTTCTTGTCCCTTACTTTTTTGGCCCATTTAATCTTCTGTATTCCCTT
This sequence comes from Hetaerina americana, assembly GCF_022747635.1. Classification (NCBI taxonomy): domain Eukaryota; kingdom Metazoa; phylum Arthropoda; class Insecta; order Odonata; family Calopterygidae; genus Hetaerina; species Hetaerina americana. The sequence continues at coordinate 403,619 of NW_027286986.1, read as the reverse complement.
GCAGCACCATGTTTCAGAGGCTTCTATTCTTAGCTAGTCCACTACTCCAAGCTCCATGCTTCATACGAAATATTTGGTGAACTACTTCCTTGTTTACAATCTCAGGTTTTTTTAACAAAGTAATTCCATCGACTTCATGAACACCTTCTTAATATGAGCTTCTCTTAATGCCTGACTTAATTTGTGTACATATATATAATTTATATTATATATATGTATATATATACGAGTATATAAAATTACACACAAATTAAATTATTTAAAATACACACTAATACATACATACATACGTTTATGTAATGTCTATGTAAAAATATACATATACATATATATATATATATATATATATATATATATATATATATATATATATATATATATATATATATATATATATATATGGGTGTGTGTGTTTAAACAATTAATTAGCGGTCGTTCACTGTTCAGAGTTTTTATCGCCAACTACAAATGATACGCTACATCGTCCTTCTCCTTAGAACTTATCAATGATACCTTTCTAAGCCCTGCTCAAAGCTATCCTCAGTACCAAAACTGCAATATAACACTTGAATTCGTAAAGCACCGAATAATAAAAAAATGAGCTCCATATAATTTCTACTTACCTTAATGCCTTTCAAAACGCCCGTTCTTATCTTTCCTCCAAACCCAATCTTCTCCCCTCTATCGCAATCCAAAATCTTATTGTTTCTGGATATCTCATTCATGCCTGTCTCTTACCTTACCTGTCCTCTTTGAGACCCTTCCGATAATCTTCTCTCTTCCCCTATCATTCCCCGGACGGAAGCGTTTATTTTCATTTCGTTTCGGTTCCCACAACTCAAAAGCCCTCATTGCACATTATCTTTTCTCCCTCATGAGCAAGTGTCGGAACCATGCAACGCTAAGCTCCGGATCGAAGTTTTCACTATTATTCCTTGGTGCCAATGCTGACGCTTTTGTCACCGATTTCAACCTTTTCATAAATGTATCTTTTGTTAGCTCAGTTCTTTTTTCAAATTTCCTCAATTTCATTACCGTATTCGTCACAAAGGAGATTTAACATTGCTTTAAAGTTCCCTTCCCACAAGAACTCCTACTTTGATCCACCGCAAGTTTAAAGCTAAATCAATTATCCCTTCCTAGGAATAATATCCATTCCTAACGTCGCGCGCTCGCTATGAAAATTGAATTACCTCCAGTCCTCCCCCCCTCCGTCCTCCTCCCCTCCCCCCGCCCTCCCTCCGTCTTCCTCCCGTGCCTAGTTACGACGACGACTTCCCCTTGGGATTAGTGGACTTCCCTCGTAAATACGCCGATGCCAAATGATCTATTTTTTTATTATGCACTATTTCAGTCTTCACGTGGTGGGCATTTTTTGTATTCATATTAAATGACTTTGTACTTTTCCACAAACTTTATTTTTGAGTGATTCGCCAACTTGTGGCATCATCAGGTACAATGCTGCTGATACACTGTTCCATGATCCCATGGTCCATTTGTTATAGAACGTCTTGTTTAGTCTCCGAACGAGTAATTTAGGGTTTAAAATGCCGTTGCCATAAACCGTAAATTACTGATAATTGATAGTCTTAATTCTAAATATATTCAATCCGAAGAGCCTAATCTTTACTTATCTTCGCTTCGGCTTCTATCGTTATTTATTTCCCGTGCCGAATCGGGAGCCCTATCTGCAGTTCCTCCCGTTCCCTCTTGCTCGTCCAGTGCTCTCACCAAGTCATCGTGTCTCGCAGCTTTGTTCGATAAGTTCATCTCTTTGCACGCATTTTTTGATGGATTCCTCTCTTCTCCGCTACTCTCCGTTGGAAATTTAGTTTCGCTATTTCATCTGTTCACTTTATATGCTCTTCATTGTCCAGCATCAAGGCTATCTCATTGCATTCTTGCGTAGCTTCTCAATTTTCCAATTTTCTTCCCTTAACCATCATGTCTAACCAAAAATAAAAATGCACACCATTTTAATGTGTTCATTGGGCTGTATTCTAACGTTGGCATAAATATCTTCTTGGTGACTAATGATTCCCATTGTAATGTTTGCTTTGCTTTCGATGAAATGAGGAATTCATTTGTATCTTCCAAACTAGTAGAATATTTCTATTTGATGTATCATCTTCAAATGACAATCAAAAGGATCGATGATTCGTATTTCCACATAATTAGCATGATAATCGCAACTATTATGCATTTGCCTCAAGCATAAAAATGAAATGTTTTTGGAAAATCCAGGTTTTTTGATGTCCATTATTTTTCTATTGTGAGGTCACCCGTATCACACCCACGATCATGTGAAGTTCTGAGCCACCAAGTGCGTTCCACGCGGAGCCGAACATTTGATACTAACGTTAACATTAACAGATCGGTAAAATGATCATATTCGGTGATGTAAAGAGTAACCTCTATTACTGTTTACCATCGTGACTGATGATTATAGGTCGAAACGAGGCGTGCCACCAGCAGAAGCAACCCCTTTGTCCCTCAAAGTGACACCGGTGTCACTGACCTCTCTCTCTGGCACGTGAGTTGACAGTGATTGGTGATCCTTCACCTGGGCGTCCGCTCACGTGCTTTACTTAAGAGAGGCTAAACGGCCTGCATTGCTCATCACCGTTGACCTCAAACGATGATCTGCTTCTCGAGCCAAAGGACATGAGGTGCAAATTTCGACAGCAACGTACGCCATTTCGGGTGAAACTCGTAGTTCGAGAAGTTTCCCAACAGGAGCCCGTAAATAAACGGGTCCACTCCCTAGGACCAAGTACCAGGTGAAGGAGCGGGCGACCCATCACTAAGCGAGGGAATACCATTCCTCCTCCCCCTGCCCCGTCCCCGCCGTCGCTCCACGAGGGAAGTAGTTGACCCGCCCGCACTTCACCCACGCACGCCCGCGATTCATCGTCGGCGGGGTTGATGCCTCACGGAAACGATACTATTGCGGCAATCCTTAATGGAATTTGTTTTCCCATATCGCACAATGCTTCAGCGGCACATTCTTTGGCAGTTTTTCCTTGGGTGAGGGGCGCTCAAAGAAATAGGGCCGCCCCTCCTCCTCCTCCCCCCCTCACTTTCCTCCGATCCCGCCCCCTCCTCACGATTATCCATCCTTCCCACCCCCGCACGCCACAATTCTCCGAGAAGTTTCTCCTCAAGTTGGTGGAAATTGCCAAAGTTTATCTTACCATCCCTCCCTCTCCCTTCTGCCCTCCCACCCCCCTCTTTCTTTTGACCCCTCTCAAAGACGGGTACTTTGCCACACCCCATCCTCCCTCCCCAAAGGACCTCACAGTTCCCAATCCCCCCAATACACCTCTCGGATGGTTCCTAGTTTCTCTCTCCCGTCTCCCCCCATCCACCCACTTTCCCACCTCCCCCAGTTCTCCGGCCACCATCCCTCGCAGCCCCGACTCCGTTTATATTAAACCGCCCCTTGGCAGGCCACTCCTACCTCCTCGATGACTTACCTCCCCCACCACATCTTCCTCTGTTTACCGCCCCCGCCGACTCCGCTCTCTCTCTCTCCATCGATCTACGTCGATGCGATCCCGCAAGACGTCCTCGCAAAAATCATTAATTATTTCGAGGGTCCCATGCTTACCCTCGTGTACGTCAGGCCGAAGCAGGCGTCAATCCCGTGCCCGGCCGGCGCGCGCCCGCCCAGCTGCGTGAGGAGAGGCGGCCTTCGCGGCGAAGGGACGGAAGGCAGGACACATACACCTGTATGTGCACGGGAATGCTATTACTGTCTCGGAGAGAGTTGCAAGTCTGGTGCTCGGGCCTTTTCATTTGCAAATAGTGATTGGGGGTGCAGGTTTTTACGACCTATCCTTCGACACGAAATTCCAAGCAGCGTCTGTCCATTAGTTGGCTTGTTCCCCCGGCTGAAGCTGCGAAAGAAAAGGCGAAATGAAGGGGAATGAAATCTCTACCCATGTAGCAGCTGCAGACCAGGAGGGATGTGATGGCCAAGCTCCGAAAAGCTAAGCAAACTGTCTATAAGTGGAACGCTCGCTCCAATGTAACTGCTCCTAATATCGAACCTGTAAGGAGGATTGAAACATCCACGAAACTGTATTTTAAAAATTGCTCCTTTCAAAGAATTATATGGGAATGAATTCATCTAAAGGTTTAGGGGCAATTTCGTATTTTCGCGTCTAATTTTAAATGCTTCTTGTACAATTGGGGCACAAGGATTCATTCTAAGAATAAGCCGGCCCAAAGTACGAGTAGTTAGGCGAACATTTTTGGCCATACTATATATCCGTGGTCTAACTAAAAGTATCAGGTTCGATTTCCATCTCGAGGAGGGGTGTTGTGCAGTCCCTTTTTGGCTTAGCTTCTGGAACTGACGGATCGCGGATAGGAGTCCGTGATTGCAATTTCTAGACCGCCAGGCAAGTTCAGAGATGAACATAATATTCAAAAGTGAAGAGGAAAGACGTCCAATTAGTCATAAAAAAACTTAATTAAATGACTCTAAGCGTTGCACGATTTTTGGAAAAGAATTTTTTGCAAGATTTTATCTACGAGACCTGTAACGCCAGGTAAAATACTCAACTTTAGATGGTGTGACTAGAGTGAGATTTGGATGGAAATGGGTGGCATCAACCGATCCGGAAAATTCTTTTTCCCTCGAATACTTACGTAGTTTTCACAACAGCGATAAACTTTAAGCTCATTCCTTTATAACATATTCTAATATGAAATACTGCCGATAACTCTTCTCAATCTAAATAATATTACTTCCATCCCGCTCAGATAAATAGTTGCACAGTTAAATTGACTGACATATTAAAGTGTTGACGAATTTCTCTCTCAAACAATGAGGAGTTGTCATTATAGTGCCATCGAAAGACATTTGAGGATAACGATGGAAGAAAACTTTCAGCAACCGCTGTTCCAGGAACTTCGTTTATATTGCGATCCGAACGCTCATCCCCTCCTTCCTCGACTTTCAGGTATATTTTTTCCTGTATCCCTTTCCATTCTTCTTACCAGAATATTTTTTTGTCCATTTGTATTCGTGTGTATATATTTATATAAATATATATATATATATTTATATATATATATATATATATATATATATATATATATATATATATATATAGTACAATACACAGTAGCACACAATATAGAAACACAAAAAAAGAAGAACACTCACACGTTATTTCTTGATATTTCGACGGAAACAATCCGTCTTCCTCTGAAGATATAGAAGTAATCACTTCTATTTCTTCTACTTCGATTACTTCTATATCTTCAGAGGAAGACGGATTGTTTCCGTCGAAATATCAAGAAATAACGTGTGAGTGTTCTTCTTTTTTTGTGTTTCTATATTGTGTGCTACTGTGTATTGTACTATTCGGCACTTCTGTGTTACGTCTACGAAAGCATATATATATATATATATATATATATATATATATATATATATATATATATGTTGGAGGCTCGCGGCAGTCCAGGGGGTAGAGCGTTGGACTGCTGACCGGAGGGTCCCATGTTCGATTCCCGGGCAAGGCACTCTGGGCACCTACAGCTCCACCCAAGCTGAAGTGATTTTTCGGCTACCAGGTCTTTCTGGGAAACCATACCCGGCACAGGTTAAGGAACTGCCCCCCCTACCCTGATGTGTGTTCACACGCCGTATAGCGCTTAGTACTGAGTGATCTCTACCATCACCTACTAAACCGACCTTCGGGTGGATTATTGTGTTTATGGTTTTTATATATATTGGGACGGCACAATAGAGCACAAACAAAGTTGTAACATTCAAAAGAACACTCACACGATAATTGTTTGAACGGCCTTCTTCAAGTAAGACTCATATATATACATATATCTACTCTTCTCTGTATTCTCCGCTTTCCATTTCCTTCGGATTACTATCTAGCTCTTACTATCTCCCTTAGTTGAGTCTTTTCGCTGATGGATATTTTACTCGAATGCCCTTGACATTAGGGTGTCCAAGATTCCCCTCCTCTGTTAAACATAAGTTCTTATTCTAGCAATCCTGCGAATAATACCATTTCATTTCTTGGAAAGGCTTTTGCATGACGTATACCAACTACAATTCAAACACTGACCCAATTCCCGAAGAGTCATCTAGCTAAAACATTTGAGAGTATCGAAAGGCTGAAAAAATGTGAGTTAAAATAAAATATAAATAGATATTTTAAATCATGTTTGATTTGGTTCATGAAGCTTTTGTAAAAGCTTTGCGAATTGGGTCGATTTATTGTATTTTTTAAAAGCTTGCTAAAACGATAATTGTACTGCAGTTAAATATTCCGAATTTTCATTGAACGCTTGAAAAAACCTCTCGTGATAATTTTCCCCGCACAAATGAAAGCTTGAAACCATTAAAAATTCACCAATATGCTAGGTGTAAGTGTTGGTTTGATTAATTTTCACTTTTTTAAGCTGATTTAAACGATAATGGCATTGAAATTTTATCTTCTGAATTTTAGTGCAATATTTGATGAAAACACATTTGATTATCTTGATGAAACAAATGAAAGCAGTAAACCATAAAAATTTGCAACACACGAAGTTTTAATGTGTAGATTTCAAAGAGCTATATTAGGAGTGATTACATGCATTTTTGTGAAAACTTAATGAAGACATAGGGAAATGTAAAGCTTCAATATTAAAACTTACTGTATATATAATATTGGGACGAAACAATAGAACACACATAAAAAAGTAACACTTAAAAAGACACACAATAAATTGTTTAAGCTTTCGGCCTTCTCCGAGGCTTTCTTCAAGAAGACTGAAGTACTACTTAAAGAAGTCTTACTTTAAGCAGTCTTCATTGAAGAAGATCAGGGAGATTGCCGAAAGCTTAAACAATTTACCGTGTGAGTCTCCTTTCAAGTGTTACTATTTTATTTGTTCTATTGTGCCGTCCCAATATTATACTAATAGTGTATTTGTTTCCGTATAATCTATATATATATATATATATATATATATATATATATATATATATATATATATATATATATACATATATATATACATATATATATATGTGTGTATATATATATATGTGTATATATACATATATATATATATATATATATATATATATATATATATATATATATATATATATATATATATATATATATATATATCCCCTCCCCGGACTACAACCTTGACGTGGTGGAAGGGCTTGTGCGTTCCGATGACCCCTAGAGCTGTGCTGGCGGGAGTAATAATTATTGCTCCTGGTAGGGTCACCTATGCCAGATAGGTCGAAGGTTAGGAGCCAGACGAAAGGTAGTCCACGCAGCGTCTGTTCCTCAGTGAGGCGGCTGCAATGGCGTCTGACCCCAGTGGGGCGGCCAGTAAGTGATGGTGTCACGTTAAAAACACTATTGAGGAAGGCAACGGGAAACCACCTCAATTATCATTCCCTAGAAAAATATGATGGACAATAGAGATAATTTGAGTCCTGGCAACCACGGGGCTCGGCCCAATCGGCCGTGTGTCGTGCCCGGCAGCTTCCCGTTAAATATTCATTCCTCCCGCGCCCCTCCCTTCACGCACTCTCCCCAGCACCCCAGCACAACCACGCCGCCCCCCTCCCTTTGCTCGCCCCACTTAATCCCTCGACTCATCCACACCCAAAAGATGCGCCGCTTCAAAACGAGTTCATGGCTGGAGGCGATAGCACTGGACCGACCGGGACACAAAGATAGAGGATAAAAGGAATTAATTAAGCTTTGTATATTCGGTAACGAGTGCGCAACGCACTGAATAGTCTTGAATTGTACGCACCAGAAGAGGTCACCGTTGAGCATTGTTTTTTGAGTTATTTTATGATGATTTCTCCAAAAAGCCTCATGCCTATGACACCATGACGTTTTCTTCTACTACATGCATGTGTGTCTGCATTAATTATGACCGACTGAGTTTTATTTTTATCTCTTTTATGCATTCAAGTATAAATTGCAGTAAAATCATGAATTCAAGAAATCTTTCCTAAACACTTTCATTTGATTAACTTGAGCTAAACTTTTATGAGCTGTCGTTGAAACTTCTTTCAACAGATGTAATTGTAACTACCCTAGTGTGAAATGTCTTTATTGATGTGGGGTATTTTATGCAGCAGGTAATTTTGAGGATACCTGCAAAATGCTTACTTCCCCTTTTGAGTTCTTAGGTTGGCTAGACTTGCGTTAATTTGCACAGCATGTAAGAACATTTAAAATATTAAAATAAATGCATTATACATTGATGCACAGGGAGTGCTATGCGCGCCATCAGCTGGATTAACATTATTTTACGCAATGAATGAGAACAAACTAAATATTGCAATAAGTACCAACATAGTACGATGACGCAGTGAGAGATTACATGCGCGCCATCTTCCCGCGAGCAGTGAGTGACCAGCGCCCCTCTTTTCCCAGTCTTCGCGTTCCTACTATTCATTCCTTCGTGTTATTTTATTGCTCGAATAACACTTGATTACGTTATCAGTGCAGTCTTCACAGAAAAGGTCCTAATGTCTCACTTTGGAATATCTTTTAAATTCTGTCTTCTTTCGGTTGAGCATAATACAATTTATTTCGGTTTTGCATTGTTAACTTCTCAAGTCCCTCCCGGAGTTCCTGAATGATTCCCAAAGCCGATTTCCTTGACGGCGTGCGTGTGGAGCGTCTCACATTTCTAAGCCGTGAGCTCCCTCCGGGCGGGCGGACCTGCGCATGCCGCGGGTGGCACGCAATGAGCGCACGCGCTCCATTGGCCACCCCACTCGGCCCACGGCGGGCGAGTGTACCATCCATCGCTCGCTCGCGCCAGCTACCGGGGGAGAGCGGCGACTGGAGTCAGCACACTTCCGATGGTCGCGCATGCGCAGTGGGCACAAGTCTTCGCTTGGAGCTAGGAAGCGCCGGACGAGGTCCAGAAGTGGCAGGAGAAGGCCCCCCCTTCATGGGAATATCTAATATATCTCCCGCCCCCAGAGTCTCAAAATTTACGATATATATGACGAATTTTCGGCAGAGAAAATGTTCGCCTATTCATTATTATCTTTCGCCTTCTTTCTTTGGTACATTTCAATGTCACCCCGAAATCCACCGCTATGGTATATAGAAGGGATGATGCAACCGCAAACGTTCGTAATTTGCATTTATTATTTTTCCATAGTTGCCTGCTATCAATCGATCTTTGTGGTGATTCAAAGAAGAGAGATTTAACATAATAGGTACATGCAATCATTCAGCTCAGAGTCTCTATGCATGACAGATTTGATGGTAGTGACACATTATAACAGTAAGGTGCTAAGGTTAGACAAAGTTATGGCAACATACTGGATTTTTCAGAAAATAACATTTTTCCATCCAACGGCGATCGCTTCAAAGTACATGCTAATCACCCATTTTTCGCGGGGAAAATGACGCTTAGATACATACGTATACTCTTGTTGGCTTTGGTGTAATCGTCGGACAACTCGACGACATTCGTATTCCATATTCCCTTTTTGTTCTGGAAAGACCTACTGAGCTACGAAAATAACAGAAAACCACAAAGAATTTCAGCTTGAATATTCTGCTGTAGTTTGTCTTTGCAAAGGTATGGAGTTGAATAATATATTCTGATCGAGAACTTGGATAAAAAAGTATAATTTTACTTGGTGCGAAAAGTAAATTCTCTTTGTTATCCACCCAGAGATATGTAACATTCTTCTCAATTTTAAAACTAAGATTTTGATTTTCCATTTTGATTTAACTGATCTATCATACTGCGACATAACTTGTTTAATACTGCTGATTTTCTTCACATTAAGATGTTCATTTCATTATGTCACGGCATGAGTCTATCTACGTTTGGAGATATAGCGAACATTATTCTTAGTAACTAAATGCTAATATTTTCTACATATTAAATGAACATGAGAGAGACTTGAAAGGGAAATGAGCCTGCCTTCTAAGATGTGTCATTATAGTTCACGCGACGGAGTCTGTCATATTTGTAGCAATTATTTTACTCAGCAAGAGCATTTACATGATTTCATTTCATGCAGTTGCATATAGCCCTCATTTAATAAATGAGAGCGAATTCAATGCTGAATGAGTATGATGGGCATTTTTACCGAAAAGGATACGAATCGAAAGAGAAAGGATAGTTTCTCTCAGGTAAATGCAATGGAAAATATTACATTCGGGTAAATTAACAAAAATGAAACCTTTCATAATAATTGATACGCTAATTTGTTCGGAAAATGTCAGCATAAAACTTTTCATGCAATGCAAACAGGTGAACAATTACTCCTGAGATAGTAGATGACAAACACTTATTCCACGCGTTTCGGTAAATGAAAATCATGAAAGCAGAATTTGATTTCAAATGATGAAATGAGGCACAGCAGCAAGCCTACCAACCGGTAAACCCCAGGTACCAGCCCCAGTCGAGTGGCAGGAGAGGCTAACAGCAGCAGCCCTTTCGAGGCCGTGGACGCGGCTCCAGAGGCGGGTCCTACAGAAGAAACTAGTCTCCCTACTCAACGACACAGCGATCAACCTGCCCCAGCGCCTCCTGAAGTACGCGCTGCTGAACGCAACGATCCAACTAGAACCTCTGAGCAGATTGAATCGGTAATTAACAGTGACATAGAATTAGATTTAGACGAACTACTTTTAATTAAAGGGTCAGGACCACCAGATAACCCAATTACTTTATTGGGAAGTGACACTGAAGACGATGGTTCGCAAGATAGTGACAACGAACCAGAGGAGGAAGACGACGCGTCACCACTGCAATTGGAAGCAGCAGACAGTGATGAAGACAACAAGCCGTCCACGCTCTGGAATCAATTGCTTCCCCCCACACAAGGTCCGGTCATTTCTCTACACACTCGCGTTCCTACACCTGAACCCAGTCGTCTAGCCCATCTGAGGTAAGTGAAGTGCGCGCTTTCCCCGCCGCACGTGCATTCCCGTACCTAATGCATCCGTCAGATCTCTCTTTAAGGAAGGCGCCAACCTGGCAAAACAAACAGAGGCACCTCTGGTCTTTGTTCTTACCCGGGTCACACCCGAGATATTACATTGGGTTAACACTTAAACGCAACGACAGGTGCTGGCGATGGCCAGGCCCTCCTGCGCTTTTCCCCTGATCGCCATTCCTAAGGCATCAGGGGGTGTTCGAATTATTCAAGACTTGTCACCCTGGACAAAATATTACAGGAAACCCAAATTCACTTTGAAAGATGCCGCTAAGGCTTTAGAAACAATCCCACCAGGAGCCTTCCTTACTAAAGTGGACTTGACGGATGAATTTTGCCAGATTCCGATCGTCCCGGCTCAACGCCATTTCTACGGGATTTACATTGGCGGAGAATATTACGTCTGGAATCGTCTCCCGATGGGACACGCGCTGGCACCTGCGATCATGCAGAGATGGGCGCGGGCGGTAGGTGAAGAAATCTATAATAGGTTTCGGATCCAGATGATCGCCTACCTAGACAACTGGGTGTTCATATTTCCCGAAAATACCCCCGACTACATGACAGACATATTAATATTCTTAAAGGACGATCTAGGAATCCGGATTAACGAGCCTAAAAGTGTTTTGCAACCTACACAAAAACTAAGATACCTTGGAGTACACATTAACACTAGAGAAATGACCCTGCGCCTGACCCAAAGTGCTTTGAAACGTGTCAACTACATTATCAGTGTTATCAAGAGAATTAGAACCAGTGATATTCCGAAAGCGGTGGGATATATCGCCTGGTGTGTCTACATATTGCGTCTCCCGTACTTCCTAATAACAGACACGCTCCGCAGACACACGAGGTGCCTGTCAGAACTGTGGGACAGTGGAATATGGGAAAAGAAAAGGACCTTTTCACCGGCAAGCATCACTGTGGAGGCGTTCGCCGATGCTACGCCCTTCCAAGCAGCCTGGGTAATCCCGGCGTGGCAGCATACGGAAATCTGGGCTTTTGGGGAGGAAAAGCCGATATTGGAGGCAGAAACCCTGGCAGCCCTGATGGCAGCCCTGATGGCAGCCCACCACGTGGCGGCCACCAGAGACCAGAGTTGTAATTTATACAGATAACATGTCCACGATGTATTCCCTATCAAAAGGGAAAGGGTTTATTATGTATGTCGCCGAAGTTAAACGGCTTTTTGTTGATTTAATAAAAGAACAGCTGCATGATATAGCCTGGAGGTACGTCCACACGCTGGAAAATCCGGCCGACCGTCCGTCTCGGACCGTCCTACCTCCCTATGCCATGTCGGCCTACGATTCGCCAGCGTCCGGCCTGATATACGAGGGTCATCCGGAAAGTAGTACCCGTTCGTGAATTAAAGACACAAAAGTAAATATTAACAAACATAAAAAATTTTATTTGAAAGAGGATACTTTAAACTACTTCTCAACATAATCTCCAAGCAAATTAAGGCATTTGTCATAACGTGTGACAAGTTTCTGTATTCCTGCTGCATAGTCCTTCGCCGCCAGCTCATTGAGATACAGGGTCACTCCTTCTTTAAGTTCTTCATCGCTGTCAAATCTTTTTCCTGCCAAAAAGTCTTTAAGCTTTGTAAAGAGATGAAAATCTGAAGGGGCCAAGTCCGGGCTATACGGTGGATGGTCGAAAGTTTCCCATTTGAATTGCTGCAAAAGTTTTTGTGTTATCCCAGCTGCATGAGGCCTGGCATTGTCATGAACGAGAATGACACCAGTAGACAATAGACCTCGCCGCCGATTTTGTATTGCCCGCCGTAATTTCTTTAATGTTTCACAATACGCATTGGCATTAATAGTGTCTCCACGGGCCATAAAATCAATAAGCAATACACCTCGTCGATCCCAGAAAATGGTTGCCATGAGTTTCCTGGTGGACAGAACTGTCTTGAATTTTTTTGGTTTGTTTGGTGAATGAGCATGATGCCACTCCATTGACTGTCGTTTACTCTCAGGTGATGCATAACAAACCCATGTTTCGTCACCAGTAATTATGCGAGTCAAGAAAGAGTCTCCTTCATCAGAATAACGTCCCAAAAACGTCAGTGCTGCAGCCATACGCTTGGTTTTGTGCTCATCTGTAAGCTTGCGAGGGACCCATCTTGCACAAATTTTTGCATAATGCAGATGGTGTTTAACAATTTCATGAACAATTGTTCGAGAAACATTGGGAAAATGCTCACAGATGTCATCAATTGTGACGCGCCGATCGTTCCTCACGAATTCGTCAACTGAGCTCACCAGTTGGTCTGTAATGACAGACGGTCTCCCCGAACGCTCATCGTCGTGTGTGTTCCCCCTCCCCATGTTGAAGTTGCGACACCACCGCCGAACAGACGACTCGTCCATTACATTGTCTCCATACACCTCCTTTAATTGGCGATGAATATCACATGGGCGAACGTTTCTTGCATTGAGGAATTTAATCACTGCCCTCACTTCACAACTGGCGGCGTTCTCAATTTTTTTAAACATTGTAAACAATCACAGAAACAACACAGGCAATGCTAGCGTCACGCAACTTGGCTCAGAGAAGGCAGACAAGCCACTGAAGCTATCTGACCTCGTCCAGCGGCTACTCGCGTCGTCAGCACTTCATGCGGCACGAACGGGTACTACTTTCCGGATGACCCTCGTATAACTGGGACGAGGCCTGAGGCGGCAGTCGTTCGAGAAAATCCAAACTGTGCGGACCTGCCTCCAGATCTCTCACCGCAATTCTAAATGAGTGCACGGAGCGGGTCACCCATTTTTAAGCCCCCTCGTCATACTCGACAAAAACATAAGCATCAACTACCAGGGCCATCAGTAGCTGCACCCAGCACATCGGTGCCCGCAACAACTGAACCCGGCAGATCACACTCATCCGGCAGGACACGCTCCCCACCTTCACCGGGAAGGACGTCTTCACCCCCTACCACCATAATGTCCATGGGGGAAGAGCCCATGTCGGCGGTGGAACTACGAAATACCGTCCTATCATTGAGTCAGCAGGTTAACCGGAATATGGGCGGCCAAGCATCACAGGGTGAGACTCAACCTATTCTAAATCCAATTCCACAACAAAATAGGCGTTTCGCAGATTTGAGGCCAGGATTCCAGGAGCATTTACGAAGAAGTAAATTATTATCCTCTCGCAGAAAATGATGAACTTCCGTCCTAATGATGGAATGTAGAACCAAATGTTGATATCCACAAATTCGTGTTCTGGGAGGGATTCAGGGTTACGCACAAAACCCCAATCCGTGCGGGTTGCAGGTACTCGAAGATAATGCCTTTTTCCTACTTCTCAAGTGTCTGTCTGCTCAGGCCAGACTCCAGCGAAAGATGTCTCCTATCATAATGGAGGCGATTATCATCACAATAAATGACGATATGAGGAAGGCAACGGGAAACTACCTCGATTATCATTCCCAAGATTTACATGAGGGACAAAACAGAGATTTTGAGTCCTGGCAACTACGGGACTCGGCCCAATCGGCCGTGTGTTCTGCCCAGCAGCGGGGAAGGCAAGGCTTCCGCGGCCGTCATCCCACGAAACCCTTGCAAGGGAAAACCAGCAGCAGCAGGACAGAAGACGAAGGAGAAGAAGACCAAATTAGTTAGAATAGGAACGTGGAATGTTGGCACAATGGTGAGGACAGGGAAATTGGAGAATGTTAAGCGAGAGATGGAAAGGGGAAAAATAGATATTTTAGGTCTATGCGAGGAGAGATGGAAGGATAGCGGGGATTACTGGAGCGATAATTATAGAATAATATACAGCGGCGGGGACTAGAGCCAACGAGAGGTTGCCATAGTATTAAATAAAGAGGTAGGAAGAAGCGTCAACATAGAGCAGGTAATGGATAGATTATTACTAGTAGAGGTAAAAGCAGAACCGACGAACTTGGTTATTATTCAGGTATACATACCACCGAGCAACCATAAATAAGAAGATGTCGAGAGGATATACGATCAGTTAGAGGACATAATCGCGTGTGTTGCTGCAGGGAAACATTTGATATTGATAGGGGATTGGAATGCGACGGCAGGCGAAGGAAGAGATGGTGACGAGGTCGGGTTTAGGTACGAGGAATGACCGCGGGGAGAAAGCAGTTGAGTTGTGCAGGAGAGAGTGGTAAGTCATCACCAACACTTGGTTTAGACACCACAAAAGACGCAGGTATGCATGGAAAATGCCAGGTGACTCAGAAAGGTATCAGCTAGATTATATCCTGGTTAGACACAGGTTTAGGAACAGTGTGATAAATTAGCACAGCTTCCCTGGAGTGGATGCGGACTCTGACCACAATTTAGTTGTTATGAAATGTAGCGCCCGTTGAGGCGGGCAACAAATTAAGCAAAAGAAGCATGGTGGAAGACGCAGTGCGAGGATATGGAAAGTCTGCAGAGGAATGGTGAAATTGGTGCGCTGTACATCAAAGTTAATCGTTATCGGGATGTAAAAAATAAAGATCAAAGCTGGCAGTTAGAGATAAGGCGGTTAGAGTAATAGTTGACGCAGAAAAAGTCCAAGAGAGATGGAAGGAGTACATAGAAGAACTGTATAGTAAAGAACTTAGGCCAACAAAGTTAGACATTGAACAAAGAATATGACGTAGAGGAAGACAGCTTAGGTCCAGGCATACTAGACAATGAGATAGAAAGGGCATTGAGAGAGATGAAACTAAATAAGGCCGTGGGGGTGGATAACATTCCCGCGGAACTATTGAAATGTTTAAGAAAATGTGGGAGGCAGAGGCTATATGGGCTGATTCGTAGTATTTATGAGGAAGGAATCTGGCCAGAAGACTTTGTGAGATCCGTTTTAGTTCCTATTCCAAAAGAGGTAAAGGCTACATCATGTGAGGACTACAGGACGATAAGTTTGATATCCCACGCAGCTAAAGTTCTCAGGATCAAAAACAAAAGGATAGAGAGTAGGACAAATGATTACTTAGGGGGTGATCAGTTTGGGTTTAGGAAGGGGAGAGGTGCGCCTTATGCTATTGCAGTAATGAGATTATTAATCGAGAGGAATAGAGAACACCACCAGGAGGTATTTGCCTTTTTCGTAGATTTCAAAAAGCTTTTGATAGAGTGAACTGGGAAAAACTAATGAGTCTATTGCAGAAAATCGGAATAGATTGGAGAGAAAGGAGGCTAATCCGCAACCTGTACATGTCTCAGACTGCTCAGGTGCGGGTGGGAAACGGGGAGTCCGGATGGGCAATGTTAGGAAGAGGTGTAAGGCAGGGTTGTCCATTATCACCGTTGCTGTTCAACCTTTATGCAGAGGAAATGATCAAAGAGGCATGGAAAGAGCTGGAGGTAGGAATGAAAGTGGGCGGGGAATTCGTAAAATCAGTTAGATTTTTGATGACCAAGCTTTAGTTTGTCAGTCAGCCAAGGGGTTGCGAGCATTGCTGAGTGAATTGGAAATTCAGTGAGACAAGTATGGGATGCTAATCAATATTAATAAAACTAAGGTTAAGCGATTTTCTAGAAAGAAAAAAGCTAAGCTTAACATTAAAATATGAGGGCAAAAACTAGAGCAGGTAGAACAGTTTACGTATCTCGGTAGTGTTTTGGACCAAAACGGTCAAAGTAGTAGAGACGTAAGGAGAAGAATTGCGTTAGGTAAAGAGGCTTTCACAAGGAGGAGGGAGTTAATGACAGGGACGTTGAGTGGGGGTGTTGGGAGAAGACTCGTGAAAACTTTGATATGGAGCGTAGCTATGTACGGCGCGGAAACGTGGTCATTGAAGCAGGAGGATAGACGTAGATTGGAGGCTTTTGAAATGTGGGTGTGGAGAAGAATGGAGAAGGTGTAATGGACAGAGAAGAAAACAAATGAGGAAGTACTTAGTATGGTGGGCGAAGGGAGGGGTTTGTTGGGAGAAATCCTGTGGAGGCAGAAAAAGTGGATGAAGGGGGTGTTGACCGGCAGTGGGATGTGAAGACTGTGATAGAGGGGAGAATTTTGGGCAAAAGAGGAAAGGGAAGGAACCGGAAATGGATGTTGGTCGGGATGAATGGAGGAAGAAAGTACTCAGAGATGAGAGAGGTAGGATGATGGATTTTGAGTTTTGTTAGCAGTAATTAAATGTTTGTTTGGTAGTTGTGTCCATACAAAAACCTACCTTAACCGGTAGATTACCTTAAAGAAAAATTACGATAAGTAATAATTCCAAGATTGACTACACCTATAAAGGGTTATATTGTTGCATTTCTAAATTCTTCCAATTACTTACCCATTCTTTGATTTGTAATCCAATATATTCAACAAAATTATGCCCATGAAGACAATACAAGATCTTTTCAAAACTTTTACGAGCTTTTTCGATACCGCACCTCCATTTGGTTATTTTTTAATCTACTTTGGAGTCATTGCGTCTGCGGAAACTTCTTAAATGAATGGCTTCGACCATTTGATCGATAACTTGTTTTGTAGATTAGTTAGGACTGTTTATGTGAAAGTGTGTTCGTGGAGTGCGGCGCAAAATTGGATCTCCGTTAATGCACTCTTATATGGAGCGGCGTTGTTCTGTGAAATTCGGCGTGGTACTCTAAAAGTTCTACTCGGAAACTTTTGAATTGGTTGCCAAGACTTATGGTGAGGATGCTATGGAATGTACAGTTGGTTTATCCGGCTCGAAAAGGGGCGTCAAACAGCGGAAGACGACGAGTGTTCCTCAAGACCATCAACGTTGACTGATCGAGACCCCAACATCGAGAAAGTGCAACACCTCGTTCGCGCAAATCGACGTTTGACTGTCAGCGAACTTGCAGAAGAGTGTGGCATCATCTCGATTGGTTCGTGCTTTGGAATCTTGACTGAAAAATTGAGTATGGATCGAGTTGCCGCCAAATTCGTGCCTCGCCTGATGACGGCGTACCAGAAAATTCATCGGGTTCGTGTCTATCAGGAGCTGTTTGATCGAGCTAAAGAGGATGAAAACGTCTTGTTCAGGATCATAAGAGGTGATGAGTCACGTGTTCATGGATATGACATCCAAACAAAAGTGGAGTCTTGGTCATTGAAGTGAGCTCTTAAGTGAAATACGATTTTGGAGAAATATGGAAAAGATTAAATAGACAGGTTGAAAAACAAACGAAGAAGTGCTTGGCATGATGGGGAAAGAGGGAATTTTCCTTAGTCATCCAAAGTCGGGAGGGAAGTTAGATGGCGTTTTCTTTGGTAATGGGATGTTGAAGACTGTCAGGGATGAATTTCAACCGTAGTGCCCTTTGGGTAAATTATAATTAGTTAACAATCAAGGCTAAGACCTCGCGATGTTTGTCTATTTTTGCATTAGAGACCCAACCTCAAGTATCGATCGATTATACGTAAAATTATTAGCGATGCAACTCTGAAATGTATGGTCATCTTAATCTAATTTTTACCCAATGGTCTAATGGATTCATACGCTTTTGAACATATTAATGATAACTAAAGAGAAAGAATACGGTTTTGGCATATGAAGCAAGAAATGATGTGAATAGGAGAGAATGAATATTATAGTAATTCGATAAAATAATTGCTTTTAGATATATGTATGTCTACACAATCTTAAGGATGAATAATAGTAATGACGCTAAAGGTGGCGATTTCCTAATACCTTTTGAAGTAATAAAATGATAGTAGTTTGTATTTTTACACAATTGAACTTTTAAATGCTTCATTCGGATTTGTCGGTTTCGCGTCAATAACAAAATAGTGCGTGCATTGTGACGAATTACAAATTGCTACAACCATATAAGTGCATAAATACGATATTCGCCACAAATATACGTTCGTAGACTCGATAATGCCGCGAAAGTATTTAGACGGGTTGAGCAATTTCAAAAGTGAAATGTGAAAAATTAAAAAGTACTTCTAATGTAACACTATGACTGTTTTCCACAAAGTTAATCCTGGTACGGTCAAATTTATCCAGCCAGTTCGAATTTTAAATCGAAAAATGTAATGTAGCATTGAGTTAGATTATGTTATATTTATTTGTCATTTTAAAACTAATGGGAAGCATTTATTACTCTACATTTACGTCATCAGGTTTACTACAACGTTTCCCCACGTTACGGCACAGTCCCGAAGTGCGCGCGTCACGTATCGACCCTCCAGACAGCACTTGGAATGAGCGTCTTGCAAGCTGCTGCTTCCAACCCTTAAGGCGGCGGCCCCCTATGCCCCCCTCCCCTTACTCCCGTGTCCACTTCCCCCGCCTCACATCCGTCTTGCATTACAAGGAGAGCGCTTGACTAATTATCAGCCGCATCCGTGCTGGAATCATCCCAAGACGCTTGGGAGGATTCCAGCGCGGATCGTACTTTCGTGCCGCTGCGGGCGCCTCCGTGTTATGCAAGAAAGGATCGCTTCCAAACGCTGGATGAATTACTTCCGACCCGTGAAATGGATGGAGATTAGCATTAAATCTTAACAAAGAAACGTTAAAGAACTTATGGAGTAAAAAGATACGGGAAACAGGACATTACGTACATATCAGCGAGATTTAATTAAGCCTTTCGGAGCAAGCCAAGCGTAAAATTGTTTCATGTTGTGTAAATCGGTAGAGGCGACTTGCCACGCTCCTTCGGACGTTTTAGGGAAATGCGTTGAAAAACTTGGGAAGGTTATTTTTTAAGGTTTTTGCGACGTGTTAGCTGTCGAAAGCTTCATTCATCGTCCGCCATCGAAGACTCAAGCTCTTCGGCCTGTCGATTCCTCCACGACTGAGGAAGGAAGAATTTTTACCCCAAAAAACAACGCTAAGAAAATTCACGAAAGAATACTCAAGCCTTCACAAAATGTGCGTGACCCTGATTTATTTGAGCCAGGTAAAGGGCATGTTCGGGGAGGGAAGGGAACCATGAGAGAAAGCGTGAATTAGAAGATACAGGGTGCTTCGAAGAAGATCATAGTTAATTAATATGTTAATGCGTGAAAAAATTACCTGTGACAAGATTACTTTGATGAAAGTCCGTTCTAGAAGGAAAAGAGCAATGAAGACATAGAAAGCTGCAGGGAATTATTACACACCCACAAGATATGAGATAAATACTCCCCCGCGTTGATTAATTTATTCATTTCAACATAATGAATGTGTAGGCTTTGAACGACCCTTAACGACTGTTGCCTTTCATGTTTCACGAGAAACTCGTCACCTTAGCCCTTTGTTATTTTATTCTTCATTCTCTGTAACCCCTACCTCCATTGATTCGTTTACTCCCGCTTTCTCGCTTACCTAACAGTACTATGATAAATATTCGATCTTCCACACAATAAAAGGACACTGCAATACAAAGGCTCTTGTAAATTTTATTAGAAAAACTATCTATACCCTCCGCATTTTCTTTTAGAGCACCCCTTATCATTCACAGCTGCGTCATTGATGACTGTTGCGGTCAAGAGAACCATGCTTCCTCCCTGGACGTCTTCTTCTCAGCCATATCCACTTAACATATGAATCTTACTGTTAAAAGATCACTTCTGGTGATGGGTTTTAGTTAATTTTTTAAATTATCATTCAATCGTATTGTGGTAAAATGTTTTCTTTCATTTTATTTCAATAATTCTTACTTCTGTATTATTAATTAGTAATTTTATTTTTATAAATTTTTCTCCACATTTATATGTGTGTATCGGTTCCCCTTTTGTTTTTACTCTTTTAGTTTCATGCATTGATTTACTTTACTTTATTTTTTAATTTAGTAAATTATAGCAATAGCATTATCTATCTGTAGGTTTGTGAAGGCACTCCTCTTCATTTGTTGCATGTTATCTTGCAGTGGATTCTTTCCTCAAGGATAAAAGCCTCATTCCTTACGTTTTCCCCCAATTTTGCCAATGTTTCTACAATCTTCGTACTCATGCATATTCATCGTGAATCGATTGTCATTATCTATTTCTTTTTTATAATATTGAGCACTCAAACGTTATTATATTTTCATTGAATGTTTTTGGGGGTTGGTAAGATGGAAATAGGAACTGCCACAGTCTCAATCTCGCCCGCATGAAGCCAAATATTATAACTATTATCCCTTTCTCGCACTTTTGGCAAGACTTGATCAATTTCATCACCGTTTCACATACACGCACATATGCAGGGTGTATTAAAATCGCCTGCAGTCTACTCCATACCTCTTCCCATATTTTTGTACACACTACACACGTTTTCTTCCGCTCTCGGTCTAGTGTGGCGTAAGCGATAGAACACGCTTTCGTTGGCGGATAATAAGTAATAAGCGTGTACAAAGAACGCTAAAGATAAGAGTTTGCGTCGAGTGGGCTGGATTCGTTGTTTTTTTTTAATACTTTGTACGTCGGGTCGAATGAACCAGCAAGATGAGGCAGCGGCGGCGTATGAAACTAATCAGAGATTCCGGAACTTGGATGCCGCGAGGGGGGAAGAAACGTGGCGCGTCGAATCAAGGCCTCTCGACCGCTCAACTTTTCACCAACAACAACACCAAAGTTTCAGCATTTCGGCTGCTATTTGTGCAATGAAACATTTTTTTTTGGAGTCCTATACCTCTTTGGTTTGCTTCAAAAGCAAATTGCCTCGGACGAAGCTTTTTCCCGCGGTGTTATGTATTTTCTTTTCGCAGACCGTTTCTCGTTGAAATAAATTGGGGAGAAGAAAATTCCTGTTTTGTGGACATTTAGCGGGCTGTTGTACCGCTAAATGTTTCATGTGCCTCCATTTAATTCCATTGAGAGAGTTTTTCTTGAATATTTTTCGAACTCCGCTTGATCGCCTCGGTTTCAATAATCAGAGGAATGCAAATGTTTCGTAAAAAGAAGCTTAGATTTAAATCGTGTGTCGACAAACCTTCTTTTTAGTCCATTCAGGAACCAAATGATGCGCTTATTTTGGCATGGGATATAATAGGTTCAATGCTTTTAGAAAATAATCGAAGGGAGAAAAAATGGATGTAGATCTGAATTTCCAATACGGTTTTTAAATGAGAGAAAGAATATTATATATTTTTCTCAGATCCTCATTTTTATTTTCCATCTTCTCGTCATGTATTTCACAAAAGAAGACTTTTCCAGTAAAATAACTTTCACCTAATGTTACTTCAACTAGTTTGACTCAGGCTTAAGTGCGACATCACCCTACCCGTCGGTGCATGTCTAATTAATTCTGAATACCTTACTACATTTGGAAACGTTAAATATCTAATATTCTAATTTCCGTCCTCTGCGAATTACCGTTTCAATTTGAGATTAAATGAAACCTATAATCTGTATTCCTCAGGAATCGGCCCATCTAAGTTTGATAGATTTTCGTCTTCTTGACTACTGGTTATTTTACTGCAGATTTCTGTCCGACAGCCTTGTCGATAATGTTATACTTAAACTGGTAACAGGTCCTCGCAATTATCGAGTGATGCAAACACTCACTCAGGTTGTAATTCACCACATCGTTACACCTTGCGTTCTTTCAATTTTTAACATTTGTCATCACAAATAATTCATTCAATGGATTCAGCTGTTCTTTCATCCGCCATGGTTAATTCTTAGAAAGACCACAAAAATACGTAAATATGCGCCGAAAGTCTCAAATAATCCAATTTCTGAACTGAAAGACAGCACTAAAGGGTGAAACTTGAAGGGCCCGGGTGAATCTAAACGCACATGTTTTTAAAAGCCATGTGATTTTTTACGACCAGTTCACTCTGGAGAGTAACAAGTGGCAAAGAGAGAACACTCCCTGATTTTTCCTGCTGATGTGCGAATTTCGCACACCCTAGGTCTAAGTGCGACCTGAGCTCTAATTTGTACTATCCAGCTAGATTTTGTATTGGCCGCTTATTTTTTCACCCAGCTGTAGATCATCCATCAGGTAGGTCCTTCCTTCAGCTCCAGGACGTCTTCAGTTGCGCGACAAAAACCTTTTTGCTTCACTCGAGACGTCTTATTTTTCAAAATATTGACATTTTCTCGTGGCTATTACAGAGTGGGACGATTAACCAAATTTCAAACTCGAAATGTATGTAAAAATCAATTATGCATCAAATAGCACGTATTAACTCATAACTAGCTCGTCCGTGGTAGTATTGAGTGGCCACTGTTTGTCTCAGGATTTCGCGGAGCATGGTCAAAAGACCTGGTTGGCTCTATTGCTTCAATTCCTAACGATTTTTTTTTTTTTGCGGACGACGTCCTTCGATAAGATTTTTGGCTGGAGTGTTCTTGAGAGGGCTTGACTGGCAGGCGTCTGACGCCGTGAACGTAGATTTCTCTTATCGGCGGTGACCACCGGCGGTAAAGGCGCCCAAGAAAATGAATCCCCCCCTTTATTGCTGCCGGGGGATTCCCAGCAGCGATCGAGGCGAAGGGAGCCCTAGCAAAGTTTCAGGCATCGTCCCCGACACCTGTAAAACACCTGCTGCGGCTACTTTTGATCCGACGCGTCAACGCCATGTTCTTCGCCCTTCTCCCCGAAGAGTTGGAACCGTATTGAATGGTCGCTGACGGGGATGCGGGGAGGTGGGATGCGGCGCTGAGACGCAGTTATCACCTTCACCACGCATTTCACCGCGAAATTACGTCCATTAATCAGAGTTGACCCTTGAGTCTTATTACATTTCAATGTGGAAGGCAATACCAATGAGAACATTGATGTCTGATGAAATTGTTTGACACCTAGGAGAGCCGATTCCGTACCATTAGCGAAATATTACTGCGTCGCATCCCCTTTAAGAAGCTCTCTCTAAGAGATATAAAATTTACGCCCCAAATTTCTGCAGCGCTGCGAAACATTAGCGAAATCTGACGAAGCAATGTACTCGATCATTCTCAAGTGTAGATAAACATAAGTATCAGAAAAGTATATATTCAACTTTAATGGACAGTGGATTAAGCAGCCATAATAATTGTTTGGTATTTATTTGAGAGAAAAGTACTCGAATTGGGAGAAAAGAAAGGATTAATGAAAAAATTTTGTATCGTCATTTTAATTTATAATTTGCAATTTTTATTCTTTTAATCAATCCGTTTCCTCATTGCTGTTTTTGTGCTGTAGAGTAGGATTAGAGCAGAGGATAATACGCGTGTATTTGGAAAATTGCTAAGGAGTACAAAATGAAAATAGAATGAAATATTCATAATTAATAATAAATCATGTATTAAACAAGAGATTACCGTCAGAAAGAACTGGAGAGATTATGGTTTATTTTTGGGACACACTCGGTATATTGACATTTATTTAATAATGAGACTTTAAGCAATTTGAATGAGATATTCTTAAGAGGCATCTTTCGGTTGATCACCACTCCTTATGCAATTCACCACCTTGGGTGTCCTCGCGAGGCTTGTCCATTTATGCCTTCGCTCCTTGCCTTCCTAACATTTCTTTTGCTTCAATCTCAAAATTTGCTCCACGCATCCGCATCTTTGTTCCCATAGAGTGCTTATTACCAACTATTTCTCATTGATTTATCTGAATACTAACTTGTTTTTCGCTCCACAACTGCTCTTTTCAGGTTTAGAAATTCCTTCAAAAACCTATTTCAAAAGATTCTTCTTCGATGGCTTCTATTCTTCTTTGGCTTGGTATGGTGTTCTGGTGTTCTCACATCAATTGTGTGAGTGGCCACACTTCAAGCGAATGTTCCCAAGATCGACTTCTTTGTCGGTAGACATACCTTCCTCAGACATCGCGAATGAACGCCATGATCCCCTCTTTGCTGCATTAGGTGTTCTTAATTTTACAGATGGTAAAATGATACATATATTTAGCATTTGTTTTCGATTGAGAGTCGACATGCTTAATTGAATAAATATGAACTTTGAAACCTCAGAAGGAATGACTTCGACGACACCGCAAGATGTGGGTGATATTCCCGTGGGCATTCCGGGGTCGGGTGTATGTCATGCGTGGGAGGGGGGAGGCCAAGTGGAGGAGGGTGGTGTCGGATGCCGGGGGGGGGAAACGAGGAAAAGAAGAAGATGATCATGGGGGGTGATTTCCTGGACGCGAGATGGGACGAAGTGCCGTTGGGAAGAGTGGGAAGTGGAGAGGGAGTGAGTATGAATGATTTGATGGTCCCGAGGGAGGGAGGACCATTTAGGGGTCACGGAGAGAGAAGATAGAGAAAGGGCCTTTGAGATAGGGGAAAAAGGTGTGGATGAGAGAAGGACCAACTACGAGTGGGGCTATTTTTTAATCTCATTTTTTCTACGCAGACCTCATAGTACATCCGCAGTACACACGGAACAAGTATGTGCGAATGGGTCACCATTCGCTGCCACACGGTGACAGAATGGTCCCGCGATCCCAATTAGGGGCTTCCATTTGCTGATCCCTCATCGCCCCTCAACCGCCCCCCCCCCCTCTGAACTCCCCAACCACCTCCCGGCAGTTCATAAAAAAGGGAAGCATTCTTTATGGCCAATCATGAGATGAAGAGGGCGGAAAGGAGACGAGCGGGGGGGAGAGGGGGTCCCCATTTGCATGGTTCCTTTGGGAAGGGATTTTCAGGGCGGGCGTGGCAGGGAAAGACGGGGGCCGGCGAAGGAAGGGGGTCCGGGGTGAGCGGGGATGGACGGGGGGGCTGTGAAGCGAGGGTTTTAGGGAGGGGCTGTGAGAGGCGTCAGGGGAGTCGGGAGAGCCCTTTTTAACGGCCTCTGAGGAAATGGATGGCTCAGAGGGTGGGGGGGGGATGAAGAGAGGAAGGAAGGTCAGATGGAGCCCCTGGGACCTGTTCCTCAAAATTACAAGTCCGCAAGTTACAAGAACAACTTCACCATTACATTTTCTCGCATCCTGACGTACGAGGGGCTACCTATCTCAAGAAAATGTAGGAAACTCTTTAAGGAAATTTGGATGGCTCGCATTCCATTTGGGGAAACAGTTGTTTTGGTGGCAATTGTAAAATTTGGCATTAAAAATGTGTGAGCATGCATTTGTTGGGAGACTACTGAAAACCTTTTGAACAGTGTGCGAGGTATTTTATTCATCAGTCTTGTTATCTCAATATGCGCTGCCTGCACCCACCCACTCTTTCTTTTCCATTGCCGACTCCCTTACGCCCTCGCAGCTATTCCGTCCAACATACCTTTTAACTTGGGACTCCAAATTATTCTTTCTCATCCCCTGGGGCCCCCTCTCCTAATGTCCCTCCTGCTAAATTTCTTAAACAATCAACACTGTGAGCCCAATCATTTACTAAAAATAAGGCTTTTTACAACTTATAATGGCTATCGTTTTTTCGTTTCTTTTGGTTGTTTTTTTTAACCTCAGTTGACATTAACTTTCCGAACAAAATATAAGTGTCGAATGTTTAGCGTCTATGTTAAAGGTTTCATCATTCCAAGACCAAAACTGGAATTTTAATTGGAAGAGTACTTTCGCCAGTCAGAGTATTACAGTCTGATAGAAAAGAAAAAATTGCCCAAACTCTAAGGTTATATCACTCTAGCTTTTAAGTCCCTAAGTACTTGACATAGGATACATGTATATTCTCGAATGTCACACACCGATGGAATATCCCATACGCATTAAGGCACTTCAGATAAAAAGCGTGTGCGCCGTAGAATTGATTCTATCCTAAATGAGTCTAATTCGACAAAAACTGGTATGTTTTCGATATTTGGCATTTATCTACAGGTATTATCTAAAGGTATAGGTCCAGAAATAGCATCTAATTCTCGATTCGAGGATTAAATAGTCACAGTGATTTTTCAAGGAGTTAAGGAATTAGAAGATTTCAACTTGTGAGTGATAATATAAAATGTTATATATAGAAAGATAGATAGAGTTCTTTATTTGAGCGAAATTGAGGACATATGATCCCTTCTTCTTTGACAAATTCCAAAGAAACTGCGGGAGATGCCGCAACAGTAACTTTTAACGGAGTCATCCGTTAATGTGCATTTCAATGCAACAACGGGCTAAAGCACTCGACCGGATATTGAGGGATCTGGGTTCGAATCCCAGTCAAGGCGAATGATTTTTACACTCTGAAATTGTTGCATTGAAATGCACATTAGCGGATGACTCCGTTAAAAGTTACTGTTGCGGCATCTCCCGCAGTTTCTTTGGAATTTAATATTATGCATTTTATTTCCCAATTTCGCAATGGATGGCTATTGATTTTTAACCACCGCGGTTGATTCTGTTTTTTAAACTTTTTATCGGGGAGAATTCTTATCTTCATCACAAAAATTGGTGCCTTCTTCATTTCCCTGCAAACATTTGAAACGCTCATTCATTACAAATTGAAAATCTCTGGAGAGCAAATTCATCTCGTGTATTCCTAATTTATATGTACACGATCTTCAAAGTGTGACTATGTTATGTCTACTTGGCGATATTTTTTCAAAACCTTCTCATAAATTCGTATTTTAAATCTTGCAAATCGACTTCACGCCCCATTCCTGATTATTCATTCAGAAGGGAGGTTTTCTGCTGGCTATTTTTTTTCGCCAATTTATGTCAACTCGGCTGCGTCACAACGACGCAAGGTTCGCTTCGTATGCGCACATCCGCGCAATTCTATAAACGGGAGGAAATGACGACGCATCCTTCTTATCTTGGTCAAAGGGATTCCGAGCTCAAAAACCATTTCGGTTTGCGCGTTCGCCAATATTTGCGATATGGCGCAACAAAGGAGTTATTCATGAGGTGGATATTATTTCGGGTGGGGCACAACGGAATTATTCATGGGGTAAAAGGATCTTTTTTTTCGACGACATCGAATCGGAAGCAGTATTCAGGAATGCGTTATTTTATATTTCATCCCTTCTCTCCCCACAACCCTCTTCCTCGCCCCCCTCATTCTAAATATTGACTGGGTAATGAAAATCTTAAGATCAAAATATCTCGTCCTCATGTCCTGTGTGTAAGCAAGACGGTGATGCTCGAGTAAACAGGCACTGCGGGGAGCGTATTTGCCGCCGTGAATGCTCGCCCTCCCTCCCTCCACCTCGTGGCGCGATGGAATTGGTTTCGCGGTGGGTGCGGGGGGAGAAAAGGGGTTGGTAGGGGGGAGTATTCCGGGGTGTGAGAACTGGGGGGAAGGGCGGAGGGGGGAGGGGTTTTGCTGGAGGGTGTCGCGCGGGAGAGAAGGGCAATGGAAGCGGCACTGCTCGGGGGCGAAAAATAAAACGTAATGAGGTGAGTCGAATAAGGAATTTACTCCACGGAGTGAAAAGGGAAGCATCATCTTTGACTTACCGACTGATTCAACCGAGTTTTCATCTAATGGGGGATATCCCCCCCGGAGTATCACTGCAAGGATTTTTATCGTCTAGCGTCCAGGGCTCTCTGTCTCGTTTGAGCGCGTAACGCGCGAGAGCACACTTTGAACACCCCCCCCCCCTTCCAAAAACACCCCCCCCCGCCCCCCTCTCACCGCCTGCCACTCCGCACGAGTTTTTTGTTTTTCACTCGAGTGCACTAATCCCTCCTATTTTTCCGTGTAAATCGAGTTTCCGCCTGAGCACACACTGAATTATCTTGAGTGTGAGATTAAAATTGCGCACAATGCCTCACTCGCTTTCGGAAATCCAGCGCGCCGTGACTTCGAGTGACAAAGGCGAATTCATGCAATCGTGCCTTTCCATGAAACTCCGCGCGCGGAAGACATCACCGGCGATGAGAGCGTGGTGCGGCGTCGCATTACGTGGTATCCTGCAAGCCACCGGTAGGGTGTGTGGCAGGGGGTGATTCCCCTCAACCCTACCGTTCCATGGTTTCTACACTTAATCTCTCCATTGACATTGACAACACATCAGCCATTGTACGATTGGGCTAGTGTTATATTTTCCCGGTCATCACTAGAGAGACATCCTTCCAATTTATGCTGGAGATGTAATGAGTGATGTAGCATTCGCTGCATGAGTGATTCCCTACCAAACTCGACTTATAATTTGTTAGAATCCTAGGATCCCATGTACTAGCAGCATTATCTTACCGAGGCCTAAGCCACGAATGATAGCACGATGCGATTGTGAGGGAGAATAAATTGGAATACCGATGTGTCCCTGGGTGAAAGTCTTCGAAAACCGTCGCGTGGGTGAGGATTGATCGAACTGTTTCGTTGAATAAAAATTTTAAAATGACCGCGGGGAGAAAGCAATTGATTTCTGTAGACGATAGGGGCTCGTCATCACCAACTATTGGTTAAGCCATTACAAAAGGTGTAGGTATACATGGAAAATACCAGATGACTTGGAAAATATCACTAAGATTATATAATGGCTAGACATATATTAACGAACAGTGTGATCAATTCGTACAGCTTCTCGGGAGCAGATTTGGACTCCAATTTAGTTGTTATTAAGTGAAGCGTCCGTTTCAAAGAGATAAGGCAGGGGTGGCGGATTAGAAAATGCAATGTAGTAGCAAAAATAACATAGTGGAAGATGGAGTGCGAGGGTATGGAAAGTCTGCAGAGGAAAGGTGAAATTGGTGCTCTATAAAGCAAGGTTAAATCACTATCGGAAAGTTAGAAAGGAATATCTATGCTAACTGTTAGAGATAAGGCGGGTAAGATAATAGTTGACACAGGAAAGATTCAAGAGAGATGGAAGGAATATATACAAGAACTGTATAGTAAAAAACTTAGACCAACAAAGTTAGACATAGAAAAGGAACATGACGTATAGGAAGATAGCTTAGGTCCAGGCATACTTAACGATGAGATAGAAAGGGCTTTAAGGGAGATGAAACTATATAAGGCCGTGGGGGTGGATCACATTCCTGCGGAACTATTGAAATTTTTAGGAAAATATGGGAAGAAGAAGCTATATGGGCTGATTCGTAGTATCTATGAGGAAGGAATCTGGCCGGAAGACTTTGTGAGATCAGTTTTAGTTCCTATTCCGAAGAAGGTAACTCCTAAATCATGTGAAGACTACAGGACAATAAGTATGATACCCCACGCAGCTAAGGTTGTTCTCAGGATCATCAACAAAAGTATAGGGAGAAGGGCAAATGATTACTTAGGGGATGGCCAGTTTGGGTTTAGGAAAGGGAGAGGTACGCGTGATGCCATTGCAGTAATTATATCACTAATCGAGAGGAATATAGAACACAACCAGGAGGTATTGGCCTGTTTCGTAGATTTCGAAAAAGCGTTTGAAAGAGTAAATTGGGAATAACTAATGAGTAAATCGAAGAAAATGGGAATAGATTGGAGTGACAGGAGGCTAATCCGCAACCTGTACATGTCTCAGACTGTTCAGGTACGAGTGGAGAACGGGGAGTCGAGATGGGTAGTGTTAGGAAGAGGTTTGAGGCAGGGTTGCCCATAATCACCGTTGCTGTTCAACCTGTATGCAGAGGAAATGATTAAAGAGGCATGGGAAGAACTCGAGATAGGAATGAAAGTCGATGGGGAATTCGTAAAATCAGTTAGGTTTTCTGATGCAAACCCTACCTCGTATATCACCTTGTATAAAAAGTCACTATACCATTAGTCCCAATTCCATGAAGTTTCAACCGACCATCGGCATTAAATTGGTATTTGCATGTATGTATGTACATATTATTATTATTATTAGGTAATCTACCAGTTGAGGTAGGTTTTTGGATGGACAAAATTACTAATTCAACAATTCGTGACCCCCAGCAAAACCCAACGTCCTACTTTACATCAGGTCCCTCTTCATATCTGAGTACTTTCTTCCTCCCTTCATCCCGTCCAACATCCCTATCCTGTTCCTTCCCTTTCCTCGTTTGCCTAACATTCTCCCCTCAATCACAGTCTTCAAGATCCCACTGCCGGCCAATACCCCCTTCATCCACTTCTCCTGCCTCCATAGGACTTCTCCTAACAAACCTATCTCTTCGCCCACCATACAAAGTACTTCCTCATTTGTTTTCTTCTCTGTCCATTTAACCTTCTCCATTCTTCTCCACACCCACATTTCAAAAGCTTCCAGTCTACGTCTATCGTCCTGCTTCAATGACCTCCTTTCCGCGCCGTACATAGCTATCCATATCAATAGGCTCCATATCAAAGTTTTAATGAGTCTTTTCTTAACATCCTTACTCAATGTCGCTGTCATCAACTCCCTCCTCCTTTTGGAAACCTCTTTGCCTAACACAATTCTTCTCCTTACGTCCCTACTACTTTGACCGTGTTGGTCCAAAACACTACCGAGATACGTAAACTGTTCTACCTGCTCTAGTTTTTGTCCTCCTATTTTAATGTTAAGCTTAGCCTTTTTCTTTTTAGAAAATCGCATAACCTTTGTTTTATTAATATTGATTCTCATCCCATACCTGTCGCACTGAATTTCCAATTCACTAACCAATGCTTGAAGCCCCTTGGCTGACTGACAAACTAAAGCTTGGTCATCAGCACACCTAACTGATTTTACGGATTCCCCGCCCACTTTCATTCCTACCTCCAGCTCTTTCCATGCCTCTTTGATCATTTCCTCTGCATACAGGTTGAACAGCAACGGTGATAATGGGCAACCCTGCCTTACACCTCTTCCTAACATTGCCCATCCGGACTCCCCGTTTCCTGACCGCACCTGAGCAGTCTGAGACATGTACAGGTTGCGGATTAGCCTCCTTTCCCTCCAATCTATTCCTATTTTCTGCAATATACCCATTAGTTTTTCCCAGTTCACTCTATCAAACGCTTTTTCGAAATATACGAAACAGGCAAATACCTCCTGATTGTGTTCTATATTCCTCTCGATTAATAATCTCATTACTGCAATGGCATCACGCGTACCTCTCCCCTTCCTAAACCCAAACTGATCATCCCCTAAGTAATCATTTTCCCTACTCTCTATCATTTTGTTTATGGTCCTGAGAACAACCTTAGCTGCATGGGATATCAATGTATGCATGTAATTGGAAGCGATACCAAGTTTTCTTCTTCGTTGAGTACCTAGTCTTAAACTTGGTATGAAAGTCGTCACCGTGGAATTCAGATTAGGGAGACCCCTGGTGTAATTTGGCACTATAAGGATTATCTTCGCTCTAAACACTTCCTCCCCTTTGTTACCGATCTAGACACTCGACGGAGAAGAGTTCTGGAGGAGCGGATGAGCATTGACCGCCGCCACTGTGGAGGGAAAATGGGAGAAGGGTAATGGACACAGAATAAGTGCGCCCAGTGGAATGGATTTACGAGTCATTGTGAGAGAGGGGGGACGTCCTTCGGGGGCGGGAGGGGGGGGTGCTAATTGTACGTGAGGTCGAATGGAACGAGCCATGCAAAGTGGTCTACGTTGAGTGGGAAGAAAAGGACTCAGGGTGGCCGGTGCGTCGGGGCAGTAGGGCCAAAAGGAATTCTTAGAGAATTCTGGGGGCTGGACAAGGCCCTGACAAAGGGAACGGGAAAGAGTCCCCCCCTACTCTCCGTCGTACCCTAGTCTGGAATCGACTTGGCGTCGATTAAATGGCTGTGAGAAAGCGTCCGGCGTGCCAATGTCCAGAAGACTAAAATTGAGACATTCAAGGGACGAAGATTACTTGTGAGACTAATCTGGAAGAAAATTAAATATAATGTTTAGTAAATAATGACGTCTTGAAAATCCTCTATCTCCGTATCGTTGAGTTTTTTCCCGGAGTCACAATGAACAGGTGTGGGAAATGGAACAACGTGAGAACTTATTGAAGAAATTTTATTTCCCATGCTCCCGTTAGAACATCTCGCACGCTGTTCGACAATGATTCGGAGTTTGAACAACGCATGAAATTCAAGATTATACGGCAACGTCATTCATTAAAAATATTAATTGATTGCCATCCTTAACAGTAACGACAGAAGAAAGTGCACTAAAATTATAACCTTTTCACTCTTTTATCCTTGGGTTAGTTAATTTGAGGTAATCCATTCTATTTCCATAGTTCTTCTTGAGTTGCTGTATTTACATGGCCGTCTTTATTCTACTGCTACTATTCTCCATATTTCACAAGTGTTAGGTAATTGTTGAGATCCATGTGAAGTTTGATTTATCATATCCCAATCGACGTTTTTTCTAATGATTGAAAGTATTCGACTTGGCAACAATTCTGTTAACACATTCTTTCTTCGAATCCATGGTGATACTGCTGCGTAAAGAGCAAGTATTTTCTCCTTGATTAGCTTCTACTTGTTCTACGAGGGTCATCCGGAAAGTAGTACCCGTTCGTGAAATAAAGACACAAAAGTAAATATTAACAAACATAAAAAATTTTATTTGAAAGAGGATACTTTAAACTACTTCTCAACATAATCTCCAAGCAAATTAAGGCATTTGTCATAACGTGTGACAAGTTTCTGTATTCCTGCTGCATAGTCCTTCGCCGCCAGCTCATTGAGATACGCGAGGGACCCATCTTGCACAAATTTTTGCATAATGCAGATGGTGTTTAACAATTTCATGAACAATTGTTCGAGAAACATTGGGAAAATGCTCACAGATGTCATCAATTGTGACGCGCCGATCGTTCCTCACGAATTCGTCAACTGAGCTCACCAGTTGGTCTGTAATGACAGACGGTCCCCCCGAACGCTCATCGTCGTGTGTGTTCCCCCTCCCCATGTTGAAGTTGCGACACCACCGCCGAACAGACGACTCGTCCATTACATTGTCTCCATACACCTCCTTTAATTGGCGATGAAGATCACATGGGCGAACGTTTCTTGCATTGAGGAATTTAATCACTGCCCTCACTTCACAACTGGCGGCGTTCTCAATTTTTTTAAACATTGTAAACAATCACAGAAACAACACAGGCAATGCTAGCGTCACGCAACTTGGCTCAGAGAAGGCAGACAAGCCACTGAAGCTATCTGACCTCGTCCAGCGGCTACTCGCGTCGTCAGCACTTCATGCGGCACGAACGGGTACTACTTTCCGGATGACCCTCGTATATCTTTATTGTGAGGCTCGAAATTTATCCACAATTTGGCCTTTTCCTATCTCTTCCAAATTAAGATGTAAATATCTTGTCACAAGCTGCATTATTTTTATCAAAATAAGGACGCCTACCGATCTTTCTAAAGTATTCGTGTCGATGGTTATCACCCGTGACTCATCTTTAAAATATCAATGACATATTTCTAATTGTTATTTTTTATGGATAGAGAATTTTTTTATTACGAGGGTAAGGATGAAAAGTTCTCGGCCTGACAATGAAAGACTGCGATTTTCAGTTAAAAATGATTTCATATGTTTGCAAAATCTCCCTTGACTTTAACACACTTGGCCCTGCATCTCCCCAACATCAGCATTGCTTCCCGGAAGTGAGAGTATGAAAGGCTGTGAAAACATGCATCTAGCGCCCTCTCAACTTCTTTATTGGGAGCGCAGCGCTTCCCCGAAACAAATTTCTTCAAGTTTGGGAACAGAAGGAAGTCTGTGGGTGCTAAATCAGGAGAATCGGAAGGATAGCCTAGCAAATCGTGCCCCAAATCCCTTAAGTTTTCCCATCAACAACGCACCTTTGTGAGCGGGTGCGTTGTCCTGGTAAAAGATGATTTTTTTCTTCTTCAAGCCTGGCCTCTTGGAATTTTGGAATCCAGCTGGTCAAGAAGGTTGGAGTAACATTCGCCTATAATTGTTCTGCCTTTTTCAAGGTAATCCATCAATGGGATATCTTTCGCATCCCAAAGCACACTGACCATTACCTTTCCGGCAGATGCGATCGACTTTGCTTTCTTTGGCGCTGAACCATCGGCTCCCTTCCACTGCTCCTTCGACTGCTGTTTCGTTTCTGGCGTGTAGTGGTGGACCCATGGTCCCACCACTACACCGCACAAACTCGGTCGGTTCCCTCTTGTATCGATCCAAACATTGCTACGGGAATCGTTCGCCCATTTAGTTTTGATCAGAATCCAGAAAATGCAGCACCCTCGTTGCCCAGAGCTTTGGCATCCCTCATTATTTGTACAAGATGTTTCGCGCCCTTTCTTCCGATATCCCCCGCACAGCCTCAGCTATCTCACTCATCTTCACTCGACCATCGTCCAACACGATATGGTGAAACCTTTCGATGGTTTCCGGTGTGGTTGCGGTTTTCGGCCGTCCTTGAGGTGGTTCATCTACGAGGGATTTGTGACCACGTTTAAATTCAGCTATCCACTTGATAAAAGTTCACACTGAGAGAGCAGAGTTCCCGTCCACTTCTGTCAACTTTGGATGAATTGCCTTAGGGATAAATACATCCAAAACGAAGAATTTTATGACCGCAAGAAGTTCAAGTTTTCCATTTTAACGAAAAACACGAAAGATGTCCGCTGCAGCAATACGTGTAAACACACTACTTGAGAGAACAAGTTGAAACTTGTCTTACGAACTAATGTCACGTGCACCCATGCAGAAATCATTAAGCTTTGCTGATTGGAAAGCCATCTCTGTGTCAGGCCGAGAACTTTTCGCTTTAATCTCGTATCTCACCCATTTCGTGTGATTAAATCTTTCTTTACCTTAATATTTACGTTAGCGCATAGTAAAACTTTGAAATTACTATCCATCCCCACAAAGTTTACTTCATAAAACCTATGTCTTAAGTTAAACGGCATTATGAAATATTGAAAAGTATATTTCCATTAAACAATGATAATTTTCGAGAAGAAATTACTTATAGGTTACGGGCGAGTATAAAAATTATACCTTTTGATATAAGGCTCATTTTGAATCGAAACAAGGGGAAAATGTTCGGAAATACTCCAAAAATAGAAATTTTAATACTAGTAAAACTAAAAATATTACTTTCCCCATCCCAAAGCTCTCCGTGGGTATGAGCCAGCCAACCAAATTGAAACTGGACTGAATATACTAAGTAGTATTCCACCGCGATGTTGAGTCAGATTTTAATCCTATACCCTAACCTCTCAAGTTTATAAAAAGACGAAATAAGAATTTGAGTGTATGTTTTTGGAATTGAAATCGACGATTCGCATTGAATTAACAGGAGAAATGCATCAATGACGCATGAAAAAATCTCCTGAAGGTAGAATTTTCGGATATCACATCGCAATGTACAAATCAATAAGGTAAATGCGGATTGGACTTGGAAATTAGAGGAGATGTCAAGAAACAGGATAACAAATAGAGTGGAAGAAAAGATGGAACAGGAAAGATTGAGCGCGCTATTGGAGATGAAATGTTTGATTAAGGAAAGAGAGTATGATATATAATAAATGTGAAACTCCAATGGCCGTAAACAGTTTACCTTTCTAAACAAAGTAAAAATGAAATTAGTTGGCTAGCGCCACAAGTCAAGGAAAGAGAGGATTACGATTAAGATGAAGGCTAAAGTTGGATCGGTCTAGCAGTGCCAAAATGACGATGGTGGATCCAAGACCTTTCCATTCCTCTCCCTCCTCGGATATTATTTGGGTCCGTTTACGAAGTTAACAGAAAAATATGATCTTGCTAATCGTAGTTTACTTGGCAAACCCACCCGTCCAAGCGAACGCCTTGGTGCAATATACTTCCCGCCAACGGATACCGTAGGTAACACCAATATAGTTTTCCACTGTAAAATGTTAGTCTCTTCCTACGATTCAAAAAATATTCTCAGCAAGAAATAAGGAGCCTCATTCATTTCTGTTATCTGGTGCTCTCATATTGCCCAGTGCTCTACGGGGTTTGGCCCGCCATCCAATTCCAGACCAATAATTATTTGTAGTTTCGCTTCTGGAAAAAAAATTAAAGGGAATTTTCCATCCTAATCCTCTACCATCTGTTGATACCGATTTGAATCTTCTTATAGTAATAGAAGCTCAACTTTATGCGTTTTTGGAAAATGACACTTTTACATTCTCTATCTAAAACCACAGATTTCGAGGAAATAAGGAGACGAATTGCGCTAGCCAAAGAGGCTTTCACAAGGAGGAGGGAATTGATGACAGGGACGTTGAGTAAGGATATTAAGAAAAGACTCGTAAACACTTTGATATGGAGCGTAGCTATGTACGGCGCGGAAACGTGGTCATTGAAGCAGGAGGATAGACGTAGACTGGAGGCTTTTGAAATGTGGGTGGGGAGAAGAATGGAGAAGGTGAAATGGACCGAAAGGAAAACAAATGAGGAAGTACTTGGTATGGCGGGCGAAGAGAGGGGTTTATTGGGAGAAATCCTGTGGAGACAGGAAAAATAAATGAAGGGCGTATTGATCGGCAGTGGGATGTTGAAGACTGTAATAGAGGGGAGAATGTTAGGCAAACGAGGAAAGAGCAGGAACAGGATAGGGATATTGGACGGGGATGAAGGGAGGAAGAAGGTACTCAGAGATGAAGAGGGACCTGATGTAGAGTATGTTTCTGGATTTTGTTTTGTTAGGAGTCGCAAAATACATACTTGGTAGTTGTGTCCATCCAAAACTTACCTTAAACGGTATATTACCTAATAATCTATACTATATCTGCCGAAATGAAGATTTGGTATTTTGCGACTTATATCATGTATCTGTCGTCGTATTGCATGTCGACATGGCTAAACGGAATGGAAACGATGTCACCGAACCAGACGAAGTCGTCGATAGGCGCGTGAGAGGTTGGTCAACAAATCATAACAAACAAATGTCTGTCGGTGGAAATCAGTAATTACTTGTTTTTCAGGATTTCATTCAGAAAATTAATGAATTATTCGACAATCGAAAGGGGAAAATCATATGGCATCATTGAGGTGCTACCCGAAATTCGTATCACTTGCCTCCTTGACTTCATGCTCTCCCTCCAGATGGCCAGATTCCAAACATGGGCGCCGCGTCCTTTCCCAGTGTTTTGACTCGCTATCTCTGGCCATCCGCGTCTTCAGCCTTCGCAGAATGCGACGCAACTTAAGAGAAAGAGATACTTAGAGAATTATTCGGAGCATAAAATATAGTTCTTTTTAATGAGAAAGAGGTCAGTTGAAAGAAATAAAAAGAGATACTGTTTCCGGCAAATCTTTGAGGGACTGATGATAATAATAGGCCGATATGAAAAACATTTTAAACTCGGAAGTGAAAAAGGTATCATTTGCGACGAGACAGCGTTATTTACTTCCAGGTTCCATCTAACCTTGATATGAGAAGATGCCTTTCGACCCAGCCACCGGAATTCACATCCTCAAATCCCCGTAAGCGTGGATGCGCTCTTTCATTCGCCCCACGAGTATCTCCGACATGAATTGAGGCAAGTAATCCAAGTGTTTAGCGCCGTGCGATGGGGGCATATTTATGTAAATGAAGCTTAAGACTTCCCGAGTTAGATCGGCTTACTCTATGAGGAGGGGGGGAATGGGGGTGGGGATAACGAGTTGGGGGAGGGGAGCCGGAAGTGACGGCTCGAATGGGGAATGGCGCGGTGTGATATTATGGATTCTTGCAGCCGGAGATTAGGCCATTCCAGGAAACATTTAGTCCGCATAACACAGGTGTGGAATAAATGCTACACTTTGCCCAATAGCAATTAACCGATGTGTGCCTACAACGAGATGTAACATTATGCGCAATCCACGTCCGTGGAACCATGCCAAAAGAAATTAGAAACCAACCTAATGATGATGAATACCGTCTTCGTACTTCAGAGATTCAAATTTCTCGGTTGTATGCTTACTATCATTTTCTCTATTTACGATGCATTGAGAAAAATTCTTGAAACTCACTATTAAAAGGTTATCCATCTCTCAGAACTGATTGAACATAAAAATAAACTAAAAGCATTGTCAAAGTGCTCACTCACTCATGGAACAATTCCATTCATCCTATGTGTCAGCAACTACAAAACTAAATTCTAACGAGCCATCTACGTTCAACTGAT
The DNA here is from genome assembly GCF_022747635.1 of Hetaerina americana. Classification (NCBI taxonomy): domain Eukaryota; kingdom Metazoa; phylum Arthropoda; class Insecta; order Odonata; family Calopterygidae; genus Hetaerina; species Hetaerina americana. The sequence goes on along the minus strand of NW_027286986.1, from coordinate 364,916 downwards.
TCCCTTCTTGACCTAAATGGTCGAAATATGTAGAGATCACCAGCACATCTGAAAATGAGGGGTTATTTCTTGTCAAGTTTAAATTCTCCTTGATTCCGCATTGTCACATCCACTGCGGCTGGCGCTTATGAATCGCGTGAGCCGGCGGCTAAAACGGCCGCTTGGTTCGGTGGTCCTCCACAGCCTGCAGTCTCTCTTCATCTTCACCCGAACCCTCCGTCTTTTCATTTTTGTTTTAGCAATTTGCTTTCTCCTTAAACCATTACTGGTTGAGAGCATGAACATATTTAGTTTAACAAAGAAATCATTATCGTTATATGAAGTCCACTGTATAGTATTTTGCTTTTGTTTTCATCTATGACAATATTTTTATGTCATTTCTTGGTCATTCAAATACTTATTCTACGCCATTCTACGTAGTATACGCTAGTCTATACTATTCCTCGTCTAAATTATTTCCTTCTCCAGACTATAATATCTTTTATCATTTTTCTTGACGCCTATAACACCCGTTCGCGTCTCTCTGCTGGTCCATTCTCCTCTGCCTTCTCGCAACGTCCCGATATTCCCTCCAAATACCTTTTCCGCCTGCTTTTAATGTCATCCAGCAACTACCTCTCTGCCACACAATAATCACGCACTTCGTCTTCAATCTCAGGCCACGTCTTTTCCTCTAGTCCTATCCCTAATCGTATCCCTAAAAATCACTAATATCCGCTCACCCAAGTCTCTGATCTAAGTTTATCTCCAAAGACCTGGCTTCCAAACCAAAATAGGAGTTCCCGCTTGCATTAAATAAAAGTTCGTCTTTAAAACATTTATAATTAGGCCATCATATCTATTTGAGGAGGAGGATCTGGTCCACTCCTTGCCTCTTCCTGTTCTTCTGCCTGAACAAAAAGAGAGGAGCGTCATCGCCAGAAACTCGGTCAAGGGATGCCAAAGAGGAAAATATAACCAAGTGAATGCTCCTAATCAAAGGGATGTTTTCGATATGCCCATCCGTAAATCCTTCAGTCGTGGCAGAAAGGGACGGAAGTGTAAATGAGGGTCTCCTCGACATTTTTAGGACCAAGTTTCACGAAACAGGTATTTCAATATTACATTAGAATATATATATAAAACTCTGTTCATTAGATCGATTTCCTAGTCTTGCATTTTGTTCAAATCGTTTTTAAATTACCCAACATTTTCCCAAATATGTAAAATTAGGAATTATAGACATGCATAGACTGATAGATGCCTAAGCTTAGTTAGTCATCTGGTAAGACTATGGCGTTAACATTAAATTATAGCAGCAATATTAGCCGTTAGGAAAAATACCAATATAATGCGTTTGGACACCATTCGGTGCCCAAACGCAAGTTTATGTTACCGTCATATTCTCCTTGAACACTTTATGCCACTCGTAAATTATTCCACGCCCACATGTGAAGGTACACTGAAAATTTAAGAGGGGATTTTTTCATAACTTTTTATGATTTTGCTTTCAGTAGGCTGCCAAAAAGAGTGCATAACGCCTGGTTGCGAAACCTTTATGGACGTTGAAATGATGCAGACATATATTTCCATGGAGAGGTTTGGTAGTAATATATTTCGGGCATATTTTGCGATGATAATTTTGGGCAGAGGTAAATAATGTTAACTCTAAACATTTAGAAATACTTTATCACTCTATATTTCCTAAATTTTCCTGAAAAATACAGTCATACATTCTTCTCATATCATCCTTATATCCAATGCTAGAAACCTCTGAAATCATTCCTTCCGCAGTCGCAAGCAATAACTTTTTATCTTTCTCACTTTCAAAGGGATTCGAAGAGATTTACAAAGATATTTTTCTGATATATAGTTGAGAAATATGATTCCCTGGTATGTTTTAAATGGTTTTCGAAGCATCTTAAACGAGGAACGTTTCCCCCGAAAGTAAATCAAATGTCCTCGTGCAAGAGGGTTTAACAGTTTCATCCACGAATGGCTCCAATTCAGTTAAACTTAATCGGAAAAGTAAATAAGATGTTTCCACCTCTGCGGTGAGCAGCTAATTTTATTCCGAGCGCCTCTGCTGTTTGCGCATCCCCCCGCTCGACCCTTCGCTCCTACCTCGAAACCAACGCCCGACGAACTCAGGTAATGAAAATCTACACTTAAACACGCATTTCCCATTCTACCAACTCGAGAAAAAGACGTGGAAGAGAGTAAGATAAAGAGAGGGGGGGGGTCGAGGGGAAGAGCGGTTATTTCATTCCTCCCGAGGCCAAGGATAAGGATTAAAACGCTCCCCGCTCGGGTCGCAATCTTTCAAGCGATTCCTGAACGTGTAAAAAAAATATAGAGGAAGGACAACGGGAGGGAAAAAGTTTCCTCTGAGGTTTTTGAAATGAAAAGTCATACCTGGCCTTCGTTATTTATGCGAAGAGATAAGCCCTACTCTCTATCTCCACCTAGCGTCCTCGAATGAATGAGCCGAGGCAGCCTTCAGGACACACCTCATAATTCACTCCAAAATACCACCTTCTTCATATCCTCTCCCGAGCGAATCTTCCGACTCACCCTCCGAACCCCCTTTGACCCCCTCGCCCCTCCTCGGGGAAAAATGCTCCCCTTCTATGTATTTCCCTCCCCCGGCCCCTCAAAAGCCGCCTCCCTCCCCCCATCTTCATTCCCTGCCCCACTCCAGGGCCCTCTCTCTCCAAGGGTCTCTAGCAGACCTCCGCGCGTTCGCTGGAGCGAGCGTCCTGGGGACCCTTCCTCCGCCCCACGCACACACGCCCGCACGCACGCACTCACCCACCTCTCCGCTTCCTCCTGTCCCTCACTCCTGCAACTCGGGAAAGAAGCGGAATGCGCCCCTTGCGAAACGTCGACCGGGCGGGGGTGCGGCATCTCCGCGCCTGTGGCTATCGCACGCCTGCTGCATTCATATTCGAAACGAAAACCTCCGGACGAAGGCCTTTAATTTCCCATCCAACCCACTTCCGTCCTCGCCTAGCACCCGTCGGAGGCGTGCGCGCCAGCCGGAGAGGGAAGGGGGATTATCAGAGTCTGGGCTACCTCCTGGCGGTGTCTTTGCGGATGGCCGCCACGACGAAAAGATTGACTGAATGAGGCAACATGAAAAACGTTTATTTTTTCCTTCGTCGCTGTATTTTTTCTCCAAATTTATAATTTGGATGACTGAAGTAATTTTCATTTTTGAGTGTTTCGGAGACGAGACGACCGTCTCTCAAAAATCAGAGATATGAAAGGGAACATTTTCACACGGGCATGTCAAAAAGGCGAGTAGGACCCCTTTCAATGGCTCTCCACATTCCTCCATCTCCATGGATCAAAAGGAAATGCTTTTACGACCCTCTTCTGATATTTTTTCGCCATGTATAAAGTTGCTTAGAGAGAGAAAACACGTTTTTTTGCCCAGTGTCTCGCTCATTCAAGCATTTCAAGTTTAAAGATGTCATTGAAAAATGTCCGCGGAGCGATACTTGGTTTTGATGGATTTTCTCGGTAAGAGGACACCTGGACCAGATAATGATCCATGGACCCAGACTTTCACTTTTCGTCGTCTTCATTCGCTTTGAAGATATTCTTCTGAACCAACCAATGATTCTAGATATAAAATGCTCGGAGGAGAACTTTGTAATTCTCATTGAATAATATACATAAAATTACCGACCGTGAGCTCAGCCAAGACTTCTGTTTTCTTCCTGTTGGCTTTCACGTTACGCCCTTGATCTGTTTCATTCAGGCAGTCGTCGCGATTCCCCACCATCCTCTCCGAGGCCACCAAAGAAACAAGGAATGCTAATGTTTTCGCTATTCACCCAAAATCCTCCTTTCCACGTCTCCCCATTCATTTCCGCTTCCGAAGATTTGTTGAGTAACGCTGGCCAAAAGTTTCTTTCCACTCTCAGACTCGCTTCTTTTGATTTTAAATTATTTTCTTCCGGCGTTAATTTACTGTGCGCCTACTGATTTTTTTATAATAAAATTATATTTTTTCTTTCGTTGTGAGGAACTCTTGGAGCTTTTCTTTCTACTAAGTATGCAACTTTTGAAAGCTAATTTGGTGTTTACCTTTTCCATTTTTTACGACTAATCTTCAATTTCTCTTATCCATGACCCACTTTGATTCCACTATGCTTTGCCCTTTAACTTCATGCCGCAGACTTTCTTTCCTTTGGTCCGTGTTTTTTTTGTTTTTTTTTCTTCGGTGAGATCTCGCTTTTGCTGCGTCAATGTTCAACCTCACGTTGTGTCAGATCGCTGAAATATGAGTTTTTCTTTTCTTGCTATTATTACCGTTGTCGTCATTTATTCCATCGTTCTTATTTGATAATGTGTTTTCCTCTCTCTCAATTTTTATTACTGCTTTTGATGAATCTCGTTTTAAGTATTTTACCACCAGAATCATCATTTTGCTCTTATCATATTTCTACAACGTGAATGGCAGCATAACTATACTTTTCTGACTGTTTTTATCGTCAAGAAAAGTAGCTCTTTGCAATTTATCTATTTATAATTCTACTTCCATCTGACGATTACTACAATTAAAATTTGGCACCTACATCCCTCCCATGTAACCTCCTCCATTGCTAATCATTTTCGAGGAGTTCCCTCGTCCCTCGTGCACGCCAATTCATTTCCCTTCAAAATTGTCTCGTTTGCTATTTGTGCCCCATGCGTCTCCGCGCATATTCCTTGCAAACGCTGCGCCCCCTTCCTTTTCTTGGCTTTTCATTGATCACTTTCCACACACGGCTCTCCCACCGATGTGAATGCATCTTCCATTCGCATTCTAATATTCCTTTCTGAATATTGCCACCGGATGAACCAATCGTCAGAACATTTTTTAATCTCTTCACATGTGCATTTGATAAGGAGGTTCTGAATTAATATGAGTATCAACCATTTCGACATATTACGAGGGATTTGTTTTTAAATATACATCGCCCTTTATATTAACACAGAAATAGACTCCGAATATATTGAAATAAGGCATTAGAGCGTTAGCAATGATCTCAAATTCTTTATTAGTGAATTAAACAAAAACCACAGTTATCAACCGAAAGATTAATTGGATAGGTGAGGGTAGAGCTCATCTAGTATTAAGCCTAACGGAATGTGAAATTCACTAATCAAGGGCAATCAATCAAAATCAAATCGTTTTCCTGTGCAGCCGGGAAGCGAACGCGGTCCCTCTGCTTAGTATTCCAGCACTCAACCCCCTGGACCAACGCGATCCACCTGTGAATTAGTTGTGACGTTGTGCTTGGCGCAGCGTCACTTGCCCAGTTCGAATACGCGCGCCCCTCTCGCGAGCCGTAGAACGGCGGGGCGCTATCTGTTGGCGCCGACAACGTATGTAAGAAAAAAGAAGAGCGGGGCGCGCCGCGCGCGGAGAGTGCCGGCCAACACGTGGTAAGGAGAGTTCGTTGTGAGATGCCCGAGAGAGAAGGTCGTGTGCTATCATCGTCGAGTCACCGACAGCCTGCGAACACCGGGGGTGCGCGTGCCAGCAACCGACCTCGCCGTGTGGGCCCCCCGCAGGCCCCGACCGGAACATCGGGAGCCAGCAGTCGACAGCGAGGCGGCCATCTTCGGCTGCAGCCGAGCGGCCACCCAACATCGTGGCCCAGCAGGCGTCGGCATCGCGCGTCATGTTTGCTTGGGAGCGCCCACACCTTTTCTTGTGATAATAAATAGTTCTTGTGAAGTTTACTCGTCGTAGTCCATTTTTATGCGCCTCCTAGCGTCCCTCGTGATTTCAGCTGAAGAGCCGCTGCCCACCCCGGGGCACATAAAAGGTGAGCGAGCCCTCCCCTGGGACGAGGAGTGTGATGGGCCAGGTGACAGCCAGCGGCGTGACTCTGCGGCTAGCCATGCGGCTAGCCTGGCGCCCTCAAAACAAGTAGAGTCGCGGCCTCCCTTGTCTCGCGGTATCGGGGAAAATTTATATATAAATAAAATACCGCGTCACATAGTATACTACAAATATTACTTTGCTGATCTGAATATACCCATGCCCTGTAATTATCCTTGCCTATGATTCATAGTTTCGATATTTTTTTCTTCAGAGCGCGCGACATTATGGACTAATTTCGAGTCATTCATTTTAAGGTTTTGAAAATTGAAATGGCTAAACAATGGATGCCTGCTATGCATTACGATTAATGAAAATATATTTCTATAAAGTAATATATTGAGCGTGTATGTCCCGGGATTGATAACTGTTGTGATGGATCCCTTTGTAAATCATTCATAATTGTCTAACAAACCGTTCGCAATAATCTCCCAAATACGTTCCCCTTGCATTCTTATGACAATATTGTTTCTGTGAACCGGAAAACCCGCTGACTACAAACGAATTCCGGGGTCTCGGGTAAACATGCTGACCCATGAAAATGTGCCCTTGGTTCTTCCTTCTAATTTCCCGTTTTGTACCTCTCTGAACATTTTATTGACTTTGAAGTCAAAATGGGAGAAATGTGATGCGCTATTACTCCTCCCCCTGCATTACCCTTCCACCCATCACTCTCAATCAAGAGCCTCAAGGAGTATGGCAGGGCAGGCAGAGTGGGTTGCTCTCGAAACGTATCCCTCCAGACAGCTCTAAAATACTTCTATCCAATCAATTATTTGTAACCATTGTCTATATTGACAAATCATTGGGATTCCGAATACTGACAAAGAAGGCTGAATTAATTTACATACGGCAACACAATATACAACACAGATATGTCAAAACATTGGAACAATTCAAAAACTTAAATTATTAGCAAAAGTATTCTTATTCTGGAAGTAAGCGGGTCTAAGGACGTCGTTTGACGCTGAGGTTTTTATAACAAGTTGGAATACTAATAATACCACGTAAGTGGCACTGAATTCGTTGAATTTTCAAATATTTGAGGGTTCTTTCACAGAATTACAACGGTCGACGAAGCCAGGCTCATGAATTATGATTTCTCTTCAACTGCATTTTTAGTTAATTAAATTTACCTCCGGGTATTACTCTTGACGGGTACGTCAACAGCCGAAAGATCAGTTCTCACAACCCGTCCACAAATACCTTGCCACCTTCATAATTATTACTTTTAACTTGGACGAAATTTAACCGAGGTTCACATATTTTTGTTCATTTTCAGCCATAGCGCCCCACGATCATATTGTGGTCTGCCGTCACGGAGTTCATATGCATAATTACATAAAAATGAAAGCTTACTATGTTGATAGCACCACGGAAAATGTTACTTTGCTTCATTTAATTGAATTTACAAGTACATATCCTACAGATTCGGGTCATGAATGACCACCAGAATGACTGAATTCGTCATTGATAATTCTCGTGTCACCAATCACTGTCACTCACTGCAGGATCTGTAATGGCCATTCATCCAGATGGTATCTGATAATAAAATACATTTTCATCACAAATTAGTATATATTCCTACCCTTCACAGTATTAGGAAAGCATGCGAATGTTTCTGGAAATAATCAGTGCATGACAGGTTCATAGTGCATCAAAAGTCCAAGGCTTACTCGTACTTCAGTTCCTAATCTTCTTACTATTGTTTTAATTAGTTTGGTTATTTTCTTTGATTGTTTTTTCTAATTTTATCCATTCTGCATCATAATTTTTGCATTCCACTAATGAAATAAAAATTACCTAAGAAGAAACACTTCGGTCTCAATTTCGCCCGAATACAGCCGTATTCCCTCCACCCTCTCTCTCAACCCCTCACTTGACATCGCATTTCCTCCATCCGTTTCGCATCCTTCCCCTCTCCGCCCACCTTCCCCACGGTCCCCTCCCCTCCCCCCGCCCACCTATCCACCGACGTCCTCATCTTTCAAAGGGACAGTAGTTGTTCATCCTCGCCTGCTGTTTCTCGTTCCCTTCCCCGTTCTCACCCCCGCGGTCGAGGGTTGGGAACGGAGGGGCGCGTGGGCAGAGGAGGGACTGTGCCCTGGATGGCGCCCCCAAATGAAGCACCGACTACCCTGGCGAGGGGTGGGCGGCGTCTTTTTTTGTCGAACCCGCTCAAAAACTCGGGAAGCCCCTCTTCCTCCATTGTTCCGAGGGGCGAGGGACCCCCAAGGATCCTTCCCCCGAACGCACCACACCCCCTTTTTTGCAGTGAGAATGCTCGGGGGAGGAGTTCTCCCCGCCCCTCCTCCTCCCCGCCGACAGGTTATAAGTAACAATTAAAGCCTCCCCGAGAAGGGAGATCATTTCGAGGGGTGGACAGCCTTTCCTCCGGATGAGAATGTATTTTTCCATTTATTTCATTCGAATGGTTTGCTCCGCTAAACGTTGTCCTTATTTACTTCGCTCGGGAATCGATTGCACTATCTGACGTCTTTTGTGAATCATGCACCTGGTTCAACTTTCTGGCCAACCCAAACGTGGATACATGGAAACAAAACCACGTAAAGTCGAGTTACAAATACGTAATCTCGACCACAGGTATCACCAATTATACAATTGTTTTCTCCTGGTTTCTCACCTCACTAAAACGTCATTCAACAAAACAAACGAAGTTTTTCCGATAGTTTTCTCTTTGTCATACAAACATTTGGAATGTTACGATATTTCTTTTCTGTTGCCTGCCATTGATATTCTGTAGCGTTTGAAGAAAGCTAGTGCCTATTTCCGTGTTCATGTCGTCTACTGCACAGTCCCGTCTTCGCATGAGTCAAAAGGCCTAAACGTATTACGGGGATATTAAAACTATGAACAAGATATGGAAGGTTAATTTGGGTGAAGGAATATCACTTCTCCTCTCGAAGTAGGTCTTTCTGTCATGGGCAGCGGGATATCAATAAGGGTTGGGAATTTCAGACGGGCATCTCAGGGTTTTCGCCCTCGCAGTCCACACGAAAGTTTTGGCCGAGGACAATGTTGCCTCGGGAGACGACGTGGTGTATTTTTAGTCAAAGAGGCAGTAAATCTTCATTCCAATTATGAGCCAGTCCTCCGTGCGACCCTTCACGGTCATGACTCGAGCTCTGGAAATTTGCTTGCATGATATACAGTTCTCTCAGTCCGCTTGCGCTGAGTGAATAGCCGCCCGCGGCCATGCCCCGGCCTGGAGTGCCTCTGCCTCCCTCCCCCGCCCTTCCCCGCTCCGGAGGGCTCGCGCCGGCGTCCATCTCTCGAGGCATTCCCCTGATAATGCCCGAACGGAGTCGCGGGGAACGGACGCCGAAAACGGACGATAAAGCCACCTTTCGGAGTGGGAGTGGGCGCCTTTTGAGCGACCGACCCACTCCTACCTTCTACGTACTACTCTGCATTGCCGCTCCGTGAAACAACCGGTGCTTCTTTCCTCGACTGCAACGCAACTTAAAGTAGTTCGGGATGTTCCACATTCATCTGCGGAAGTCGCTGTCACCTGAAGCGCAAAATGGATTTCCCCTGTAATTTTTAGCGATGAAATTCTTTCGCTATTAAACGAAGTGAATCCACCAGAGATCCTTGTACCGGAAACGATCTAGAAGATAAGTTACGGCTTCTTCTTTGGGTTTCCTCGATTCCCTTAATACTTCACGGGAAGATGGAATTTGTTGGATGAATTTCTGTTAAATTTCCGCGGGAAATATTTCACTAAAAAACTATAATTTGTCCAAATTACTGAAGCGATTCACGTTTGATGCTTCCAACTAAGCAGGGAAAAGGCATTATTTTATGCCATAAGTGCTTCAGCTATTAAGTCAGGATTTATTAAAAATATTTCGCTTACGAATAAAGAGTAGTCCCCCGGAGGAAAACTAGAAAATTACGCAACCTTTTGAACATTTTCTGGAAACTCTGGTACTTATATTTTGACTTTTGAATATAACTTTTTCTAATAATTCTGTAGTATTCCTGTGTTTATAAATATGTATTTATACATACATGCATATATATTAGTATTATTATTAGATAATCTACCGGTTAAGGTAGGTTTTTGGATGGACATAATGACTAATTAAATAATTTGTGACCCCTAGAAAAACACAACATCCTGCCCTACATCATACCCCTCTTCATCTCCGAGTACTTTCTTCCTCCCTTCATCCCGTCCAACATCCCTATCCAGTTCCTTCCCTTTCCTCGTTTGCCCAACATTGTCCCCTCTATCACAGTCTTCAACATCTTGCTGCCGGTCAAAACCCCCTTCATCAACTTTCTTCTTCGCCCACCATACCCAATACCTACTCATTTGTGTTCTTCTCTGTCCATTTCACCTTCTCCATTCTTTTCCACACCCACATTTCAAAAGCCTCCAGTTTACGTCTATCCTCCTGCTTCAAAGACCACGTTTCCGCGCCGTACATAGCTACGCTCCAAATTAAAGTTTTTGCGAGTCTTTTCTTAACATCCTTACTCAACGTCCCTATCATCAACTCCTTTCTACTAAGAAAAAGAGATGGTGATGAAGTGGGGCACTAAGGTTTAGGCACGAGAAATGACCGCGGGAATTCCCAGCCTTTCCCTTCGAACTCTCCCACCATTGACCCAGCACTTACCCCATTCCGTCCAGCCTCAGAAAACGAACCCAAACCACTCCCATCAAACCACCCAATTGAAATCTTTATCAATCTCCTTTTGACAAAGATTTCCGATAAAAAATTCATAGATTCCCTTAAGCCACCAGATAATCTTTCCTCCTCAGACGTTAAGCGTCAAACAAAGACATTATAATCACGACGGCGGACAAAGGGTCATCCGTCGTCGTGTTAAACAAAGAAGACTATAACGCTGAGGCATTTCGCCAATTAAATGACCTTTCCTGCTATGCCCCCCTGCCCCAAAACCCAAACCCTTCTTATCAAAAGGATATTTTCTCTTTCCTTTCCGATGTCGGTCCCAAAGAAGGTATCTCCCCCAAAGACATATCAATTCTTTCACCACCTAATCCTAAGACCCCCCATTTCTATTTGCTACCCAAAATCCACAAAACGAATAACCCCGGACGCCCTATTGTCTCCAGCATCAACTCACCCACTGAACGAATCTCCGCATTGATAGACCACCACCTTCAACCGATAGCCACTTCACTCCCTTCTTACATCAAAGACTCGCACCACTTTCTGGAACGTCTACACTCAATCCCAATTCCGCACAACACGACCATTCTCATGGCCACGATAGACGTCACATCTCTGTACACCTCCATTCCCCACAAAGAAGGCTTAGAAGCCCTGAAACATTACCTCTCCCTACGATCCACACCACACACCCCATCCACAGATTTCCTCATCGAATTGAGCCAAATCGTTCTCACCAAAAATGCCTTTCAATTCAATGACAAAATATATTTACGAATAAAAGGCACTGCAATGGGCACGCTTATGGCTCCTGCATACGCCAATCTTTTTATGGGTAAACTAGAACACGACTTTCTGCAGCAACAAACCCTAAAACCACTCTTCTGGGCCCCCTATATCGATGATATTTTCCTCCTTTGGTCCCACGGACGCGAAACTTTATCCTCTTTTATTTCCTCTCTCAACTCCTCCTCCTCAGTATCATTCACTTCTTCTATATCCGACTCGAATATTACCTTCCTAGATATCGACATTCACCTCCAAAACAATGCGTTTCACACTTCAGTCCACATTTAACCAGCTAACAAGCAACAATATCTTCATTTCGACAGCTGCCATCCACCTCACACAAAGCGCTCCATCCCATTCTCACTCTCTATCCGTGGCTTCCGTCTCTGCAACAACACCCCTCCCAACAGAAATACTTGGACCAGCTACATGACTATCTCAGAAAATGTGGGTACCCTGAAAGACTACTAAATAGTAAAATCCTCAAAACGTCAACCCAATACACTCCCCTCCCCAAACCAAACCGTCCAAAATGCCCTAATCTTATCACCACTTTCTTCCCCGGAATACACAAAATTAAACATTTACTACGTGACCTCTTCCCAATTATTGACAATACTCAGTCCACATCACTTTTATTCCCACATTGTCCCTCTGTTTCGTTTAAACGCCCGTCGAACTTGCGAGACATCTTCAAGTTTACAAAACCAACTGCAAGCAACCCCGTCACTCCCCCCTCCTATATGCACCATGGAACCGCCCACGCTGCAAATGCTGTCATCTTCTAAGACCCTCCCCCTCACTCAGTACCAAATCCTAACTGCTCGCCACCTGTACCTCAAAAAGTAGTATATGTCGCCTCTCCTGTAACTTCTGCCCTGCCTTCTACGTGGGCGAATGCTCGACCGCACTCTCCCTCCGCATGAATAACCACCGATATTCCACCAAATCTCCCACCTTTCTTAATTATCCCATCCCTACTCACACTGCTTCCCACAATCAATCTTTTGACGATTGCTTCTCCATTTCGGTGATTGAAATCCTTGCCAAATCTGCGAGTATAATAGAGGTGAGAACCCGCGAGATGGCGCATATCTGGGTGGCCCAATCATTCAAACCGCCCGGGCTGAAACAAGCCGACTGAATGCATCATATGGCTACCTACATATCCCCTCCCAACCCCTTGTTAATTTCCTATTGGTCCCTTACCTCTCCTTCCCCCAACTCTCCTCCGAACATGATCTCTCCGCTCTTCCCCGAGAACGCCATTCTGAAGAGGACAGCCGAGCTGTCGAAACGTCAAATAACATACACTGACATAAATATATATATATATATATATATATATATATATATATATATATATATATATATATATATATAAGGGAAAACCAGCAGCAGCAGGACAGAAGACGCAGGAGAAGAAGACCAAATTAGTTAGAATAGGAACATGGAATGTTAGGACAATGATGAGGACAGGGAAATTGGAGAATGTTAAGCGAGACATGGAAAGGGGAAATATAGATATTTTAGGTCTATGCGAGGTGAGATAGAAGGATAGTGGGGATTACTGGAGTGAGAAGTATAGAATAATATACAACGGCGGGGACGAGAGCCAACGAGGGGTTACCAGAGTATTATATGAAGAGGTAGGAAGAAGCATAGTAAACATAGAGCAGGTAACAGATAGATTATTAATGGTAGAGATTAAAGCAGAACTGGCGAACTTGGCTATTATTCAGGTATACACGCTACCGAGCAACCATTAGGAAGAAGTCGATAGGATATACGATCAGTTACAAGACATAATCGCATGTGTTCCTGCAGGGAAATATTTGATAGTGATGGGGGATTGGAATGCGACGGTATGCGAAGGAAGAGATCGTGACGAGGTTGGGGACAGGAATGACCGCGGGGAGAAAGCAGTTGAGTTGTGCAGGAGAGAGTGGTAAGTCATCACCAACACTTGGTTTAGACACCACAAAAGACGCAGGTATGCATGGAAAATGCCAGGTGACTCAGAAAGGTATTAGCTAGATTATATCCTAGTTAGACACAGGTTTAGGAACAGTGAGAAAAATTCGCACAGCTTCCTGGGAGCGGATGCAGACTCTGACCACAGTTTAGTTGCCATGAAATGTAGAGTCCATTTCAAAAAGATAAGGCAGGGGCGGCGAGTTAGAAAATTGAATGTAGAAGCATTAATTGGTTTGAAAAGGAAGGAATACAAACAGGCGGTAGAGGAAATCATGGAGGATGGTAAAGAGAGTAGTACTATCGAAGAAAAATGGGAATGTATCAAGAAAGGGTTGTCTGAAGCCGCAAAAGAAACTATTGGAACCGTTAACGCTAAAAGGACTAGGAAACCATGGATCACGGATGAGATGATTACAAAGATGGCCGAGCGGCGAAAATGAAAGAATGTAAATACAGAATTAGACAAAATGAAGTACAAAGAATTAAACAATAAATTGAGGCGGGCACAAATAAAGCGAAGAAGCGTGGTGGAAGACGCAGTGCGAGGATATGGAAAGTCTGCAGAGGAAGGGTGAAATTGGTGCGCTGTACAGCAAGGTTAAATCTTTATTGGGAAGTAAGAAAGGGAGATCAACGATAACAGTTAGAGAGAAGGCAGGTAAGATAATAGTTGTCGCAGGGAAGATCCAAGAGAGATGGAAGGAATATATAGAAGAACTGTATAGTATAGAGCTTAGACCAGCAAAGTTAGACATAGAAAAGGAACATGACGTAGAGGAAGATAGCTTGGGTCAAGGCATTCTAGACAATGAGATAGAAAGGGCATTAAGGTATATGAAACTAAATAAGGCCGTGGGGGTGGATAACAATCCCGCGGAACTTTTAAAAGCCTTAGGAAAATGTGGGAGGAAGAGGCTACTTGGGCTGATCCGTAGTATTTATGAGGAAGGAATCTGGCCGGAAGACTTTGTGAGATCAGTTTTAGTTCCTATTCCGAAAAAGGTAAAGGTTACATCATGTGAGGACTACAGGACGAAAAGTTTAATATCCCACTCAGCTAAAGTTGTTCTCAGGATCATAAAGAAAAGGATAGAGAGTAGCGCAAATGATTACTCAGGGGATGATCAGTTTGGGTTTAGGAAGGGGAGAGGTACGCGTGATGCCATGGCAGTAATGAGATTATTAATCGAGAGGAATATAGAACACAACCAGGAGGGATTGGCCTGTTTCGTAGATTTCGAAAAAGCGTTTGATAGAGTGAATTGGGAAAAACTAAGGAGTATTTTGCAGAAAATAGGAATAGATTGGAGGGTAGGGAGGCTAATCCGCAACCTGTACATGTCTCAGACTGCTCAGGTACGAGTGTGGAATGGGGAGTCCGGTTGGGCAGTGTTAGGAAGAGGTGTAAGGCAGGGTTGCCCATTATCACCGTTGCTGTTCAACCTGTATGCAGAGGAAATGATCAAAGAGGCATGGGAAAACTGGAGGTAGGAATCAAAGTGGGCGGGGCATTCGTAAAATCAGTTAGGTCTGCTGATGACCAAGCTTTAGTTTGTCAGTCAGCCAAGGGGCTGCAAGCATTGCTGAGTGGATTGGAAATGCAGTGCGACAGGTACGGATGTTAAGAAAAACTTGTCAAAACTTTGATATGGAGAGTAGCTATGTACGGTGCGGAAACGTGGCCATTGAAACAGGAGGATAGATGTAGATTGGAGGCTTTTGAAATGTGGGTGTGGAGAAGAATGGATAAGGTGAAATGGACAGAGAAGAAAACAAATGAGGAAGTACTTGGTATGGTGGGCGAAGAGAGGGGTTTGTTGGGAGCAATCCTATGGAGGCAGGAAAAGTGGATGAAGGGGGTGTTGACCGGCAGTGGGATGTTGAAGACTGTGATATAGGGTAGAATGTTGGGCAAAAGAGGAAAGGGAAGGAACAGGATAGGGATGTTGGACGGGATGAAGGGAGGAAGGAAGTACTCAGAGCTGAAGAGGGACCTGATGTAAAGTAGGATGTTGTGTTTTGCTAGGGTTCACAAATTATTTAATTAGTAATTATGTCCATCCAAAAACCTACCTTAACCGGTAGATTACCTAATAATAATAATATATATACATGCACACATATATATATATTTTTTTTATGTATGTATGTATATATATATTTATATATTTATGTATATATACATATATATATATATATGTATATATGTATGTGTATATATATATATATATATATATATATATATATATATATATATATATATATATATATATATATATATATAGAGAGAGAGAGAGAGAGATTTCCATAGTATTAAGAAGATAGAATTAAATCCATAGTGTCTGAATCTTTAACTTCATTTTTTGGCCAGATTATATTTACATGCATGTACAGGCACACGCGAAAGGATAATATAGAGCCAACCGTGGCAGATGTTAAATTTTATTTTCAAATTTCAAGGATTTTATTACATGAAGATTAAGAGTAAATATCGAAAAATTTAAGCAACAATGAAGGGAAACAATATTGGTAGAAACGTTAAATTTGCCTGGCCAATTTTTGTGTCAACCGTGCAATGCAATTTCTACAAGTTTAAGTATACTCCATCGTGCATACATATAGAGACCGTTGGAGTATAATTCTGGAAATTCGAATTTTGGACGCGCGAACTCCTAGGAATTGATATTGGGAAGCTGAGGGAGGCGAGCCATGGCGGGAAGGTCGGCAAGCAGGGGATTAGACTTGCAGTCGAAGCGAGCCCACTGAGCGAGCCATGGCGCTCTTCGATTCTTCCCCGAGACTCGCCCGTCACCCACCCTCTAAAGGCTGCATCACAATTGTGTCACTACATTCCCGCCAACGCTGGGCCGGTCAGTTAATCTCGAGTTACCCCATGCTGCGCAAATCCCTTTTTCTCCTACCCACGCAGCATCCATGCTACGGAATCCGGGAACTGGGATGGTGTCTTTATTATTACCGAGAATGATTACTCGCTCCCATCTAAGTTACAGGGGTTCTGGGAAAATAAACGATTCAAAATGGTGAAATGTCTATGTTAGACCAGCAGCGCTGCGCGCGGATTGGCTGTTTATCTGCGATATGAGCTCCGGGGCGATTATGTACCCGCCGCAACTGCCTCCGGGGAGAGTTCCACTTGGGAGAGGGGGGAGGGGAATGGGGCGGGAGAGGAAGGAGCAAAAACAAATATTCGTCCTTGCCTCTCGCCCCCCTCCCTCTCGAGGCAACCATTCGTGTGGTGCCGTTCCCCTCCTCCCCCATCAATCGTACTTCTTCATTTCGAGTTTCAGCGTAAAACACATCCCAGGTATCAAGTTTCTTAAAATAGGAAAATGGTCCAACTTGGTGCAATCGTCTGAATTCAAAGTATTTGTCTTCACAATGACCCAGTTATTTATGATTTTTGGACTTACATTTTTCGGTCCATCCTGAGAATAAACCATTTGGGAGAGGTACTGTCAGTTCTTATGACTCTAAGAATATTTTAGAGGGAACTTATTCCTTCTCAAAGTTTAATTAGTGTCCAAAGTTTATTTGTAGATCTTAAGGATGGTTACTTAGCGGCATAATTACTTATAACGCAAATAGCCTTACATGTATATTAGATACTAAGCTTTAATAGCTGACGGTATCGAGGTTTCTACTGTGATGATAATTGAAGAAACGTTTTTAGCAAAGAGAATCGAAATATTATGGGGATGGGACAGGAAAACACGATTCGGTCAATTGTGGGAGATGGATATTTAAAATATACACGAGGTATCTATGTATATTTTAAATCAATAAATAACTCGCAAAAAATGGATAGAGGCGACAATAATCAAAGTAATATACTGAAATTTTCACCTTTTTGCAGATTCACCCTGTAAATTCAGAGACGTTTATCCCATCCCTTCAAAAGCCCTTGATAGCGGGTAGCGGAGAATTGTTTTATTTGCTGTCGCAGCCAACGAACAACCTCTTTGGC
Source organism: Hetaerina americana (assembly GCF_022747635.1). Taxonomy (NCBI): domain Eukaryota; kingdom Metazoa; phylum Arthropoda; class Insecta; order Odonata; family Calopterygidae; genus Hetaerina; species Hetaerina americana. The sequence continues at coordinate 347,635 of NW_027286986.1, read as the reverse complement.
TGCGGAATAATTATTTTCAAAACCAAATCCAAATGATTTTTTAGGACACCGAACAGATGGAAAACACTGGGGGCTATGCCGGGAGTGTGGACGATGGATGTTCCAAGTGTTCCCAATTTAATGTTCGCAATAGCTCCTATGCTTGTCTTGCTGACGTTTGCAACTGATTTACTGACTTCCCTCAGAACATCAATCGCATTAATAACTTGGTTTTTTCCTTTTCCAATGTTCTTTAATTTCAATATTCTGCACACAGGTACGATATACAGGTATGATGTGTATAAAGATGACGGAGTAGCATCTGAAGTGCGTAGAATATTGTAAAAATGTAGGGTGGAAGCGTTAAACCTCATTTATTTATTTATCATAAATTTTAAAAAAAATAAGACCAGCAACAGCATCCGAAACTATGCATTACTTTCCGCTGCCGAAGGACGGAAAACAAGTATGGGGCTGCTAAATATGCACAAAGAAGGCAAATGATATGTTTTCGAACTTTATAAAGCTAAACTTTTAGGTACAGGTGGATGGAAGCCCACTTTATCACGCCTTATGAATTATTTTTGTTAATGGTTTTCTATTTTATGTCGTCATGTGCAAACATTATATACATGTTATAAACATACATATATACACATGTATATATTACATATATGTATATATATATATATATATATATATATATATATATATATATTATTATAAGGTAATCTACCGGTTAAGGTAGGTTTTTGGATGAACGTAATTACTAATTAAATAAATAATTTGCGGCCCCTAGAAAACACATCATCCTACTCTTCATCAGGTCCCTCCATCTCTGAGTACTTTCTTCCTCCCTTCATCCCCTCCTACATCCCTATCCTGTTCCTGCCCTTTCCTCGTTTGCCTAACATTCACCCCTCAATTACAGTCTTCAACATTCCGCTGCCGGTCAAAACCCCCTTCAGTCACTTTTCCTGCCTCCATAGGATTGCTCCCAACAAACCCCTCTCTTCGCCCACCATACCAAGTACTTCCTCGTATGTTTTCTTCTCTGTCCATTTCACATTCTCCATTCTTCTCCACACCCTCATTTCAAAAGCCTCCAGTCTACGTCTATCCTCCTGCTTCAATGACCACGTTTCCGCGCCGTACATATCTACGCTCCAAATTAAAGTTTTTAAGAGTCTTTTCTTAACATCCTTACTCTACGTCCCCGTCATCAACTCCCTCCTCCGTGTGAATACCTTTTTGAGTCACCTGGCATTTTCCATGTATACCTGCGTCTTTTGTGGTGTCTAAACCATGTGTTGGTGATGACTAACCCCTGTGTCCTGTAGAACTCAACTTCTTTCTCCCCGCGGCCATTCCTCGTGCCTAAACCGTAGTCCCCGACCTTGTCACCATCTCTTCCTTCGCCTACCGTCGCATTCCAATCCCCCATCACTATCAGATGTTTCCCTGCAGGAACACAAGCGATTATGTCTTGTAACTGATCGTATATCCTTTCCACCTCTTCTTCCTTATGGTTGCTCGGTTGCATGTACACCTGAATAATAGCCAAGTGCGCCGGTTTTGCTTTTATCTCTACCATTAATAATCTATCCGTTACCTGCTCTATGTTGACTACGCTTCTTCCTACCTCTTTATTTAATACTATGGCAACCCCACTTTGGCTCTCGTCCCCACCGCTGTATATTATTCCATCATTATCACTCCAGTAATCCCCGCTATCATTTCATCTCACCTCGCATTGACCTAAAATATCTTTTTTTCCTCTTTCCATCTCATATTCATATATATATGTATGTTGGTCGCGGTAGTCCAGTGGGTAGAGCGTTGGACTGCTGGCCGGAGGGTTCTGGGTTCGATTCCTGGGCAAGGCACTCTGGGCACCTGCAGCTCCACCCAAGCTAAGTGATTTTTCGGGTACCAGATCTTCCTGGGAAACCATAACCGGCACAGGGAAAGGAACTGGCCCCCCTACCCTGATGTGTGAATTTCACACACCGTCGGGCTTAGTACTGTGTGAACTCTACCATCACCTACTAAACCGACCCTCGGGTTGATTACTGTGTTTATGGTTTCTATATATATATATATATATACATATATATATCACATATAAATATATATATTAATATATATATATATGTAAATCACATATCACATATATATATATATATATATATATATATATATATATATATATATATATATATATATATATATATATATATATAAATATATATATATATATATATATATATATATATATATATATATGTGTGTGTGTGTGTGTGAGATGGAAAGCATTTTATTATTAAAAGAGGGTGACTTATTTTGTTACCTGTCAGTTTTTTTGCCGAGAGAAGAAGATAGTAAACGTTAAAGCGGTTGTAGTTACTATTGGGTACTTAAAGGAAGCAATGTGAGGTATATGGCATGAGGATTAGCCACAAGAAAACAATAGTAATGATATTCTCGAGAAATGGAAAAGCTAAGTTAAATTCAAGAGGAGGAGGGAATGAACTAGAGAAAGTGGAGTAGTTATTGAATTTTAGAGGAAAAGGGAGATTTTACGGGTGGAGAAGAATTGCGTTTGCGGAAGATGCATTTGCTAGAAGGAGAGAATCGATGGCTGGTATTATGAGTAAAGAAAGATGCGATGAAAATATCAGTTAAGTCCTTAAATATGGAGTGTAGTGCTTTTTGGATGCGAGACCTGGTCTTTGAGGGATGAGTAAGAGCGTGAATTGGAGGCATTTGATGTGTGAGGAGTGGCGTGGATTTGAGGAAATAAGTTGGACCGAGAGAGAGAGAAGGAGGACGAACGCCGAGGTTCTAAATAGGACGGGCGGGGGAGGTGGGAGGAGGCAATATTGAAGGGTGGCGTAGTTTTGAAGGTGGTGATAGAAGGGAGAAGGGCGGGGGAAACGCCTTTGGAGAAAGGGAGAGAGGGTGGGAGGGCGGGGTTTTAGACCATATGGAGCAAGACAGAGGTTTCCACGGTACTTAGGAAATAAATTATCGCTAGAGAACGTCCAGAACCTACTGTTGAAATAGGTAGAATACTCTGATGGTTCGTTTTTATTCACAATGAAACTATGGAATGCTGAACTATTACAATTTAATGCAGAAAACCTCATTTAACATCATTGCACTTGTTCAAACATAATTAACTTGAAAATGCAAGTGGATGCCTAGTGGGAACTCTTTCTCTGAACAAGAAAATATTTCCCAGAAATCTATGCAATCGAAAGAAATCGATTCAGGATACCTCACAAGATTAAGAAGCGAGGTGTCCGGTCTCACTGGATGAAAATGATCTTAAAACAAATGATGATGAGAATGATAGATTAATTATATTTAGCATAAAAACTATTTAATTACATTAATTAAAATCCTGTTGTTGATTATCACGCGAAATAACTACTCCCTGGGAATTTTCTGGTGTAGCAAAGCGACTTCCTTTAGTGAAAAGAATTTTTAATGCTACTGAAAAACCGTGCCGTCCATTAAGGCCAATATGACAATGGAGGCCATTAGCTTACCTACAAAAGTCCACTGATATCCTATGTACGCCATTAAATAATTCCACTAACTTTGCTAGGGATCGTAGTAGTTGGGAGGGCGAACGAAAGCTGAGGTCATTTGCGATTACGAAGAGTCCTTGGAAAAGGTAATTCGCGTACGTATGTACCAATATTGTATGGAATATCCTGCTTGCTTATACTTCGGAAAATAATCCTAGGCATATCTTGATGCCTATGGTACATAAAGCTTGTAAATAATTGCGGAAGAGAAAAACGTTTTTCTGCCGAGGGCTTGTGGGTCGGTGGTCCATCCATTCAAATGTGCTCAAAGGTCGCGTCGCCGGGGAAACGTATTAACGGACCGCCCCTTTCCCGAAAGGCCGAGGTGCCCACGAGAGGAAAGGGGAGGGGGGCCTCGAATGAGCTGACCCACTTAAAAAACACTCGACGCCAGTGGTTGAACGCCCTTTGGCATGAAGGGCGAGGGATGCGGGCGGTTCGCTTCGGGATTCGCGGCAAATTGGAATTCCTCGGGAGACCGAGGGCGAATTTAATTGGAGGGTAGCGGCGGCTAAAAGGGGTTGGGTTTCGGAGAAGGGGATCTGGCGGCCCTGATGAGAGGGGGCGGCCGAGGAGGACCCTTACCATCGGACCCTATCGCTCCAAACATTAACGTTCGCTCGAAAATAAAGGTCACGTGAATAGGAACGCGAGACCTAAGAAAATAGCCACTCGCACGGCCGATTGCATTATGAAAATAGCTCGGGGTTTCTATTAGGAAGGCCTTTTTTGAATGGGAAGGAAATAAGCGTGAACTGCTCGAGTAAAATGGATGATGCAATAAGAAAACGCCAAGATTCAGAGACCGGGCCTAGACTTTCGATGAAGATCCCGCTGAGACCATGAGTCTTCGCCCGGTGGTAGTTTGACCGCGGCTCTTAATTATTCGTAGCGCAATTCTATCCATTATCATCCTGTTTCATCCATCTTTGTTCCTTTGCTCTTTCTCGTTTGGCCCACCATTCTTAATTTCCTCTTAAGTATTGTGTTTTTAACAAACCCACCTCTCTAAGTTGTGCCCTTTCCCACTGGTTCTTTTTTTTCATATTTTTCTTCATAAGTTATTCTTTACACTTTTGTGTAACTTTCTCTCTCTCCTTTCTCTTCCGTTCTCTTTCCTCATTTTCTTCTCTCCTATTTTATCTTTAATGATATTTGGAGGGCTAGTATCTTTCTCTGCTTTGATTTTTACATATTCACGTTTCTCAAGCGAAAGATTGTCCGGATTTCTCTCCTCTTAGTTAAAAATGTCTGATTTAAACTTCTCTTTTTTCCGCATGCTGTAATTTTAGTTTGTTCTTATTTATTTTAATTTTGCAGATATCTCCCTAAACTAGCATATACAAGTTCAATTGTACGGAATGAATGATCGTCTCCGCTGGAGCTTTGACGGCTTACGTTACTCGCAGCAGGACAGGCGACGTTAACCTTTAACGACCCATGACTGCGCCGAGTTTATTGGGGGTTTTTAGGAGGGGAAATGTTAGTGGGATAATCGTGGTCTCTCTTGTCTCTAGGAGAGTACACGTGACATTCTTATGCCAAACGCAAGGATGTGCAGGAGGAATAAAACGACTGAATACTTTGTAATGAAAGCCGTGAAAGCATTGAATAAAACAAAGATATGACAAAAGTAAGCATCATAACGCCGAGGAAAAGTATCCGGGATAGGAGTTGGTGTGTGCCATAGGTTTTGTTGGGTACTTTGCTGCTCCTTGAACATGGAGGAATGTGCAACAGTTATCACGATGTACGAGGGTAATCCCAGAAGTACCCGACCCAGCAAAGAAAAAAAACAACAATTTTGGAAAAAATGTATTTATTTGTCAACATAATCTCATTTCAGCTTTTTACACTTTTCCCAGCGATATTCAATAAGTTCGATGCCCTTTTTCATAATAAGAACTGTGTTGCTCCTCAAAATAGCCATTAATTGAGGACATCGCTTCTTCACGTTTGGAAAATCTTTGACCGACGAGCTATTTCTTCAAGTTTGCGAACAGAAAATAGTCCGAGGGGATAAATCTGGCGAATAGGATGCATGAGGAAACAATTCAAACTTCGCTAAACACTCGATTCAAAAATGTTCACGATACTGGTTTTTCTCGAGTGTGAGCGAACGCGGCGCCCATCTTGCACTCAGCTTTCTCATGTCCAAATTTTCAGTTAATAGCGATGTACCGCACTTTTTTAAATGCCTACCATGTCTGCTAGCTCTCGCACTTTCAGTCGACGATCATCCAGTATTATCAATTTGTGGATTTTCTTCACCATTTCTGGAGTCGTCACCTCATTTGGTCGACCAATGCGATGCTCGTCTTGACGGCTCGTACGGCCTCGTTTAAACTCTGCTACCCAATATTTTACTGTTGCAAACGAAGGAACAGACTCACCAAGAGTAGAATCCAGTTCAGCTTTTATATTGGTTGGGCTGAGGCCCTTCAAATGAAAGTATTGTATCACATAACGATGACCAATTTTCTCCATTTTCACAAATTCACTGAAAACGTTCGCTATTGATGGCTGCCAAACAAATACTATACACCATGGCGTCTTCAAGCTTGAAATATATGCTTTAAAGATTGCGTACTTTCCAAAACAGTGATATTTTTTAAACAACTACCGCTATCTCTAGGTAAGGCCGGGTACTTATGGTACCAAACTCGTATACAAATATTGCCAAGCCCGTCCTCCAGGTGATTTCATTCCCGATTAACTACTTGAAAACGTAGTTCATGTCATCATTGTCTATAAAAACTCTGATGAATTTGACACTGAGTTTAATTTTAACATTGTGTAAAGATTATTAAAGCGTTGTATCAATTTGTCCATCGAAGAGCATAAGGATACCAGCCCTAGACACTATTCCACCGTCATAATTAATAATGTTGGTGAAGTTTGCAAAAACAGTATTTGGGGACTAAATCCTCCACGTAGACAGTTTTCGATCTGATCCCTCCCATTTGCCGAGACATCAGCCGAGAAACCGACGCAATGTTTTCAGAAAAGGGCTTTCGAAAAACGTGCACGAAAGCATTGACAAGTGGTCTGGACCAAATTTAGCGATCGAAAGGGATGATGACTGCGTGAGGAAATTTGATTTAATAAAAGGTGGGTGGCTCAGCGATAGGCTGTACACAGCAGACTTGAAAAAAAAACACTCGAAGGGCTTCCTTTTTCCAGGCCTTTCTTCTAATCACCGATTTCAGCAGCGCGTTAACCCTAACCGTTAATACACCCCATATTGCAAATATCGAGTGATAGATTTAAAATACAGAAACAAATGAGAAGAACAGAGGTTACTTCTTTTCTTTTTCACGTTTACGTTCGCCACATCGAAGTAATTTCATGAAAACTATAATTCTTTTGCGAAGCTCAGATGTGGCGATACTTGAAAAAAAGCTATGTAATAAAAAACACAATGTGATGTTGCGATTACTTCATTCTTTGTGATTAAGATAGGAGAGGTATCAAATCATTCAAGAGGCAATGGAGCACAAGTTCACAGGTACCAGGTGTTGTCGGATGACAGCACCACCGTACCTGCAGCCCCTACCCCTACTCCGAGGGCACTGCCTAGGGTAAGACGTCAGGGAACGGGAAGGGAGGGAATTGTAGTAATAGGTAGCTCGAATGTCCGTCGTGTAATGGTCCCATTGAGGGAAAGGGCGCGCCGCGTAGGCGCCGATCAACGGGTGACCGCCTGGTGTATACCAGGCGGAGGAGTCCCTCAGGTGACGAAGGCGATCGAGGCGGCGGTCAAAGGCACGAAGTGCTCTAGGCTGCAGGTCGTGGCCCATGTGGGCACCAACGACGTCACGGACCGTGGATCCGAGGAGGTCCTCCGTTCCCTTAGGGAACTGAGCTCCGAGGTGAAGCGCGTCCAGGGCGTCGAGGGGGTTCGGCTGGGACTAACGGTCTGCAGCATCGTTCCGAGGGAGGATCGCGGGTCTCTGGTTTGGAGCCGAGTGGAAGGCATAAACCAGAGACTATCGAGATTCTGCTCGGACATAGGAGCCTCCTTCGTCGACCTGAGACCAACCCTCCGATCTTGCAGGACTCCCCTTAACCGATCTGGGGTCCATTACACGGCGGAAGCGGCGAGTAAGGTAGCGGATAGGATACTCGACCACTGTAGGCCTTTTTTAGGATAGAGGGCAGGTCACTTAGTGGGTCAATAACATCTGGGGATAGCGCGTATAATATTATTAATAAAAATATAAAAGTCATTGACAACACTGGCATTGATTTAGAAAGACATGTGACACGCACTTCCCCACAAAGGCGTCCTAAATTACAGTCAGGCACAAATAAGGACGTTATTCAACATCAAAATAATTTAACTATACTTGTTATAAATTGCAGAAGCCTCAAGAACAAATCAGCAGATCTAGAACACATAATCCAAACTCATTCCGCTGATATAGTATTAGGCACAGAGAGTTGGCTGTGCAATGATATTAATGACCAAGAAATTTTCCCAATAGATTTCAAAGTTTACCGACACGATAGAGATACAAGACCCGGAGGAGGGGTTTTCGTGGCAGTTAAAAGTCATTTTGAAAGCAGGCAAGTTTCATTTGAGAATAATAACATAGAAAGTGTTTGGTGCACCTTACTACGGACCAATCAACCCAACATAAATTTATGCTCTTTCTACAGACCTCCAGACTCAGATTTGAAAACACTTCACACCCTCAACGATCAAATTCACAAGTTTACACGTAAATATAATAACAGCATAAACATAATTGGTGGCGACTTTAACCTCCCAGGTATAGATTGGGACAGCAATATCGTTAAATCTGGGACCCGCGATCGCGAATCTTGCAATTCCATGATAAAATTGGTTCAAAGAAACTCCCTTCATCAAGCAGTACGCATGCCCACCCGTGGAAAAAACATATTGGATCTATTTCTTACAAACACGCCGGAACGTATTATTAGTGTATCAACTGATGAGGGCTTGAGTGACCATAAAGCAATTAATGTCCATTTGGACATAGCAATAAAAAAGATTGTTAAACCAAAAAGAAAAATTTATAATTACCATAAAGCAGACTTTGAATCTTTTGCCAATCAATTAAGCTCTTCACTACCCGAGTTCAAAACCCGCTTAAGTCATGTCAACGTGGAAGAAACTTGGACAGAATTTGTCAATATCATGCAAAAAGGAATCGTAGATTTCATACCTATAAAATACGTTAAAGCAAATCGCGACCCCAGGTGGTACAATAAAGACGTTAGAAAAGCCCTTCGAAAGCAGAGAATGCTACACTCTAGGGTAAAGAGGGCAGGCGTGAACACATCATCTCCTGAGAATACACAATTATGGGACACATATAGATCCTCTAAAATTGAAACCAAAAAACAATTACGTAGCGCCTTACTGGAATTTAAACGCAAAGTACTTTGCGAGCACTTGGACACTGACCCCAAAGCTTTCTGGTCATATGTTAGGGAAGTAAATGGGAGTAAACAAACCGTGGCTTGCTTAAGGGATTGTAGCAATGTAATTCATACAGACAGCGAGGTTAAAGCTAACATCTTAAATTCATTCTTCCAAAGCGTTTTCTCGAATGATGTTGCCACCGCATATCTCCAAGAAACAATACATACTCCACCCATGGAAAAAATAACAGTGGACCAACAAGGAATTCTAAAATTGCTTAATGAGATTAAACCCAACAAATCCCCGGGTCCCGAAAATATACCAGCTAGGGTGATAAAACATTTAGCTCCAAACATTGCCCCGTACCTTGAATTTATATTTAACAAATCCCTCACAGAGTGCAAAGTACCTAAGATTTGGAAAGCCGCGCAAATAACGCCTATTTTTAAAAGTGGTGACAGGGAGGATCCCAGTAATTACAGACCTATATCTCTCACTTCTATCTGTTGTAAAATCTTAGAGCACATAATTGTCAGTTCAATAATGAGACACCTTGACAATATTAACTTTTTAAGTGACAATCAACACGGATTCAGGAAAACCCGCTCCTGCGAGACCCAATTAGGATTATTTACACATGATTTACTTGTAGCTGGTGAGAGAGGTAGGCAAGTGGATGCCATCTTCTTAGATTTTCAAAAGGCATTTGATAAGGTCCCACATGGTAAACTCATTCATAAATTAAAGGTCGCGGGTATAAACAAGGGCGCTATAAGTTGGGTTAAAGATTTTCTTTCAGAGCGGGAACAGAGGGTAGTCCTTGATGGCGCTAGTTCCGACAGCGTTCGAGTCACGTCGGGGGTACCTCAGGGAAGTGTGATCGGGCCGTTACTTTTCTTGATTTTTGTTAACGATTTGAACCGCGAAGTGAAAAGTAACATTAGGATGTTTGCGGATGACACGGTGATCTATCGGGAGATATCTGGGGATGAGGATCGTTTTATTCTAGCGCAGGATTTAGATTGCATTACTAAATGGTGTTCTAACTGGGGATTGACTCTAAATTATAATAAATGTTCAGTGATAAATTTCTTTAAAAGATCAACGGGATTTGCTTACAAATTAGCTGGAGGTGACCTAGCAGTAGTTGATACGGTAAAATACCTAGGTGTCACATTCACTAAAGACTTAACTTGGGGGACTCACATACGTAAAGTCTGCGGTCAAGCAAATAAAAAATTGGGATTCATTAGACGCATTGTCGGCAAAAGTGACTCAAAGGTCAAGGAACGTTGTTACCACGCTCTTGTAAGGCCTCATTTAGAATACGCATGCAGCGTGTGGGACCCGAGTGAAAAAGGTCTCATTCGGGAAATTGAGAAGGTTCAACGCCGGGCAGCCCGTTTTGTAAAAAATTCCTACGATAAAACGCAAAGCGTTACCGAAATGCTCATGGATTTGGGGTGGGAATCATTAGAAGAGAGACGATTCAATGCAAGACTGAAATTATTAAATAAATTCAGATCCGCATGTTTCAGCACCGAGGTCTCGCAGATTATTCGTACTCCTACATACATTGGTCGCTTGGATCATGCATATAAAATTCGGGAAATAGATGCCAGGACTAGCCGACTCAAGGACTCCTTCTTCCCACGGACAATACGGGATAGCAACTGTAGGATTATAGATAGTAAAAATTCCACTTGCCACCCTCAGTGTCTAAAAAATAATTAGTCGTATTTAAATGCATGCTCTTCCACTAACCTTATGTGTTTTGTTATAATAACCCATTCTTTCCGCATGACATCATTCGTGTTCTGTTCATCTGTTTTTAAGTTTCCCTTTCAGTCCCTCTTCCCTCCCGGCGGGGGGAAATTCCTGCTACCTGCAACGTTGGGTCGAATTCCCTTCCTTTTACTGTCTCTTTGGGGGGTTGAGTGTTTTGTGGTGCATTTTCATGTGGTAGTGATGTTTCACATTCTTGCTTGTTGTGTCCTGGCTTGCGTGTTTTAGGATGGCTTTCGTGCTGTATCCTGGGGTGCAGTTTTTTGTTGTTTGGCGGTGAATGTGTTTGCATGAGTATTGGATGGAGGGAGTTTTGCATGAGTGTGTGCGCTGCTGGGGTGTAATTTTCCGTGTTGTTTTTTGCATGTGGTATTTTTCGTTTTTACGGTTGGTGACCTAACACCCCCCGCCACACGCCCTTGCGGCGGCTTGCGGGGTATTATGTAGATGTAGATGTAGATAGAAGTTGAGATACTGTTTGCTATGAAATACATTACGCACGGAGCCGTTCTCAATGGGAGCCTTAACCCGACGAACTCTTGACAAAAGAAGAACGCTGTGGTGAGAGCTCCCCCATCGCCGTTGCATTCCGGATTCTCAATAACACTGAATTAAAACTCGGTAAATGAGTGCATGGTTATAGAAAGTGGAAGTTTACGTAATGAAGCAGTGATTCGGGCGAAGCAAGGAAGATTTTTATGAACGCCATCAGAAGATTTATCATCAAGAAGGAGGAATTCACGCCAGAGTCTCTAAATAAAGGCGTAAATAAAAGAAGATTGGAAATGGATACGGATGGTGCAGTCCCTTTGTTCCGAAATTTGATCTTAGAGAAAGGAGGATTAGTCTTGGTTGGAGGCCTTTGAGATTGAGTGCGGTTGTGAGAATAAGTTGATGAACTTCAGTGCGCATCTCCCTCAGACTTCCCTGATTCTACAGGCCTCGAGATCTCCACCCGTCGGGTTGTCACTGCTGGTGTCCTCTAGTTTGTCTAAGAATGATGGACTTGCGGTACGGACGAACTTCCATTATGGAGGCATGGTTATTTATTGGAAACGTGAACATAAATATTTCGCGTCACATGAATATCTCCTGAGGCGTATTCATGTCAAATTCACGTTCTTACTAAGCGCAATTGCTGTCTTAGACTCCGTGGGGTCTACAATGTACCCAGGAAAGCTTCATTAATTCAACGGAAAGAATAAATTTGATGATGGATGACTACAAGAGTAGTTGTGTTGGATAAGTAAGTCTAATGGAAAGAGTGGTCCCGGACTGAGTGAAAATACTTAAATAACTCAAGGGGTTGATTTCTTTATATTTTGCTGGTTGTTATTTAGATATTATGTTGAAATATTGTAGCATTTGTGAAACAACTACGGCTGAATGCATTGGTTGTGGACTTTGGAGCGGAGAAGTATTGAGTTTTAATGCGGAGGAGTTTAAAGGCGGAGGATAATGAAGAGGGGGAGGGTGAGACGTGAGGAGTTAGTCCAGTAATGCAGATTAGGGGAACAGGTAATGGACATTTAAAAAAAATATGTTAAATAAGCTTAATCATATAGAGGTAATGTATAAAAGTAATTTCACCTAGAAGATGCAAATGAGCGACGGCAGGGATCGAGCATACCGAATGTCAAGGATTCCTCGTTGAATAAGTGATGCGGCGAAATCATTAATCTCTCATTTGGTGCATCTGTGTTAAATAAAAAAGAAAGCTTTATCGCAATGGCATTATAATAAAATCCACTCAAGAGTCCTCGTAAATGTATTGAGTAATGTGTTTCGTTTATGGAATGGAAGTTCTGTAAGTGTAATGAAATTTTAGTACTTCCTTACCCCAATTATGCTTGAATGGAAGCGAAGCCATTTCTATACTTTTCTTGGAATCGCTATGAATTCAATTCGCTAGTGATAAAGAATCATGTTGTTGACTTAGCAACCATTCTCAGGGTAATAAGGAACTGGACTTCCATACTACCCTGATGTGAATTTTCTACGGTAATGAACTCAGTGGAGGAATCTCCGTAAGTTTGGCCGTATCTCCTCTCGCCTCGGTTTTTACCTCCATCGTCCTTCGAAAGCCTGCTTCGCTTCGTCCTAAATATTTCGAAAAATCTACATGCACATTTTTCCCCGCAATCCATGTTTCACATGACAGCACACGCTCATTCTTTTTCGGGATTAAACGGAAAACAAATATGACGTCAAGCAAAGTTGGCAAGGAAATTGCATAGCACTGCAATCTCGCCAAGAGTGGGAAGAGTGTGTTTGGACTTTGTCCTAATGATTTCGAATAAACTATAGCCAGAACTAGCCGACTCAAGGACTCCTTCTTCCCACGGACAATACGGGATAGCAACTGTAGGATTATAGATAGTAAAAATTCCACTTGCCACCCTCAGTGTCTAAAAAATAATTAGTCGTATTTAAATGCATGCTCTTCCACTAACCTTATGTGTTTTGTTATAATAACCCATTCTTTCCGCATGACATCATTCGTGTTCTGTTCATCTGTTTTTAAGTTTCCCTTTCAGTCCCTCTTCCCTCCCGGCGGGGGGAAATTCCTGCTACCTGCAACGTTGGGTCGAATTCCCTTCCTTTTACTGTCTCTTTGGGGGGTTGAGTGTTTTGTGGTGCATTTTCATGTGGTAGTGATGTTTCACATTCTTGCTTGTTGTGTCCTGGCTTGCGTGTTTTAGGATGGCTTTCGTGCTGTATCCTGGGGTGCAGTTTTTTGTTGTTTGGCGGTGAATGTGTTTGCATGAGTATTGGATGGAGGGAGTTTTGCATGAGTGTGTGCGCTGCTGGGGTGTAATTTTCCGTGTTGTTTTTTGCATGTGGTATTTTTCGTTTTTACGGTTGGTGACCTAACACCCCCCGCCACACGCCCTTGCGGCGGCTTGCGGGGTATTATGTAGATGTAGATGTAGATAGCTAGGGGGCATGTGGAGAGGCAAGGGATCTTTCCTCCAGTCCAGGAAGTTTTATTGCTTAGTTGGCGTGGTTTCTCTTTTTGGCAAAATTGGGAACTAAACTTCGGCATCCGTCGATATCAGCAAGCGTTGCCCGTGGAATCTCAAGAATAGAATACTCTGAGGGGAGTGAAAATTACCCCGCCGAACTTGAACCATACTAAGTTATAAGCTAATTGCCATTTCGCATTTTAAGGACGAGGCAAAGTCTACCATAATACAGAGATAGTCATTTCTTTTTTGCAGTTCTACATCTCCATCTAATTAATACCCCGTAAGCACTCGTAAGGGCCTGTGGCGGGGGGTGTTAGGACAGAGCCCGTAATTAAGAAAAAACGCATGCAAAAGCCACAGCTTTATACTATCCACAAAAAAACATGGTATATATTCATGCAAGAACACTTACACCCCACACAAGAGCAAACCATCAAACTACCAATTAACATACACATGCACCTACAAGTATACCTAATATCTTTACAATGTTTAATTTTGTTCCGACTTGTAGAGTCAATGTTTTTAATATTTATAAAGTTACTTCGGCTTCTTACTACTGTAATTTCTGATTGTTCGGGGAAAGAATGAGCATCTGTACCTATCCTTACTAGAATCTATCTCATATATTTGAAAATAAAAGTTAGAGATAAGGCGGCTAAGGTAATAGTTGACACAGGAAAGATCCAAGAGAGATGGAAGGAATATATAGAAGAACTATATAGTAAAGAACTTCGACCAACAAAGTTATACATGGAAAAAGAACATGGCGTAGAAAAAGGTAGCTTAGGTCCAGGCATACTAGACAATGAGATAGAAAGGGCATTTAGGGAGATGAAGCTAAATAAGACCGTGGGGGTGGATAACATTCCCGCCGAACTATTAAAATGTTTGGGAAAATTTGGGAGGAAGAGGCTATATGGGCTGATTCGTAGTATCTATGAGGAAGGAATCTGCTCGGAAGACTTTGTGAGATCCGTTTAAGTTCCTATTCCGAAAACGGTAAAGGCTACATCATGTGAGGACTACAGGAAAAAAGTTTCATATCCCACGCAGCTTAAGTTGTTCTCAGGATAATAAACAAAAGGATAGAGGGTAGGGAAAATGTTTACTTAGGGGATGATCAGTTTGGGTTTAGGAAGGGGAGAGGTACGCGTGATGCCATGGCAGTAATGAGATTATTAATCGAGAGGAATATAGAACACAACCAGGAGGTATTTGCCTGTTTCGTAGATTTCGAAAAAGCGTTTGATAGAGTGATTGGGAAAAACTAACGAGTATATTGCAGAAAATAGGAATAGATTGGAGGGAAAGGAGTCTAATCCGCAACCTGTATATGTCTCTGACTGCTCAGGTGCGGGTGGGGAAGGGGGAGTCCGGATGGGCAGTGTTAGGAAGAGGTGTAAGGCAGGGTAATTCACCTGCAGGGAGAGAAACTTCCCGAGTGCGTTGCCAGGAGAGGGACTCGAGAGTGCTCAAGCAGGTGGTATCTAGTTGTTGGTTAGCGAAGAGCAAAGGGAGAGCTAGATATGATTTCGCAATTGCAGACGACCCCGCTTTCGATAAGCGTAGCCAGGGCGACTCGTATTGGGAAAGCTTTCCATCTTTCAAAACGATTTAAATCGCTTCCGATCAATACCGTAAAAATAAAAATCTGATTCCTGGTGAAATAATGGTCGTGTGGTTTCTCATTTTAGCCGAGTTGAAACTTTCGTGTCGAAATCAAATCGCCTCGATCAGAATGGTTCAGGGTTAAGGCCATAGAGGGGAAGTGCTCGTTAAATATCAATCCAGGTGAAACCGTCGCGAGAGGGGTCATCTCCCGCAGTCCCCACCGCTCAATGTTCCATCCTTCGGAAATAGTCGAATAACATCCCGTTCGTCTTGCTCAACCGGATGGACGCTGAATTGCCAAGCCTATGCTAAATGTGACAAGGTATATCGAGAGATTTGTTTGCGATATATTTTCAAAGTGCTAGAGGAGCATGAGCCATTATATTGATTAAATGCAGTCAACCAAAAGGTTGACTATTTTAATTGCGGAGTCAACTTACGTCCAGCTTTCGAGAGCCCTTTAAGAGTATCCGACAGGATTTCGTCTCCGTCTTGGATTAAAACAAATATCCTAATTTAGACCTTAAAATATCTAGCCGGCTGGGTTGGGTGAGGCTCACTTCGATTGAACCTATTCTCATACAACCAACGACAGAAATTACCCATAGGCCGATTTGATAGGTGAGGTTAGAGCTTTCCGAATACTAACTTATTCGGCGTGTGCAATTTACCCCTCCCGGTAAGGTGACCTGTTCCTTTCCCGATGCCACCCAGAAGATGTGGAACCCGAAAAATCGTGCGCTTGGGTGTGATTAATCAGAATCGAAACTAGTTCCTCCGCTCCTAATAGCCCCCCACCCACCCACCCACTGGATTACCACGGCTGCCTTGAGGATTATAAGATATTAGCCGCTAGTTGAGCTCATTTCCTTTTTGCACATGCCACCACTTTTCCCACGGAGCTATAGTGACAAGAAAATTGTAAATATGGTATTTGATTTTCAGAAGGGTTACCATCCAAAGACATCCCCCCGGGATTTGAGCCTTGGACTCTCCGGTCCGCAGCCGAATTATACCGTACGTCAACTGGAAATGCACCCTTATTTAATAATACAAATAATATAATTTCGAGTATGCGCGGCGCAAGTCCGGTTTATCCTTCCCTGAGCCCTTTGAAAATATTTCCGGTCCTTTGCAGTCATTGGCGCGATTCATTTGGGAGCATTTATTTCCCTAATTAGCTCCCATCGTCCCGCGGAAAATACATAGGCGTACCTCACACCACCGCGAAAATTTATCCTCACTATTATTTCCCGCTGATATTACGATGGAGGGTCTAATTCGTGAATGATATTTTACTCCCAGCTGGAACTTATATGAAATATGAATTCTGTTGTCACCAGTCCCGTGTGATGCATGCATTTTACACATGCTTTACCAGGTCGATTGAGGAAATAGAAGGACAGTGTTAATTGAAATGTAAAGCAACAAGAGGACATTTCATTCAAAAATTGCATCATGAACATAAACTGCATGCATAGGTGAGCATGCTTAAAAACGTTCTGCGCTTTGAGGATATTTCCGGACAATATTCAAATTCCCATAATAGACGTCCTCGAATACTCTTAAAAAGGATGGTGTGTCCGGGAAAAACAGGACATATTGTAATCCTAGTTTTGATTTAATACCACAGTTGACGCTCTAAGAGCGCTATTTATTATCTCAAGTTGTCCGCGGCGAAAGCGGGATTCGAGTCGCGATATTTAAGCTGTGGGTTGCCTCGGTCGCACTTCGTGTGCCATTGACAAGGTTTTGGCATCGCAATTAATCATCGAGGCTTTCGGTTCACATAGATCGACACCCGTGCACTTTTGACGGCAACGGTGAAATCATATTGCCATACTGCGGAAGCATTGGAGGAGATTGTATTTACGTGTTTAAAATAAGACGGATTACTCTACACGTGAGATGTCTTCGTAATTACATTGCTTTCTCTGTATTCCCCTCTTGTCATTTCGTATCTCATTAATGTCACTTTTCTGAAAGGGATTAACTGTCAGTCTGCCATCTCTGTAGCATTAAATTCAAGGGATATTAAAATATAAGGGTAAGTTTGCATCTTGAATATTATAATGAGCAGTGAGAAAGTTAATCTGTTGCAGAATCCTTATTAATTCTGAAAATTAAATCCTATGGAAAAAACAAAATATTTGCCTTGACAGGATTGAGAAAGCGTAAAAATATGACCATTTCATTAATTATACTTTGTAATTCAAAGCGATGGTTTTATTTCAAAGCAGCGCGATGACAAAGCAATGCGATTTATATTCGAGGGGAATACAATATAATTATGTAAATTCCATTGTTTATGTCCTCTTAGTCCTTTATTAGTGAATGTTTTTCACTAATTAACGCCTGAGGGTGCTTGGAATACGACTTTAATTTTGCAACCTTCAAATGCAATATCAATAAATAAAAAAAATAAAGAGATTATGTACAGCGCTCTGTAAAAGGGTTTTTAAGTGCCCAACTACTTGGGATCGTAGATTTTCGCGGCGTTCAGATGAAAGACTCTCCATTCTCGGGATGTCACCGCGTAGGTTGAGTAAATGTAAAGTAAAATGAGTAAATAGGTGTTACGTTGAAATTTCGTGTTTTGCACTGCTTGTTAGTGAATTCATTTGAAATAAGTCAAACATTCCCTTCGTTTTTATCTAACGTTGTTCGTCCCTTCGGTGTTTCTAACTACAAATGCAGTGGAAAAAGTTAATGAGCATGTAAACAAGAGCTAGGTGAGCAAGGCCGACGGCTAGGAGAGTAATCCGCGAGGTCAGCTTGTCGGCGAGGATCAGAATTGTGCTTGTCGCCAAATTCCTTGTCATTTACGTGTACAATGTTGGCCTATATAAAGAGAGCTTGCGAGCATTTAAAAGGCCCTACTGACGGGTATCCAGGTTTTCAATTCCAATCCTATTTCCATTTGAAGGATGTTTTCCCACGTGCCCAATCTTTTGCAAAATAGGAGCTTCAGACTGGAGGAATCGGCATGCACCACGCTTTTCTTCCCTGTCCGCATGTTTCCTCCTGAATGCATTTGAAAGGTGACTTTCATTTTCCTGTCCTCTGCAAAACCTTCTCCTCGACGACTTCCATGACCTCTCTCTCCTCGACGTATCATCTCCAGTCCCTCCCACGTTATCTCCAAAGCCCTTTTATCAACACGTCTCGGCAGACAACAGGCAGCTTGTGCCTTTCCCTCGGCGCGGCGCAGAGAGGGGGGGCGGCTGGCTTTCGTCGGAGGGAGCTGGAATGAAGAGCAAATGGAAAGACCCGATCAGACTCTCAGATAAACCCTCACGTTTGTCTCTTCCCTTGGCGTTCAGCGCAGCCCGAAAAGAAAGTCCTTTCCCCTCGGCCCGAGCGAATTCCATTTTCTCCGGGACCGCTTTGAAGTCGAGCTGGTAGTCAACACTCCTCCCCTAACGACATAACCCCCCCTTTCCATTGTCGTCTCCGCCCTCGTGCGAACCCTCGAACAACAGAGGGCAATCGCAGCAGCAGCGGCACTGGGGGCGGGGGGTTGAGGTTAAAGGGGGTCGTCACGGGAGACTCCTCTCGTGTGACTCGTGAATGGCTGACTACATTTCTCCCCGCAGACCGGGTAATACTCCGCGAACGTTGCTCGCGCGGCGAAGCGACGCGAGCAAACAAAAGAAGGGTGGGATGCGATAACATCCGTGGGGGTTGGGACTCGCAGCGAGTTCAGTCGGCGGAGGCAAACGTCACCGTGCCTCCGATGCAAGAGACTGCTCTGCGTTTCCGTTTTACTTCAAAACCTCTCCGGCAACAAAGACCGGGACGCACTGGGAAACAAGATGGAGACATTCGCGAAGGAAAATGCGTCAATTATACTACCCTATCCCTCATCCGTGCTTCAACCCGGCCCTCCGACAAATCCGAAACGGTGCACTCAATCCGATGGATACGTTTTACTCATTTGAATTTCATCCCTTCCGTCTAAATGTTTTTGACATTTAGTACAGCCAGTATTGCCAGCATGCGGCGTATTTCGCCGCGGTTCGCTGAAGTTAATGATTCGAGATATATTATTGTTTTTATAATGTTTTGAGTTAAAATATTGGTTAGAAATGATGACGAAACGGAAGGAGACAGCAGGAATTCTAATAAGACATTGCCAGTAAATGCAAGAGATTCTGAAAGGCAATGAGATTCTGATGACAGTCATAGTGAGTGGAATGCTAGTGAAATGACGTAGAGGTGGGAAAAGAATAGATATTCTGATTGGGAAAATAATGAGCTATTTTAAAATGCATTGAAGAGATTATGAATATTTTGTGTTATGCCAGTTAGGGCTTCGGAGTATAATAATGCTGTAGTGCCGATGTCCATTCAAATGACATCTTAAAGCGATCTGTTCTACACTTAATCTCTCTAATGTTACCAACATGATCTCTCCCACTGTAGTACGATCGGGGCAATAATGCATCTTCAACATCACTGCTAAAGAGACGCCCTTCCAATTTGCGCAAGACATTTAATCTGTAATTCAACCTTCGCTCCATTGAGTGATTCCCAGCCTAGCTGCTCTAATTTTTGGGTACACTACTGAGTTTATCATAACAACGTTTTACAAAGCTATCTCCTCTACGCTGCACGCGATCCGATTCGGCAAATAATCCAACTTCGTGAGGCCTTTGAAGGCATGCTGGAAACCATTTTTGATGGACCTTTCAAAATCGCACTCAGTACTTTACCACTGCTCCTGATGATGAAAAACACGGGAATGGAGGAAAATTAAAGGATGACGAACACAACTTGCAACGAATTCCCGCGATGGTTTGAGCTAATAAAATTTGTTATTTAATGCGGCGCGTTATCGCGGTATAGTTCCATGCAATCGCTGTGAAATGTGGCGTCCTTTTGCAATGGACATGGCCTGATAGAATTTTCAGTATACGTCTATAGTGCATCCTTCATTTACGTGTGCCTTCACGACAAATGTATTCACCGTTCCCCAAGCGTCGAATATGACCTAACTTTTGACTCTCGACACAGAGCTTTGCTATTTACTCTCAGGAATAAAACGATGTAGACGTAACCAAGAGTATCATCTTTAGTGATCAACTTTCGATAGTTATTCCAAAAACATCACCTGCAGCCTTGAATATTTGCACGTGAACGCCCTGTATTTCGGGGTAGACTTGGGACCCGCTGCGCATAGAAACATCTCACGTGCAATTTTTCCGTGACCGTGATACATTCGGTGACAACGTGCGGTTGTCGCCGGACGAAATTTCCAGTATTACTAATGGTACACTGAGCTATGCTTCTCTCACGATGCACCAGCTGTGATAATGTTTAATGTTTGCTGCTGCAAGAGAAGTGATTGAGTGAGCCCCGGGTCCACCTTACTTCTAAACATTTATAAGACCCTTCTTTGATTTTCCTGACGATTCGTTCAGGTGAAAGCAATTTTCAAAGGGAGGTGTTGCTCGTCTCTTGTCATCTCCGTAGTTGCCTCCGGCGAACCTAACATGTTTCAACTTGCAACGGTTGCCACCGATTCATTACTTGAGTTAAATAATTAAAAATTGTATCGCATACACATTACATATTATGCTCACAAAATGAGTATAATGTAAAATTATTTTTCCAAAAATAATATGTGCTAAAAAAACATTTAGCATTGCATATCCCTCGTATCGATTAATAATTGCCATTTATATTGATTTATTATATTCTCGGGGATCGTCAATGCCTGAAGATTTGGCAAAATAAAATTGTACATTTATAATAATATTATAAAAGCCTTGGACACCGTGACCAACATTTGATTTATTCAAGGTGTTTAACTCTTATTTAGGGTACAAGATTCTCATAGATAATCACTAAGGCACAGGGAAACGAAGTCTACGCTACCCTTATGTTTGAATTTCGCTCAACGCAAAGATTCCAGTATTCGTTGCGCTAACCTTTCAAAGTAATCCTCGGGTTGCTTACTGATTTTTAAAACTTCTTCTGCCTCTTTTATCTTTTTATCTTCTTCTCCTGGCCTTGTTACCCAGATCTTCAAAACTGTCAACCAAGTTCCTTGCTAAACGCTAAGGTCTGAGGCGTCACTCTAGTGAAGGTCAATTACCATTCATTTTCGAAATGGATATACTCTTGCATATTCTTATAAAAGAAGTTTACTAATCAATATATATTCTGACACTTACTACCGTCATCAAAGTCAATATTAAAATGTCAGTTATTCTCGAAAAATAATTCGGTTGACATTTCTTAAGAAGACCGTATAGTGCATTTTTATCCATAACATAAGTTTCCTAAGTGTCTTTCTTCCTACCCTTAATTTGAATGCCCTTCATTACCTGAATCCTCCATTTCGTCGCTAATCGTGCTGGCAACCTTGAGATGGCATTGCGGGCTTTAATGGATTGCTCCTTATTTGGTCCTGCATATTATCGCATGATCTCTCTTCCGTTACTCTCAGTGTCCTCCGCAGATACGATCTACAGCGCCGTGCAATACGCCCAACGTGCGTGTTCCCCATTTCCTCGAATGTTCCCTCTATTCGAGCGTGTCTCTTCTTCTCATGCAACGTCGACTATATTTGGTGCCCTGGCTCCCAAAGCCTAAATATTTCTATCGTTAATTTCCTGAATAAAATTTTTAGAGGCGTTATCTTTCTTATTCCTGAATACTTCTTGCTGCAAACCCAAAGAACTGCGGGAGTTGTCGCGGCAGTAACTTCTAATTGAGTGGTCCGCTAATATGCATAACGAAGCAGAATTTTCAAAATGTAAAAATCATCTGCCTTTAACATTATTTGTTATGTAGCGACAGATTTATTCACGGCAGTGTTTGTGCAAGTTCTTTAAAAGTGGACAATCTGCATTGAGTCAAAATTGGTCAAATTGGCGCTATGAAATACTTTCTGAATAGTCTAGACCACAATTTTAGCTTTAATAGGCTGATCACGTTGCCCTTTCTAGCACGAAGAAGATATTTAAATTATGAATGCTTAAAGAATTCATACCAACCGCGACTCTGCAAAAGTTTATTTTTAAATTTAAACAAAAAAGTCAATATTCTCTCTTTGAGCTCATACAAGGTCTGTCCCAAAAGTAGAAGGACTGAGTAGATAAATAAAATGATTGCCAGAATTCGCGACATTCACGACATTGTCTTCGAAGTAGTAGCACCCTGGTGCATCCACGCACGGCTGCCAGCGGGTTTTCCACGCCTCGAACGCCTTCTGGAATACAGCGCCCGGAAATGCTGCTAAGCTCTCTCGTCACGGCCTGCTGTAACGCTTCCACCCAGCCGTGGTGACGTTTTTTCAACACAGATAAAAGGGGGGGGAAGAGGAAGAAATGCGGTGTGGCATCGTCTCAACAATTTCGATCCTCACATAGTCGGGAAGCTTTCAGAAAATATGCAAACACTTAATCTGCGATCCTTGTCCAACGAAGCCTTTGCTCTTGCAAGATTTTAGTCAATATTTGCGGTCGAAGGGCATCCTGAAAACTTCAAATCTTTACTAACCACCGGAAACTACTTCTGCAACTCAAAAGCAGCCGATATACCCATGGCGTTATCTCCATAAGCTGCCGGGAGCGTGTCATGTGTCTCTTACCCTACTTTTCCCAGATTCACGCAACATATGGTGGGGTCGCGCTGTTCCAATCACCAAACGAAGGATCCGCACCGTACAAAGGCTGGGAGCCAGTTCCAATTGGCTTCCAGCCTTCCCAGAGACTCTCATCCCTCGAACCAAGCTGGAGAAACCACCCGCCCCTCAGTCCATCCGGGAGGAAATAAGTTCTGCTACCTTTGGGAGAGGCCTTATACATGTTCTTTTTTAAAGCTTTTACTCATTGAATTCTATGGTCTCGGGCTCAACTTTGTGGAGGTTCATGTTCGTTTAAATGAATATACTTTGTAACTTCCACACAATTTTTATTCGTACTACCGGTTTCAACGCAACGGCGTCATCATCAGGTACAAACATTTTTCGGGCACAGGGTTGTATATATATGCACTTTTCGGAAAGGAATGTTGGGGGAGGGTGGGTGGGGTGAATGGCTAATGGCAAGGAGAGGGGTTAGGGGGGGGGTTAAGCCGCGTGGCTGGCAGGTAAAGGTCCGTTGGCGGGGGGGGGGGGAGGGAAGGTGGCATGGGGGAGGTGAAAGAGAAAGGAAGTTTTTGGGGTGAGCTAAATGAGGAGGTTGGAGGAGGGTAAAAGAGGCATGATACAGGGGTTTTTTGGCACATGTTATTTCCTGAAGGAGATTTCCAAAATTGGTGAGTGATTTTCAAATAAAATTTCGTTGACCAAATGTCCACTCTTCATGTGTCTTCTTATCTCCAGTTCTTCCCATTTGTCCATTCTTCTTCCCTTTTCCACGACGTGTAGTATTTCCGGGTTGAAGTCGCTGGAGTGGTCCTCCTCCCACAAATGTTTCGCAAAGTGCGATTGTTTTAAATTCCCCGTGCGGTGGCTGCGTTTGTGATCCCCCGCGCGTGTGAGGAAGGATCTGCCTGTCTGTCCGATGTATGTGGCACTGCAGTCATTACACTTCAATTTGTATATACCACTTTTGTTGACCCTATCCACCTTGTCCTTGGATAGGGTCAACAAAAGTGGTATATACAAATTGAAGTGTAATGACTGCAGTGCCACATACATCGGACAGACAGGCAGATCCTTCCTCACACGCGCGGGGGATCACAAACGCAGCCACCGCACGGGGAATTTAAAACAATCGCACTTTGCGAAACATTTGTGGGAGGAGGACCACTCCAGCGACTTCAACCCGGAAATACTACACGTCGTGGAAAAGGGAAGAAGAATGGACAAATGGGAAGAACTGGAGATAAGAAGACACATGAAGAGTGGACATTTGGTCAACGAAATTTTATTTGAAAATCACTCACCAATTTTGGAAATCTCCTTCAGGAAATAACATGTGCCAAAAAACCCCTGTATCATGCCTCTTTTACCCTCCTCCAACCTCCTCATTTAGCTCACCCCAAAAACTTCCTTTCTCTTTCACCTCCCCCATGCCACCTTCCCTCCCCCCCCCCCCGCCAACGGACCTTTACCTGCCAGCCACGCGGCTTAACCCCCCCCCCTAACCCCTCTCCTTGCCATTAGCCATTCACCCCACCCACCCTCCCCCAACATTCCTTTCCGAAAAGTGCATATATATACAACCCTGTGCCCGAAAAATGTTTGTACCTGATGATGACGCCGTTGCGTTGAAACCGGTAGTACGAATAAAAATTGTGTGGAAGTTACAAAGTATATTCATTTAAACTTTTACTCATTGTTCTTTTTCGTAGAAACCTATCGCCATTCCCACATTCATACAATTTATTTACGGTTATGTGGGGATAATTTGTGAGGATAGGGTAGTAAGTGAACATCTAACTCTGAAAATGTTAACATTATCAAAAAGAGGAATAACAGAACATTTTTGTGCATGGAGTACATTGTTAATTATTGTCCGCGCAGAAATTGAATCCTCCACTCTAATTCTAAAACACACCCAAAACCCCAGAGTTGATTTTAAATGGATCATTCATTTATTCCTTATCTGTTCAGAGCCTGCGCAGTTTTATCGAAAATTAAAGCTAATCTGTAGGATTCCGAATCGTTCTCTTAGCTTAAGTAGTGAATCTCTTAGTATTGCCGTTGTTTCAGATGAGAGAAGTTTCGTTCTCTCTCTTTGTTGGCTTCTTCAGATCGAAATGACACAAATTTAGAAATGCGGAAATCTAGCCTTGAAAATTGAGGTTTTTTTATGCTTAAACATTTCTTAAGGGTATGTTTTATGATATGTTTTTCGATTCACTCGCTTCGTTGCCTAGTATTTCCTTTGACTGTCATTGCTGGGGCATTTACTCAATTTAGCAGAAATTTCAAATTCATGTAGACTTGATTAATAAGTTTTTTGTATCCCCTGTTTTAAGGAACTATTGTTAAAAACCTTTTTTTCTCTTATTCAATGTAACACAAAATGGCGAGTGAATAATTTTAAATATTTTTTCGGATTTTAAAGTGATTTTATGAGAGAGTGGAAATTTAAAAAACTATTCTTCAAGACTAGGAGTTCGAAGCTAGAGGTAAGATATGTTTTTTTCTCTTTTTCTGTACGTTAACTTTTCACACCTTTCATTAGTCCAGGAGTAAGTAGTGGGAATAATGCATTTGTAAATATGACTGAAATTTTAAAATAACATATTAGCAGCCATATCCTTTAATTAAAAATGTTTAGCTTTCACCTAAATTCAACTCGATCATACCCCCGATGAGTAAAACTACTCCAATGTTTGGTACATATTTCGTATTTGACGATTTTCATGCGTGCACACCACACTGCCTGATGTGAAACGGTACAGTATGAGAGGAGATTTTCATTTGTTTCGAATAATTTTCCACGTTCTAACCCTGCCTTTAATTCTACCGCAAATATAACTAAACTCCGAAGTAATAAACAGGAGTACTGATAAAATTGCAGTAATTAATCGCAAAACAACTAAATAGCGTGTGAAAACGAGAATGCATTGACCGTAATGAAAATGCTGTCCATTAAAAAGGGGCCAGGAAGGTAAGGAATTCCAATGGCAAACTCGCTGTATTTAAAATGAAGTTATAAACACTTTCCTTCATTTAATCCTCCATGCTCATCCTTTCCGTAATATGAGCCTCACGTGTGCATGGGTAGTTGTGCGCGAACGATGCGGAGAGCAGAGAACAGTCCTCATTTTCAGCGCATGTGGGAAAATAGATGCCCTTCAATAGTTTTTTCCATAGGTACTTTCATCCCATTTTTTCATCATCAATTTTTTTGTTTATTATTCGAGGTGGTCGAATATCCGCATTCAATTGTTGCTCTGTCTAGAGCCGAAATGATGCTGCAGTATGATATCTATGGGCAATTCTTTCCTTCAAGAGGACACGTGATGTATGTTTTGGCGCTGTTCATGGGGGGAGAACATTATTAATCCAACCCGCATGAACGACATGCGTATGGAGGACTTTCGCGGTATCATTCGAACCGAGATGAATGTCGCATCCCTGAAAACAAAAGAAGCTTAGTGGCAAATGAAAACGGATTTCTTCATTGGCATATTGGTCCAGGGGAAACCGAAATTTGCGCAAGATAAGATCGTAACAGGCATTTTTAAAATGAAGGCTGAGAAACAAAAACAAAGATATTTGTTGCAATAAATTCCTCCAATACTTGCATATGAGATTACTAAAGATAAATGATCATTAAAAGTGAATATACTTCCACATGTTATTTTTTACTACACCTATTTATTTTTCAGGTATAATATAATTGCTTGAAATTATTCAGGTATTTTCAAATTTATTTTTAATTATTTTTCCAGTATTTTTCTAGAAAACAAATCAGCGATAAAAAACTGCTAAATATATTAGTTCGATCGCCTCGGTTATTTTTTAACTGGAGCAAATTCTTTTGTTTTATATATTTTTTCATTTATCATTTAATCAGCGTTCACTATTATCTACAATTGATCAGAAATGTTTGCAGAATTTCCGGTTCAAACTTAGCTTAATATTCTTAAATTCCGGTCTATGAAAAAGTTAATTTATTTTGGTTAGACTTATCAATGGATTAAATATTATAATATTTTTTTCTTAACGCAATGCTATCCTCTGTGTTTCAGTACTGATCTTAATATTTAAAAAATAAGTAGCTAATTGGTAGCACTTTTTCAAAAGGTAAAATCTTATACCTTAAAATATAAAGTTTATGTTAAAAAATAATGTAGCATGATAGCAATGGCATGATGATGAATTAATTACCATAAAAATTAAAGCAATTCAGAAAAAGATATCAACAGTTATTCAATCTACTCAACATAATGCTACTGAATAGGCCTCATCTTATGTATATGTAAAAGAGTTAATTATTCCATTTATAGAATAGTTATTTCAGTACGTTTTACTTCCTGGATATTTCATCCATAAATAAAAAAGGAAGAGGTTTATAATGTAAATTTTATGCTTAGAAATGCGAATAGAAATGAAATAGCGAAATACACGTATTATCCTGAAAAGGTTTGATGACAAAAAAATGCCCTTTTACTAATGCTATTTAACTCCGTGGAAGACGATTTATATAACCTGAAATTTTTGAGGTTCGTTAAAAGGATGATAAAAAATGTTTTTTGCACTAGCTGGATGTGTTTGTATGGCTCAGTTTTGATGTGTAGAAGTGACCTACTGATAAACCGAGAATAACTTAGTCGGACCTTATATGCTTACGACATAGTAGGCACTGATGCAATTAATGGTGGTACTCCACCAAGTATGCATGCGAAATAATAAAAATAATATAGTTCCTTTGCCGAGAAAAAAGTATAAATGATTTTTTCAAGTGTTTTTTCGCATTTAGAGTATAAAACCGCTCATTTTAGAGCAATCAGTAGAACATCTCAGGACATTCATGTGTGTTAAATTTTAATATTAGCGTTCATTGGGGACAAAAAGGATTGCTATAACTACCATTATTTCAGTATTTTTAGCGAGCAATACCGAGTTATTATGAGGATGCATATTTAGGAATTTTATCTATAACTTTAATTCCTTTAAAATAGATATCCCAAGTAAATGTACTACGATAAGTTTATTCTTCAGTTCAGATGTTTCAAATATTATGTTTCTAGTGACAGATAATATTATCTCTTAGTCATTTTTTTTCAAGGTCGTGCAAGAATTAGTAAATCATTACCAAAATAGTGCTGACGATTTATAAAATCATTGTCAACCGGCAGTAATTCTCTTAGTGCATTTGAAAGATTTAAGCATCAGATTCGCTGATGTTCAACATACTGGTGTATCAAGTAGTACCGATTTTTAAAAATACTTGTCGGAAGGACCAGATTTAAACAAAATATCCAACAGCGTATCGAATACCGATATTATTTCTCTGGCCTCTCAAACCCACGTTTGTGCCTCGAGCCAAAGCTTTTGTTCGTTTTACTCCGTCCTTTTAATTAATTACCAATTGGTGAAACAGTTCGCCCTGACGCAAGCCGCCGTGCAATTTGGCGGCTCCAATCACCCAGCCGAGCGGTGACGTTCATTGTCTCTTAGAGTGACCGCCGGCCCTTTCTTGAGGGAGACTTCGCGTCGGATTGCCTTTTCCCTCCGTCGCCGAATCGCATGCGCCTCGCCGTTCCGTTTTCCCTCTCACCTCGGCGTTGGGAAGTCTCGGCGAACAGGCAGCCTCCACTCGAAGGCTCCCTGTGATGGGAGGGAAAGTATATCGTCGCCATAGCTACACTCTCCGCGGCGAAGGCAGGGGCACCTATCAGATCATCGCCAGTGTTAAGGAAACACCCAAACAAAACCCAAATACAACGCTCATCCACACTATCATGTAGGATTTTCGCAGGTTTATTCACACACCCCCATCTTTGTGGGTGGTTTCCTGCGTGGGTGTTTCCCAGGGTCTTCAATGTCTGAACTCCATAAAAGGTTTCTCCCACTAAATCACATCTTGTGCTTATTTCTTTTATTATATATACAAATATGAATTTACCATTCTTTTCAATTTTCTCTTATATTTCCTTTTATCATTATTATTGCTGCCATGAACTTGACGAAGGAGGGACCCTATGGTCTCAATTTCGCCCGAATTAAATACGTTTATCTATCTATCCACGAGCGGTAGATTTCGATTCGGTACTAATGAATACTCGCAATCGAAATTGACGACCGCGCGATACTATGGAGCATGGCTCCAACTACGCTGAGGCACTCCTGCCCATGTAACAAGTGTTTTTCCTTTTAATTGTCCCGAGCCGTGTGTAATGTGACGGAGAGGTCGGAGGGCCGCACCACGGCCCTCCCTTCACCGGAGGCTAAATATAGAGCGGCGAGGCGAGGGCCCTGGGTGGATGGGGGAGGGAGAGATAGAAATGGCATCTCTCGAGGTTAGTCATTTGGCCGACGGGGAGGGCAAGGGGGGAGGTGGCGAAGGGGAGGGGGAAATGCGAAGACGGACGAAAAGGGAAAAAAGTGTTCATTTCCCGTTTGCCAAGAGTGTGCCAAGTGACACGGAAATAATTACCTACTTGCATACTCCTCAAAGGATTGTCTCACATTAGTCACGTCCACAAATTGTTTCAACTCTTGCCCGTCTATGTGAACGGCTTAAGAAGACAATGAGTGTGTTATTACTTGAACAAGAGTCCAAACGTGACATGCCATTAACAACCAGGATTATTTAAATAATTTTAAGGCTCGTAATAAATGAAGTGTAGTAAATATATTGCAGAAAAATATAATATTCATTGCAGTTAAAATATAGCATTATAGCTTTAGCTTCAGCATTTTTTTACTGCTTATAACACGGTTTCGTGGACAATCTCGAGTCCAGCATTGCGTAATCTGAGACTGACTTAAAGATATATATGTCCGTATTTTTATGCTGCGGAGTATAAAGGTAATGCTCCGAGGACAACATGGTATCACAGTAAATTACGTCCGAAAAGAGTGCTACCGCGAGAGGCGAGAGCAAGGCGGGCATTTGGGAGGTAGTAAGTACTAGAAGGGTGGGAGGGGTCATGAGGAATCGTACCAATAAGATTTTTACCGCACCCGGAGGCAGCGGTCTCTGTGCGCGGGAAACAAGGAGGTGGGGGCGAGGAACTTTGGGGAGGGATTGTTGGTCGGGTGGGGTGGAAAGCTCGGGGGCCTTCAGGGGGAGCGAGGGGCTGTGGTGGGAGGGGGGCATGGGGGAGCGGGAAAGGCTACCTCTCCAGGGAGTGAGGGTATAACGTAGAACCTGGCTAAGGGTCCAAGGAGAGGCCAGGAGGGTGGGGGCGCAGGGAATAAGTTACGGCAAGAAGCGATATCAGTAATTGGTACGTGGATTGCCTTTTTCCTCAAGAATGGAATGGGGGGCGGTAGGGAAAGAGGGCAGGGAGGGGAGGGCGGAGGAAGAAAACGCCATAGGCTGAAGGAGGAAGGTATATGGAGGAGGAGCGTACTGGGTATATAGAGGCCTGAGAGAACAGACGATATAACGGAATAAAAAAGATGTGATGGTGGTTTGGGGGGTGGGGGGCGAGGAGGGTGGAGGGAGATGGAGAAGGGAAAGGGGAACCAGAGGTGGAATTGGATAGAAAATGTCCCTTGTCGTTACACAAGAAAGCAAGCACTTGTTGTGGGAAGCACAAAATGGCGTCGGGAAGCATATGGCGTCGTCAAGGTAACTGCCCCCCCCAACCATTTCTTACGCCCCACCGAATTTTGAGTCGGCTTTCTTGTGCAACGGAGTAAATAACATCTTCTCAGTCAGTGGATTATCGAACGAGATATACGCTTTCACGAAGAAATAGCTTTCCATTCTACGTTACCGTAATTTTATATGCAGTACGGTGTAATGGCGATAGAGGTGAGCTGATAAGGTTTTTATGTAGCCATTGGTAGATTAAAATTTGTATTTTGTACTTCAGTTTTCATTAAACCCTATCTAGTCTCTCTGTGCATAACCACAACAACACTTTCCTGTTTCTATCAACATTCACCCCGTAAAAACAAATTTTAAGTAAATTGTAAAACGTAAGTCAAAATTTTAGTAAATGATACGTTACGTTTTTCGGAACACGAAACCTATACCAACAGAGAATCTGAGAATTCATTTTTATAGCTATATAAGCTAGTAATGATATTAAATGGCGACGAAGAAGTGCAGCTTGTGAATGTACTCTTTACGTTTCCAGCTGGATTCGTTTTTGAAGAATCGCGAAATTTTTGCGTATTTTAATAATTTTCGTATTTATTCCATTTTTCCCTTTGTTTCTTTATGATTGACAGTTTTTCGTTACTCTCCTTTCTTCTCTGCACCATATATCGGCATTGATTACGTAACCCAGTGTTTCTGCTCATCTAATTCACCATCCGAATGATTTTCCTAAGATAACTTTCACCGCGCCTTCCCCGATCTACAACCTTGACGTGGTGGAAGGGCTTGTGCGTTCCGATGACCCCTAGAGCTGTGCTGGCAGGAGTAATAATTATTGCTCCTGGAAGGGTCCCCCATGCCAGATAGGTCGAAGGTTAGGAGCCAGACGAAAGTTAGTCCACGCAGCGTCTGTTCCTCAGTGAGGCGGCTGCAATGGCGTCTGACCCCAGTGGGGCGGCCAGTAAGTGATGGTGTCACGTTAAAAACGCTATTGAGGAAGGCAACCGGAAACAACCTCAATTATCACTCCCAAGATTAACATGATGGACTATACAGAAATTTTGAGTCCTGGCAACTACGGGGCTCGGCCCAATCGGCCGTGTATCGTGCCCGGCAGCGGGGGATGCAAGGCTTCGGTGGTCGTCATCCCACGAAACCCATGCAAGGAAAAACCAGCAGCAGCAGGAAAGAAGACGCAGGAGAAGAAGACCAAATTAGTTAGAATACGAACGTGGAATGTTAGGTCGATGATGAGGACAGGGAAATTGGAGAATGTTAAGCGAGAGATGGAACGGGGAAAAATAGATATTTTAGGTCTATGCGAGGTGAGATGGAAGGATAGCGGGGATTACTGGGGTGAAAAGTATTGAATAACATACAGCGGCGGGGACGAGAGCCAACTAGGGGTTGCCATAGTATTAAATGAAGAGGTGGGAAGAAGCGTAGTCAACGTAGAGCAGGTACAGTATGTTTAGGAACAGTGTGGTAAAGGCGCACCAGCCAACAAAGTGGCGGGAGGATCATTTGTTGAATGAATGTCGGACGTCCGCGTTCTCTCCTTCAATTGTCTTAACGGATCCTCTTCTCCTCCCCCAGGTTATGGCAGCGTGTCACCGCGAACGGCGCTGGGTAAGACGGTCACCATGGCCTACGCTGCCCTAGGCATCCCGCTCATGCTGCTCTACCTGTCCTGCATTGGGGGCCTTTTCTCCCGGGCGGCCAGGGTCGTCTTCAGCCCCAAGCACCGCAGGCGGGCCAAGAGTGAGGTAAGAGCTCAAAACGGGATGGAAAACATCCCACTAGACGCATATGGACGTAGGGATAAGCGGCGGTCGTGAGCTAATTGTGTGCAAAGGGAAAGACGTCACGTCATCACTTCTCCTTGGTACTTCAACACTTGAGGAAATAACAACATAAAGTTCTCGCTTGTCCTCGCTTAGGCGGACGCCATGTCTCGGAGCTTTGTTTTCACATGTTAACTGCTTTCAAATCTATTGATGAAAGAGTGTCCAAAGAGTTATGTGAATTTTTCGACCTAAGTATCCACGTAGTACCCTGTAATTCACGTCTAGGGTGTATGACAGTGGGTGATATAACCGCAGACATGCAACATAAAAAAAGATTTTTTCAATTGTTATTTACAAGAAGTACGTAAAATATTTCACATAATGTAGATGATTAAAGTTACAGGTACGAGTACATATCACTCCCGCCATTAACTGTAAAATACCTCACTTCGACTTGTTAGTAATAATCAAAAACAGCAAACTAGGGTTGATAAAATAATGATAACATACTCGCTAACTTAGATTGCGAAAAGAATAATATGTACTTTATTTTCTGAATCCCCTGAAGGCAATGAAAGATGATAATGAAAAATAACTCGGATCACACTATTTAATCATCGAAAATTCTCCATAAAGTTTAATACTGCTCATTGCAGCCTCGCACAAAAATAATTGACTGTTACTTAGTATAATTAGGGAAAAACCATGATGAATAATAAATAATGGCTAAATTATTTCCTTTTCTTTGTCTGAAACGACCGTAAGAGCTCTCTGGACCTTAAAATAAGTTTTTGAATAAAATAAAATACTTTGCTCTAACGGCTGGACCACCACGTCCCATGATTTGATTACGGTGCGTGAAATAGAACACCATTTTTAAATATAGGGTGCAAGAGATTTTTCCGAATGATAAAACATACGAGGCATTCATTAAGTGATTCCAAGATACTGCTAGTAATGAAATTATTTAACTGGGTGAAATTCCGTTGCAAACGAATGTATTAATATGAACCTTATTTTGTAATTTCTTGGGCGTGAAAATCTCGGCAGTTTAGCCATGCACATTCTTCAAGTAGATGGTGATATATGCCTAATACTTCTGCGGATCATCAAAATCGCATAAGAAAAATAAATCCTCCGAGCCCCTGAATTCATTTTAATTATCATGCTGCGTTGTTAGACCCGAGACAGAAATGCTAAATCGCGGTAAAGCATTTAATGAAGTTGGGTGATGTGAATCTGATATAATTTATTTCTTTTATGTAGACATAAAAAAATGATAGTTGACTACTGTCAGGGTACCAATGGCAATTCAAAACTATATACAGGGTGTGTTCCAAAAGTAACGCAATTATTTTTTGTAGGAAATTTATTGAACAGATTTGCACAAACATCTAAAATTCTTCAAATTATTGTCTTTGGGCCACAACACATTTCGCCCAGCGACTATACCATGACCGGCACGCTCCCTAGAAGGCGTCTTCGGGGACCTCTCGCAAGGTCTTCGTCGCGGCTGATTGGATCTCTTCTATGGGCGAAATACGGGTTCCTTTCATGGCTGCCTTAATCCGAGGGAACAAAAAGAAGTCTGCTGGGGCGAACTCAGGACAAAAGGGGGGTGGGGCAGCGTCGGCACCTGGTGTTTGGAACCAGGAACTCGCGGACTCGTAGCGCGTTGTCGCAAACACCTTGGACACGAGCTTGGCGCACACTTTCCTCATCGCTAAATCTTCGGCATCAACGCAAAACATAACAGTGGGCGACAAGTTCAGTTCATTTGGCAACCATCTTGATACTCAATTGACGGTCAGAGTCCAACAATTGTAGACCACGAGCCACAATGCTGCCGCTTTTGCTGGTTGACGGCCGCCCAGAGCGTTTTTCGTCGCGAACCTTTTCCCGGCCCTCCTTTGAAGGCCTAAAAACCACCTTGAAACTTGTGAGAAGAACAGAATAGAGTCCCCGTATGCCTCACGAATCATTTTGTTAGTCTCCTCAAGAGATTTTTTCCGCTTAGCACAAAACTTAGTAATCGCGTAACGTTGCTCGATCGTCGATTCCATTTTTTTCGTGACACGGTCGGCGCGCAGAGGTTTAGAGTAACTGAAGCGTAACCTCTTCCACAGCTAGGAGAGCACTGAGACTGATCTTGCGGCAAAGCTTAGCGGCCCCCTACGCCAACTTCAAGTGGTTCGATCCCATTCCGACCAATAGGAGTGGCGCGGGAAATTCAATTGCATTAATTTTTGAATGCACCCTGTAATTGCGTAAATAAATTTATATTAGTAATTAAAAAAATCAAACTACCTCATTTTGCTTCATTAACTTCGATAGATATTTCAGTAGTCTCTTTTTGAACTCCTTGTTACTTCTCAGGAAAGGTTAATCCCTTAGACTTGATCAGGCAGAGCGTCCCATTCTTATTAAGTTCTGTTTACAAAGGAAAATGTCGCACTTCATTGCAATTAAATTTTTTACTTTTTTGCATCGTGCTCTAAACTTTTAGTCATTTTAGCCCATTCGATTTTTTTTGTATTATGCGAGCTACTTCCTCCCATCCTTACGCTGGGGTACACATACCTTGGTTGAATTAGGTAGTCATATGGTTGATTTATTTTTCTCCTCTGATTCAGACCTTCAGAGGACAAATGTGTTTACATTACATCTATTATGTCTGCCTAAAAGCAACGCGATCTGCCTTCCTTTGGATTTCCCATACTAATCCTCTCTCATCTAAATCCCACACACCGGCGGCGAATTCTAACATGGGACGAACTATTGTTTTCCATTTCTTCTGCTCCTTTATACCATTGGAAGTTTCGCTGAAGTTCCTCATGACGAAATTAAGGTTTACGAACGAGTTATGTTGTCCTCAACCTAAATCTTTGTTCAACACTCCACCGAAATATTTCAGACTATCATATTTTGGTACGTCACGATCCATCATTCTGTAGTTGACGTTTTTGTTTTCTTTACTTCTTCTTGCGAAATTGCACAACTATATTTGGTAGAGTTTATGCCAATTTTATTAAAATTTACCCACTCCATTACAACGTTTTGAATACTATTTCAACTGCACAGGCACTGTATATTCTTTTAATACTGCGATAGTCATCCGTGAAAAGTATGACCTTAGGCTTTATACCTTGGGAAAGGTATTAATTAAAAACCAAAAGTAACGAAGGGCCTGCCTAGTGCACTACCTTTAGGTACTCTCGATTTTACATTTAATTTATCTGAAAAACTTTTTCCTATTTTAACACTTCAACAAATTATTTAAAGAGAGTATAATGCTGTTATAAATCTCCAATCTGTGCAATTTTCCAAGTGATAAATCTTGTGGTGCCATACCAAAAACATTTGATAAATCAAAGATAACTGCGTCGACCACCACAACCCCATGCATTATTACAAATGTGCCCGGAACTAAGGCATAATTGTGTTTCACACTAACAACCATTGTACATCTACATTTACATAATACCCCGAAAGCCGCCGCAAGGGCGAATGGCGGGGGGTCACCAGCCATAAAATGGTCACCACCCATTAAAGAGAATATACCACATGCAAAACCAACATATTCATGTAAATCCACGCGCACAGCGGCGCACATATTCACACGAGAACCTTCTCAAACCACCAAACGCATGCAACCATCAGACAACATACTCATTCGCATGCAAATCCAGTATAAATCTATCCAATTACGTGGAAATAAGAATATAACAGCAAGAAGGGGACACTCTATTATGACATGGGCGTGCATCTTATAGTCTCCGCCCCTAAAGATACAGGCAGGGACTATTCTTAAACCATGTTGCTTGCTGTCTAGCTACCAGTTATTCTATTCCTAGAAATGATGGATGGAATGTTTATATTATTAATCCATAATTTTAAATATAATTAATGTTGAATTAGCTGATATCATTATCCGAATTAACGGATTCTTTCCGTTCCATTTCCTTTCTCATAGATGGGAACTATAGAAGTAATTTTCCATTCCGCTGATACACAATTGTTATACAAAGGATCTTCAACTAACACCTTCATTAATTTCATCTTATTGATGCTCAGGGATTTTTAACAAAATACCTACTTCCCAGATCAAGCGATGAAGATTTAAGAAACAATCCAGACAAACCCTCTTGGGGTGAATTGTCTGAAGTTTTCAGGGCTTACAGAAAGCTGATAACAATCCAGAAAAAAGTGTAAAATCATTCCTAACTTGCTTGAGTTCTAACCCAGGATTTGATTATTTGATCAAAAGACATTTATGAAAAAATGTAAGTTTTCTGCGTTGGATATTATCTTTGAATCGTTTAAGTATAAAATAAATGACCTAAAGCTATAAAACCTAAACAAGAATATGGCCAGAAAATCAAATCAGAATTAATCTAATTCCAAGCATATTTTTTTGCGTATCTAGCTGAAAACAATGATTCCATCCTATTCAATTTTTTGACAATATGTTCCGTTATCTTTTATTTTACCCTAAATTTCAGAATTGTTAGCGCTGGCGTATTTAACTACAGTTTCATGATCAACGATTATTTGGAAAGCCTAGATATGAGAATTTTCAGGAAATATTTGCTCTCCTTGAGCTTCGAGTGCATGTCATAGTCGTTCTCATGAGATATGAAAATATCTCATGAGAACGACTCATGAGATATGAAAATAATGATTTTATTTTAGCTCGTGGCCATAGCCTTATTATCTCATTCCGGCATTTTACTATCCCTTAATTATAATCACATTTTCTATGCATTTCCTTGCAGAGGACTCAAATATTAATTAATGCCACGAAGAACATGAAATATTCACAAAGCTCCTTGATAAATACTTATATTCATTCATCAAAATCGTAATATCGTGGAATGATCAACTCAACAAAATCTCTTCCCATTCAATGAATTTATTAGTTTTTTCGCAGATTTTTTAAAAATTTTAACTCGTTTTTCTGATTAGATAGGGTTTCTTTTCATTCCAAGCTGAAGTAGTCCCTATTTTATTTTCTATAATTTCGAGTGATACGAAAGATTAGAGGATAAAAATACTTAAGGAATGAAGAAACTTAAAGAAAAGAAAAAACAAACAGATCGGACACCTCTTGAGACAAAAATACTTTGTAACCAATATCATTAGAGGGAAAACAGATGGGAAGGTTAATCACAAGGTATGTCAATCTATCGGTTAAGTGAATAGGGATGTAGGAGAGAAGAGATACTAGAGAATAACAGGATTAGTGTAAGGAGGAATGGAGGGCTGCAAGTTAAGCATTATTCGCTTTGGATGGCCTGGTGATGGTGTCGGCAGTAGCTATAATTTAATGCTTCCACGGTAACTTTATGTCAACAGAAGGTAAAATCGTATCAGGCTTTAGATAAACTATTGTAAAAGTTTTTAAAGCTTTTAAAATGAGCTAGTTAATAAGGAAATCCTCCTTCGAGAGTACTTGGCTGCTCAATTTCATGCTCATCAAAATCGAGAAATTTTGTGAGACAAGGGCAATTTAATTCGTTAGTGCGAGGAGCCCATCCCTCCTATTAGACCTTGATGATCAGATCGGTCTGCAGGAATCCGTGTGTGCATATTGGAACACTATAAATATTTTTTAATATTTTATTTTAAAGGAGGAGAGAGTAAGTCATTGGGAGAAATACGAGTACGGCAGGAAAAGTGGATGCCGGAGATATTTCGAAGGCAATGCACTGTGGGAGACTGTGATGAAAATGGGAGAATGTATGGTTTGCGGAATAGATGCTTGCACTGCATTAATGAAGGAAGAAAGTATGCAGAGCGGAATAATGATCTGTGTTCTTTTGGGTGTTAGGTTTTACTTGGGTAATAGTGTTATGCCATACTAATTAGACGTGCAGCAGTTCTAAACACGAGATCCTATACTAATCCCTCTTGAAAGATGGACTACGTCTGGTGATATTTGAAAAAAAACATTCATAAACGATTTTTTAATTCACATCGACTATTGTAGGGCACCAATCGCGTATTTACAATCTTAACTAATTTTCGCATTAATAAATTAACTGAATTTTTCACAAATGAGGTTCATTTTCGGGCGGAAAAGGGGGCGAGGGTCATCCGGAAAGTAGTACCCGTTCGTGCCGCATGAAGTGCTGACGACGCGAGTAGCCGCTGGACGAGGTCAGATAGCTTCAGTGGCTTGTCTGCCTTCTCTGAGCCAAGTTGCGTGACGCTAGCATTGCCTGTGTTGTTTCTGTGATTGTTTACAATGTTTAAAAAAATTGAGAACGCCGCCAGTTGTGAAGTGAGGGCAGTGATTAAATTCCTCAATGCAAGAAACGTTCGCCCATGTGATATTCATCGCCAATTAAAGGAGGTGTATGGAGACAATGTAATGGACGAGTCGTCTGTTCGGCGGTGGTGTCGCAACTTCAACATGGGGAGGGGGAACACACACGACGATGAGCGTTCGGAGAGACCGTCTGTCATTACAGACCAACTGGTGAGCTCAGTTGACGAATTTTGACCATTTTCTGGGATCGACGAGGTGTATTGCTTATTGATTTTATGGCCCGTGGAGACACTATTAATGCCAATGCGTATTGTGAAACATTAAAGAAATTACGGCGGGCAATACAAAATCGGCGGCGAGGTCTATTGTCTACTGGTGTCATTCTCGTTCATGACAATGCCAGGCCTCATGCAGCTGGGATAACACAAAAACTTTTGCAGCAATTCAAATGGGAAACTTTCGACCATCCACCGTATAGCCCGGACTTGGCCCCTTCAGATTTTCATCTCTTTACAAAGCTTAAAGACTTTTTGGCAGGAAAAAGATTTGACAGCGATGAAGAACTTAAAGAAGGAGTGACCCTGTATCTCAATGAGCTGGCGGCGAAGGACTATGCAGCAGGAATACAGAAACTTGTCACACGTTATGACAAATGCCTTAATTTGCTTGGAGATTATGTTGAGAAGTAGTTTAAAGTATCCTCTTTCAAATAAAATTTTTTATGTTTGTTAATATTTACTTTTGTGTCTTTATTTCACGAACGGGTACTACTTTCCGGATGACCCTCGTATATGATGACTTTTTAACGTAGAAATTACCTGGAGGTGTGAAATTTATAAAGAAATTATTAACAAAAACTTGCATAATGAGCGTAATAGGGCATGGATCCGAAACTTGGTCGTTGAGGCAAATCATATTTTGGAGACTTTTGAGAGGTAGATTTTGAAGGAGAAGGTTAACAAATAGAAAGGCGTAAAAAAAGACGAAGAATACGAAAGGAGAGATATCCATATTAAAAGAACTCAGTACTTTTCCACAGATTTTAAATATCTGGAAAAGTACCAAGTTTTTTTAATATGGATATGAAATACAGGGTCGCACCCAAAAGTGGTAGGACTAATTTTCTCTGGCGGTGGAGGGGGGTCTGCCTGGCAGGGTAAGGTGGAGGGGGCTCTTAGCAACAGACCGACGCCAGCCTCAGTCACCTGCGGGCTGTCGTTGAGTGAGGACACCGTTTTTAGTGAAGCAAGTTTTTTGTCCGCGTCGAAAAACAAAATGAATCAGAATTTAGAGCAACGTTATTCCGTAAAGTTTTGTGCGAAACTCGGGAAGACGGCAACTGAGACCCTCGACATGATCAAGCAGGCTTATGGGGACACTGCTTTAAGCCGTACCACAGTATTTGAGTGGCACAAGTTGTTTAGAGAGGGTAGGGAGTTCGTTGAAGACGACCATCGCTCCGGACGGCCGTCGACGACAAGAACCGACACGAATGTGGACAGAGTGAGGACACTGCTGAACACAGACCGACGCTTAACCAGTGAAGAAATTGCAGACCTGTTGGGTCTGTCTGCATCCAACGTCCAACGCATTATTTCACAGGATTTGGCCATGCGCAAGGTGTGCGCCAAGATGGTACCGAAAATTCTGCCATGGCACGCTCGTCATCAGACAGTTCCTCGCCAAATACGGCGTTGCCACGTTGCCGCACCCGCCCTATTCTCCCGATCTGGCACCACCGGACTTCTTCTTCTTCCCCATGATGAAAAGACAGCTCAAGGAACGACATTTTGACTCGATAAAGGCCGTTCAAGAGGCTTCGACGAGGGTCATCAACGGCATCCCCAAAGAAAATTTCCAGCGGGCGTACGGGGAATGGGAGCAACGTTATACTAAGTGTGTAGCAGCTCAAGGAGCATACTTTGAAGATTATTAAGTCGATGTAAGTATATCGTCAATAAAATTCTTGTAAAAAATCAGTCCTACCAATTCTGGGTGCGACCCTGTACTTCCACGAAGTGAAGCCTGGAAGTGAAAGGAGAGAAAGAGAGAGAAAGAGGTTGTCGGAAGGAATTCGAAGAAGGCGGGATGAGTGAATGAAAGGAATATGATCAAGGGGAGTTACCGGGGTCGACTGAGGAGAAGAGTAAACATGCTGGACGAAATGAAGAGTGGTATAAAGGGTACGGCGTGAAACAATTATTCAGCGACGTGGGGTTTGGGGGTGGTGTTTCTAGGTCCTGGAAATATGGCAGTGATTATAAGCCCTGGGTCTGTCAAGAACCCATCTTAACAGGTAGACCGCTGGTAATGAAAAAATAAAGAAAGAAACATTATTATTCTCGAGTAAAATACATGCACAGATTATATAATAAAATATAAATTTTTACCAATGATTTTGGATAAATTTCGTATAATTCATTAAAGTAGTTTCACATTTTCTGTGTTTACGTTCGATTCAGAATTAATTATTGGCGTACTCACCACACATGATTACCGCTGTCATTTTTTTGTGCCAATGTAAACGCATGGCCTTTATTAATTGATAAGTGCACATTTTTTAATCGATAAAATAATGATTAAATAATATTCGAGAAAATGAATTTAATAATGAATAACTAAATTCATTATATTTTGTAAGGAAACAAAATTAAGAATCCTCAATGTTCTGTCCACAAAATATCCGATTAGAAATTTCCGTTATTATTATTTTTTGCATTCGTAAATATATTAAAAACTTAGTAATTTTGGTGTCGCCAATACAACAATAACATGCTCGAAAGTGAAATAATAAATTGCTATCGTAGTTGTGGAATAATCCCAAAACGTCTTTAAGACTTAATAAGATCAATGAAATGTATCAATCACGTATGTACTCCGGACAGTGGTGTTTCATTTTGGATGTATTCATTTTATTTTCAATATTGATATTGGAATTTTTGCAGGCTCAAAAATTAATTTACGTCAACCGGTTAAAAATTATCGCTCCGACCAGCCACAACACAATTCAAGCTTAAGTATGCCCAATGCTTTTCGTTGAGTATGTAATCTTGATACTTTCGGAAACAATACCCTATATCAATTCATTTATTTTTAGCTTGCATTTAATATAGTACTGAAATGTAAGCAGTGCTATTTTTTACCGGTTGCGTATTGAGTAAATAAAATGCCCATTCACTTATGTCCCAGTTATGAGTCACCGATCGAGATATATTCTATCATAGACTGTCGATATTTTGTTTAATTTGAGTACTCGGTAAACACTCCATTTTGCTA
Organism: Hetaerina americana; assembly: GCF_022747635.1. Taxonomy (NCBI): domain Eukaryota; kingdom Metazoa; phylum Arthropoda; class Insecta; order Odonata; family Calopterygidae; genus Hetaerina; species Hetaerina americana. Next base: position 305,772 of record NW_027286986.1, on the reverse strand, counting down.
TTAATATCCCCTGAGGTTACTGATCGATGCGGTCCGCTCCAGTTCATTAATCGGTACTCGGCAGTGGGTAAATATAGAAATGCCTTTTTATGCCCTCCTGCGCTGCATTGCGAGTCGCATGAATTCATTACGTTGGCTTTCAAAAATTCTTTCACTGCTCGGGTGAAATGAATTTCCGCGTCACCTGGTGGTCACCCATCGATTCAAGCGGTGAAACATTCATTCAACGACTCGCTAAGTTCAATAATTTGTATGCTTTTTTCTTTCAGATCAAATGATTACGAACTTTGTTGGTGTATGGTGGTCAATTTAGTCAGAGATAACAGCTGAGTGATCTCGTAATTTGACCCATTAAATTGTGCCGTAATGGTGAATAAATATATTTTATTAATTTTTCCTCGGTCCATTTGAGAGGTCTTCACCATATTTCTCTCGAATACGGACGGCATTAGCGGTGGACCTAACTTCCATGGAATGGAGGAGCTAACAGTCCTGTTTCTTATTCCTTAGCGGAAAAGGAGACTTACCCCTCCAATTTCCCATTGTGTAATCAGCAGAGAAAGCGTTTAGTTGGAATATTTACAATCATTGGCGTTTCTTGAATTCCAAGTGACGATGCGTGCAAATATTAATTGGGCCGTTTCCTTGTGCCTCCATTGAAAAACTCTCGGAATTGAAAGGGAGGAGGGATAATTCAGGGATGATTATATTTTACTTGCCTTTGTCTTCCCACGGTAATGTACGTAAAGGGATTTATCCAGTGACTTGTCAAATATTCTCTTTTACCTATAATTGAACTAAAGAGTGTTTAAAAAAAACTGTGAAATCCCTGTGGGAAAGCACTACTCTGTCAGAGTCCAACTACTACTCTTCTAGCGTCTCATACGTATGCATACAATGTTAGCTTTGCTATTTGTAAATGAAAATTTATATTTCGGAAAAAAGGAGCGATATTATCCTAGCAACATGCAGCGAGAGTTGTTTGATGATAATTAAGTGTCAGGTTCACTTATCTCCATATATGTACTCCATCGCCCTCAAAAGATCGACCGAGACTAATATGTCCATTTGCCGCCACTTCCTTGTGTCCAGGCAGCGGAAGGTTAAAAAAGCATTTCCGAAAGGGCATAAGTGGCCTTATTTCCGCCCCCCCCACTTTTCTCGGTAAGATAAAGAGTGCTCTTAGCGAAGATTGTGGAGCTGGATTCGGAGGCGGAAGAGACCTAGATGTCCATGATTTCCAAGAAGCCATTATTTGATCGAAATTGGAAGTGGGGCGGTCGCTACGTTAAGATGGCAGAGGCCACTTGGGCTAATGCGGCATGGGGGCCCATTTATTGAGAGGCTCTTTCTACTTTGCTCTCTCGTGAAATTTGTGACCTGGTTTGTGTAATATTGAACGAAATGCCGTTAGGAAAACAAGAAGGCAAATGAGTTTTTCACAATTATGCTGAGGTCTCGCCCTCAATAGTACTAAAAGGTGGTCTCGATAAGAGTTAGATTTTTGGAATAAATGTTCAATCCAAATATTTATTCAACGATAAAAATATGAAATTCATGGCGTTCAAGAAATTTATCAATTGAGAGATATTGCGCTTCAGAAGAAAATTCAAGGCTGCACCTGTTTGGGATATTCCGGTTAAAAAGGATGAAATTAATTCTGAAAATAACTATTAAGTGATTCCAAATATGCTTTTTTAAGATGTCTTAATTTTCCCCTGGACATGCCTTTGAAGACATCACATACAACAGCAACCCCGCCAGTCTCTGGCCATAACCATGGCAATAAAATCCCATCCTGGCCCGAGATTGGAAGTAGAATATTTACGAAAATTATTTAACTAAAATAATTAAAAACGTATATTTACCCCATAATTACCTGCATTTAATAAAATTGTATGCAAAAATTGGAAGAAATGGGAAACCCTTGAATTCATAGAGATTAACTTAACTGTGAAATACCATTAAGAACAATGCATAGCGGAGTCAACCAAAGAAACCGGAGGATCCATAGTATGAATATAGCAATTTACAACTGAATATTGAATTTTTCGATCATATTAGTGTTCGAAGAAGGTAGAAAAATGATTTGAGTACTTAAGATAATAAGATGATTTATGCAAGTTAGGAAGAATGTATTTTAAACATTTAAAACTGTTAAAAAATGCATTTATTCAGGTAAGTACTAAGAAAGAGCTAACTAATATTTTGGGGCGACTCTTAATTTGCTTTCGTGTTTCAAAACTAATGCTCGGTCACTTGTATATTATAGCATTTGCAATTACTTTCCCCAGACTTTTTTGTCCTTGATAAAAATATTTTTAATGCTGTCCAAGCGGTTTGTCTGGAAAGCAGAAGGCTATACTTTCTCTCTACGCAAGTTATTCACATGTTAACTACTATCCGTGAGCATTTAGATTTCTTCTCGAAAAAAGGGCGGGGGCAAAAGCTGAAGGTAAGAGAATGAGGCAAGAGGGTGCGAAAAGATGAGCGGGCCCTTTTGAGGGACCTAGAGCGAGGTGGAGAATGGGGAAAATAAGTAGGACGGAGAGAGAGGGAGACTGAGGACAAAGTTTTGAGCCATGGCATGCGTAGAGGAGAGAAGTTGCCTTGGGAAATCCGAAGAAGCGAGAATGAATATAGAGTGAGGGCAGTGGGATGTTGAGGGACCGTAACAGGGGAGGCAACGCTAGGTGTTCTGGTAATGGGAAGTAAACTTTGGACTTCATGAAGGAAGGTAAAGAGTTTGAAGAAATGAAAGGGAAAACGACAGGGAGCCCTCGCGATAAGAAACATGTGTCACTTGAAATATAACGTCCAAAATCTACCTTTCACATTCGGACTACCTAAGGTGTAATTAAATGTCAACAACACTGTAATGGGACACATAATCGTGTATTTGTCATGAAGTTAAAATTATGGTGACCAATACACGTTTTGACTTAAATGACCAAAAAGGATCCACCAAAAAGGCGTGTGACAGGAGGTGAAAGCACCAGGTGGGATGGCTAAGGGAGAGGAAGGGGAAAAGAAGAGTGTTGGATATGGAGCACATGTCGAGTCTGCATCTCTTCCGCTATCTAATACGAACTCTTTTGATGCTGGGAAGAAAATCCCTTTCTTTTTCTTTAATTAATACATTAATTCGTCTGGGGGTTCCTATTTAGTTAATTCCAATTTATTCCTATTTCTACATTGTTTAATACAATATATATATATATATATACATATATATCATACATATGTGTATAATTATACATATATGTCCCTCCACGGACTAAAACCAATAGGGAAAGGAACTGGTCCCCCTTCCCTGATGTGTGAATTTCACACGCCGTCGGGCTTAGTACTGGGTGAACTCTACCATCACCTACAAAACCGAACTTCGGATTGATTACTGTGTTTATGATTCCTAGTTCCATATACATATGTGTATTGAAAATAAGTATATATAAATCCCCTCCCCGGGCCACAACCTTGACGTGGTGGAAGGGCTTGTGCGTTCCGATGACCCCTAGAGCTGTGCTGGCGGGAGTTATAATTATTGCTCCTGGTAGGGTCACCCATGCCAGATAGGTCGAAGGTTAGGAGCCTGACGAAAGGTAGTCCACGCAGCGTCTGTTCCTCAGTGAGGCGGCTGCAATGGCGTCTGACCCCAGTGGGGCGGCCAGTAAGTGATGGTGTCCCATTAAAAACACTATTGAGGAAGGCAACGGGAAACCACCTCAATTATCATTCCCAAGAGAAATATGATGGACTATACAGAGATTTTGAGTCCTGGCAACTACGGGGCTCGGCCCAATCGGCCGTGTGTCGTGCCCGGCAGCGGGGGAGGCATGACTTCCGCGGTCGTCATCCCACGAAACCCTTGCAAGGGAAAACCAGCAGCAACAGGACAGAAGACGCAGGAGAAGAAGACCAAATTAGTTAGAATACGAACGTGGAATGTTAGAACAATGATGAGGACAGGGATATTGGACAATGTTAAGCGAGAGATGGGAAGGGGAAATATCGATATTTTAGGTCTATGCGAGGTGAGATAGAAGGATAGCGGGGATTACTGGAGTGATAAGTATAGAATAATATACAGCGGCGGGGACGAGAGCCAAAGAGGGGTTACCATAGAATTAAATGAATAGGTAGGAAGAAGCGTAGTCAAACATAGGGCAGTAAAGGGATAGAATACTACTAGTAGAGATAAAAGCAGAACCGACGAACTTGGTTATTATTCAGGTATACATGGAACCGAGCAACCATAAGGAAGAAGAGGTCGATCGGATATACGATCTGTTCGAGGACATAATCGCGTGTGTTCCTGCAGGGAAACATTTGATAGTGATGGGCATTGGAATGCGACGGTAGGCGAAAGAAGAGATGGTGATGGGGTGGGGGACCACGGCTTAGGCACGAGGAATGACCGCGGGGAGTAAGCAATTGAGTTGTGCAGGAGAGAGTGGTAAGTCATCACCAACACTTGGTTTAGACACCACAAAAGACGCAGGTATACATGGAAAATGCCAGGTGACTCAGAAAGGTATCAGCTATATTATATCCTGGTTAGACACAGGTTTAGGAACAGTGTGATAAATTCGCACAGCTTCCCGAGAGCGGATGCAGACTCTGACCACAATTTAGTAATTATTAAATGTAGCGTCCGCTTCAAAAAGATATGGCAGGGGAGGCATGTCAGAAAATGGAATGTAGAAGCATTAAATGGTTTGAAAAGGAAGGAATACAAACAGTCGGTAGAGAAAATCATGGAGGATGGTGAAGAGCTAAGTACTATCGAAGAAAAATGGGAAAGTATCAAGAAAGGGTTGTCTAAGGCCGCAAAAGACACTATTGGAACCGTTAACGCTAAAAGGACTAGGAAACCATGGATCACGGATGAGATGATTTCAAGATGGATGAGCGGCGAAAATGGAAGAATGTCAATACAGAATTAGGCAAAATGAAGTACAAAGAATTAAACAATAAATTGAGGCGGGCAACAAATAAAGCAAAAGAAGCATGGTGGAAGATGCAGTGCGAGGATATGGAAAGTCTGCAGAGGAAGAGTGAAATCGGTGTGCTGTACAGCAAAGTTAAATCTTTATCGGGTAAATTAAGAAAGGGAGATCAACGATAGCAGTTTGAGATAAGGCGGGTAAGGTAATAGTTGATGCAGGGAAGATTCAAGAGAGATCGAAGGAATATATAGAAGAACTGAATATTAAAGAGCTTAGACCAACAAAGTTAGACATAGAAAAGGAACACGACGTATAGGTAGATAGCTTAGGTCCAGGCATACTTGACGATGAGATAGGAAGGGCTGTAAGGGAGATGAAACTATGCAAGGCCGTGGAGGTGGATCACATTCCTACGGAACAATTGAAATTTTTAGGAAAATATGGGAGGAAGAGGCTATATGGGCTGATTCGTAGTATCCATGAGGAAGGAATCTGGCCGGAAGACTTTGTGAGATCAGTTTTAGTTCCTATTCCGAAAAAGGTAAAGGCTCCATCATGTGAGGACTACAGGACGAAAAGTTTGATATCCCGCGCAGCTAAAGTTGTTCTCAGGATCAAAAAGAAAAGGATAGAGAGTAGGGCAAATGATTACTCAGGGCGTTTGATAGAGTGAATTGGGAAAAACTAATGAGTATTCTGCAGAAAATAGGAATAGATTGGAGGGAAAGGAGGCTAATCCGCAACCTATACATGTCTCAGGCTGCTCAGGTACGAGTGGGGAATGGGGAGTCCGGTCGGGCAGTGTTAGGAATAGGTGTAAGGCAGGGTTGCCCATTATCACCGTTGCTGTTCAACCTGTATGCAGAGGAGATGATTAAAGAGGCATGGGAAGAGCTCGAGGTAGGAATGAAAGTGGGCGGGAAATCCGTAAAATCAGTTAGATTTGCTGATGACCAAGCTTTAATTTGTCAGTCAGCCAAGGGGTTGCAAGCATTGCTTAGTGAATTGGAAATGCAGTGGGACAGGTATGGGATGAGAATCAATATTAATAAAACTAAGGTTATGCGATTCTATAGGAAGAAAAAGGCTAAGCTTAACATTAAAATAGGAGAGCAAAAACTAGAGCAGGTAGAACAATTTACGTATCTCGGTAGTGTTTTGGACCAACACGGTCAAAGTAGTAAGGACGTGAGGAGAAGAATTGCAATAGGCAAAGAGGCTTTCACACGGAGGAGGGAGTTAATGACGGGGACGTTGAGTAAGGATGTTAAGAAAATACTCGTAAAAACTTTAATTTGGAGCGTAGCTATGTACGGCGCGGAAACGTGGTCTTTGAAGCAGGAGGATAGACTTAGACTGGAGGCTTTTGAAACGTGGGTGTGGAGAAGAATGGAGAAGGTGAAATCAACAGAGAAGAAAACAAACGAGGAAGTACTTGGTATGGTGGGCGAAGAGCGGGGTTTGTTGGGAGTAATCCTATGGAGGCAGGAAAAGTGGCTGGAGGGGATACTGTTGAAGACTGTAATTGAGGGGAGAATGTTAGGCAAACGAGGAAAGGGAAGGAGCAGAATAGGGATGTTGGACGGGATGAAGGGAGGATGAAAGTACTCAGAGCTGAAGAGGGACCTGATATAGAGTAGGATGTTGTGTTTTGCAAGGGGTCACAAATTATTTAATTAGTAATTATGTCCATCCAAAAACCTACCATAACCGGTAGATTATCTAATAATAATAATAATATATAATATATATATATATATATATATATATATATATATACATATATTTATATATGTAAGAACATATTTGAAAATTTTCTATAAATCCTTCCTAAAAATATTGCAAGTTATTACGGCTCCTAGTTTAACTATTGACATGCGTGCTTTCTCGTAGCCACAGTGGGCGGCTAGCACTATTCTTAGGGTGCTGGATCCATCCTCTTCCCTCTTCGTCATTGAGTGGCATGGTTTTAATTTACTGAAAGTGCAACCGGTTATTCATTCTCATATTTATTCTTTCCCTCCCTCCGTGTTCTATACAATTATTTTCACCCGATTTACAAAAAAGTTATTACCTTAGCATTATTTATTAAGAGTAGATGAATTGGCCAGGCATCGATCAATATAGGGTCACCCGAAATGAGCATTTCGGTCATCCGTCGACCTTTGACAGTGGTGCTCTACCAAAGAAACCATTTAAAAATAGTTGGAGAATTCAGAATTATTATGCATTAAAACTCATCCGAATTCCCATAAAATTCCATTTCATTTAAGATAGTTGAGTTATTGCTGTGGGAACAATATGCGGATGAAGTATTGAAATTTATTGTAAATGAGTTCACTTATTACAAATAGGTTCACCATGTATCGCATATTTAGCTGATATGTTTCTACATTTATAGCCACCGTATTTCCCAGATCATGACCCCCATTGACTTTTTCTTGTTCCCGAAACTGAAGAGGCCCATGAAAGGACGGCACTACGCTACGATTGACGAGAGAAAGACTGCATCGAAAAAGGAGCTGAACAAGATTTTTAAAAATTATATTTTGAAGGGCTTCGAGGATTGGAAAAAACGCTGGCACAAGAGTATAATATTTAATAGGAATTACTTTGAAGGGGACAGAACAGATATTCAAGATGAAATAAATAATTTTTGAAAAAAACACAAAAGTCGCGACACTTTTGAACAGACCTCGTATTCACCAGACTAATTTTGACCCGCTTATTTTTACCCCTACCGCTGTCTTCTATGGTTATTCTGATCCCTTGTCTTTCGTGGAATAAATGACATCTTAAATATATCTGTTCTACAATTAATCACTCTAATTTTATTGGCATGATCTCGCCTACAGTAGTACGATGGGGGTAATAATACACTTTCAACATTATTGCTATAGCTATGTCCTTCCAATTTATGCAAGTTTTAATCTGTCATTTAAACTTCACTCCGTGAATGACTCCTAGGCTAGATCCTGCTTTATTACCGCCATCCCTTCTCGGTTTAAAAATGCATGTGGTGGGTGTCTAGTTATGACACACATAGAATACTGACGGTGAAGTAGTTTCTGCATATTAAACTTGTCCTATGAATCTCCCTTAGCTTTCTGATTACCCTTGAGTTATCTATTCTTGATCCCCATGCATCGAAAGCGTAAGCAAAGATCGGAATGGTAACTCATTAGTAGATTTATATGGATTTAAGACCGAATTTACTTTGTCAAATTCGTTTCGGAGCGTTGAAAATCTTTCTCACTTTCTTGTTGGTTAAGTTAATATGTTCTTGAAAGTTAACATACTCATCCAAAATTGTGCCTGGGTATTTAAAAAGTTGAATACTTTCAGCTGCTTTCTATGCAAATTTTCATGATGTTTTCATCTTAACTTTCCCGCCGAATACCATGTAATTGCCCCTCCTCGAGGAGATCGTTAACTTGTCATTGTAAGCCCACTGTTACAGGATATTTCAACATCTACTTGCCCGATCTTCCATTTCCATTCATATGCTCGCAAGGATAGTTATCGCTATGTCATCCCAGCAGGCCATCATCCTGCAGTTTCCTGACAGTTTTTTCATCAGCATTGAATTCATTGGTAGGTTCCACATCACGGGTCCGAGTACCGATCCTTGGGGACATATTTTTGTGGCAACTTCTGACACCCTTTAAGTTCTGGACAAATATTTAACTTCTCTATTCTCGAAATGCCTAGTTAGTAACTTTATGATGTTTTTGAGGAATTGAAGGAATTTCATTTCTTCAATAATACTTGGCGACCAATTTGAGTCGAAAGCGGCCGTTAATTGTATAAATATGATCAGGACATACTATTTATTTTCCCATTTTTCAATGAAAATTTTGATTTTTTTAAGTGTTTCAGATGTTTTCCTGTCTTTCCGGAAGACAAATTGCTTTCGATGGAAGATGTTTTCCGCACCAAGATATTGAATACTTCCCTTCCCCATTACCCTTTCAAGACCTTTTCTCAGAAGGGTGATTGACCTCTCTAGCCTTAGGATCTGCTTGGTTTCTTTCCTTATATTTTGGATTGCTATTAATTTCCCCAGTTTCCACAGTTGGGGCAAAATAATACAATGTCAGGCAATCATTAAAAATGTTTGTCAACACACTGTTAAAACTGTTGCATGACTTCATTAAAACTATATAGAAATTTCATCTGCAATAGGTGCTTTATATTTTTTTGCTATTAAAATTGCTGATATCACTTTTTCTTATGTCGATTTTCCTTATTTATGGACTCGGAGGAGTAATTTGTGAAGAGCTTCTTATTTCCCTTTCTTCTTCGTTGTCAAAAGGGAAAATAATTTTTTTTTAATCTCAAGAAGACGTGCAAATTTATTTGCGAGGTATTTTCAGCAAATAACTGGAATTTTTAAATTTCGCGGGTTTGGGGAGTCCGATTTCCAAAGTTTTTTTATTATGTAGTATGCATGCCCTCAAAGTATCATAGAACTTTCAGCTGTATTCATTGTTCACTTAGTCCGTTGCAGCCGCTCTAAGGTTAGACGACCGCAATTCGTAATACACACTAGCGAGCCCATGTGTGTAATGTTTTTAATATCCCCTCTCTCTCTCTCTGCCCCCATTCAGTCTAGCTCCGGGGCATCGGCGTCCGACTCCAGCTGTCTGCACGCCTGCTGCTGTTGCTGCGCCGCCCCGCGCTCGGACCGCAAGCCGCGGTCGCAGAAGCAGTCCAAGTCCGGCCCCGCCAACAACGCCTCAGGCGGCGGCACCGGGGGAGCGGTGCCTTCGGCGTCGGTGACCGTGGCCTCCTCCGTGTCCAACCCGCCCGCCGACGTCACCGCCACGGTGCGCAGGAGCAGGGGATACCTCGGTGAGTCCCGCGTTCGATACTTCACGCGACTCGACACGTCTCCAATTCCTCTCTCCGTTACCCTCGGATGGGGAGCATCAGATCACCATCACTTCTTGTAACAAATAGTGAGTCAGGAGGCACATAGTTCACTCTTAGGTGCAACATTTGCGGTGCAAGAACTTTTCATTTTGAATACTTTGTATGCTATGTCCACAATATTTATTTAATGTTCTGGCGCGACCATGGTTACGACGATTAACGTAATCTCCAGGTACTTATACAATTCTGTGAGGCGCTCGCACAGAAAAATGAGCTATGGGGAGGGGGTAAATAGCAGGAGGGAAGGGGGCGGAGGGGGCGCCGAGGAAGGGGGAGGGAGGGGTAGGGTGATGGTGGGTGAGCCATGGGCCTGGATTGTGGGATACGCAGGCGGGAGGTTGGCAGAGCCAGTGCCTTCATAGCTGATTGTCTCCGGTGGTGGAGGGAAATGGTCGAGGGTGTGTCAGGACTATAAGGGGCTGCGTTTCATGGTATCCTGGATTCCAGAGATTAGGCACTTCTACTATTGGATCTAGTGCTTCTGCAGACACTGTAATCTTCGAGTGCACCGTAACAATTTATGTGAAATTGTAGCAGGAGAATTTTCTCCTCTGATCGAATGATGTAACATGTCATATTTGTGAATATGGGAAGCGGGAAATACAGCTCATTCGCTACGCAGGAAATGATACGGGATGAGCGCTAGCCTCACGTATTAATCCAACCTCCGGGTTCATTACAGCTGTCTTTCTTCGCATCTTCGACCTTAAAACACAAATAGGAGTAACTTTTGTGGATTCTGAGACGTCACAATGTGCGCCATCCTTTCTGCCTGTTGAGCTTAGAAACCTGCCATGCCACCACGAACACTTCTGATTCCATTGTACGAGGATTTATTATTTAAGATCTGTTAGGTTCGGGTTTCCTCGTTTCATGCAAACATGCATTCAACATACATATACTAGCTCAGTAACTGAATGTTTGAAGGAGGTCGAGATGGTGCGGCGGCTGAATGTTAGCTGGCCACCCCGAGGGTCCTAGTTCGAATCCCGAAGAGTTCAGGATTTGTATCAGAGGTATCCCGATCCTTACTGGGAGTGTTATGTGGAGAGCACTTCGAATGGAGTCCGTCGGGCGCCTTTGAAGCCACTACGGTTTAACGTCTCATCCGACGGTGCCTTTTGTTAGGAGGGGGCTGATGCCGACGCCAGTTCTATCTCCGCCTTTCCTCCATTCCCTGTATATTTTACCCCTGCCGAAAGACCCACCCATCCCTAAATGACGCAAATGACTTTAGCTGTCGGTCGACTTTCCTGATGACTGGTGCTGCTGCAACGGCCGAATATTCAATCAAAACATTAACAAACAATTTAATACTACGGAAATAATCAACCCCCGCCGTATGCTTAAAAGTAAGCAAAGGTGATTAGGGAGGAAAAATGAATAAATAATAAAAATTAAATAAAAATAAAATGATATAGGGCTGATTAATCCAAAATACATAAAAATGTTAATATATAAGTAATAAATATAAACAAATATAAATAAATAAAAATAAATAAAAATAGATAAAAATAAATAAAAATAAATAAAAATAAATATAAATAAATATAAATAAATATAAATAAATATAAATAAATATAAATAAATATAAATAAATATAAATAAATATAAATAAATAAAAAATGATAAATCCAACAATCTCATGGCAGACATCAATTCCACCTATTTCACGTGATGGAAATGAGAGATCGAACCATTGTCAACGGGATCAGTGGAAGTGACCGCTGCATTTCTGTCGACATTATGAAGCCAGATCAATCGAACATTATTAAGTGTTCTGAAACACTAAATAGACTTCTACGCGGATTTTCTTGGAACGAGAACGAGATGCTTCAAGAAGGAAAGAACTTGAGGGGCATACACTGAAGCATTAGGCCGATATTGGTGCTGCAAATTATTTTGTCATCTGTAGACTTCACGGTTCCCGTTCCCAACTATTGAATGCTTTAAAGGATGGCTAAACTACTGATGGATAAAGCTCTCAATTTTGCGCATTGCTTAGTGCTATCGATTAGCTACAGTGCTATCGATCCTGAGCAGCAGCGTCCGTATACGCGCGGATAGCAATGTGGGAGGCTCAGAAACGGAGCGCACCGGAAAAAATGGAAAAAAGAAAGAGCTCGATTGTTGCAAAAAAATCTTTGAAATTTTCGCGTTTTCATTTAACGCTGTGTGCAATTTCAAAACAAAAATATTCATGTTATGAATTATATTATCTCTCTTGAAATTTGGTTTCGTGTTAATGTGAAAATGCCGTTTTTTTCCTTTCAGAAGCGTCAAATTTTCGATTTAAAATTAAAATTTTTCAGGGTTTTATTGATGCGGATTGAATGACAGGAAGTGCTCTTCGAAGCCCGGTTGCACGTTGTTTGGAATATTTTTACGAGGATCAGTTTTTTTGTACTGTGGGGGTGGACTCCGATTGGCTATTAGGTTTTTTCTCGCGTTTCAATTATATGCCCCTCCCGACTGATTGTAATTTTTTTCTTTTCGGTCCTAGTTTTATTTTATCTATCTAGGAATAAGGTTTTCCCTAACATTTTATCGAAATGTTAATCGGCAACATCACGGTAAAGTCTTGATCACGTGAGAATAGAAAATACGCAGAGTAGGATGAAAACGATGAAATTGAGACAAAAACATTTTTATAGCTCGGGCAGAGAGAGAGGAATGGCGCAATGATGCGTAGTTGACCCGAAAATTGGGCACCTTTGGAAACGAGAGGAGGTGAGCGGGAAACCACACATTGAAAAGCTGGTGCAAGAGATGGAATCACCAAACCAGGATCGCAAGTTCTTGATTGGGGAAGGGTTTATCGACCCTCAGGATGCTAGAAGCGACTATGGAATAATATGCAGAAGCTCGCTGGGGTTGAGTATGGTGAATCACCGGAGGATGCCGACCACATGCCCTCGGTCGCTGTTCAAATGCTTAAGGCAACATTGATCTTTGGCAACCACTCCATTTCTGAAGAAGGTCGCTGAAACTCGGAAGAAACATTGAGCCACGAAATCCTCGTTCGCATCGGAAGTCACCTTAGAAACAGTTTTATTTTTATTTCTGTAGTACCCCGAGAGCCACCTATAGGGTGTGTGGCAGGGGGTGAATGCACACCAGTGCACCCTTGACCCAAAACAACTTTCCCCCCTAGGGTAGTCGGACAAACGTTATTTTATTCCGAACCCTTATCGTTCGTTGGAAAAATGTCATCTTAAATGTATCTGTTATGCTCTTAATCACGCGAATTTTATTGTTATGATCTTTCCTACCGTAATACAAAGGGACAAATAACACATTTTGAAAATTATTGCTAAAGAGACATTCTTCCTATTCATGGGAGACATTTAATCTGTAATTTAACCTTCCCTCTATTGAGTGATTCCCACCCTAGCTCCTCTGATGTTTTGGATATGCCGCTCAGTTTATCACCACGTTTCACCAATCTATTTCCTTTACGCTGCGCGCGACCCAATTCGCCATTCGATCTAACTTCACAAGGATCCCTTGAAGACAGTTTCTTCATTTCTTTCCTCTCTCAAATCCATCTTAATTATCTCTAATCCATCTATAATCACTCTTAATATTCCTCTCTCTCTCCGGATGGCCTTCTTGCCATTATTGCCCGCTTAGTGGCTTCCCGCTATTTGCTTGGCGAAGCTTTCGGGAGTCTCCTGGGATTCCCGTCAAATGGCACTCGTGGCTCAACAAGCTATCTGGCACCTGATTTGAACATTGGCTCTGCTTCTCAAGAGCAGGCTAATGCAATTTCGGAATTTTGGAGTTATATTCGTGTACGTGTTTTGCAACTATTTCAAAAGTTTAGTCACAGAATAATTATTTTCCAAAAGCATGTTCTTAATAGCAAAAAAAGTGATGAATAAACATCCATGGAGGAATCAGGTGACCAGGTCGCATAGTTCCTTTTCCAATAACATGAACTCTATTATAAACGTGCTTAAAACTTGTCAGTTGTTCCAATTTTTATATTCTAACTATTAATGTTAACAAGAGGGTTACTACCAGCATTAAGATTTCTATATACTCCTTCAGATTTCATAAATGCATATCCCAGAGTGAGGGGCGACGTTTTAAATATATCAGATTAGAGTTAGGGGGCGGAATATTGGAAATTAGTCCCCCATTAACTTTCAAATGAATTCCGATTTGCCCCCATTTCTCAGAAAACTCTTCCTCTTCTCCATTTTCTGCGGACGACATCACCCCCTCACGACACGGGGGATTTCCCACGCCTCGAGCCCCAGGGCCCACCTTAAAGAGAGTTCTTCAACTGGCACCCTTTTCTCTCGGAATTGGATATTTTATATTCCGTTCATCCTAATTCCGGGTAAAATTTCAATCAATACAAAAGTTGTACGCAGAGAGTGGACATTTACCGGAATGTCCATCCTCGCTCGGAGCCGGAATTAATTATCGGAAAACGAAAGAATGAATGATGAACAAATGCACGAGCAACATCATAATGAAAGAAAAATGAGAATTTGAAGTAATAATTTTACGTGTAGTTTATTCTCAGAAATATATATATAAATGTATATTATATATGCATATATATATACATATATATACACACACACACACACACGAGGGTCATCCGGAAAGTAGTACCCGTTCGTGAAATAAAGACACAAAAGTAAATATTAACAAACATAAAAAATTTTATTTGAAAGAGGATACTTTAAACTACTTCTCAACATAATCTCCAAGCAAATTAAGGCATTTGTCATAACGTGTGACAAGTTTCTGTATTCCTGCTGCATAGTCCTTCGCCGCCAGCTCATTGAGATACGCGAGGGACCCATCTTGCACAAATTTTTGCATAATGCAGATGGTGTTTAACAATTTCATGAACAATTGTTCGAGAAACATTGGGAAAATGCTCACAGATGTCATCAATTGTGACGCGCCGATCGTTCCTCACGAATTCGTCAACTGAGCTCACCAGTTGGTCTGTAATGACAGACGGTCCCCCCGAACGCTCATCGTCGTGTGTGTTCCCCCTCCCCATGTTGAAGTTGCGACACCACCGCCGAACAGACGACTCGTCCATTACATTGTCTCCATACACCTCCTTTAATTGGCGATGAATATCACATGGGCGAACGTTTCTTGCATTGAGGAATTTAATCACTGCCCTCACTTCACAACTGGCGGCGTTCTCAATTTTTTTAAACATTGTAAACAATCACAGAAACAACACAGGCAATGCTAGCGTCACGCAACTTGGCTCAGAGAAGGCAGACAAGCCACTGAAGCTATCTGACCTCGTCCAGCGGCTACTCGCGTCGTCAGCACTTCATCCGGCACGAACGGGAACTACTTTCCGGATGACCCTCGTGTATATATATATATATATATATATATATATATATATATATATATATATATATATATATATATATATTCAAACACGAAATCCCGCCAAACGGCGAATAAATACTCATATATACAGAAATAGATATAAGGAAAAGGGATAGGAACACATATAAAGGACGAACACAATCCAGGTGGGGAAGGCGGAATCGAACGGATCACAAGAGTAAAAATATTTCCTTGACCGGGACTCGAACCTCGGATCTTTCCACTTGCCGGGCGGATGCTCTTAACCTCTTATGTATATATATATATATATATATATATATATATATATATATATATATACATATATATATATACATATAGATATACATATTATTTTTTTATAAAGTAATCCACCGGTTAAAGTAAGTTTTTGGATGGACAAAGCTACTAAATAAATAAATATTTTGTGATTGCTAACAAAATATAAAATCCAGTATCCTAACCTAGATCAGACCCCTCTTCATCTCTGAATACTTTTTATACTCCCTTCATCCCGTCCAACATCCTTATCCTGTTCCTTCCCTCTCCTCGTTTGCCTCACATTCTCCCCTCTATTACAGTCTTCAACATCCCACTGCCGGTCAATACCCCCTTCATCAACTTTTGCTGCCTCCAAAGGATTTTACCAACAAACCCCTCTCTTCGCCCACCATACCAAGTTCTTCCTCATTCGTTTTCTTCTTTGTCCATTTCACGTTCTCCACTCTTCTCCAAACCCACATTTCAAAAGCCTCCAGTCTACGTCTATCCTCCTGCTTCAATGACCACGTTTCCACGCCGTACATAGCTACGCTCCATATCAAAGTTTTGACAAGTCTTTTCTTAATATCCTTACTCAACGTCCCTGTCATCAACTCCCTCCTCGTGAAAGCCTCTTTGCCTAACGCAATTCTTCTCCTTCTTTCTGGAAAATCGCATAACCTTTGATTATAAATTAATATTGGTTCTCATCCCATACCAATCGCACTGAATTTCCAATTCACTAAACAATTCTTGCAAACCCCTTGGCTGACTGACAAACTAAAGCTTGGTCATCAGCAAACCTAACTGATTTTACGAATTCCCCGCCCTATTTCATTCCTACCTCCAGTTCTTCCCATGCCTCTTTGATCATTTCCTCTGCAAACAGGTTGAACAGCAACGGTGATAATGGGCAACCCTGCCTTACACCCCTTCCTAACATTGCCCATCCGGACTCCCCGTTTCCTGACCGCACCTGAGCAGTCTGAGACATGAACAGGTTGAGGATTAGCCTCCTTTCCCTCCAATCTATTCCTATTTTCTGCAATATAATCATTAGTTTTTCACAATTCACTCTATCAAACACTTTTTCCTAATCTACGAAACTGGCAAATACCTCCTGGTTGTATTCTATATTCCTCTCAATTAATAATCTCATTCCTGTAATGCCATGACGCGTACCTCTCCCCTTCCTAAACCCAAACTGATCATCCCCTAAGTAAACATTTTCCCAACTCTCTATTCTTTTGTTTATGATCTTGGGAACAACTTTAGGAACTAAAACTTTCGGAATAGGAACTGATCTCACAAAGTCTGCCGGCCAGATTTCTTACTCATAAATACTACGAATCAGCCCGTATAGCCTCTTCCTCCCGCATTTTCCTAAACATTTCAATAGTTCCGCTGGAATGTTATCCAACCCCATGGCCTTATTTAGTTTCATCTCCCTTAATGCCCTTCTTATCACATCGCCGAGTATACCTGGACCTAAGCTGTCTTCCTCTACGTCATTTTCTTTTTCAATGTCTAACTTTGTTGGTCTAAGCTCTTTACTAAACAGTTCTTCTGTATATTCCTTCCATCTCTCTTGGATCTTTCCTGTGTCCACTATTACATTACCCGCCTCATCTTTAAATGTTAGCATAGATCTCTCTTTCTTACTTCCCGATAAAGATTTAACTTTGCTGTATAGTGATCCAATTTCGCCCTTCCTCTGCAGACTTTCCCGATCCTCGCACTGCATAATCCATCATGCTTTTTTGCTTTATTTGTTACCCGCCTCAATTTATTGTTTAATTATTTGTTTTTCATTTTGCTTAATTCTCTATTTACATTCTTCTATTTTCGTCGCTCATTCATCTTGTAATCATCTCATCCGTGATCCATGGTTTCCAACTCTTTTTAGCGTTAACGGTTCCAATGGTGTCTTTTGCGGTTTTGGACAAACCCTTCTTGATACTTTCCCATTTTTCTTCGATAGAACTTCGCTCTTTACCATCCTCCATGATGTTGTTAATCCTTCCTTTTAAAACCATTTAATGCTTCTACATTCAATTTTCTAACTTGCCGCCCCTGCCTTATCTTTTTGAAACATACGCTACATTTCAAAACAACTAAATTGTGGTCAGAGTCAGCATCCGCTCCTGGGAAGCTGTGTGAATTTATCACACTGTTCCTAAACCTGTGTCTAACCAGGATATAATCTAGCTGATACCTTTCTAAGTCACCTGCCATTTCCCATGAATACTTGCGTCTTTTGTGGTGTCTAAACCAAGTGTTGGTGATGATTAACCCCTGTGTCCTGCAGAACTCAACTTCTTTCTCCCCGCGGTCTTTTCTCGTGCCTAAACCGTATTTCCCCACCTCATCACCATCTCTTTCTTCGCCTACCGTCGCATTCCAATCCCCCATCACTATCAAATGGAACACACGCGATTATGTCCTCTAACTGAACGTATATCCTATCGACCTCTTCTTCTTTAAGGCATGTTTACCTGAATAATAACCAAGTTCGTCAGTTCTGCTTTTATATTCTGTCCGTTACCTGCTCTATGCTGACTACGCTTCTTCCAACCTCTTTATTTAATACTATGGCAACCCCTCGTTTGCCCTCGTCCCCGCCGCTGTATATTATTCTATAATTATCACTCCAGTAATCCCCGCTATCCTTCCATCTCACCTCGCATAGACCTAAAGTACCTATTTTTCCCCTTTCCATCTCTCGCTTAACATTCTCCAATTTCCCTGTCCTCATCATTGTGCTAACATTCCACGTTCCTATTCTAACTAATGTGGTCTTCTTCCCCTTCGTCTTTTGTCCTGCTGCTGCTGGTTTTCCCTTGCAAGTGTTTCGTGGGATGACGGCCGCGGAAGCCTTGCCTCCCCCGCTGCCGGGCACGACACACCGCCGATTGGGACGAGCCCCGTCTTTGTCAGGACTCAAAATCTCTGCATTGTCCATCATATGTATTCTTGGGAATGAATATTTAGGTGGTTTCCTGTTGCCTTCCCCAATAGTGTTTTTAACGTGACACCATCACTTACTGGCCGCCCCACTGGGGTCAGACGCCATTGCAGCCGTCTCACTGAGGAACAGACGCTGCGTGGACTATTTTTCGTTTGGCTCCTAACCTTCGACCTATCTGGCATGGGTGCCCCTACCAGGAGCAATTATTATTACTCCCGCCAGCACAGCTCTAGGGGTCATCGAAACGCACAAGCCCTTCCACCACGTCAAGGTTGTAGTCCAGGGAGGGTTATATATATATATATATATATAATTGGCTGACACAACATAACACAAATAGAAAAGAATAGACACATATAAAAGAACACTTACACGGTAAATTGTTCGAGCTTTCGGCCCTCTCAGGGGCCTTCTTCAAGAGAGACTGACTTGAAGAGTGAGAGTCTCTCTTGAAGAAGGCCCCTGAGAGGGCCGAAAGCTCGAACAATTTACCGTGTAAGTGTTCTTTTATATGTGTCTATTCTTTTCTATTTGTGTTATGTTGTGTCAGCCAATTATTGTGCCGCTCGTATGAGTTTTTCCGTACAATCGTTATATATATATATATATATATATATATATATATATATATATATTTATTTATTTATTTATTTATTTATTTATATTTATATATATGTATAAGTATATATATATATATAACAATTTTTTGAAAGACTCACTTGCGTGAATAATAATGTATTAAATTTAGCACTAGTGGAAACACACAAAAACACAGAAACACTCAAAAAAGAAAAAAAACTTACCAAGTTTCTTTTCTATAGTTATGTATATTTTTTTCTAAAATATGTAAAAATATATAATATTATAATATAATATTTCTATATATAATGTAAATATACATTATTAATGCATATAATTATTATTATAAGGTAATCTACCGGTTAAGGTAGGCTTTTGATGGACACAACTACCAAATAAATATTTTGTGATTCCTAACAAAATAAAAATCCAGTATCCTAGACTACATCAAGTCCCTCTTCATCTCTTAGTATTTCCTTCCCCCTTCATCCCGTCCAATATCCCTAAACTGTTCCTCCCTTTCCTCGTTTGCCAAACATTCTCCCTTCTTTTACAGCTTTCAGCATCCCAATGCTTTATCCATTTTTTCTGCCTCCATAGGATTTCTCCCTATAAACACCTCTCCTCTCCCACCATAGCAAGTACTTCCTCATTTGTTTTCTTCTCTGTCCATTTCACCTTCTCCATTCTTCTCCACACCCACATCTCAAACGGCTTCAACCTGCTTCCATCATCTTGCTTCAATGAGCACGTTTCCGCGCCGTACATAGGTACGCTCCATGTCAAAGTTTTTACGAGTCTTTTCTAAGTATCCTTTCTCAACGTCCCTGTCATCAATTTCCGTAACTCTCCGTCTTATGTCCCTAACACTCCGACTATTTTCATCAGAAACATCTGCGAGATAAGTTCTGCTTCAAACTGGACTTTGGAACTTCATTCATGAGCAGCGCAGTAACAGGTGTGTGCTTTCCATAATCGACTTCAATGCACAGAATGAAGATTTGGCACCTGTATGTATGTAGCTTTCTTTTATTTTCCTATATTTTAGTCTTTGAATACTTATCTACAGCACCGTACACATCTAAAATAGGGACGATATCGTTAAATCAACGATAATTCACAAGTACTAGCAGTAGCGTAAATGAATAGGTGCCTCAACGGCTGAGATAATTTGCACCTAACTTAGGCCATATTTAGAAAGATAGAAGAACGGGGGACCGTCAAAGGCATGAAATATACTCATTCCCTAGGCAATTTATTATGTAAATCCATATTTTGAATTTAAACAAATGAACTACCTTATATTTTTCAGTCACTTAACTTCTTCCTAACACTTAACACTTCCAGAAGATAAGTGTACTGATTTTTTCCCGCCGCTCCAGGCGCGCCCAGCATCGCTCTGACGGGCTGCGATTGGAGGGGGGTATGTTGGCAAGCGACGCTGAAAAAGGCAGTCGGCTCTGAGCTGTGGTGTAGTGAGGAGCTCTGTTAACGCGAACCTCCACGCTCGACCCACGTCACAGAACGCGATTCCGAAGTTTTTGGAGCAGCGTTATTCCATCAAATTTGCGGTAAAGCTTGGGAAATCGTCTACCGAAACTGTTGGTATGATTAACCAGGCTTACGGGGAGTCAGCCATGTCCATAAACATGATCTTTCGGTGGCACAAGATGTTCGTGGAGGGCAGAGAAGAGGTCGACGACGAACCACGGCCTGGACGCCCATCAACGACACTCACCGACGAAAATGTGCGAAAAGTTCGCGATGTACTGAACTCTGATCGTCGTCTTAGTGTTCGGATGATAGCAGAGCAGTGTAATGTGCCAAAAACAATAGTGCACGAGATTATTAGGCACCAATTAGAGATGCGAAAAATTTGTGCAAAGTTGGTGCCGAAAGTGCTCAGTGATGATCAAAGACTCAATCGTTTGGAAATCGCGAAACAACTTGCGGATCACTGCAAAAATGATCCACATTTTTTAGAGAACATTGTCTCGGGTGACGAGACGTGGATCTTTGAGTACGACCCGGAGTCGAAGAGACGAAGTGCGGAGTGGCACACCCCATCATCACCCCGTCAAAAGAAAGCTCGCATGAGCAAATCTCGGATCAAGGCGATGCTCATTGTCTTTTTTGACAAAAGGGGAGTCGTCAACTACGAATTTGTACCTGAACGACAAACTGTAAATGCTGCATTTTACGTCCAAGTGCTCGACAGGCTTCTAAAACGAGTCGCCCGCGTCCGGCCAGCGATCAAAAACATCTGGCGGCTGCATCACGACAATGCGCCGTCTCACACCGCGCTTGTCGTGTCGGACTTCTTGGCCAAGCACGGCGTGGCAACTCTGCCGCACCCGCCCTACAGCCCGGACTTGGCACCACCGGACTTCTGTTCTTCTGTTCCCGAAGATAAAGAGGAGTTTGAAAGGAACGCGATACGGGACTTTGGACGCCGTCAAAGAGGCCGTGACGACGTGTCTTCGAGGGGTTCCCGATGATGCCTTCGCGGGAGCGTTCCAGGAATGGGAACGCCGCTGGAACAAGTGTATCGACTCACAAGGGTCCTATTTTGAGGAATATTAGCTTAAGATATGTAAAAGTGTGATAATTTTTTTTTCCTGAGCTCAATACACTTATTTTCCGGACGAAGCTACGAATACTTATCTACAGCACCGTACACATCTAAAATAGAGACGATATTTTTAAATCAACGATAATTGGCAAGTAAAAGTATATATATTTATATATATATAGTATATATATATATGTATATATATGTATATATATATATGTATATATATATGTGTATATATATATATATATATATATATATATATATATATATATATATATATATATATTTTTTTAGGTAATCTACCGGTCAAGGTAGGTTTTTCGATGGACACAACTACCAAACAAATATTTTATTACTCCTAACAAAACACAAAATCCATCATCCTACTCTATATCAGGTCCCTCTTCATCTCTGAGTACTTTCTTCCTCCCTTCATCCCGTCCAACATCCCTATCCTGTTCCTTCCCTTTCCTCTTTTGCCCAACATTCTACCCTCTATCACAGTCTTCAACATCCCACTGCCGGTCAACACCCCCTTCATCCACTTTTCCTGCCTCCATAGGATTGCTCCCAAGAAACCCCTCTCTTCACCCACCATACCAAGTACTTCCTCATTTGTTTTCTTCTCTGTCCATTTCACCTTCTCCATTCTTCTCCACACCCACATTTCAAAAGCCTCCAGTCTAAGTCTATCCTCCTGCTTCAATGACCACGTTTCCGCGTCGTACATAGCTACGCTCCATATCAAAGTTTTTACGAGTCTTTTCTTAACATCCTTACTCAAAGTCCCCGTCATCAACTCCCTCCTCCTTGTGAAAGCCTCTTTGCCTAGCGCAATTCTTCTCCTTACGTCCCTACTACTTTGACCGTGTTGGTCCAAAACACTACCGAGATACGTAAACTGTTCTACCTGCTCTAGTTTTTGCCCTCCTATTTTAATGTTAAGCTTGGCCTTTTTCTTTCTAGAAAATCGCATAACCTTTGTTTTATTAATATTGATTCTCATCCCATACCTGTCGCACTGAATTTCCAATTCACTCAGCAATGCTTGCAGCCCCTTGGCTGACTGACAAACTAAAGCTTGGTCATCAGCAAACCTAACTGATTTTACGAATCCCCCGCCCACTTTCATTCCTACCTCGAGTTCTTCCCATGCCTCTTTGATCATTTCCTCTGCAAACAGGTTGAACAGCAACGGTGATAATGGGCAACCCTGCCTTACACCCCTTCCTAACACTGCCCATCCTGACTCCCCGTTTCCCACCCGCACCTGAGCAGTCTGAGACATGTACAGGTTGCGGATTAGCCTCCTTTCCCTCCAATCTATTCCTATTTTCTGCAATATACTCATTAGTTTTTCCCAATTCACTCTATCAAACGCTTTTTCGAAATCTACGAAACAGGCAAATACCTCCTGGTTGTGTTCTATATTCCTGTCGATTAATAATCTTATTACTGCAATGGCATCACGCGTACCTCTCCCCTTCCTAAACCCAAACTGATCATCCCCTAAGTAATCATTTGCCCTACTCTGTATCCTTTTGTTTATGATCCTGAGAACAACTTTAGCTGCGTGGGATATCAAACGAATTGTCCTATAGTCCTCACATGACGTGGCCTTTACCTTTTTCGGAATCGGAACTAAAACTGCTCTCACAAAGTCTTCCGGCCAGATTCCCTCCACATAAATGCTACGGATCCGCCCATATAGCCTCTTCCTCCCACATTTTCCTAAGCATTTTAAAAGTTCCACGGGAATGTTATCTACCCCCACGGCCTTATTTAGTTTCATCTCCCTTAATGCCCTTTCTATCTCATTGTCTAGTATGCCTGGACCTAAGCTGTCTTCCTCTACGTCATTTTCTTTTTCAATGTCTAACTTTGTTGGTCTGAGTTCTTTACTATATATATATATATATATATATATATGTATGTATATATATATATATATATATATATATGTATGTATATATATATATATATATATATATGTATATATATATGTATATATATATGTATGTATATATATATATATATATATATATATATATATATATATATATATATATATATATATATATATATATATATATAAGTGGGTCGTGGTAGTCCAGTGGGTAGAGCGTTGGACTGCTGACCGGAGGGTGCCGGGTTTGATTCTCGAGCAAGGCACTCTGGGCACCTGCAGCTCCCAGATCCCAGCATATATATATATATAGATTGAGACTTCCTTCTACCACCTAACTCCCGTATATATTTCATTAAAGACAATTAAAAACACGGAATAATCAGCGAAAGGATGGGAAGTAGGGGAAATATTTATTGAAGGGAAGAGCGATTGAGTTTTGAATTGGGAGGGTTACACATTATAAATGCAGCAAAAGTTTTGCACGATTTATTCCATATTAGGTTTTAAGAAGATGATCGACCGAGTATATAATGAGCGGAATTAAAGATTTTTGCTGAAGATTAATATTGAAGAAGAATTAAGATAATGGAAGAGGGAATGAGGATAGGCAGGGAAGTATGAGAGACTATGAGATTTCACTCCGCCTCATCAACATTCAACATATAATCATTTCAGTATCACAATAGTTACTCAGTCTTTTGACACATTCTTCGGAAAACATTTCACTCGCAAACCGAGCAATTGAAATTTGACCTGACTAAAAACCAAAACGTTTGTACTTAATTCTTTCCATCAAAAGGTTGACATATGATCCTTAAACACTCAAATTCAGCTCCAATAAAAAAGAAGCGATATCTTATCACTTAAAGCTCTTTAAAAACCCTCGAGTTTCCCTCTGTCATTGAAATAAATGAAAATGAAATTCCACCAGCTTTCATTGATCGCTACTTGATAAAACTCGTGCGTTTTATCCGGGAAAATCATTGGCAAAAAAGCAAAAGCTTAAAATGAGAAACTCCATTGAAAATAAGTCGGTGGCGCTCATTGGGTTATCATCCTAATTTCTTAATGTGCCCTTATCAAGTTTAGATGCCTTACTAAGAGTTCTGTAACAGCAAAAATTTGCTTTTGTTAATGTGGTTTACATTTTTCCATTTTTGTACATTTCGTGCCATGGATTGGGGCATACGATTGTGATAGTGTTTGACTAACCTCGTGCTTTGGGCTTAGGAGATATGGATTAAAAATTGCATCCAGATTAACATAACACTGTGCTCGGCGAACTTCATTGGATTTGCGTAATCATTCAAAGAACCTAAAAGTTCTAATTACTCCAATTTAATGTGATTAAATGCATGGTCTTCGTTACTTCGCGGTTCAACGTCATCAGGTGGATGATAATGTTGCACAGGGGCTAAAAATTGGCATGTGAAAGATGACTTAAAAAGTGATTTTGATATTTTCCTGCTTTCGTCCGGATTAATATTGTTTCCCAGAGTGAGTGGAAGATAAACTGCGAGTGCAACCGCTGGCGAGGGATTTCAACTAATTGATTTGTTGCTAATCGCAGTTGTGAGTAATCTGCCGTGCTCACGAAAGTACAGCCACTCTTTTGCAATCATGTTCACATTGATGTGCCATTCATATTTCGCCTAAATTGACACTGCGCGATCGATTTTGGGGTTATTTCGAATAAAATTCGTTTTGAATGGCTTGAAATTTCGTGCCGCCCGTTATAGAGATAATGTTTGTAGCCTCGGCGCTAACCTATCTCGATCTGAGACGGGTGCATTCAATACACGATGTGGAAGACCCTAGGCTCATGAATTACAACGGAGGCTGTCCAATTAAAACTCAAATAAAACTGATAAAGGCTACAAATGTATACCTTCAGAAATTTTATGCGCTGCATGAAATCAGTTTAATTTTCGTAAAATTAGATATTTAAGAATTTAGGTTAAAATCTGTGCACCTTTTGAACTGCAACTTAGGTGCAAATGATCCGAGATCTTTTGTTGACGATTATCATTCGCGTGGAGTTAGGTCTTATTTAAATTCTTTTTTCCCATGATCCTATCTACAAGGTTTGTATAAAAAGCATCGGTATCAATTTTTTCTTGACGTGTGCGTGAAGTGATTCTGAATTCAGACCGTCGTCGGTTAAGGGTGCGCACGATCGCAGATCGTATTGGCATCGATAAGACGACAGTGACCGCGCTCTTACCATTATCATTACTGAAAATTCGGCGATGCGAAATATCTGCGCTAAACTCGTCCTCCCAAAGGCGTTGACGGACGACCAGAGCAGAGTCGAGTGTCTTCTTGCGAAAACCTTCAACGTCATCGCGACGATTCTCCGATCCCCTCGCAGTCCCTACTTGGCACCAGCTGGCTATTCCCTTTTCCTAAAAAGTGGAATCCTCCCACCATGGCTTAAGTGTCATCAAAGATGCTTGCACGCATACCCTTAAGGACCTTCCGGGATCCACCTACCAGTAAGCCTTCGATTCGTGGAAAAGCCGCAAGGGCAAAGGTGTGTCAGCCTTCAAGGGATGTACCTGGAAGAATTTTGAGGCATTGTAGCAAAATCGGAAATAAATCCATTTTCCCGATACTTTTTATACAAACCATGTATCATCTAATAATTGTCCAGTGTCCATCCACCTTAATTAATGATTTTCTTTTATGAAGATTCGAATTTACTGATCACTTGTGAGACATGAGGTGAACACTGAAAAAAATATTAGTGACCTTTTCTGAACTCATTTTCTTCTCTACAGCACTGTTTACGTTGTTCTACCTACATACTATATGCCTGTAGATCGCTCTTTTCCGAAGCACTCTAAAATGAATTGAAGGTGAAAGTTGGCGAGGCGATAAGTCCTTACCCTCCCCCACCGTGGTAACCGCTTCCTACCCGGTGACATCCAAATTTCCGTCAACTCTCAAATTTTGAGGATGATTGGTTTTGATGTTGCCCTCAGTTCGTCTGTCTACTGCGTTGATGTTAACACCTCTTGTTTTCTTTTCAATCGCTTTCCTAGTCGTCATAGCGATTACCTTTGTTTATATTTTCGTCCCATTCTCATCATTTATGCCCATTCAAAATTCCCAATTAAATTAATTAGCTATTTGTTTTTTATTCACCAATCACAATACATTCGTTTAGGTATTCTATGTATATTCGCCTTCATACTTTCCGGCAGTAGCGGAATATTTGAGATTATTGGGAGCGCCAACGACTAGGGCCATGTTCCATATCTCATAATTCCAATGACTCCACGTTCGTGTTTTTTATCCATATTTTGAACTCAGGAAATGGTACTGATATCATGTTAGAGATATGTGTCTAGCAACACGAGTTCGGATTATTAGAAGTACCTGCTGCAGTGATAATAGTTGCAACAAGCACAGCAAAAAGACTTATGATATTTTTTAATTCCAGTTTTTTTCCAAAAGAGTGAATTTCGAGTAATGCAGTTACTGACCTAAAATTTCTCGTAGATGTCCCCTAATATTAAGCCTTTTGCGCACCTCTGTATCTACTACACTCTGTCAAAAGATATCAATTATACAGCAATTTCCATTTCATCAAATTCTCGCCATTGAATTTCATTTTAAGTCGCCTATATTTTACACGTACAGTAACCTTCCTATGATCGTATTTTGATTTCCATCCATTATAATTGGTTTCGCATCCATTCTCGCACTCTGTGTTCTCTTGATCGATTCTTCAAAGTAATCATCTCAAAGTATCCTTTCACACTACGCTCTCTCATTTTTCCTTGCATTTCTACCGTTTTTTCTTTTCCTTGTTTGGTTCTGTTGTCGAGCAATATGCAATGCATATTTTCTTTTTCCTTCCTAAGTAATCTCGATTTTTCCGGCTTCTTCCTCATATTCCACCCATCCTTATTTTCTCCAGGACATTTTCATTTGTATTTTTTCTCTTCGTACAATTCACGCCCACTATATCTCCTCTAGCTTAAATCTTGAATCTATGAAACTTTTACTTGTTCGCTGCATCAACAACCTGGCATTCTTTCGTTCGCACCTCTTTTACTCACACTTTCTACGGCTTCTTATTTCAAAGTTATCCCAGGCATAACTCTGACCTATTTATTCGTATCTATATCACTTCGATGTATTCGAAATCATCTTGCCCTCAATCATACTTTCCTTTCAAAACTCATTCAATGCTAACTTGAGGCAGGGCATACAACCCGGAAAAACTTCGGAGATGCGTAGCAGACCATATTCACTTACTTCAAACTTAAAGTCCCTCATCTATAACTAAAATCATCTCAACCCTCCCGGATCAACTTGTCTCTCAAACACACCCGATCTGCCCTTGGCGTTATCACCAAAAGCTGTCTTGAGCATGTCATGAGTCTTTCCCGGTTTCGCCCAGTTTCACACTAAATTTGATGCTGTGACGCTCTTCCAGGAACCATTTCATTACGGTGCGTAACGAGGTCACGTTTAGAGGTTTCGCAAACGAACGATCCGCACTCTACAAAGGCTGGGAGCCAACTGCCACCGGCTTCCAATCTTTCGTGAGACTCCCATACCTTGAACCAAGCCAGAGAAACTGCCGCCCGTCCGTCCGTCTATCCGTAATAAGTCCTACTACTTCTATTCCAGTTTTTACTATTGCAGCAATCCGTGGTCCTTTCTAAACGAACAAACCCGCAGTTGCCCCCGTTCACCCATTACGGTTATTAAATACAGTTTTCTGATCCGTCAAGGAGCAATCGCTTACCTACTAAATTTCAAAAATTTTATCATAAAAGTATCCTTAAGAAAACAAACCCCAAATGAAATAGACCTAAAGGATACAAAAATATAGATGAAAAAATTTTTATTGCAAAAATATTTTTTAAAAGAAATCTTCTCAGTCGACCTGATGAAAAATTTGTCGTTGAAAATCCAAATGCGAAGCATTACGCTTTAATATCTGCTCGCAGGCGGTCAAATATACCTGTGTTTGTAATTCGAAACATCCTCACAGGTCAATTCACGGGACCCAGTCTCCTTCACATTTAATCCTTCTTCTTTCCCGTGGATTAATTTATATTCATCAATAGCCCCAAAAATTAGTATTCTCTCTGAAACACTATTTCCTCTAATTTCATGTAACTCGCTTTCCGGGCGAAAAAATTCTTTTCGATGAATTAGTCAAGGTGCTTGTTTTCCTTGCTCAACAGTCTAGAAACCAGAAATCACTCGATAACTTCTCGTTAGAACTCTTCTTCCTCTCTCTTCATTCCAGCCTTCCCACCCCCTCTCCTCCCCCAACGCATTTTTCCGGGGATTAAACTCAAAACTTATAATTCTCACAGGCCCCATAAACCAAAATCCCCGACCCTATAAATTTTTCCATGCGCTTAATGATGCATTAAAAGTGAAGGCTCTTTGGGCATTATTTATCGATGAACCCCAGAGTAATTCCTTAAAAACTATTGCTTCATAAAATCGTTGCGGGATGAGTTTAACAGACTAGTTCTTCCTTTGATGCACGTGAGTATTCAAAGCAAATTGAGACGTCATGTAGTGGCGTCTCGAAGAATAAACGGCTATTGTTGAATGGTGGCAAAGGCAGACCATTCCGGATTGTTAACTTAGGTTTCACTCGCACCTGAAATAACATCTTTTTTAGTTACTTACGATAAATATCTCTCTCGTGTTTAGGCCGACCCTTGATTTTTTTCATCGAATTTGTTGATTAAAAAGTCAATCTATACACGAAAATATACGATAAATTATTCTATCTTCAAGATGAGATATCGCCAAACATTTTCTTAAAGAATTAATTTTATCTAAATGAAATTTCTAGGCCAAATTCTAGGACAAAATATCTATATTTGGTGTAATTAACCTGGAAAATGCAATTTAGCCTAACAGCTTTCATAGCAAATGTTTAAAAAAAATGATGTATCAAATGATACAGTTGAAATGCATTTTTATGCCGCATAAGTACATAATTCTGATTTTACATGTATTTTGCGAAGTTTTTTCTCTGTAAACGTCTATTTTTGCGCGCATGCATATCATAAAACATGTTAATATTTTTTACGGTGGATAGTGAGGACAATTTTGAAAAGGGCACTTAAAGCAGGTCAATATAGACCCAATCATATAGATTCCGACCCATCCCAAACCCTTGACTGATTCCACTCCCCGTCATTCATTATTCAGGAGCTCTTCGGAGTGGAGTCGATTTCTCAATCACCTCGGTGATAATCTTTCGACCCCAACCTCCCAGCCGTTTGACTTGCACATCCGTGTAGCAATGTCTAAGACTTTATGCAGGAAAATAAATATATGTTACTCAGGCTGAAATTAAGTTTCATTTTTTATGCAATATACTATTTTTCAAAACTTTTGGATCAAAAAAATAAAATTACCAAATATGATACCCGTTGACATCATCAAATGAGCGGATATTTCGGAATATGTTGAATAGGTTTCAACAGTTTCCATAGTCCATAGCGAATCAGTTATTTTAAACACTGATATAATGGCCCTTTGGAGACAGGAAATAAAAGAGTATAGTAACTGTTTTGGCTGCAACTTCTAGAGCGAATATTATAATAAGATAATGCTTCAAATACTTTTATTTACGAACTTTCAATTCCACACTTCTCCCTGTAGAAGAATTAAATGTGAGATCATCTCCTTTCGTCTCGGAAGTTAAAAAAAGGGTATCCCGAAAGAGCTAAGCTGCAGGGTCCCTTTGAATTTGCGAATCTTCTTAATTGCATCATGTGAATCCTGTTGCTTTAATATCACATATACCTGAATTGCAAAATGAAGCGAGTTAGGATTGAGCCTTTTTCGAATATTTCACTCACACATTCACCCGGTCCAATATTGTTTATTTTACTTTTAACAACAGAATATAATGAGTTTTAACTTCGTATTTTCTCTACAGCATTGATTTTATACTTATCGGAGAACGTTCTTTTATTATTTAATGAAAAAGTGTGCATAGGTACGATTAGAGATGAGTAAGCAGAAGATTAGATTAGAAGATTAGAAGAGTAAGCAGTCCCACAAGTAACATTTTAATATGGAATGGAGTTAATCGCACATTTTGATGCAGGACAACGTAGTCGAATCGGATTATTTGATAAAAACGGCAGGTAAAGTGAAAATCCCTCACTCCAAATATCCAGTGATCAGGTAAACGAAATTCGCCCCCCACTTCCCGTCAGAGTGGACTTAATATCTACCCCCAACGACTCGAATACCTGAAACATACCGTTTTCCGGATTAAGGCCGCGGACTAATCCTGTCCCTTGTGTCTTGGGTCGCCACTTCAAGTCCACGCGACCGACGGCCTGCACCACCTGCTGAAAAAGTTTTCTATTCGGCGCAGTGAATCAGAGAAAAAATCAACAACATTACGAAGGATGGAATTAAGATTTCTTCGTTTTATTTATAGCCGAAGAAATCAACCCGAAGGTTACTTAGATAGGCGAAGCTCGCCCAATGTCAAATCCTACGAATGAGGCGTGTGAAATTCAGGCATCAGAGTAATTAGGGAGGGGGGGTTCCTTAATACCTGTGTATCGTCTTTGGTTTCCTAGGAAGAAATAGTTACTGACATGCTATCACACGACTCGGGCAAAGGCCGAAGGTCCTCAGAGGCGTCCCCTGGATTCGAAGCCAAGTCCAGTCAATAGCCCACCGCTCTACCCTCTGGGCTACCACGCAATCCGTTTTGGATACACTCGGGTTTATCGTTACTCCAAATGTCCAAGCCATCGATTAAGTAATTAATCCTGTTTTTTTTCTCGGGCATTATTTTGGCGAATTCACGCCAGAGTAATTTCCGCGAATGTAATAAAAGTAAATCCATGTTTCTTATTTAATATGATGTCTAATCTTAATAGAGTTATGATATGCATGCTACAATAATCGTAGACATAAGTAGAAAAAGTCACTTTGCCGGAACAATGACAGATTTGATCCTTAATGTGTTTAATATGGTGTATTTTTATTAATTTTTGAAAATGAAGAAGGAAAAATTAAATGAGCAAGTTCACGACGAGTCTCTTTTCCTTTGAACCCTTTCCGAGGCAAGCTGTCATTTACTTGCGTCGGTAATTTTATGAATTCAGTTGCAAAATTCTTGTGTAATGAGCGATAACTTCATCTGCATCTATGCATGAATGCGATCTAGTCTTTTTCGAATCTCGTGTATAATCATGTGATAAAATCAGTTTTTAGTACATTGACCTTATGTGTTTTTAATGATGATTCCTCCTTTAATATTAAAAGAACAAACAATATTCAAAAGTGCAGAGGTCATAACAATCTAAGGTACCTCTTGGGTTCGCTAATTATCATCGGGTAATCAAAGATTCATAGTTATAGATCTCAAACTGAATGCTTGTTTCATAGATGAGAGAGCATAGCTCACCGCCGGAGTAAGCTTTAAGGCTTGGAATTTCGCACATACAGAGTAGGGAGTTAATTATTTT
The DNA here is from genome assembly GCF_022747635.1 of Hetaerina americana. Classification (NCBI taxonomy): domain Eukaryota; kingdom Metazoa; phylum Arthropoda; class Insecta; order Odonata; family Calopterygidae; genus Hetaerina; species Hetaerina americana. The sequence continues at coordinate 273,746 of NW_027286986.1, read as the reverse complement.
TTCGGGCTATCATTCGATTTTCCGAGAGACAACCAGAAAATCTCATCCCTTTGATTTTTAGACTTGGTTGTCGAAACAAGGGTGCAAAATATCACATGCACTATGCGACATGCGACTGGAAGAGAAAAAGAAATATGCGAAAGGAATAGATGGATAGATAGTCGTCTTTATTTGGGAATAGACAGAATAAGAGAAACTACGCAGGGTGAACGGGGGAGAAATTCGCGTGGACCAGTTTGGCAGATGAAATTGAATAATATTAAAGAGACTGGAAGACTCCCAGGCTTCATTAAGCACGATGGTGACTGAGTCGGTCAAAGATTTTAAATGAAAGCCAAAATACTGGAAACAAAAATCCTAGTATGAGGAAGGGAGAAGGTTCGGATAGGTGTTTCAATTATAGAACTATAACAAATTGCAACAATCTACCTCGAAAGGAGGATATGGTCTGATGAAAGGAGCTCAGTGGGTATCAAATGGAGAATAGGGATTAAAAGAGACGTGTCTGAAACCTTTGCTTGTCTCCGACTGCTCAGGCGTATGTGGCGACTGGAGAGTTGAGAGGGGCCATGTTTGGAAAGGGGTGGAATAGGTTTTCCCCCCATCACTCATGCTTTTGAGCGATCAAGTAGAGGAAATGGTAATGGAGGAATGGAAAGAGTTATGCATAGGAATAAATAGGTGGGTGAGGAATTCATAAAATCAGGTACATTTGAAGATGAGTAAGTACGTAATTAGGTCAGGCAGTCAGCCAAAGGTTACAACCGGTGTTAGTCAGATTAGAAAATCAGCATGATTGATTGATCGATAGTGGTCTTCATTTTGGGGCGAGACTGAGTCTATGGAGTCTTCTACCGCCTAACCCCTACCAATTGGTATGAAATCAGAATTACTGCAAACAGAGCAAGATTAATCCTTTGGCTTCCGCGCCGTCTATTTGATGAATCCATGCTGCTTCCGGGAATTATCGTCGCGTCGGTGAGTTGAAAGACAACTTTCTAACTAGCAAGACTTAAATAACAAGATTGATGTTTTGTAAAAATAGGAAGGCCAAGTTAACCGTTCAAATTTGACAGAATGAACCAGAGAAAGTGTTTACCTATGTAGGAGGTGTTCTTGATGATGGTAGTCTAATTAGTAGGGATATAAGATGATTTGATATAGAAATTCTTTAACAAGAAGGCAGGAGTCGATAACAGGAACATTGTGTTGGGGTGTTAAGAAGAGATTAGTGGAAAACTTTATGCGAAGGATAGTTTTATACGGAAATGAAACATAGTCATTGAAGGAACGTGGTGTGTATAGGTTTTGAAGGCTTTGGAGATTGTGTTGGAGAGGATAGAAAAAGTTAAGAGATGAGAGGAAAATAGATTGAGTCATAGGTTCTTATGGGAAGTCCACTACTATGTTCAAGAATGTAGGTACCTGGAAAAAAGGAAGGCAGTTCGTGGAAGCATTCGTGTGGGCCATGGAATCCGATGGATCCAAGTGCAACCATTCTACATCTACATAATACCCCGCAAGCCGCCGCAAGGGCGTGTGGCGGGGGGTGTTAGGTCACCAACCGTAAAAAAGAAAAATACCACATGCAAAAAAAAACAACACGGAAAATTACACCCACAGCAGCGCACACACTCATGCAAAAATCCCTTCATCCAATACTCATGCAAACACATATACCGCAAAACAACTAAAAAACTGCACCCCATGATGCAGCACGAAAGACATTCTACAACACGGAAGCCAGGACACAACAAGCAAGAAATTGAAACATCACTACCACATGAAAATGCACCACGAAACACTCTACCCCCAAAGAGTCTCTAATTGGCAGGGAATGCGACCCAACGTTGCAGGTAGCAAGAATTTGCCCCCGCGGAGAGGGACGAGGGATTGAAAGGGAAACTTAAAAACAGATGAACGGAACACGAATGAGGTCATTCGGAAAGAATGGGTTATTATAGCAAAACACATAAGGTTAGTGGAAGAGCATGCATTTAAATACAACTAATTATTTTTTAGACGCTGAGGGTGGCAAGTGGAATTTTTGCTATCTATAACCCTGCAGTTGCTATCCCGTATTGTCCGTGGGAAGAAGGAGTCCTTGAGTCGGCTAGTTCTGGCATCTATTTCCCGAATTTTATATGCATGATCCAAGCGACCAATGTATGTAGGAGTACGAATAATTTGCGAGACCTCGGTGCTGAAACATGCGGATCTAAATTTATTTAATAATTTCAATCTTGCATTGAATCGTCTCTCAGCCAATGATTCCCACCCCAAATCCATGAGCATTTCGGTGACGCTTTGCGTTTTATCGTAGGAATTTTTTACAAAACGGGCTGCCCGGCGTTGAACCTTCTCCATTTCCCGAATGAGACCTTTTTCACTCGGATCCCACACGCTGCATGCGTATTCTAAATGAGGCCTTACAAGAGCGTGGTAACAACGTTCCTTGACCTTCGAGTCACTTTTGCCGACAATGCGTCTAATGAATCCCAATCTTTTATATGCTTGACCGCAGACTTTACGTATGTGAGTCCCCCAAGTTAAGTCTTTTGTGAATGTGACACCTAGGTATTTCACCGTATCAACTACTGCTAGGTCACCTCCAGCTAATTTGTAAGCAAATCCCGTTGATCTTTTAAAGAAATTTACCACTGAACATTTATTATAATTTAGAGTCAATCCCCAGTTAGAACACCATTTAGTAATGCAATCTAAATCCTGCTCTAGAATAAAACGATCCTCATCCCCAGATATCTCCCGATAGATCACCGTGTCATCCGCGAACGTCCTAATTTTACTTTTCACTTCGCGGTTCAAATCGTTAACAAAAATCAAGAAAAGCATTGCAGAAACAGATCGATGAACAAAACGAGCGAACGAAAAATGGTTCTGAAGTCTAATGGTGAAGGTTATATGGAGAGATTGGATAAAAAATGAAGTACCAGGGCCATTCGAAAAGGAAGGTTTCCTATTTTTTTCCATGAAAAATCAAACTTATTCTCAACTTTGTGTACATCGTAGGAAAGGTTGAGCATTTAGCTATGTTTCTACATAGTTGCCTTGACGATCAATCACTTTTTGCATCCTTGTAAGCAGCTTTTTAATACCCGCGTCGTCCCTTTCTCCCGCCGCGTCGCGAAGCCAACAGATGACTGCTTCTCCGTTATAAATGCATTGCAATTTAGTGGAAGCGTAAGGTGAGAAGTGTATGGACATCAAAAACGTGCGGAAGTGGCGCAGGGAGTTTTTTGATGACCGGGAAAACGTCCACGATGAGCAGCGGTCGGGGCGGCCGAGTTTGCCGGAATCAACGGTGGCTCCAATTGACGAGATGCCGCGCAATAACCGGAGAATTAACCTTCATGAGAAAAAGGAAGGCCTCAATGAAGAGAGAGGCTACTTCTCCGTGCAGAATATTGTGTCCAATTTCCTCGGTTACAAATAAGTGTCTCACCAAAGCAGTGTGTTTGCATCATGACAATGCACGTCCACATGTGTCACATCAAACGACCAGCCTACTCAATGCATTCGGCTGGGATATCATCGACCACCCTCCTTACAGCCCGGTCGTTTCCCACCAGCGACTACCGCTTGTTTCCCGCTCTCAAAAAAACCACTTGGAGGACAGAAATTCAAGTCACACAAGGAAGCGCAAGAAGCAGTCGTCGTCAGTTGGCTTCGTGACGCGGCGGGAGAAAGGTACGACGACGGTATTAAAAAGCTGCTTACAAGGGTGTAAAAAGTGATTGATCGTCAAGGCGACTATGTAGAAAAATAGCTAAATGCTCAGTTTTTCCTAAGATGCACACAAAGTTGAGAAAAATTTGATTTTTCATGAAAAAAGTAGAAGACTCTACTTTTCAAATCGCCCTCGTAGTACACCGAAGATTAGAGTACAGGGCTATTTAGGAGTACCATGAGAAAATGAATAATCAGATGATCTTGGGCGCACCATGAAACAAAAGGGAGTTGCTATGAACATTATATAAGAAGGGAACTATTAAGAAAGGCACCGTGGGGAAAGCCATGGAACAAATACGTATATTGGCGAAACGAAAGATGATTTTGAAGGAAAAGATTTGTCTGGGAGTACCCAAGGGAATTGACATTGGAAAGGAAAGAGTACAGCAAATCAATCGCCGGATTGAATTGATGGTGAAGAGGATGTCGGAAAGCACCCCTCAGGATTTTGAGCGCGTGACCCATTGGTAATTGGACCTCTATCCACTACCATAACATGCCCTCCACTTATAGGTCATTCCAGAACACATAGGTTCATTTTTAGAAACAAAAGATAGTGAGATATTTATCAGGAAATCTACCGTTTAAGGTAGGTTTTTGGATGGACACACCTAATAAATTAATATTTTGTGACTCCTAAAACAACACAAAATCACCAGCATGCTACTATACATAAGGCCCCTCTTCATCTCTGAGAACTTTCTTCGTCCCTTCATCCCGGCAAACATCCCTGTCCTTCGCTTTCCTCGTTTACCTAAGATTCTCCCCTCTATTTAAGTCTTCAACATCCCACTGCCGGTAAATACCCCCTTCATCCACTTTCCCTGCCTCCATAGGATTTCTCCCAACAAACCCCTCTCTTCGCCCACCATACCAAGTACTTCCTCATCTGCTTTCTTCTCTATCCATTACACCTTCTCCATTCTTCTCCACACCCACATTTCAAAAGCCTCCAAACACGTCTATCCTCCTGCTTCAATGACCACGTTTCCGCGACGTACCTAGCTACGCTCCATATCAAAAATTTCACGAGCCTTTTCTTAATATCCTTACTCAAAGTCCCTGTCATCAACTCCCTCCTCCTTGTGAAAGCCTCTTTGCCTAGCGCAATTCTACTTCTTACGTCCCTACTACTTTGACCGTGTTGGTCCAAAACACTACCGAGATACGTAAACTGTTCTACCTGCTCTAGTTTTTGCCCTCCTATTCTAATGTTAATGTTAGACTTTTTCTTCCTAGAAAATCGCATAATCTTTGCTTTACTAATATTGACTCCCATCCCACACCTATCGCACTGAATTTTCAATTCACTGCTTGTAACACTTGGCTGACAGACAAACTAAAGCTTGGTCATCAGCAAACCTAACTGATTTTACAAATTCCCCGCCCACTTTCATTCCTACCTCGAGTTCTTCCCATGCCCCTTTAATCATTTCCTCTGCATACAGGTTGAACAGCAACGGTGATAATGGGCAACCCTGCCTTAGACTTAGTATTCCTAACACTGTCCATCCGGACTCCCCGTTCCCCACTCGCACTTCAGCTGTCTGAGACATGTACAGGTTGCGGATTAGCTTCCTTTCCCTCCAATCTATTCCTATTTTCTGCAGAATACTCATTAGTTTTTCCCAATTCACTCTATCAAACGCTTTTTCGAAATCCACGAAACATGCAAATACCTCCTGGTTGTGTTCTATATTCCTCTCGATTAATAATCTCATTACTGCAATGGCATCACGCGTACCTCTCCTCTTCCTGAACCCAAACTGATCGTCCCTTAAGTAATCATTTGCCCTAATCTCTATCCTTCTGTATATGATCCTGAGAACAATTTAGCTGCGTGGGATATCAAACTTATTGTCCTGTAGTCCTCACATGATGTAGTCTTTACCTTTTTCGGAATAGGAACTAAGACTAACCTCACAAAGTCTTCCGGCCAGATTCCTTCCTCATAAAAACTGCGAATGAGCGCATATAGCCTCATAGATTTTACGAAATAGCCCATATAGCCTCTCCCTCCCACATTTTCCTAAACAACTCAGTAGTACCGAAGGAATGTTACCCACCCCCACGGCCTTATTTAGTTTCATCTCCTTTAATTCCCTTTCTATCTCATCGTCGGGTATGCCGAGACCTAAGCTATCTTTCTCTACGTCATGTTATTTTTCCATGTATAACTTTGTTGGTCTAAGTTTTTTACTATATAGTTCTTCTGTATATTCCTTCCATTTCTCTTGGATCTTTCCTGTGCCAACTATTACCTTACCCGCCTTATCTCTAACTGTTAGCATAGATCTTCCTTTCTTACTTCCCGAAAAAGATTTAACTTTGCTATACAGCGCACCAATTTCCCCTTCCACTGCAAACTTTCCAAATCCTCACACTGCGTCTTCCACCATGCTTCCCTTGCCCTATTTTTTGCCGGCCTCAATTTATTGTTTAATTCTTTGTACTTCATTTTGCCTAACTCTGTTTTTACATTCTTCCATTTTCTCTGCTCATCCGTCTTTGTAGTCATCTCATCCGTAATCCATGGTTTCCTAGTCCTTTTAGCGTTAACGGTTCCAATAGTGTCTTTAGCGGCTTTAGACAACCGTTTCTTGATACTTTCCCATTTTTCTTCGATAGTACTCAACTCTTTACCATCCTCTATGATTTGCTCTACCGCTTGTATTCCTTCCTTTTCAAACCATTCAATGCTTCTACATTCCATTTTTTAACTCGCCGCCCCTACCTTATTTTTTCGAAACGGAGGCTACATTTCATAACAACTAAATTGTTACCAGAGTCAACTCCGCATCCGTATCCGCTCCCGGGAAGCTGTGCGAATCACACTGTTCCTAAACCTGTGTCTAACCAGAATATAATCTAGCTGATACCTTTTTGAGTCACCTGGCGTTTTCCATGTATACCTGCGTTTTGCAGTGTCTAAACCAAGTGTTGGTGATCGCTTACCCCTGTCTCCTGCACAACTCAACTGCTTTCTCCCCGCGGTCATTCCTCGTGCCTAAACCATAGTTCCCCCACCTCATCACTCTCTTCTTTCGCCTACCGTCGTATTCCAATCCCCTATCACTATCAATTATTTTCCTAGAGTAACACACGTGATTTTCTCCTCTAATTAATTGTATATCCTATCGAACTCTTCCTCCGTATCCCGGTGGCATGTAAACTTGAATAATAGCCAAGTCCGTCGGTTCTGCTTTTATCTCTACTAGTAATATTCTATCCGTTACCTGTTCTATGTTGACTACACTTCTTCCTACCTTTTTCTTTTATTCTATGGCAGTCGCTCGTTTGCTCTCGCCCCGCCGCTGTATATTATTTTATAGTGATCACTACGGTAATCCCCGCTATCCTTCCATCTCACCTCGCATAGACCTAAAATATCTATATTTCCCCTTTCCATTTCTCGCTTAATATTCTCCAATTTCTCTGACCTTAACATTTTCCTTACATTCCGCGTTCTTATTATAACTACTTTGGTCTTCTTCTCCTGCGTTTTTTGTCCTTCTGCTGCCGGTTTTCCCCTGCAAGGGTTTCGTGGGATGACGACCGCGGAAGCCTTGCCTCCCCCGCTGCCGGGCGCGACACACGGCCGATTGGGCCGAGCCCCGTAGTTGCCAGGACTCAATATCTCTGTATAGTCCATCATATTTATCTTGGGAATGATAATTGAGGTGGTTTCCCTTTGCCTTCCTCAATAGTGTTTTTAACGTGACACCATCACTTATTCGTGTCGCAATTAACACTGTCTGACTGTCAATTATGCTTTTTTTCCAACTTGACCTATTCCTGGACATGACTTGATGTGTAACACGAATTCAACGCCGGGAGGCGTTTAATGCATTTGGATATTATAATTTTTGAAATTGCAAACCTGAAATGCTCACTCAATCGTCGTTTGCATATACGACAAAATGTTTGTTTTCGCTATCCCACTCGGTCAATTTTGACATGCTATCATTGTTCAATTATTCCGTCGTGTCCGTGCTTTTAAATGTGTAACGGCCGAGCGTATGGAAATGCTTGCGATAATTCGAAAAACGACCGCTGTCCAGGCCTCTGGGTGAACATCACCTCCTCCTCCTCCCACCCCCCCCCCCCCGACCTAACCCGAATAATGAAGGCGGAGATTTCTGTTTGCCTGACCTTCGGACCTTGCACACACTGCTGGCAATGCGGGGGTCGAGAGCCCTCAAAAGTTGGAACCGACAAACAAGATTACGCGTTTGTGCAGCGGTCGTGCGCCAAGGTTTATGATTAAAACGGTCGGTGGCCCACTCGACGGAGTTTGCGGCGAAATTGCATTGTTTCTTTATCTGGCGGAGCTGCGAAATTAACTGTCGCATGATGGAAGAACTTTCACAATGCCACCAAAATGAATCATCGGGAAAAAAATAATATGAGTTCGAGAATTAATGCATGAACATTTGTAATGGCCAGGAATTCATTTTTCATTAAAACCGGAAACCGGAATAGAATCAATTTTGGGCGCTGTGAAATTACCTCCTGATAACTAAAAATCACGTTGTAATTTTCCATTAAATTTTAATAAGATAGCTCAACCGGTCTCGACGTTTTCACATCATTATCAGTGTCAACTTCATAAGCGTTTTCTACAACAGGTGAAAAAAATACAACCGTGAAAACTATAATTTTAAACTAATCTTAAAGGCTCCCACGACGTCTATTTGATGACGGTCCCATGCTTCTCCCGGGAATTACCGTCACGCAGGTTGGCTTGTTGAACAATAATTTCACCCCCACTCCTGGAGGCGTCTTCGGGTGGAATTGACCTTAGTTGCAATTCGGCCGCTAATATTTGCAACGAAGGTCACTTCCAGGCTTTAAGACACCTTCAAGCAAGCCAGCCTACGCGACGGTAATTTCCTGAAGCAGCAAGGAACCCTCATCATTTAAAATTGCCCAATTTTTGTTTCACGGCTTATATAATGAGAAGATTTGTAAGTTTCCCGATATATTTTAGAAATAGAACCAAAATCGCATTTCAAACGCTCAGTGCTCAACCTTCATGAGTGGTCATTCTTTGCGTATTTAATGTCAGCCATTAATTTATTACGCCTTGTGGTTTCTTCTGGAATTTCTTTTTCTTCCTAATTCAAAATAGCTTATATTTTTGTGATCCTACCTGTTTCTTTTTCCAATAATTGAGCAACCCCAGGGATCATTTATACCTCGGTTGTTTCCCTAGTTATCACGAAAGTGATGTTTCGCCGATTGATAATATTTTTTTAGTTCAAATTTCGAGAGATATACAATCCCCGCCCCTAATTACCCCCGAATGACACTCTGTTTCCTAACCCCCACCCCCCTCTCTCCTTCCTCATTCCAACGCTCATTCGTTGGGGCTCCTTCATTTGTCACCCCAGGTTTCTTCAATCCGATTCACTTCAACCTTGAGTTGCAGTGATTTTTATCCTTCAGAGCGCTGAAGAGGGGATCGAAATACGCGTATTAACCCTGTACAGCTTAAGAAAATATTATTTAATATATTCAGTCTAATATGAAGACTCACGAATGCATGGGAAAGAATATTTTAACTTACATATCTTATATAATGCTCCCTTTATTTTCATTAATTTCAGTTCAGTGAATATCTCGAAGTTTAATTCACAAATCATGTTAATTTAATTTGCAATAAACCATAGGTCTAGACAATCGACAAGCCAATTCAATATTTATATCAAGGTTTACTCAGAGGTAGGCCAAAACTTTAGTCGTAGTATCCCAAATCTACCGCTGTGCTTTCTTATAATTCACAAATCCTTATTTAACCATAAATTGTGGTTTTTATCAAATTCATTATTTGCGCATAAATCCTATTTCCACATTGCCGAAAAATCAAGTAAGTGAAGCATGGGACGCATGTTTAAAATGCTTTCTGGGGGGACCTCATGTGTTCTGAACTTTTTTTTAAATGGTCACTCAAACCCTATATTTTTCCACGATAAAAACCCGTCGGGCTTCAAAAAGATAGGGCTTTTAATTATTTTTCAGATCGGTATACAAATTTGGGACTTAAATGGGCACTCCTAAAAAAAATAAAGAGTGTTCTAACATAATTAGAATGCATGTGGAGCTTAAGCGGTTTAAGCCTCACCTTAGAAAAATGTAATATTTTTACATTCTCATCGACGAAAAATATCGTACTACTTCGTTGCAGCGCAAAGATTCATCTGTTAATCGGTGCAGTGACTAGTGAATTCAAATACTGTGGGCAATCATTAGGAAATTAATTTATGCATGTTAAATCCTATATCAATGGCTGCAATGATAATTCCATTTGGTACAGTGGGAATTCCTGGATCATCCTGGCTACTATCCTCCCTTTAAACCTTTGCTATTCACCGCAGATTCCAATGGCAATAAGAAGTGACTGACTTAATTTAATATTGGCTTTCTGATCATTATTGGCATTAGCAAGCTTATTTCATGTGCTACACGCGATACGCATGTACGAAAGTGACGCGGTGTGCGGACGAGGCGCACTGTGGCAGTCGAAACGATATCGATAGAAAATATGCGGTAATACAGGTCACCAAGATAGCTGCGGATATAAGTGGCTTTTGTTTTACTTGTAATTCAAGCAATTATTAGGTCACGGTTTATGGCCAAAAACCGAGAATATAAGTTGTTTTCCTGTTACTGTCGAGAGCATCAATCCTTATTTTCTTACTCGATTGCACGATTGTGACTGAGGCGGCTCGTCTTTGGTGACTAAGTTTGAAGAGCACTATGAAATAAATTAATGTTTGTTCAACCGGATTCTTCTCCTAACGTCATAGTTTTCGTTCCAAATAGTGAGCGTCTCTAAACTAGTTAAGAATTAGTCTAGTTTATCTCCTCTCAATGCCACAATTTCATAATGTAAAAATCATTCGCCTTGACCAGGATTCGAACCCTGATCCCTAAATGTCCGGTCGAGTGCTTTAGCCAGTTAAGCTATCGCGGCGTCCTCTTTAATTCCGAAATTTTTGGGGGCTCTATAGGAACAACCCCCAAAATTTCAGAGGACGCCTCGATAGCTTAACTGACTAAAGCACTCGACCGGACAATCCCTGTCCACCGGACTGGTTCGAATCCCGGCCAAGACGAATGATTTTACACTCTGAAATTGTTGCATTGAAATGCACATTAGCGGGTGACTCCGTTAAAAGTTACTGTTGCGGCATCTCCCGCAATTTCTTTGAAATACCTCCTCTCACTTTAATAATGAAGACAGCGGCAATGAGGACACTCGGGCAAAGGAACGAATAAAGTATTAAATATTTCGGATGGCATGGCTGGAGGTAGGAAAGTATGTTGGTGTTGTATAATGGTTTATTTCAATAACATTATTAAATATATTTCTGAATGAATTAAGCCCGGCCTATGACTCTAGCTGTTTTGGTCCCTAAGGTATTGAAATTGTGATTGCTAAGAACTTTCGCTGGTTTCACCAAAAGCGTAATAACCTTTAATCGGTAATAAACCACAGGTTGCACTTTGATATTGAACTCATATTTTTTATTCTTCACGGTTGCCTTTGTTCCTCGGGGTAGTTTTCAAATGAGAAGTGCCGATAAGGGAGTCTTGGAATCAAGCCGTGGGTAATGCCTGCAATATACCTTCGATTGAAGAGGTGCAAATTGTTTGCACTGCTATTAATTTTGAATTTGAACACGAAAAGTGTTGATTCACAAAAACACCCTTGATGTGCAAATTGTACCCGCGAAAAGGTAGTTCGGGGCCATGTTTGACGTTGCTAAAAATTTACCCCTGGATTGAATACTATGAAATTAAGAACAATCATTTGTTTTTTCAATGACTAACAAACGTGAACTAGAGATTGGAAAATGTGTGACAGGAGGGAAAAATACATGGGCTCACACCATTGATTTGTCTCCCCTAATTCCGCCGCTGGAAACATTTTCATGTCGATGCCAATTGACCTGAGGTCCCATTCAAAGCTGTGCTTGTATGTTCCTCCCCTCTCGAGAACCCCTTCGAGCATTTGTTTCCATTGATGCTCCTTCTCGCTCTCTCGGGGCGCACAGCTTCGGCAGGAGCGGCCGCCGAGTACCGGGAGAAACTGAGAACCCTGTCCCCGGGCGACGAGGACCTCAAGAGCGGGGGGCCCGTGGCGGGGGCCCTGGAGGATGGCTCCGCGGCGCAGTCGGCGGCCACGGCGTGTTGCTCGTCCGCCTCGTCGGCCGCCTCCCCCTCGGCCGCCTCCTCCTCCTCCTCTTGCGGCACATCGCCCTCTGCCTCTCACGCCTCCATCGCCCGCGGCGCCGCCCCCGGCTGCGTCCGCTCCCTCGGCATCGCCGCGCCCCTGCTGCTCTGCCTCGCCGCCGTCGTGCTATACGTGGCCGCGGGCGCGGCCGTGCTCTCCCGCTGGGAGAGGTGGCCCTTCCTCGACGCCGCCTACTTCTGCTTCATGAGCCTCAGCACCATCGGGTTCGGGGACCTGGTGCCTGGCGGAGAGGACCCCGCACTCATCCACGGCCTGCCCGGTGAGTTGCCCTCCACGGAACGATGAGACTCATTATGCTCGTGTTTCCATACCTATCCGAAAAATAAAATACAAGGCCTAAATATCTCGGTGGGAACTCACGAATATCTACGCGCGTATATGCATTCAACTGCAAAGCCATGAATACAAACCCTGGCAACGGACGGACGGAAGGTCAATTTGTGATTTGATCGAGAAATTTAAGAGAGTTTGGCGAAAATTTTATTTTTTATTGATTAAATGTGAAGGAAAATGGCTAATTATTCTGCTTTCCAATGCCCTAATTACAAATCATGGATGAAAAATAGAATCGCAAATACATTTGTTAAATACGATGGCGTACTTACTTTACTTCTTTTTTCGCTGACAAATGATGTATTGAGGTATTAAAATTCTTTCATTGTTCCCAATGAAAGATATGCTCGTAACATTTGCATTTTTTCCAACATGTAATATGGTACATGTTTTCCAGGTCACGAAAAGTTTAAAATTCATGTTGCAGTACTTATCCACTAAAGACATTAGTTGCGTCCTAAATGGGGATTGGCTTAGTACCGTTAACTGAACAATGGACAAGGTCAAGAAATACCGACAATTTTGACCCTAGTAACTTGTTTATTGATATCCAACCTTCACTTGGTAACAGCCTTGACCTTTCACTTCGTATGTTTTGTGTCACTGACGCAAAATTAACTTAAAATACCAATTATTTCATTATTTAATTGCATTATCAAGAAATTTCACCTCGATAATCTTCCAATTCCGAAATTTAAGTATCCCTGACTTTATGTTGGTATATTAGATTACTGTCACAAAAAATAATGCCAAGTAATCGTATCCAAGGGTTTTCACATAGAATGTGGTAGCCATTGATACCAAATATTGTGGGCCTGCCGCTAATCGCTGCCCGTAAGGTTTGAGATTTATTTTGTTACTTTTTAATGCGAAGGTTGTTACTATTGCCTGTATTTCTGTTACTCTAAACATTTAGAAACGAGCTTCACATATGATATTAGAATGTGAGGTATTAATTTTTTGGAAATCTTTGTGGAGAAATCAGTAATTTGTTATCTAAATGAAGTTTTGGTGTGAGTAAGCACAATCAATTTTAAGGAGTTGAAAGTAAAGTTCATTTCCTCGTTCATTTTCTTTTTTTAAATTCTCATATGGCATAGCCACCGAGCGAAAATCTACATTTTTTTTGTTATAATTATATTACCTGAGAAATCCGCGCGTCGAAATCACTAAGGAAATTTGCATTGGGGTCAGGTTGCCATGCATGGGACGTACTAGGGGTTAGTTTATTGTTCTCGTTTACAAGAATTAATTTTATCATTCTCTTTTACAAGGGGTAAATTTATCGTTCTTGTATTTGCATTATGCAAAATAGATTTCGTTTTATGATCGTGGGCAATCCCTTGTTATTTTGGGCGCCATTCAAATTGGGAAACTTTCGCTGTCATACTGATAACTTTCGAAAGATTAATTTGCTCAACTTTTCCGTATCAAAAGGAAAATTGAATTGACCACTAAATTGCGTTGATAAAAATCAAATACTAAATTGATTAATATAACTTCACAGCACACGATACTGGGTAGTTTATTCATTGAATAATACTTTCAAAAATGTTAATTTCATTGCACGTCTTTCTAGGGTCAAACTTTATGTGCCGAAAGTTATGTATTCCATGCAATTCGGTGTAGCATTTAATAACAAAGTAAACATTTTAATTAAAAATGCAAATTAAAAGCAAATTCTCAAACATGAAATTTATTTTTTAAATTATCTGAATCCCTGATTTCGCGGAAAGTTATCTTTTATCATATGCGCAAGCATTTACCAAAATTCTCTTTAAAAAAGTTTGGTTAAATTAGACTTGGCAATACCAGCTTAATTAGTGGTGTCTGTTTCCCACACGCTTCCAAAAAAAGTCGCCGTGTAGGTGTTAATTCAAGTTTCTCAAGAGAAGACCTAATTTTGAACTTGGGATTGACTTCACTTTTCCGAGAGTAAATTTTTACTTGGTTTGGTGGTAAACTTTGCTTCTTGCATTTTGAGTTGAGCTCATTATGAAGCAGTTCCCCATAGCTGTAATATAAAGAATAACTTTAACGGAGGGTAATTTTTACGGTTCTAGAAATGCGTGAGGACTGTTTGACCTTGTTTCGATTATTCACTAAAGCATTGTTATTTGCCTTGAACCACGTGGTTTCCTGGCAGATGAAGTGTGTTTTGCTATATTGATTAAAGCAGTTTTCTAATGGTATAGCTCTATAATCGTTTATCCTCTTCAAGCTCAATTGATGCCCCTGGGCATTTCCAATCGAACCTGCGGCTCTTAGTTTCTAAGAACGTGCTAGAAGCCAAAGGTAGCAATTAGGAAAAGGGTTTAAGTCTTCCGCATTACCCTGATAATGTGAGATTTTTACGCTCCGTCGGACAAGATACAGGTTAGTTGGCCGAGAGAAACTCGACTTATTCAACTGGCCCACCTTTGGGTTGCGAACCACTTTTCTAATTAGATAGATTGTTCTGAACCCGAAAGGGATCTGGTTAATTCCATTCGTAATGAAAGAAGAAACGTTACCTTTGTGAAAGAACTGATACTGGTTGCCCTTTAAAGAATTAGTGATTTCGATTATTTTTCACATAATATTTATCAGGAATCTAATTGAAATATACGTTCGAAGTTGTTCTATTGGAAAAAAAATTGATCTAGGTAAAAGTTCGTCGGTTAAGAAGCAAACCACCTCAATTATCATTCCCAAGATAAATATGATGGAGAAAACAGAGATTTTGAGTCTTGGCAACTACAGGGCTCGGCCCAAACGGCCGTGTGTCGTGCCCGACAGCGGGGAAGGCAAGGCTGCCGCGGTCGTCATCCCACGAAACCCATACAAGGGAAAACCAGCAGCAGGACAGAAGAAGAAGACAAAATTAGTCAGAATAGGAACGTGGAATGTTAGGACAATGATGAGGACAGGGAAATTGGAGAATATTAAGCGAGAGATGGAAAGGGGAAATATAGATATTTTAGGTCTATGCGAGGTGAGATGGAAAGATAGCGGGGATTACTGGAATGATGTGTATAGAATAATATACAGCGGCGGGGACGAGAGCCAACGAGGGGTTGCCATAGTATTAAATGAAGAGGTAGGAAGAAGCGTAGTGAACATAGAGCAGGTAACGGATAGAATTATACTAGCAGAGAATAAAGTAGAACCGACGACCTTGGTTATTTTTCAGGTATACATACCACCGAGCAACCATAAGGAAGAAGAGGTCGATAGGATATACGAGTCGTATTCTAACTGAACGTACGAGACGATCTCGTACGTTCAGTTAGAGGACATAATAGCGAGTGTCCCTGAAGGGAAACATTTGATAGTGATGGGCATTGGAATGCGACGGTAGGCGAAGGAAGAGATGGTGATGGGGTGGGGGACCACGGCTTAGGCACGAGGAATGACCGCGGGGAGTAAGCAATTGAGTTGTGCAGGAGAGAGTGGTAAGTCATCACCAACACTTGGTTTAGACACCACAAAAGACGCAGTTATACATGGAAAATGCCAGGTGACTCAGAAAGGTATCAGCTAGAATATATCCTGGTTAAACACAGGTTTAGGAACAATGTGAAAAATTCGCACAGCTTCCCGGGAGCGGATGCGGACTCTGACCAAAATTTAGTTGTTATGAAATGTAGCGTCCGTTTCAAAAAGATAAGGCAGGGGCGGCGATTTGAAAAATGGAATGTAGAAGCATTAAATGGTTTTAAAAGGAAGGAGTACCAACAGGCGGTAGAGGAAATCATTTTGGATGGTAAAGGACTAAGTACTATCGAAGAAAAATGGGAAAGTATCAACAAAGGGTAGTCCAAAGCCGCAAAAGACACTATTGGTACCGTTAACGCAAAGAGGACTAGGAAACCATAAATAACGGATGAGACGATTACAAATATGGATGAGCTGCGAAAATGGCAGAATGTAAATACAGAACTAGACAAAATGAAGTACAAGGAATCGAACAATAAATTGAGGCGGGTAACAAATAAAGCAAAAGAAGCATGGTGGAATATGCAGTGCGAGGATATGGAAAGTATGCAAAGGAAGGGTGAAAACGGTGCGCTGTACAGCAAAGTTATATCTTTATCGGGAAGTAAGAAAGGGAGATCTATGCTGACATTTAGAGATAAGGCGGGGAAGGTCCATGAAAGATGGAAGGAGTATAAACTCGGGTTTAGGAAGGGGAGAGGCACGCGTGATGCCATTGCAGTAATGAGATTATTAATCGAGAGGAATGTAGAACACTACCAGGAGGTATTTGCCTGTTTCGTAGATTTCTAAGAAGCGTTTGATAGAGTGAATTGGGAAACTCTAATTAGTATATTGCAGAAAATAGTAATAGATTGGAGGGAAAGGAGGCTAATCCGCAACCTGTGCATGTCTCAGACTGCTCAGGTGCGGGTGGGGAACGGGGAGTCCGAATAGGCAGTGTTAACAGGATGTGTAAGGCAGGGTTGCCCATTATCACAGTTGCTGTTCAACCTGTGTACAGAGGAAATGATTAATGAGGCATAGGAAGAACTGGAGGTAGGAATGAAGGTGGGCGGGGAATTCGTAAAATCAGTTGAGTTTGGTGATGACCAAGCTTTAGTTTGTCAGTCACCCAAGGGGCTGCAAGCATTGCTTAGTGCATTGGAAATTCAGTACTACCGGTATGGGATTAGAATCAGTATTAATAAATCAAAGGAAATGCGATTTTCTAGAAAGACAAGGGCTAAGCTTAACATTAAAATAGGAGGACCAAAACTAGAGAAGTTAGATCAGTTTACGTATCTCGGTAGTGTTTTGGACCAACACGGTCAATGTAGTAGGGACGTAAGGAGAAGAATTGCGCAAGGCATAGTAGCTTTCACAAGGAGGAGGGAGTTAATGATGGGGACGTTGAGTAAGGATGTTAAGAAAAGACTCGTAAAAACTTTAATTTGGAGCGTAGCTATGTACGGCGCGGAAACGTGGTCATTGAAGCAGGAGGATAGACGTAGATTGGAGGCTTTTGAAATGTGGGTGTGGAGAAGAATGGAGAAGGTTAAATGGACAGAGAAGAAAACAAACGAGGAAGTACTTTGTATGGTGGGCGAAGAGAGGGGTTTGTTGGGAGCAATCCTATGGAGGCAGGAAAAGTGGCTGAAGGGGGTATTGACCGGCAGCGGGATGTTGAAAACTGTAATTTAGGGGAGGATGTTAGGTAAACGAGGAAAGGGAAGGAACAGGAAAGGGATGTTGGACGGGATGAAGGGAGGAAGAAAGTACTCAGAGCTGAAGAGGGAGCTGATGTAGATTGGGATGTTGTGTTTTGCTAGGGGCTACAAATTTTTGAATTAGTAATTTTGTCCATCCAAAAACTTACCTTAACCGGTAAATTACCTAATAATAATATATATACATATATATAAAAATATATATATGTGTGTATATATATATAAATATAAATAAATATATATATATATATATATATATATATATATATATATATATATATATATAGTATATATATATGTACAGTGTTGCACCCAAAAGTGGTACGACTGATTTTTTTACAAGAATTTTATTGACGATATACTTACATCGACTTAATAATCTTCAAATTATGCTCCTTGAGATGCTACACACTTAGTATAACGTTGCTCCCAGTCCCCGTACGCCCGCTGGAAATTTTCTTTGGGGATGCCGTTGATGACCCTCGTCGAAGCCTCTTGAACGGCCTTTGTTGAGTCAAAACGTCGTCCCTTGAGCTGTCTTTTCATCTGGGGCAAGAAGAAGAAGTCCGGTGCTGCCAGATCGGGAGAATAGGGCGGGTTCGGCAACGTGGCAGCGCCGTATTTGGCCAGGAGCTTTCTGACGACGAGCGCGCCATGGCACGGCGCGTTGTCATGATGTAGAACCCAGCAGTTTTCGATGGCCGGCCGGACTCTTTTCACGCGTTCTCGGAGGCGGGTGAGCACCTGCACTTCAATGTCGCATTCACAGTATCCCCTGGTGGGGAGACGGTCCATGACGGTCGAAAAACGCAATCAACATCGTTTTGATTTTTGATTTGCTCATGCGAGCTTTTTTTGGACGTGGGGACGCGGAAGTGTGCCATTCCGTGGATTGTCTTTTCGTTTAGGGGTCATATTGAAAAACCCATGTTTCATCACCAGTTATCCTATTGTCCAAACAATTTTCATCTCGGTGCAAATTGGCTAACACTTCTTCGGAAATGCGCATACGCGTTGCCTGTTGGTCGACACTCAGAATTTTCGGCTCCATCTTTGCGCACACCTTGCGCATGGCCAAATCCTGTGAAACAATGCGTTGGACGTCGGGTGCAGACAGACCCAACTGGTCTGCAATTTCTTCACTGGTTAAGCGTCGGTCTGTGTTCAGCAGTGTCCTCACTCTGTCCACATTCGTGTCGGTTCTTGCCGTCGACGGCCGTCCGGAGCGATGGTCGTCTTCAACGAGCTCCCTACCCTCTTTAAACAACTTGTTCCACTCAAATACTGTGGAACGGCTTAAGGCAGTGTCCCCATAAGCCTGCTTGATCATATCGAGGGTCTCAGTTGCCGTGTTCCCGAGTTTCGCACAAAACTTCACGGAATAACGTTGCTCTAAATTCAGATTCATTTTGTTTTTCGACGCGGACAAAAAACTTGCTTCACTAAAAACGGTGTCCTCACTCAACGACAGCCCGCAGGCGACTGAGGTTGGTGTTGGCCTGTTGGTCTGTTGCTAAGAGCCCCCTCCACCGCTCCGTTCGCGCCAGAGAAAATCAGCCCTACCACTTTTGGGTGATACCCTGTATATATATGTATATATATTTATATATATGTATATAAATATGCATGCATATATATGTGTATATATGTAATATATATGTTTAAATATATATATATATATATATATATATATATATATATAAATATATATATATATATATATATATATATATGCATGTATATTTACCTCATTTATAAATGGGGTAAAATTTTTGCTATTTATCGGGTGCTACGTTAGAGAAGTACAAACCCCATGAAAGCGCCCTCTTGAAATTCTCGTTTCTCGGCCTCGGAGAGACGAGACCAAATTACGTCGTCCTCCTTCTGCCTCATTCGTCAAGATTGGCTGTGGTAGACTTGAGTCTAATTGAATAATTGATCACGCAGAAGGGTTGATTAAGCCATAGGGCCGTCGGGTTTCTTTGATGAAGAAATCCGATCTTTAATCCCTCAGTTGTTTGAGAATCCTCCAATTAAGGTTTTGTTTCTATGGATTACCCAAAATTAACATTTCAACTAAGTGTGCAAAATATGTGGCACGTGAACTGCCAAATGATCGGACGGGCAGTTTCAGCCTCTGATGACCGGGGCTCTGGCGAGAGTGAACGTACGTGAGTTCGAGCCGAGGTATCCAACCCCTATTTGCTCGATTGTCTCTCAACTGGCGTTACAGATCGAAAGTTTGATTCATAGGGAGAGTTTTAATGGGATTTGCATACCTTTAAACTAGAATACGGCTCCGCGTTAGCGTTTGCTTGTCATTAACGATTTATCTTGGCAGTAAATGAACCAATAGGCATAATATGTCGTCGTGTCATATTGCCGCTCGTTCCGTGGATCTTAGCTCCATTATGCTTCCACCCTAACCGGTTGTCTCTCTCTCTCGCGGGACAGGTGGCGTCCACATGGGCACTGGCAATGCCACCATCTGGTTTGTCTCCCTGTACATCCTGACCGGCATGGCGCTCACCGCCACCTGCTTCAACATCCTCCACGACGAGATCATGCAGCGCCTCAAGCACAAGTACCCCTCCGACGCCCCAGCCCTGCACGCCAAGTCCTCGGGTTCCTCCTCCGGCGTCGGAGGAGGCGGGGTGGTCGTCGGAGGGGGCGGCGTGGTCGGGGGCGGCGCCGCCTCCAGCACCACCACGGCCGTGTCCACGAGCTCGTCCGCGAGGAAGGAAGGGGACGAGGACCCGTACTCCTGACAATTACCACCGTCGGCGCAAGAGTCGTACTACTCCTCGTGGCCGTCGGAGAGGAGCGCTGCCGAGGGCCAGGGCGACGCTGGAAGTGGTCCCGGAGGAGGAGGAGTCGGGGCAGCCGTAGGTCCAGGTGGGCCCGGCGGGGGCATCGTCGTGGGAGCCGTGCTGGTCGGGGACCAGTTGGTCTGCGGGGAGGCTCAGTGCAACATCCCCGACTGCGGCGAGGTGAAGTGCCCCGGGTGCATTGGCGCGGCGCCCTGTATGCTGGGCGTGGGGACGCTGCTGCCGCCGCCCGTGAACATGGCCTGCCCCCCCTTCTCCCCTCGGGAGGGCCCGGGCGACGGCCTGGAGGCGGCGGGGCAAGAGTTGCCCGAGGGTGGGACGGTGTACTCTGTGGGGGCCCGGGCGATGGAGTGGCAGGAGCAGGAGGACGCGGGCCTCAGGGCCCCTAGGAAGGGCCTGGAAGAGGGCAAAGTGGACGCCGTTGTGGTTGACGGCATGGGCAATGCGGGCCCGCAAGTTCCTCTGGATAGGCAAGTCTGCAATTCCTTAACACCCATGGATTCGGAGATAAGAGTCTAATAATGAGAGAATCTGTAGCTAAAAAATAAGCAACTGTTCGATGCTTTTAGGACGCTGAACCGGGATGTTGCGCAAATAGATTTTAATGCAAAAAAATTGCTTTCCTTTTAGCCGGTGTGTGAGAATGTGCGAGCGAATGGGTGATGAACGAATGTTGGGTGAACACGCATAGTTTTTGGAAACGGAAGGGCGGTAGTTCGAATGACTTTTTTGTCTTCCACTAACTTGGGAGGGTGCGGGGGTTGCCTAGATCCCCCTGAATTGTCACCAGGGCCGGCGCCTCTTTCTCCTTTGGCGAAATGGGTTCCCGTTTCGCGCCCAAGCGGCGCCCGCTCCGAACGGCATTTCGGGGGCTGGGCACAGGACATTGACGAAACGCAGCATGCCAAAAGATTGCTGTGGGCCTGAGGGTATGTCTGGAAGTCAGGTTTACCTACAAAAAATAAATAATGATATTCTCCTGGTCGTTTCACGATGATCTGTCCTATTCATATGTTATCCATTTACTGGATAAAAGAATTTAAAGTACTTATGTCACTGTAAAAAGAAATTTCAATTTAAAACAAGGGGAATCTTGTGGCTATATCCACAGGAGGTAATTTCACTGATGCGCGAGTGAACAAAGGATGAAGCATAGTCACTACTTCATGCTTCATGAGTGTTTAAGACATGGCTGCTCGTTTGTTTATGCAAATTACGAGTAAAATGCCATAAAAATGCTACATCTGAGAGTTAAAAAATTTTAATGTAAATTTCAAGGCATGCCATCATTAATTTTTTTCGTTTCTTTGCAGGTTGACCGCAAATATTCAGATGAGTGCATAAAATTGAATTTGTGCTACAATAAACGTTAATGTCGACAAAAGCATTTTGGGTGAAAATTAGTGAGTCCTTTGTCTATTTCGTCATACATAAAAGAATTAACTGACCCTATGCCATGGCATGTGTAAAAAAACGCTTATAATAATGAGCAAAGGTTTTGATTGTTTTTCATTCTTTTGAACTCTGTAAATATTCTAAATTAATAAGTGGTACTTGTTTAACAGATAAGATGAATATCAAAACAGTTTTTATTGTATTTGAATGATAAGGTTTGAATTATCCATCTCTCGCGATTTTTGTATGTTTACTTTACAGAGAGGTAGATTTCGTAAGTAAGAGTACTTATAAAAAAAAGATGGAATTTTGTGGTAGACACATTGGGGTCTGAGCAATCACTGCCATGTAGGCTGATTGTTGTTTAATACTATTCATTTTGAATTTTTTTCACACGAGAAAGAATTCATACATTTTGGTAATCGTCATATCTGGAATGAAAATTTTAAGATTAAATAATGTGTATTATACCTGTTAAAAATAGTCATTGTGCGAATGTATGTTTTAAAAAGAGAATAGCTGTGGTCAGAAAGGTGCGTGAGACTTCAATGTGTTTGTGTTATTTGACACTAAAACCTCGGATCAATTAAACATGTTAAATATCACATATGTCAAAATCTGTACAGATGAATAAAAAGAGCATTAATGGATAGTGTGCGCTTTTTCTTTCATGTCTACTGAATTTTTTTATGCGGTCATCTAAAGGAATTTTTAGGAAATCCTTGCCCATGTTTTACTCTCTACTTCATCCCAATTCCTACTTGAAGACCTCAATCTGGCCTTGGTTGGCCAGGTCACCAATACTTGGCAAGATTCTTAGGAAAATCAGGAAGGTCATGGTTAGTGCAACAACAAAACCAAAATTGCTGTGGATTTTGTTTTGACTAGGGAATTCAAATTTTTGAGTTACAAAGGCTTGATAATTATAATCGATGACCTTTGTCTTCAAGGATTTTTTTTGATTCATTTATTTCATATGAATTCATACCCAATATCATCCAATATATTGCGATATCCACCGTATATGTAACAGAACCATAATCATGGTGGGTACCAGATAGCTAATTATGCAGTAAATTTAGGTGAAGTTTCAATATTATTTATTTTGTTCTGAGTTGGAAAAATATAATATTTAATAAAAATGCAGTATTTTTAAAATTTAATAATATGAACTTTGATTGGAGAATCTCTAGCATTTGAATTTTCTTTTTTTCTTTGCAGTGTTCAGATGAATTATTATGCTGGTCTGTCCATGACATACCAAGATTAATTATTTTGTAAGAAAAGTATTATAGGGAATCAACTTCTAGCACATTGAAAACATTTTAGTGATCCTTATTATATCACCTCTTGGGCTTTCCTTTTCCTTTTTCAATGGGTTAGTCCCACCTTTACCAATCATTTTACATGCATGGAGTACATGGCAGAGTGTAAAAGGTGTATGCCTTGCTTGCGAAATGGTACGCTCCCTACCAAATTTTTTTTTCATATTCTCTTTGGATTTCACTAATCTTCTCTTTGCTCCTGCTCACCCAGTCACTTTTTCATTCCTTACCCGGTTTGTCAATTTCATGCTTAGCATTTCCCTCCACACCCAATTCTCAAACGCCTCCAGCTTATCCCGGTCCCTTTTAAGGTTAGTCAATTAATCACAGCCATATAGCATAACACTCATTACAAAACTTTTCATCAGTCATTTTCTCACACCAATGTCTATTTTGCAACATAACGCGTTTCTTCACCTGTTGAACTCTTCCTTGGCCATTGCTTTCCTGATTTTGGTTTTCTTTTCGCTCCTCCATCATTTCGTTACGTCCGTTCTTGTAGGGATATTAAAATATGGATAGCAATGACCAAGGAAGAGTTCAGTAGGAAAAGATAAGTGCCATGCAGCAGAATGGATATTGGGCTGAAAATGACACTAGTTAAGTGTTACGCATGTATTGTTATGTAATATGGATGTAAAACATGGACTGCATTAAAAAGGGACCGGGGAAGATAGAGGCATTATAGGCGCGGAGAAGAATGCTGAGCCGCACTGAGTGGACTGGAGGAAGGAGGAGATTTTGAGGAGAACGGCAGAAGAGAGAAGATCGCTGAAAACAATCATAAACAAAGAAAAAGAACGATGCTTAGACGCATGCTACGAAGGGATTCTTGAAGGCGGATATGCTAGATGGCGGATGGGGCAGGCAAGAGAGGGTGGAGGAGTTTTAAAATGATGGCTTAAAATAACCATTACCCTTTTCCATAGACCATACCCTTTTGCAGAAGAGGGTGATGGTTATGTGGAAATCAAGAGAAGGGCAAAGAAAAGGAGAACTTATTGAAGAAGAGGCCTCCACAGAGCTGCCAACCATGGCAGATGACCTATGATTGATGGTGATGATGAGAAATAAAAGCGGAACCAACGAACTTGGTCATTCTTCAGGTATACATGCCACCAAGTGACCTGTAAGGAATGTTTTGGAGGAAGGAATCCATTGGGTATATAATCATTTAGAGGACATAAACCCATATGATTCTATAGTGAAGCATTTGATGGTTTTGGTGGATGGCAACACAATGGTAGGCAAAGGGATTGATAGTATAAGAAGTATGAGACTGTGGTTTGGGAATAAGGAATGACCATGGGAAGAAATCAGTGGAGTTCTGCAGGAGATAGGGGTTAACTGTCATCAAAACTTGGTTGTGACACCAAAAAAGGCATAGGTACACTTAGAAAATACCCAGACTATATCATGGTCAGATACAGGTTTATATAGAGCATGATTAATTCACATAGTTTCCTGTGAGCAGATGCCAATCCAGTTTATTAATATTCAAGTGCTGCGTACAGTTCAAAATGATAAAACAGAGAGGAGCATCAGCAGGCTATAGAGAAAATGATGAGGGAGGAAATAGAGCTGAATACTGTCAGAGAAAAATGAGAATATATATCAAGAAAGGGGCATTGAAATCTGCATAAGAACCTCTAGGAACTGTAAAAAGGAAAAGGAAAAAACCATGGATTAGAGATGACATGATTAGAAAGATAGATAAGAGAAGAAAATTAAAGAATGTAAATACATATTTAGGTAGAAGGAAGTACAAAAAGTCAAATAATAAATTGAGAAAGGTCACAAATAGAGCAAAATAAAAGTGATATGGTGCAGTATGAGAATATGGAAAGTTTGCAAGGGTGAAATTGGTATATAGTACTATATAGGAAGGTTAAAACCCTGTCAAGATGTAAGTAGGGATAATCATTGGAAACAATAATATATAAGTCAGGTCAAGTGGTAGTTGAATCATAAAAGATCTAGATAGATATATGTATGTATTTATGTAAAAGAAAGGTCTGTTAAAGACATGACAGTAAGGTTAGACATAGAAAGCGAATATGATGGGTAATTTATGACGATTTTTCACGCTTTAAAAAACACTTTTTGGTAAAAAGCACCAAAGTGCCCAAAGCTGTTAAATACGGTAGATGACGATAGCTTAGGTCCAGGCTAACTCAACAGTAAGATATAAAAAGTATTAAGGGAATTGAAATCAAATAAGTCAGTGGAGGTAGACAATATTCTTGTGGGACTATTTTAAGATTTAGGAAAATGTGAGAGGAAGAGTCTATATGGACTAATTCCTGGCATTAATGGGAGGGAAACTTGCCTGGAAGACTTTGTGAGATCAGTGTTTGTTGCCGTTCAAAAAAGGTGAAGGATAAATAATGGGAGGACAACAGAACATAAAGTTTGATTTTTCACTCATCTGAAGTGGTTCTCAGCATCAGATATAAGAGCAGGGTAAATGATTACTTTGGTGATGATCAGTATGGGTTTAGGAAGGGAAGAGGCATGATGCCATTGTAGTAATGAGATCACTAATTGAGAGGATCAGAATACAATCAGACATATTTTCCAATTTCATAGATTTAAAAAAGGCATTTGATAGAGTGAATTGGGAAAAACTAATGAATAGATTCAGAAAATAGGAATAGATTGGATGGACAGGAGGCTAATCCGCAACCTGTACATTCCTCAGACTGCTGAGGTGTGTGTGTGGAATGGTTAGTTCAGATGAGTCGTGTTAGGAAGAGGAGTGAGGCAGAATTTTTTATTGTCACCTCCCCTATTCAATGATTATGTGGAGGAAATGATTAAAGAGGCCTGGGAAGAACTGGAGATAGGAATTAAATTAGGTGGCCAAATTATAATATCAGTTAGGTTTCCTGATGACCAAGCTTTAGTTAGTTGATTGACTCATCCAAGGGGCTGCAGGCATTGCTGAATGAATTCATAACTTTGTGCCTTACAAAAGAGATGAGAATAAATGTCAATAAAACAAATGTTACAATTTTTTCAGAGGAAAGGCCAATTTTTTAACAATCAAAATAGGAGTTCTCAAACTAGAGCATATGGAATAGTTAACCTATCTTGGAAGTGTTTTGGCCCTAAATGCTCCATGATTAAGGATAAGATGGAGATATATATATATATACACACACACATATATATATATATCTATATATATATATATATATATATATATATATATATATATACATATACGAGGGTCATCCGGAAAGTAGTACCCGTTCGTGAAATAAAGACACAAAAGTAAATATTAACAAACATAAAAAATTTTATTTGAAAGAGGATACTTTAAACTACTTCTCATCATAATCTCCAAGCAAATTAAGGCATTTGTCATAACGTGTGACAAGTTTCTGTATTCCTGCTGCATAGTCCTTCGCCGCCAGCTCATTGAGATACGCGAGGGACCCATCTTGCACAAATTTTTGCATAATGCATATGGTGTTTAACAATTTCATGAACAATTGTTCGAGAAACATTGGGAAAATGCTCACAGATGTCATCAATTGTGACGCGCCGATCGTTCCTCACGAATTCGTCAACTGAGCTCACCAGTTGGTCTGTAATGACAGACGGTCTCTCCGAACGCTCATCGTCGTGTGTGTTCCCCCTCCCCATGTTGAAGTTGTGACACCACCGCCGAACAGACGACTCGTCCATTACATTGTCTCCATACACCTCCTTTAATTGGCGATGAATATCACATGGGCGAACGTTTCTTGCATTGAGGAATTTAATCACTGCCCTCACTTCACAACTGGCGGCGTTCTCAATTTTTTTAAACATTGTAAACAATCACAGAAACAACACAGGCAATGCTAGCGTCACGCAACTTGGCTCAGAAGAGAAGGCAGACAAGCCACTGAAGCTATCTGACCTCGTCCAGCGGCTACTCGCGTCGTCAGCACTTCATGCGGCACGAACGGGTACTACTTTCCGGATGACCCTCGTATATGTATGTGTGTGTGTATATATATATATATATATATATATATATATATATATATATATATATATATATATATATATATATATATATATATATATATATATATATATATATATATATATATATATATATATATATAATAGGGAATTGCTTTAGGTAAAGAAAGTTTTCATGCATAGGATAGAATTAATGAGAGGGATGCTGAGTAAGGATGTTTAGAATAGTCTAATTAAAACTTTGATATAGAGCATAGTTATGTACGGCATGGGGAAACATGGTCATTGAAGCAGGTTGATAGGTGTGGATGAGAAGCTTTTGAAATGAGGATGTGGAGAAGAATGGAGAAGCTTAAGTCAACAGAAAGGAAAAGAAATACAGTGTTACCGTATAGTATTCAAGCTGAAGTAGAGTGGGGGAGGAGAGGCGATTGCTCGGAGAAATCAAAAAGAGACAGGAAAGATAGATGTAGAACGTTTTGATTGGTAATTAAAGACTGTGATGGTGGGAAAATGAGGAATGAAGAGAATGGAATGAAGAGAGGGAAGATGCATTTGGAATTGAGGAGTGGATTGTTTTAATGCTGGATGTCAGGTTTTGTTTTTCTAAGAGAGGCAAAGGAATTGTTGCTTTACTGTTTGGCAGCTTATGTCTGTACAAAATCATGCCTTAATTTAGTAGATAACCTAAAAGTGTAATAATCTTGCCTTCAAAAGTGCCAAAATCCTTTAGCAAAGATAAATGATGAAATTCATATGGGGGCCATTGTCATTCACATCCCGATCCACAGAAATTGGATACGGCAAATAAGAATTCAGTCAAATTTACCATTACACAATTTAATTTTTAATAACAATGTTTAACA
Source organism: Hetaerina americana (assembly GCF_022747635.1). Lineage (NCBI taxonomy): Eukaryota > Metazoa > Arthropoda > Insecta > Odonata > Calopterygidae > Hetaerina > Hetaerina americana. The sequence continues at coordinate 245,825 of NW_027286986.1, read as the reverse complement.
ACTATAATCATCTCAGAGTCTTCTTTTGTTCTCTTCATCAGTTTCTTCTAGAATGACAGGTATGTGTACTTCTACTTTTACCACACATTCGAGGTAAATTCAAATATGAAATTGGATGCCTGATGGATGGATTGGTAAATTACCTCCAATGGCCAAATAGACTCCAGATGGCAGCAAATACTGTGCATTAATAGATATTCTCATGAACAAATTTTAATTTAATTTCATCATTAATTTTTAGGTTTATGTTGGTGAAACCAACTCAGAATTTTTATTTTAGGTCCTCAATATTTGGGAAACGATCCAACTTCTCTGCCTTTCATGCGACAATCTTCATCTTCAACCCAGCAACTTCAATGTAACCTCCATATACTGCCACTGCTACTCCAGGGAATTTCCTTCAACATCTTGCTACTTGTACTCCCACAATATTATAGGTATTGTCATGATGAAGTAATTTCTGATAAAAGATTGTAAAAATCTGCACCAGAATCAGCATATCCAATTCACTTAGAGTACCATATTAATTTGACATAGTTTTATAGCATTATATATCATAATATTATCATCATCAAATGCTAAAGGCAGTGCCTTGTCACGTCACACTCCCTATTCACTGCTGCTTCCTTTAGGCTAGCATGATCCATCTCCATGCAATATGTTCTTGAAGTATCTTCCTCCCAACATTTCCTTCAAATATATTCTCAAGGAATTGGTTATACCTTAGTAAATTTCAGATTAGTTTTTCTCTCCTTTACCCAATTTTTCCTAAGAGTGATCTCTGCTCTTTCACTTTTCTGCTAGCTCTTTTCCATTATTTTTTCTTTCTACCCAGCTTGTTTTTGTTTGTTTCCTCCAAGTCTGCATTTCCATTGCCTTAAGCTTCCTTCTTTCCGCTTCCTGATTGTCCATGTCTCACATCATATCACAATATACACGAACATGTTCCGATGAACTTGTTTTTGGTTTCAATGCTTACATGGTTATTGACAAGTAAATTCTCTTTGTTTTGAAATGCTTGTTTTTCCATGGCCATTCTTCTCTTAAACTCAGGCTCACATGTATTTTTGTTGTTAATAATACTTCTCGGGTATGAAAGATTTTAAACCTGATTCAAGGTATTGCTATCTATTTTTAAGTAAGTTTTTACAATTTTTTTCTTATTTCAGTGTCCACATACATAATGTTATGAATAAAGAAACAAATATTTCTCACAGTAATTTCATGCACCTTGAGAAGACAGATGTTTCCTATTAATAATGTCTCCTTCCTGCAGAAGGTCCACCATCTTCTCTTGGCTCCACCAATGTCCCTATCACTCTTTTTCCTAAATTACAAACTTCTTTCTCCATGGAAAAGGGCACACCATTCATTATCTTTCAGCTTCTTGCTAGTATTTGGTGAGTAACTTAACATAGGCAGTTTGATGCACACTTTGTGAAGTAAAAATTTGCTTTAGCATGATGTAATCTAACTAATTCTAGCTAAGATGATTACATATAAAATGTTAATTGGGTAAGATTGAATGGGCTGAAAGGAACCAAAATTTATTATTATTATTATTAAATTAAAGTATATTATCTTTGTAATGGCCTTAGGAGGAATAGAATTCCATCAATTTCAATATATATGAACTTATAGTCTTGACTAGTTAAAAATGTACCAAAACCTTATTCAAAATGATGGAGGATTTATGAGCTAACGTGTGTTTAAAACTAGAAAAAGCTAAAGCAATCATTAACTAAATTGGTAATTTACCATTAAAAAATCCTATGAGTGACACATTTTTTTAATTCTGTCAATTATATCTGGTCTATCTAATCATATGCATGTGATCTAAAGGAATACTTTTGTCTCCAAACATCCTATGTAAGCAAGTTTCAGTTCTGATAGGTATTTCTGCCCTTGCTCTTGACTGTAGCTCTAATATTTACTATCTATTGTCTTTCCATGCAATGGCCATTTATTGCAATCCTATTGATTTGATCCAATGCTATCCTGATTACTATGATAATATATTTTATTTGAACTGGTCTAATATGGAACTTATGGAACCCTGTGATTATTATAAGTAGAAATAGGTTAAGTTTTGATGGCCACTGCACACTACTGCAGTCCAAATCCTAAGTTAATTTTTAAAAAATATGTGTAAATCTCATGTTATTATCCACATCTCATACCATCATGTTATCCTCAAATCTCACTCAATAACTAACTAATTCTATAGCTATTGTCCCTCTGCCTTGCTCATCTGCTCTGTCACCTGTTCCCAATGTCCCTCAGTATCTCTTGCATTTGCTTGTCCATTCTTCTTCAAATTTTTCCTAATTGTTCTCTTTGTACTTCACAATTGGTTTCTACATTTCATTTAATTTTTTTCCATTCTTCTTCACATTAAAATCTCAAATGCCTCAAATTTTCACGTCTCATCCTACCTCAATGATGAAGTTTTTGGGCCATATAAAACTATGCTTCTCATAAGTTTTCACAATTCTTTTTTTCATTTTTCTTGAGGTACCTGATGTCTATTCCTGCCTCTTTGCAAACACTACTTTAGCTGATGAAATTCTTTTATCGATGCTGTCATTATTATGCCCACTCCCATCTATAACACTTCTCATTAGGTGAACTGTGTCAGGTGGTTTAGTTTATGTATGTTCCACAGCTTTAATGATTATCTTAACCTTCCTACTTCTTGAGAATCTCATTTCCATCTTTTTTTACGATTGATTCTCATCCCATATTGATCTCACTGATTCTCAAATGTTCTATGAGTAATGATTGTAACCTTTGGGTTAACTAATCTTTATTCATCTGCTAGTTTAACTTTTTTGAAGAGTTCCAGCCCTTTCTATGCTTCCCTGCATATTTCTGCATATATATAGAAAACTTTGGTGATAATGGACATCCTTGTGTCATGGACATTGACATCTGTGCCAAAGACATCGGTAATCGCTTGCCCCTACCTAACAATGCCAATCCTGGCTCTCCATTCTGGGTCCTCACAGGTACAGGTTCTGAATAAGTTGGCCTTCCTTCCAGTCAACTCCTATCTTCTGTAAATTTCATAAAATTGTACCAGCTAACTCTACCAAATGCCTTCTCAAAATCCACAAAACATATAAATATATCAAGAAAATATTTTGTTCCTTTCTACTAGTGACCTTATTGTTACTCTGCATTATATGTAGCCATCCTCTTTCTATACCCAAACTTTTTCTCCTAATTACTTTGCTCTCTTTTGTATCATTTTGCTGTTGACCCTTAGTTATACCTTTGCTGAGTGTGAAACCATAGTAATAGTACTAACATATGGCTGCTTTTCTCCCATTTGTATCAACACTGGTACAACAAAGCCTTCCAGCCAATTGCCTCCCTCATTAAAGGGCCTTTTCAAACTATCCTACAAAGACCCTTCCCTATTTTCCTTAAATCTTGAGTTCTGCAGGAATGCTACCCATTCCCACAGCTTTCTTCTATTTCATAGTCGTTAATGCCTTTTATATTTTGGAATTCCTGGCCATTAGCTACCATTATGAGCATCCCATTTCCTTGCCATAATTATAATACGATATTCTTTCCATTCTTTCAAAACCTCTTATTCCCTATTAATATTTTTTCTTAGACATCTCTAACAATGTAAATGGAATTTCTTTTCTGACATCCTGACAGTATCTACCTATATGGCATGCCTATTTTCCCCTGTCTCTGTAAGCTCTCCACACTGCTCTTTCCACCATGCTTCCTATATCGCAATGAAAAAATGCCCCACTCATGTCAAAGTTGCATTAAAAAGCCATGGGAGGAATAACTATCCCAATTCATTGCACGTAATAATAGCATGTGCTATAGTTTTTGTATACTCCTTGCTCTTATCTGCTGAGATGCCTTTCCTGCACGAGAAAGAATGAACATGCACCAACGCTAATGTCACTGTATGGAAAAAATATCTATACTTTTGTATAAAATACATATTTGTGTATAATACATATTCTAATATTGGATGAATTACTATTTGTGGCACATACTGACAAAATATACTATGTCATAAGCCCAAGAAATTCGAAGTAGTGCAGAGTCAGAAAAATATGTCACCCAAAGGCCTTTCAATAGAACATCCATACATTTTATTCAAAGCATTTTTTTAATCAAAACTTTGGATTCCAATAAAATAGGAGTTCAAAAAAATAAAAATCTTTTGATAAAAGTACAAAAATGTGTGCTCCATTTTTAAGATATTTATATAAGGGCAAGAATCTGACCCCAGTTTAATTGCAATGCTTGACAAAATGTACATCAATTTTTTCTCAAATTATTGAGTACTTACAACATGTAAACCACCACGAGATGAACGTAAGAATGTTAAATTCAAATAAAATGCTCAGGAAGAAAAATTTAATTTTGATGCCCTGCTTAATACTGGACATTTAAATGTATGTGATAATCATGAAATATATTTCTGATGTAGGGTTTCTAATGGTTTCTCTAACTAGGCAAAAGATGCTAGGAAGGGAATACAAGCTATGTTTTTCGCAAAAAAACGCAAAACAAGTGATTAAAACGGTTTCATTCTGCAAGACAGGGTTATACATTTGTAGAATATTCAAATCGATAGGCAAAGGGATTGATGCATGGAAAACGAAGGAGAAGAATGCTTCCGATCCACCTTGGAAAAGATGCATCTAATGTCGAAATTATTGATGATACTTTTTTTAAGTTTGAGAAGCGTGACATGACATGGTTACTGGCGCGAAATCTCCTCTCAAGTTACAGGATTCGATATTCTTCCAAGTCACTGAAAAAAAAACAGAAACGATATTGTATGGCAGCAATTGCGAGAAGAGAACGAAGTTTGCGCTGAAGTTTTCTTGTTAGATATCGACTTATAAATATCCATTTTTCGAATAAATAATCAAGTTTCATCTAATGAAGCCACCGGAGGATTGAAATCACGTAACTGTCACTTAAAAAACCATAAACACAGTAATCAACGCGAACGTCGGTTTTGTGGGTGACGGTAGAGTTCACCCTTGGGAAATCAGTTATCAGGGTAGGGAGGCCAGAGTCCATGGTTTCCGAGGAAAATCAGCTACCCGAAAAATCATAAAGCTCTGGTGAAGCTGAGGTTGACCAGAGGGCGTTGCCTGGGAATTGAACCCGGGCCCTCCGTCAGTAGTCAGGCGCTCAACCCCTGGACTACAATGACCCTACTGAACTGTCAACATAATACCAGTTTTATTTGATTAAGCCTCCTGGGAATTGAAATCAAAAGACTTCAGTTATTCTTTGAGGAAAGAGGATGAGCGTAAATTGGATGCTTTTGACATGTGGGTGTGGTGGAGAATGGAGGAAATGGAGGAAGAGGAAGTTGGATAGAGAGGAAGACGAAGAAGTAGTGGTTATGTTGAAGGCCATTGTAGAAGAGAGAATTTTGGGTAAGTAGGAAAGATAGATAATTAGCTTTTTAGACAGCATTGGATTGAAGGTAGGCAAAAGTTACAAATGAAAGAAGATAGGCATAATGAAGGACTAAAAAGCACGTTCTCTTAATACGAGACGTAAATAAAAGTCATGAGGTACCGCCTGAAATCTACATTTAAATAGATAGAATGCCTTGAATGAATTAATCTATTGCACCTCACCATAGAGTGATCCATAAAAAAAATCGCTCCATCCATGACCAAATATAGTATTACCCATCTCAGCAATGTACTACTATTTACGCGAAGGAAAAAACTCAAATCAAATGCTATGGTGAACTTTATTCAGACATCTTTGAGGTTAGGAACTTCAATTACATTATATATATGAATTTCTCATGCCTCTAAGAAATACATAAACAGTCCAAAGTATGTATTTTTGGGCTTCCGTTTCCTGATTCAGATCGGAGGAAGGTCTTGGTGAGTGCTCGCAGCGAGCTGCGTTGTCGTCGCCAGGGAGATGCATCATCTAGGTCGTTCGCATCGGAGGCCTCCGGCGTCTTTAGGGCTTCTTCCCGAGCAGTCCCATGATTGGGTTCTCGGCTCCTTCGCCTCCTCCACTCAACATGGACGGGAACTTGTCCAGGGCGCCGGTGAGCATGTCGAGGGGGTTGGCGTCTTCCTTCTCATCGGCGGCGACGTCCTGCGAATGTGTTCATCGAATGTGCGATATATATATATATATATATATATATATATATATATATATATATATATATATATATATATATATATATATATAACGGCGAGAATTCTTCCGTGATAACATTTGCCAAGAGTGCATCCAAAAAGATGGAAATTATTGTTTTATTCAGAAATATTAATAAAATGCCATTCACTTCGTAACTATTCGATATTCTACCCTAACTTTTATATTGAAATGATTCGGAATATTTGAAATTTTGCTATTTGACGAAATAGTTTATTTTATGGCAAATTACGTCAAATGCTTCAAATTACGTCAATAGCATAAGTACTCACGTCTTGCTTTGCAGCGGGAACTGCGCCAATTTCTTGGAGAACTGAAAGTATGATGAGATGGCAAAATTAATATAGCAAAATATCATTCCAACATAACCAGGAGATAGATTTCATTGATATCACCAAATAGCTATTTTGATATTTTAGTACCCTACAAACCACTATTAGGTTGTGTGGCAGGGGGTGAATACTCATGAGACTAATTTTGACACGAAAGAGTATATAGTATGTTATATTTTGATGATGAATTAACGCGGATATTGAACAATGCAAAAACTTTGCAATGAAATACTTAGGTGCGATGATTCATACGAACCATGGCCACATTTCCAAATCGAATTCTCAATCAACACAGCATGTGCATCCGATGGAGATATTACATGGTAAATCATCGCTGTAAATTACCCATTAGTCGAGTGGTTTACCATGTGGCCGGGCCCTACAACTCAGTTGCATCCATAATTTTGTGGGTAGAAGCTCCCGTCCCGTGCTACCGAACGTATCTTTTCACAGGTTGTTCACTCACCATTCAAAACTAGAACCAGTCCCAGCAACAGAATCACGAAGCGCTTGTACATGTTTGCGATTGCGTCGATTCTGCGCTGAAAAGAGCAATACATGATGCATTAAAAGCACTCCTTTTGTTGCAACAATGTGAAATAATTCCTGCGCCTTTGTCTGTGATAGCCCCGTGACAAGTCCTAGCAATGTTAGGGATGATGGGGAGCGAGTTCGCCCTTGATAGCCACTGCATCACCAGATTGCCATTCACTTGTGCAATGACAAGTTCTCATGGTGTATGTACGATCCTTGTGGAAAGTGAAGTCTAATATCATATGAACAAACGACCGAAGATTGGTTGACAATAAAACAATTCTTGCATGAATTGTAAATAACAGTATTAACGTCATTTAAGCTATCAGTACGACTGAGTGACTTGCATCTGATCGACTAGTCCGAGTAGAGAATTAGCAGAAGAGTTCCAAACAGTGCCTTCGGGTTTGGAAAGATATGCGATACAATACTTTCACCTCTGCTGTATGTTAATACAGAGTTTGAACTATTTTATGGGAAAGTTAAAGAATAAGTAAGTGTGATTATAGCAAATTACAAAATACACAAACAAATAGTTTTCGATAAATGTATATATATAAGCATTACATGCTGAAAGGAAGTTAATTTTCAAAGAATTCAAATATTGAAATGATTTCGTTATTACTCTATGATATTTTCTACAAAAAGGCGATATAAATTCAAATGTCATTGCGCGTGGTAAAAAAATTGGGTAAAATTTAGAGTGAGTTAACATTTTCTTGGAAAATGTCAAAATTTACCTAAGTAATTACCTCGAAGGTTGGTATTTGATAGGTGAGTGTAGGAGCTCCACTATCATAGTAATCATAATAGGGTGAGTGAAATCAAGTCTTTTAGGGAATAAGGAGGGTCAGATCCTAATTCCCTGTGCCATCGGCGGTATCCGCGGAAGAGCTGGTACCCCCATAAGCCTCGGACCGTCCGGTCAGTAACCCATCGCTTTTATGCATCGAATATGAATTTCATGAAATGAGAAGTAACTTATTTGACTAAAGAAGCGTTTCTCGAATAAATGCGTTCCGTTATATTTCTTTATAAGAATCGGACTAGAATGCAGTGGCTCTTTTGAGATTGTGGACAACTCTGAAAGAGTTTTTTTAATGAAATAAATGTAGAATATACGTACAGAGTAATTGAGAGAAGTACTGCCGTAAGCGGTGATTTCCTCAGGAGTCTCTTTGCGAAGTGTTGTCCACTTGCCTCTCGGTGCTTCCTATATATGCAAACCTGGGGATGGGTGGCCGTTCATTGCCCCATGCACAATCTAGAAGGCGACAGACTCGATAATTTCCCCCCCCCCCCCGTTTCCAATCTGAGGTGTCGCAAACAAATGGAGTTGTTTGCGTCTGCGTTTGCTATTCTTTGCACCATTTTTCTAAATCGCGGAGAGAGTTACTGATAAATATCCCCTCCTCTAGAAAGGCGGGAAATTCTCGCCTTCCGCTGAAGACTCTATCGCGAAATATTCTTGGAAGGTCCGCTCGATGTTTACAAGCATATCGAATGCACAGTTGAACATACAGGAACGTACTATCAAAAATACCAACTTGGTTTGTGTAGAGGGAGTGATGAATGGCCGTTTAGCCATACAAATTCATAATAATAATCGTAAGTTGCATCTTCACAGTCGTATAAAACGTTAGAGCTGACGCCAGTTTAATGCACACCTTGAGAAAACTTCCGAAGCAACACTTGTCCGGCGATTAACTCTACTTAACATTCGGTGAGTACTCTGCAAAATTTTTAAAATTATTCCTCAAGTTAAAAAAAAATCACTGCCTTGAATATTGATTTGGGAAGCAGGAACGCTCCTTCCTCATGCGCCTTCCTCACAGTGGTATAATGATTTACATTAGAATAATAATTGCATAATATAATATAGAGCAGAATATTAGGTATGATATAATGACTAGTTAAATTTGACGAATGCAAGGAAATATTTAAGGAAGGGAAAAGAAAAACTAAGTTATAAGGGAAAAACGACCACAGTTTTATCATAAAAATAAGAACAAACACAAATGGAAAAAGTTTTAATTTTTAAGTAGAAGAATTTGTTGGACTGAATTAGCTACCCGGAGAGTTTTTTGAGACATTTCCATAAACTATTATGAGTTTAAAGAATAGGTATAAGGTAGCCAACGGACGAAGGACTGAGCGATAATCTGTACGTGTGCAATTATGGTCTGTGAGTGATGTGAACGGCGTGAAAAGTTGGACTCTTATTTAAAGTTGATAAGGTGAATGTACGCGGTTTTGGACGGGCTATGAAGTTGGACAGTTTATTATTTGTATTCTGTGTTAATGGGCAAAGGTACTTGCTTCCTATTTTCTTTGATTACCTTAGAATGTAGAAGCTTAGTTTTTTATTGATACTCATATTCTTTTTCCGAGCTTGTGTGTGATGCTAGGGGTTTGTATGCCATATAACACTGTCTACCTGCATATTTATTTTAATACTTTATTATATTTGTATACAATTTTTATTTTTAATTGTTTATTCTCCTTTCATCCCTGAGTAGGATTACGAAAAAATACATCGAACCAAATGACGCGCAATTTACATGACACGATGAATAATATTGATTTTTGAATGACATGAATAATTAAAGAATTTTTTCGGGGAATAATATACAAGATGGCTACTGCATTCACATTGCTAAAAGAATTTTTTTCAACCACGTTCGAGTATTGCGCAATTCAATCCTGTTTTTCGATAGTTATTAATTTATATTTTCAGCGCAACCCTGACATTTTTGCTACCATGCACAAGCACACCGTGACCCTTATACTAGGAATGGCTCTTGTTCTTAATGGTAAGTACATTCAATGCCCTCATCCTCCACGCTCACTACCCCAAAATTCCTACCACCCCCAAGACACCAACTCCCTTTGATAGCACTCGATATCAACACGTACGTATCTTTGCGCTGACCAATCCTTGTTTTTCCCATTTATTTCTCCCCTGTGATATCCTGATTTGTTTAATTCAATTCAATGACATCCTATTAGCCATAAACGTTAGATTCTGCTGATGTTAATCGCAAATTTTAAGGATATCTATTCCATATAGTGTGCTGAAGTATAAATATTGCAAATTTCATTCATTTTTATCCTTTCAGTGCTCAATAAAACGGACGCCGTGCCCGAACCGAAAAATGGGGTGAGTATTATTCCAAAAAGATAGAAATATATATATATGAGTGTGTATATATATCTATAATTATTATTTTTAGTTAATCTACCGGTTAAGGTAGGTTTTTGGATGGATATAATTACTAATTAAATAATTTGTGACCCCTAGCAAAACACAACATCCTACACTACATCAGGTCCCTCTTAAGCTCTGAGTACTTTCTTCCTCCTCCTTTAGACTCCTTTCCTTCCAATCTATTCCTATTTTCTGCAACATAGTCATTAGTTTTTCCCAATTCACTCTATCGAACGCTTTTTGAAATCTACGAAACAGGCAAATACCTCCTGGTTGTGTTCTATATTCCTCTCGATTAATAATCTCATTACTGCAATGGCATCACGCGTACCTCTCCCCTTCCTGAACCCAAACTGATCATCCCCTAAGTAATCATTTACCCTACTCTCTATCCTTTTGTTTATGAACCTAAGAACAACTTTTTCTGCGTGGGATATCAAACTTATTGTCCTATAGTCCTCACATGACGTGGCCTTTACCTTTTTCGGAATAGGAACTAAAACTGATCTCACAAAGTCTTCCGGCCAGATTCATTCCTCGTTAATACTACGGATTAGCCCATATAGCCTCTTCCTCCCACATTAGCCTAAGAATTTTAAAAGTTCCACGGGAATGTTATCCACCCCCACGGCCTTATTTAGTTTCATCTCCCCTAATGCCCTTTCTATCTCATTGTCTAGTATGCCAGGAGCTAAGCTATCTTCCTCTACCTCATGTTCCTACCTCATGTACCCCAGTGGGGCGGCCAATAATTGATGGTGTCACATTAAAAACACTATTGAGGAAGCCCACGGGGAACCACCTCAATTATCATTCCCAAGATAAATATGATGGAGAAAAAAGAGATTTTGAGTCCCGGCAACTACGGGGCTCGGCCTAATCGGCCGTGTGTCGTGCCCGGAAGCGGGGGAGGTAAGGCTTCCGCGGCCGTCATCCCACGATGGGATGAGAATCAGTATTAATAAAATAATGGTTAAGCGATTTTCTAGAAAGAAATAGGCTAAGCTGAACATTAAAATAGGAGGGCAAAAACTAGAGCAGGTAGAACAGTTTACGTATCTCGGTAGTGTTTTGGACTAACACGGTCAAAGTAGTAGGGACGTAAAGGAGAAGAATTGCGCTAAGCAAAGAGGCTTTCACAAGGAGGAGGGAGTTGATGACAGGGACGTTGAGTAAGGATGTTAAGAAAAACTTGTCAAAACTTTGATATGGAGCGTAGCTATGTACGGCGCGGAAACGTGGTCATTGAAGCAGGAGGATAGACGTAGACTGGAGGCTTTTGAAATATGGTTGTGGAGAAGAATGGAGAAGGTGAAATGGACAGAGAAGAAAACAAATGAGGAAGTACTGGATATGGTGGGCGAAGAAAGGGGTTTGCTGGGAGAAATCCTATGGAGGTAGGAAATGTGGATGAAGGGGGTATTGACTGGCAGCGGGATATTGAAGACTGTAATTGAGGGGAGCATGTTAGGAAAACGAGGAAAGGGAAGGAACAGGATAGGGATGTTGGACGGGATGAAGGGAGGAAGAAAGTACTCAGTACTGTTCCAAAGTACCAAAATGCCCAACAACGTTAACCTTCGAAAGACTTTTACTGATCAGAAATAAAATGCCAGAAGTGTCTAAAGAGCAGGCATTATCAAAATCCGAACATTGCTAATGAAATGATTATGTTTTAAAATTACAATCATAGACGCTAAAACCGATGTTTTCGGTCGCAAAACCCAATGATATGTAAACAGAAGAATCCTAATCATTAAAAGTAAATACAAAGAGCGATGACGGAAAGTGAAATAGAATCTTTCGTGGAATTTCACCATATTAGATACGGTATTTAGCAACTTATGTCAATTTTTCACCTTTTAAAAACCCTTATTGTTAAAAAGTACATAAATGCCCAAAAGCGTTAAACTTGGAAAGACATTTACGGATTAGAAAAAAAATGCCAGATGAGATTAAAAAGTAGGCATTCTCAAAATCCGAACAATGCTACTGAGGGTAATTAGGTGTTAAATTTCAATACTGGACAATAAAATCGATGTTTTCGGTCACAAAACCGAATGATATGTAAACAGAAAAATCCTATTCAAAAAAAGTAAATACCTAGGATGATGACGGAATGTGAAATAAAATATTTCGCGTATTCTCACTATATTAGATACTGTTTTTCGCGGTTAATGTCAATTTTTCACTTTTCAAAAACTCAATTTGTTCCAAAGTACCAATAAGCCCAAGAGCCTTAAACTTGGAAAGATATTTACGGATAAGAAAAAAAATGCCAGACGTGATTAAAAAGCAGGCATTCTCAAAATCCGAAAAATGCTACTGAGGGTAATTAGGTGCTAAAATTTCAATAATTAACTTTAAAGTCGATGTTTTCGGTGACAAATCCCAATAATATGCAAACAGAAAAATCGTGATCAAAAAAATAAATACCTAACCTGACGACGGAATGTGAAATAAAATATTTCGCGTTTTCTCACTACATTAGATACGGTTTTTTGAAAAAAACGAACGAAAAAACGATGAGTTGAGTTTTACCAAAAAGTCCCTTTAGAACGAACAAAATCGTCATAAATTACGAAATTTCGGATCTGATATAGCAAAATAACGTAAACAATTTTCTTTCACCTTCCCTCATCGCTGTTGGGATTTAAATTTACTGGTTAAAATTTTCTTTTTTTATATCATTTGGCATTTCAACCGACAACAACGGTATTAGCGTGCAAAATTGTCTTTTCAACACTGAATAGCGTCAGAAGCATTGTTCGGAATCGTGTGGGCGCTTGTTTTCAGTGGCTGCTTTATTTCATTTCAGATAATTAAATTTGTTTTGAAGGATAAGGCTTTTGGGCATCGAGTTAAGTTTTACCAAGAAGTCTCCTTGAAACGAAAAAAATCGTCATAACTTACGAAATTTTGGATCTACTAGTGTATAATTACGTAAAAGATTTTCTTTCACCTTCCCTCATCGCTGTTGGGATTTAATTTTAGTGTTCATTAACTCTCTTTTTTAATATCATTTGGCATTTCAACAAACAACAACGGAATTAGCGTGCAAAATATTCTTTTTAACACTGAATTTCGTCAGTAGCATTGTTCGGATTGTTGCGAGTGCTTGTTTTCAGTGGCTTATTTTATTTCATATCGGATCAACAAATGTGTTTCAAAGTATAAAGCTTTTAGGCACAGAGTTAAGTTTTACCAAAATGTCTCTATAGAACGAAAAAAATCGTCATATACTACGAAATTTCGGATTTTAAAGAGTATTATTACGCAAATGATTTTCTTTTACCTTCCCTCGTCGCTGTTATGATGTAATTTCAGTGTTCAAAAATTATATTTTTTTATATCCTTTTTCATTTTCATTCAAAATTGTCTTTTTAAAACTGAATAGCGTCAGAAGCATTGTGCGGATTCGTGTGGGCGCTTGTTATCAGTGATTTTTTTTATTTCACTTCAGATACTTAAATGTTTTTGAAGTATAAGGCTTTTGGACACCGAGTGAAGTTTTACCAAAAAGTCTCTTTAAAACGAAAAAAAATGCTCATAAATTACGAAATTTCGGATTTTAAAAATTATAATTACGTCAAAGGTTTTCTTTTGCCTTCCCTATTCGCTGCTGGGATTTAATTTTAGTGTTTAATAATTTTCTTTCTTTATATCATTTGGCATTTCAACCGAAAACAACGGTATTAGCGTGAAAAATATACTTATTAACACTAAATTGCGTCAGTAGCATTGTTCGGATTTGTGCGAGGGCTTGTTTTCAGTGGATTCTTTATTTAATGTCAGATCAAAAAATGTGTTTCGAAGGATGAGGCTTTTGGGCATCGATTTAAGTTTTACCGAAAAGTCTCTCTGAACCGAAAAAAATCGTCATAAATTTCGAAATTTCGGATATACTATAGTATAAATACGTAGACGTTTTTCTTTCACCTTCCCTCATCGCTGTTGGGATTTAATTTTAGTGTTCATTAACTCTCTTTTTTTATATCATTTGGAATTTCAATCCACAACAACAGTATTAGCGTGCAAAATTGCCTTTTTAACACTGAAGAGCGTCAGAAGCATTCTTAGGATTCGTGTGGGCGCTTGTTTTCAGTGACTTCAGTTATTTCATAAATAAAAATCCAGTATCCTAGTCTACATCAAGTCCCTCTTCATCTCTTAGTATTTCCTTCCCCCTTCATCCCGTCCAATATCCCTCAACTGTTCCTGCCCTTTCCTCGTTTGCCTAACATTCTCCCTTCTATTACAGCTTTCAGCATCCCAATGCTTCATCCATATTTCCTGCCTCCATAGGATTTAACCCTATAAACACCTCTCCTCTCCCACCATAGCAAGTACTTCCTCATTTGTTTTCCTCTCTGTCCATTTCACCTTCTCCATTCTTCTCCACACCCACATCTCAAACGGCTTCAACCTGCTTCCATCATCTTGCTTCAATGAGCACGTTTCCGCGCCGTACATAGGTACGCTCCATGTCAAAGTTTTTACGAGTCTTTTCTAAGTATCCTTTCTCAACGTCCCTGTCATCAATTTCCGTAACTCTCCGTCTTATGTCCCTAACACTCCGACTATTTTCATCAGAAACATCTGCGAGATAAGTTCTGCTCAAACTGGACTTTGGAACTTCATTCATGAGCAGCGCAGTAACAGGTGTGTGCTTTCCATAATCGACTTCAATGCACAGAATGAAGATTTGGCACCTGTATGTATGTAGCTTTCTTTTATTTTCCTATATTTTAGTCTTTGAATACTTATCTACAGCACCGTACACATCTAAAATAGGGACGATATCGTTAAATCAACGATAATTCACAAGTACTAGCAGTAGCGTAAATGAATAGGTGCCTCAACGGCTGAGATAATTTGCACCTAACTTAGGCCATATTTAGAAAGATAGAAGAACGGGGGACCGTCAAAGGCATGAAATATACTCATTCCCTAGGCAATTTATTATGTAAATCCATATTTTGAATTTAAACAAATGAACTACCTTATATTTTTCAGTCATTCCAGAAGATGGCGAATGCATGCCGAGAAAAGAATAAAAGACCTCACATTTTTAATTTACTATTCTATTGGCTCGATATGATAAAAACATAAACATGCTGTAGATCCATCGTTATTCGTCCCTTTGTGTACGGGGTAACGTCAATTTACTTTATGGTGAAGTTTTGAGCAGCAATTTTTTATCTGAAATTCCCACTATAGAAATACGAGCACTCGTAAATACTTCGATCCTCTACTGTCTGTTTTTTCAGAAATGTCATGCATAATTTTCGCTCCGTTGACTTCTCTCACATTGATTTCCTCTATTCGTCGCTTCCATAGTTATAATCTCCGCTTTAAAGCCATAATCATATTTCATGAGCCTATTCCCCATACTATTTCACAGCTTATTCACGTCCTGCGTTCAGAGCTTCGCAAAGAATGCATTCGCAAGCTTCCGCGCTCCCTAGAATACAATAGAATATGCTCTGAAACGATGCCGCTTCTTGGAGTCAATCTAGAAGGACAAAAGAAAATCCCGAGTCCCGAGTTTGGCGCTCCTTTTGAGGAGGAAAAGTTAATTTGCTCAATGTTAACCAGCTAAAAAGATAATTAGCTAAACAGTTAACTAGCTCCTCCTCCGATGATTAGACATTTTGAATTGATTCGGAAGTGGAAGAATAAAAGAAGGCGAAGTGGGAGGGCGTGGTGCTGCCTCTTTCCAGGAATTACCCCATGCACCATCGCCACCCCTGATTCTGCCGCCCTCCCTGAACTAGGGCCGGATTCCTCGGCACCCTTATCAACCATCTCTCACTCCGATGGCACCCTCCAACACCCCAGCCCCCCCTCCGCCCTTTGAACCTTTTTCCCGCCCCCTCTCTTACCCTCCCACCCTTTCCGCTAACCTATCATCCCACCCCCAAAGTCCAACTCGAGCCCTTCCTAAGGGAACTTCGGCCCCGTCGTCCAAACCCTTCTCCTACCGACGTCCCCTTCGGTCTCCCACACACCCTTTTAAAGGGCCCTCGCTCACAATCGCCATCGCCTCACACCCTCTCCCTCCTTACACCCGTACCGTTCCTCTGTGCCAGAATTTTGTCGTTCGTGAGTGGACCGTGGCGGATGAACTGTTCATCCACGTGAGTAATCGATGGTTCGTCCATAAAGAGCCCAAATCGATTAGATCGTGGACTTCGTTCCGC
The DNA here is from genome assembly GCF_022747635.1 of Hetaerina americana. Taxonomy (NCBI): domain Eukaryota; kingdom Metazoa; phylum Arthropoda; class Insecta; order Odonata; family Calopterygidae; genus Hetaerina; species Hetaerina americana. The sequence continues at coordinate 229,359 of NW_027286986.1, read as the reverse complement.
GGAACTAAATATAAAACGCGATTCATCAAAGGAATAGTCTCGTGAATACAGTGTGTGATTGCAAAAGACTCGAAATAATAAATGAATGGTATACATCTTAACTCAAATCTTGGAGTGCGGAAGAGAGAAGCTGAATGCATGTATCGCAATTCGAGTATTGAAACTGGAGCAAGTGGAATACTCCATCTACCTCGGCAGCAACATATATTTTTATTAGGAATATAATATAAGGGAATATTCCACGAGGAAGACCAAGAGACATGTACAAAGGACAAATTAATAAGGACGTAAAACAGAGAGGGTATTAGGGATTGAGGGAATTGACATTGAATAGAGTAAAATGGAGGGCTGCAGTAAACCAATCCGGATTGAATACGTAGAGTGACTGTCTGAACAGGCGCTCTGTCACCCGCCCTCAAATGCACGTTGACTCGCCGGAAGGCTGCTCTCATCATCCCGGGAGTGATACGGAGTATCGGAAACATATTCAAAACATGTCAAGTGCTTTTACTTGCACTCAATTTTTGCTGCCATATCTTTTGGATAATATATTTGAATGCTTGCCTATGGTTGCACGGAAAAATTGTAAGCGGAGTAATCCTCCTGAAATCCCCGTTATCCTTCCATTCACCTCGCACATGCCTAAAACATCTAATTTTCTCTTTCCATCTCTTGCTTTCTATTCTCTAATTTTCCTGTTCTGAAAATCGTAAATTAAAAGGGGAGCAATATTTATGCATTTGTATTTCAAACGTTTTAAATATGAGACGTTCGCAGAATTCCTCCGACGCTTCCGCTGGAGACGCCAACCCCCTCGACATGCTCACCGGCGCCCTGGACAAGTTCCCGTCCATGTTGAGTGGAGGAGGCGAAGGAGCCGAGAACCCAATCATGGGACTGCTCGGGAAGAAGCCCTAAAGACGCCGGAGGCCTCCGATGCGAACGACCTAGATGATGCATCTCCCTGGCGACGACAACGCAGCTCGCTGCGAGCACTCACCAAGACCTTCCTCCGATCTGAATCAGGAAACGGAAGCCCAAAAATACATACTTTGGACTGTTTATGTATTTCTTAGAGGCATGAGAAATTCATATATATAATGTAATTGAAGTTCCTAACCTCAAAGATGTCTGAATAAAGTTCACCATAGCATTTGATTTGAGTTTTTTCCTTCGCGTAAATAGTAGTACATTCTCCCCCTGAGGCACCGCCTTTTCGAAGGCACCTTCAGTGACGGGCGAGGAGGATTATGTGCGGTAAGGATCTAAAGAGCTACGCCGGCGGTAGGATAGCTACTGGTAGGGCCTCCGTTGCCGGATAGGTCTTGACTGAACTGCCAGACCAAATGTGCCTCACATGGTAGGGTAGAGAGGGCTCTTCAAGTGTTGAGTACCAAGCCTTTCTAAGGATGTAAACCCTGAATATAAATCCCGGCCCTCCATGTCAGGGGTTAGGTGTAGGGCTAGCAACCCCACCCTTTAAAAATACGCTTGCTACGAAACATCTAAACCTGCCTCGGATAGATAAGGATGGATTTTCAATATATAGACCTGGCAAACAGACAAGGAAAACGAATACATGGAAATTAGCAACATTTAATGTTAGAACATTATTGAAACCGGGTATAATGATTGAAGTTGCCAATGAAATGCTGAAATATGGTTTGGATATTATAGCCCTACAGGAAGTGAGATGGGTGGGAAATGATAGAATTGATAAGAAAAATTTTACAGTGCTATACAGTGGACCCAGCCATAGAGTTGGATTATATGGTACTGCTTTCATGATTAATGCAAGGATAAGAAGCAGTTTGATAAATTTTGAGCCATTAGGGGACAGACTTATATATATATATATATATATATATATATATATATATATATATATATATATATATATATATATAAATATATAAAAACACAGATGTAGATTTTTAGAATATAGAGACACAAAGAAAGGACACTCACAATTTGTTATTTATGAGTGTCCTTTCTTTGTGCCTCTATATTCTAATAATCTACATCTGTGTTTTTATATATTTGTGTGTCGCCGATGAGCGTTCCATTTCGAAGATATTTTATATATATATATATATATATATATATATATATATATATATATATATATATATATATATATATATATATATATATATATATATATATATATATATATGTAATAATTTTAAAAGGAAAGTTCCGTAACATCAGCCTTTTATTAGCTCTTTCCCCTATTGAAGATAAAACAGAAGAAGAAAAGCAAGAATTTCATGACAAACTGGAAAGAGAATGCCAAAAAATACCAAACAATTATCATTCTTGGAGATTTTAATGCAAAAATCGGTAAGGAAGACTTCTTGCATTCTGTAGCAGGAAAGTACTCACTGCATGATGTGACAAGTGAAAATGGAAGGCCAGCTTCCTCTGTTGCTCAGCATGATCATAAAGAGCATATGCTTTGAACATAAAAATGTTCACAAAGGTACCTGGAAATGCCTGGGACAGGTGTTGTGAACCAAATAGATCATGTGCTGGTATCCAGGAGACATTCATCTTCTATATTAGACATAAGGTCTGCATGAGTGTAAACTTGCAATAGAGGAAAAGAATAAGAATAGATTCAATATGTTACAAAGGGAGACTATATTAACAAGAGAGAAATATAGGCAGAGCAGGGAAGAAACTGATAAATTACGAAAAGAAAGAAAAAGGAGTACTTGAGAAATCAGATGAAGGCTGTAGAAGAACTCAATAATGCCAAATAAAGCAAAAAGTTCTACCAAGCAGTAAAATACATGGCTAAAGGTTATCAACCGAAAGTTCACTCCTGGAGAAATGAAAATGGTCAAGTCATTTGGGAGGAAAATGAGATACAAGACAGATGGGCTGAATATTTTAATGGCCTGTACAATAAGGAAGGGGATCGAGATGGTGCGGGGGCTAACGTACTGGCTTCCCACCGTGAGGGCGCGGGTTCAAATCCCGGCGGTGTTGAATAATTTTCAGAGGTATCTCGATCCCTACTTGAGGTGCTTTGTGGAGGGCACTTTGAGTGAGTACGCCGTCCGTCGGATGGGACGTTAAACTGCGGACCCCTTGGCGCCTTTCGTAAAGAGTAGGCTAATGCCGACGCCGGGTTTCTCTCCACCCTTCATCCTTTCCTGTCCATCCCCTATGGCGCAAATGACCTTAGCTGTCGGTCGCCTCCCCTCAAAACTACTACTACTACAATAAGGAATCAGCTCCAGGGGTGGAAGAGCATGAACAAAGTCACACAGAAGACCAGGAAGTGCTCCTTCCAACAATAGAAGAGGCAATTGAAAGTTTAGCGGCAGGTGGTAATAAAACGTAGGCCGGTTAGCGACAACAGTTGTTTATTGTATATGAGGTACAATGTTGTGCCGCAGGCACTCTGACAATGGAACCGTACCCTAGCGCGTACGTAGAAGGGACTGCCTAGGCTGCCCGCTCCGGCGTTCACTCCACCCCCATTGAGACCTCTGGTGGGTGGTTACAAAACTACGCCAACAAGTGAGGCATCCGTCGCGCAACTACGCCAACAAGTGAGGCATCCGTCGCGCGCTCGTCTGCCGCCACATCACCCCCCTAGCAGTCATTTACCCTGAGGGTAAATGAAAAGTCGTTAAAAACATACATTCGAAGAAAAAAAAAAGAAATGCATACATAAATGAACAGCAAAAAAAATTATGTGAAGGAATGACAATATTAACAAAAGTATGAAGTCATGGCGATAAACTAGGCAATGAAATCCTTGAGGTGGTGGGGAAACCGAACTCTTCGTCCAGCTTTCGTGGTGTACTCTGGGGAAAAGGGAACAGGGATCTGCTGCTGCTGCTGTTTTGCTGCTCCACTTCCTTCTAGGCAATGATGTCCCGCAGTTTGTGGTTCATCACCGGTGGGCATATATGCTGGTTTCAACCGGTTCAGAGAAATCACGGCGTTCCTCCCCCTTATGTTGACCACGAAATCCTTCGGCAGCCGGCTGACTACCGCAAATGGACCCTCATAAGGAGGCTGAAGTGAGCCCCGGACCGCGTCATTCCGCACGAACACATGAGATGTCGTCCGCAGGTCTTTGAAGACAAAAACGGGATGGTCCCCATGGCGGGAACCTGGCTGGGGTGTGATTCGTCTCATGTGCTCCCGGAGCTGTGAGGTGAAACTCAAGGGGTCGTGTGGTGGTGCCTGGGATGCTGGGGCGAGGAAATCTCCGGGCAGGCGTAGAGTCTGACCGTAAAGCACCTCTGCAGGGGTAGCTTGGATGTCCTCTTTCCATGCGGAACGGATGCCCAGCAAGACAGCGGGGAGGCTGTCTGTCCACCACTCCGTCGCATGGCACATGATCGAAGCTTTCAGCTGGCGATGAAAACGTTCGACCAGGCCATTCGCCGCGGCATTGTACGCGGCGGTTCGTAGGTGAGTCACTCCGAGGAACTTCGTCAGCTCCTTGAAAAGATGCGACTCGAACTGTCTGCCCTGATCCGTCGTTATCCTGAGGGGCGTGCCGAACCGCGCTATCCATCCCAGAAGGAGTGCCCTGGCGGTGGATTCCGCGGTTATGTCCAGCAAAGGATAAGCTTCAGGCCAACGGGAAAAACGGTCCACGCATGTCAAGCAATATCGGTACCCGCGGGATGGCGGTAGCGGTCCCACTAAATCGATGTGTACATGCTCGAACCTGGCGTTTGGCGGGGTGAACGTGCCGACCGGCGTTGACACATGGCGAGTCACTTTCGCCGCTTGGCACGGGATGCACTCGCGAGCCCATGTTCGACAGTCTTTATTGATGGAGGGCCACACAAATCGTTCGGCGACGAGTTTTGCCGATGCCTTAACGCCGGGGTGAGAAAGGTTGTGCACTGAATTAAAGGCTTCCCTTCGGAAATTATGTGGAAGGAAAGGGCGGGCTCTTGGGGTGGAGACGTCGCAAAAAATTTCCACCTGCGCACCGGGTAGCATGATCTTCTTCATAGAGAGGGACGAGTTTTCCGTCAGGAGAGTTTGCAGTTCGTCGTCCTTCTCTTGGGCTATGCCTAAGGCCTTGTAGTCGATTGCGGGCGACACTGCCTCGACTCGGGATAGGGCGTCCGCGACGACGTTGTCCTTCCCGGAAATGTGGCGGATATCTGTAGAATACTGCCCTATCATGTCGAGATAGCGGAACTGCCGTGGGGAGCACCTATCCGCCTTCTGTCGAAACGCGAAGGTAAGGGGTTTCTGATCAGTGAATATAATGAAGTGCCTTCCTTCGATCATGTGCCTGAAATGAAGCACTGCTCTATAGACAGCCAGTAGTTCTCTGTCGTAAGCACTGTATTTTACTTCCGCGGGGCTAAGCTTTTTCGTGAAAAAGGCAAGGGGCTGCCAACCCTTGTGTGTTAACTGTTGTAGGGCTGCCCCCAAACTGCTGTCGGATGCGTCTGAAAATAACGCAAGGGGTAGCTCGGGGTTCGGGTGGGCGAGTAGGGTAGCCTGCGAAATCGCTTGCTTACAAGAAGCGAAACACTCCCTTAGGCTTTCCGACCACACCAGGACGTCACTGCCCTTTACCTTCCCCCCCAGGACATTATGGAGTGGGGCTTGCAGTGAGGCTGCATTGGGAATAAACCTTCTGTAAAAATTAAGCATCCCCAAGAATTGGCTTAACTTTTTTACGGTTCCGGGCAAGGGGAAATTACAAATAGCTTCCACTTTGTCTGCGAGAGGCTGAGTACCCTCGGCGGAAACACTATAGCCTAAAAAGGTAACTTTTGCGACACCGAAAATACACTTGGCGGAGTTTATGAGAACGCCGCTATCGCTGAGCCTCGTAAAAATTACATTGAGGTGCCTGTTATGCTCTTCCTCGTCGGCTGAGGCAACCAAAATGTCGTCGAGGTAAACATAACAGAAGTCTAGCTCGCGTAACACATTGTCCATAAATCGTTGGAAAGTTTGCGCAGCATTGCGCAAACCGAAGTACATGTAGGGAAACTCGAAAAGCCCGAAGGGGGTCGTAATAGCAGTTTTTGGAACATCCTCCGGCGCAACCGGAATTTGGTTGTAAGCCCTAACCAAGTCAATTTTGGAGAAAACAGTTTTCCCGTGGAGCCCGGCGGCGAAGTCAGTGGGACTTGATGTAGACTAGGATACTGGATTTTTATTTATGAAATAACTGAAGTCACTGAAAACAAGCGCTCGCACGAATCCGAACAATGCTTCTGACGCAATTCAGTGTTTAAAAGGCAATTTTGCACGCTAATACCGTTGTTGTGGATTGAAATTCTAAATGATATAAAAAAGAAAATTAAGGAACACTTAATTTCAATCCCAACAGCGATGAGGGAAAGTGAAAGAAAATCTTTTACGTAATTATACTATATTAGATCCGAAATTTCGTAATTTATGAAGATTTTTTTCGTTTTAAAGAGACACTTTTGTAAAATTTAACGCAGTGCCCAAAAGTCATAGACTTCGAAACACATTTAATTATCTGAAATGAAATAACAAAAATCACTGAAAACAAGCGCCCACACGAATCCTAAGAATGCTTCTGACGCTCTTCAGTGTTAAAAAGGCAATTTTGCACGCTAATACTGTTGTTGTGGATTGAAATTCCAAATGATATAAAAAAAGAGAGTTAATGAACACTAAAATTAAATCCCAACAGCGATGAGGGAAGGTGAAAGAAAAACGTCTACGTATTTATACTATAGTATATCCGAAATTTCGAAATTTATGACGATTTTTTTCGGTTCAGAGAGACTTTTCGGTAAAACTTAAATCGATGCCCAAAAGCCTCATCCTTCGAAACACATTTTTTGATCTGACATTAAATAAAGAATCCACTGAAAACAAGCCCTCGCACAAATCCGAACAATGCTACTGACGCAATTTAGTGTTAATAAGTATATTTTTCACGCTAATACCGTTGTTTTCGGTTGAAATGCCAAATGATATAAAGAAAGAAAATTATTAAACACTAAAATTAAATCCCAGCAGCGAATAGGGAAGGCAAAAGAAAACCTTTGACGTAATTATAATTTTTAAAATCCGAAATTTCGTAATTTATGAGCATTTTTTTTCGTTTTAAAGAGACTTTTTGGTAAAACTTCACTCGGTGTCCAAAAGCCTTATACTTCAAAAACATTTAAGTATCTGAAGTGAAATAAAAAAAATCACTGATAACAAGCGCCCACACGAATCCGCACAATGCTTCTGACGCTATTCAGTTTTAAAAAGACAATTTTGAATGAAAATGAAAAAGGATATAAAAAAATATAATTTTTGAACACTGAAATTACATCATAACAGCGACGAGGGAAGGTAAAAGAAAATCATTTGCGTAATAATACTCTTTAAAATCCGAAATTTCGTAGTATATGACGATTTTTTTCGTTCTATAGAGACATTTTGGTAAAACTTAACTCTGTGCCTAAAAGCTTTATACTTTGAAACACATTTGTTGATCCGATATGAAATAAAATAAGCCACTGAAAACAAGCACTCGCAACAATCCGAACAATGCTACTGACGAAATTCAGTGTTAAAAAGAATATTTTGCACGCTAATTCCGTTGTTGTTTGTTGAAATGCCAAATGATATTAAAAAAGAGAGTTAATGAACACTAAAATTAAATCCCAACAGCGATGAGGGAAGGTGAAAGAAAATCTTTTACGTAATTATACACTAGTAGATCCAAAATTTCGTAAGTTATGACGATTTTTTTCGTTTCAAGGAGACTTCTTGGTAAAACTTAACTCGATGCCCAAAAGCCTTATCCTTCAAAACAAATTTAATTATCTGAAATGAAATAAAGCAGCCACTGAAAACAAGCGCCCACACGATTCCGAACAATGCTTCTGACGCTATTCAGTGTTGAAAAGACAATTTTGCACGCTAATACCGTTGTTGTCGGTTGAAATGCCAAATGATATAAAAAAAGAAAATTTTAACCAGTAAATTTAAATCCCAACAGCGATGAGGGAAGGTGAAAGAAAATTGTTTACGTTATTTTGCTATATCAGATCCGAAATTTCGTAATTTATGACGATTTTGTTCGTTCTAAAGGGACTTTTTGGTAAAACTCAACTCATCGTTTTTTCGTTCGTTTTTTTCAAAAAACCGTATCTAATGTAGTGAGAAAACGCGAAATATTTTATTTCACATTCCGTCGTCAGGTTAGGTATTTATTTTTTTGATCACGATTTTTCTGTTTGCATATTATTGGGATTTGTCACCGAAAACATCGACTTTAAAGTTAATTATTGAAATTTTAGCACCTAATTACCCTCAGTAGCATTTTTCGGATTTTGAGAATGCCTGCTTTTTAATCACGTCTGGCATTTTTTTTCTTATCCGTAAATATCTTTCCAAGTTTAAGGCTCTTGGGCTTATTGGTACTTTGGAACAAATTGAGTTTTTGAAAAGTGAAAAATTGACATTAACCGCGAAAAACAGTATCTAATATAGTGAGAATACGCGAAATATTTTATTTCACATTCCGTCATCATCCTAGGTATTTACTTTTTTTGAATAGGATTTTTCTGTTTACATATCATTCGGTTTTGTGACCGAAAACATCGATTTTATTGTCCAGTATTGAAATTTAACACCTAATTACCCTCAGTAGCATTGTTCGGATTTTGAGAATGCCTACTTTTTAATCTCATCTGGCATTTTTTTTCTAATCCGTAAATGTCTTTCCAAGTTTAACGCTTTTGGGCATTTATGTACTTTTTAACAATAAGGGTTTTTAAAAGGTGAAAAATTGACATAAGTTGCTAAATACCGTATCTAATATGGTGAAATTCCACGAAAGATTCTATTTCACTTTCCGTCATCGCTCTTTGTATTTACTTTTAATGATTAGGATTCTTCTGTTTACATATCATTGGGTTTTGCGACCGAAAACATCGGTTTTAGCGTCTATGATTGTAATTTTAAAACATAATCATTTCATTAGCAATGTTCGGATTTTGATAATGCCTGCTCTTTAGACACTTCTGGCATTTTATTTCTGATCAGTAAAAGTCTTTCGAAGGTTAACGTTGTTGGGCATTTTGGTACTTTGGAACAGTACTGAGTACTTTCTTCCTCCCTTCATCCCGTCCAACATCCCTATCCTGTTCCTTCCCTTTCCTCGTTTTCCTAACATGCTCCCCTCAATTACAGTCTTCAATATCCCGCTGCCAGTCAATACCCCCTTCATCCACATTTCCTACCTCCATAGGATTTCTCCCAGCAAACCCCTTTCTTCGCCCACCATATCCAGTACTTCCTCATTTGTTTTCTTCTCTGTCCATTTCACCTTCTCCATTCTTCTCCACAACCATATTTCAAAAGCCTCCAGTCTACGTCTATCCTCCTGCTTCAATGACCACGTTTCCGCGCCGTACATAGCTACGCTCCATATCAAAGTTTTGACAAGTTTTTCTTAACATCCTTACTCAACGTCCCTGTCATCAACTCCCTCCTCCTTGTGAAAGCCTCTTTGCTTAGCGCAATTCTTCTCCTTTACGTCCCTACTACTTTGACCGTGTTAGTCCAAAACACTACCGAGATACGTAAACTGTTCTACCTGCTCTAGTTTTTGCCCTCCTATTTTAATGTTCAGCTTAGCCTATTTCTTTCTAGAAAATCGCTTAACCATTATTTTATTAATACTGATTCTCATCCCATCGTGGGATGACGGCCGCGGAAGCCTTACCTCCCCCGCTTCCGGGCACGACACACGGCTGATTAGGCCGAGCCCCGTAGTTGCCGGGACTCTATTAGGACAAACTCCAATCTCTTAATGAAATGATAACTCGCCCAAATGGAATAATTTGTGCCAAAGAGCAGAAATAACATAAGAGATTTTAGTGATGCTGGTGAGAATTTTATTAATACGGGAATTCGTCAATGAGACACCAATCTTCTCCGTGCATGAATGTCCAACGCTTCAGTTTCCCAGTTAAGAGTGGAGCATGAGTTAAGAGTGTTCAACCGGCAAGTGCTTGTCCTTGTCGTCATCGCCAATTTGCTGTGTACCATTGTTCGCTCTCGACGTCTCACTCGGAGGGGTTATTCTCGACCCCTGTTAACCTCTCAAGTAGTCGCATGAGCGCCGTTTCGGCTTCTCCTCCTCCCGTGCTCAACATGGTCGGCAGTTTGTTCATGATATTGGCGAGGGGGTCTCCATCGGAGTCAGCGGTGGAGTCCTGCAAATTTCTAATAGTTAAAAAGGCATGCAAATATCATTTAAATAATCTTCACCATTAGCATTTGCAACAAAGCATATGGAAAACAGAGGTTTCCCTCAGAATATTAAGCTTCATAATTCGATGTTAAGCGTGGATATTGTGTTCATTTTTGTGTGCAATTTTTTTTTCAGTACTTTTTTCGAATAGTTCGCATGACTTTTATTTAAATGGTGTTATTGGTTAATCTGGGCAGTTAGATTTAAAAGAAAATAATGTTTCGCTCTGTCTTAACGTTTTTTTACTTCAATACTCAAAATACAATTCAAGTACTCAATCTTGAATTCTTGGGTGCATATAATTGTCAAATTGTTATATCAATGTTCAAAGTCCGATGTTAAGATCAAAGTACTGTTTTTGGACTAATGCATAATAAATTTTAAAAATCCTAATCTAATACTAAAAATACGAATCTCTCCTTAATTTCGCAGGCAACGTGGGTCTTATTTTAGTCCACATATTCACCAGTATTTCTGCTTATTCCCCTGTCCCTTTTGTGCCTATTAGAAATGTAAATCTGCTAGTAATGCCGTCACCACTTACATCTGAACTTTATACGAGCACATATTTTCACGAACATAAAACTTGGCCGAAAAATTACATCTCACACTTCTGTCCCATTTCTTAGTTTCCTAGTATTTCTTATCGTTTCCAGAGGATTATTATTCGCCATGCTCTGTTTAATCAATTAATCAGTCTCTCAACATCAATGTGTCAGTTCAACAGCAAAGAATGTACAACTAGATGCTATGTTTATCGATGGAGGATTCCGATCCCTCAAGCACAGCACCCCATAAATTAGGTCAACGGCTTAACTTCCATGGCACTTTCCGCAGTATTTTTTCCAGCTCTAGTTCTCCCTTGTTCTTTCGTCGAATGCCCTGCTTCAAGCTGATAACACCAAAATATTTAAACTAATTCATAACACTTCAGATCATTCAAACATCTCGGTGCTTTAAGAAAAACCTATAAATGGGGCATAATCTGGGACCTTAACTTCAATTTTAGTAAACAGAGGACTGAATTTACTTCGCTAAAAATATGCCCAAAAATATTCTGCACAATTTCCAACTAAATTTTTTGTCGTCTGCAAAGGAACATGGGCCATTCCAACAGGATCAAATATAAATAATAATTAACTAAATTAATCTGGACATAAACTGGAAGTAAATAGTAATGCAACATCTAGGATAATACTTCTCTTCCCCTTTGCGCCCAAATAGCGAAATTCGGATTAAAGATTCGCACTATTTCCCACTGATATCATTTTATCTTAACTCTCTCACTTGTTGTATCCGCAACAACTTGTTTAAATTTGATTTGTAATACCCTTAACTATCATATATAACATAATGGCTGCTCTGAACTGCCTTCGCTAATTCATTGCAGAGTACCGTCGCGACCCATATTTGTCCACTCATTACTATCTGCATGTCAGATTATCGCTATTTGGACTTTCGCTTCTACTCTACTGAATACACTTTCTAGTGGCATGGATACGTGTTCACTTTTAGGAACAATGTAGATCAACCTAGATCTCCCACTTCATCGTAAATGAATAGCGTCCTCTCCTCGTGTTCCGAAAAACTTGTTTGTTGCTGATATGCCCTTTATTTTACGTTATTACAATGTGAACTATCACTAACTGCTCTATACGAGCCCAATTTACTTAAAGAAGAAGTAAAAAAAACTCGAGTTGCTAAAAAATCATTCACAAGGCATTCACATAGAAAAAAGAATGCCACAAATATTTATTTATTACATTTTGAGAAATAATCTAGATTTGTAAGAACTTTCGAAATGAATTGCAGGGCATAGTGAATGTGGCTATGAATGACTATCTGTACATTTAGAGTTTTAAACTCATTGAAATTTTTACTGATATTTAGATTTAAAATTAAATCCGTAAACAGTATGAAACATATGAAATACATGAAATATTGTGAAAGAAAATTAATACTTAAGAATGCGAGTGTTATAATTGCGAATGGGAAATTGGGGCTGTTTTTCCACTTTATTTTTTCCCTATTTTAGCAATATAAATCGTTGAAATATTTATGTGCAAAACTTGACTCGTTTTGATAATTTTTGTAGATTATCCAAAAAAATAGTCAGCAAAACATTTCCCATTTTATTTTTAAGTTCCATTAACTGGTTTCTGTAGTTCACTTGTTATTACTTAGAATGTGAATTCTGTTTTTTAATAATTCATGCAGAAGTCTACGACATCAGTTCAAAATGCTGTCGAACTTTTTTAATAGCGCACCCACAGTCGGTTATTTTTTAATCTGCTTGAATTCGTTGTGCACGCGAAAACTTCCCAAATAACCATCTTCAACTTATTTGTTGATATCTTGCTTTGTTGATTAGTAGCAGTAGTATTTAGGGGAGGCAACCGACAGCTGAAGTCCTTGGAGCTATTAGGGATGGATAGAAAAGAATGACGGGTGGGGAGAAACCCGGCGTCGGCATTAGCCTACTCTTTACGAATGGCGCCAAGGGGTCCGCAGCTTAATGCCCCATCCGACCTACGGCGTACTCAGTCAAAGTGCCCTCCAAAAAGCACTTCAAGTATGGATCGAGATACCACTGGAAATTATTCCACACTACGGGAATTTGAAGCCGGGCCCTCTGGGTGGGAAGCCAGTACGTTAGCCATTGCACCATCCCGATCCCCTTTGTTGAAAAGTAATGTGAATGAGCGTTCGTGGAGAGCGGGAAAAAGTCGGATGCGCGGAATTGAACTCATTGAAGGAGCAGCATCGTTCTGTGATATTATGCGTGAAACTCAGAAAATAATCATTCACGGAAACTTTTAAGCTGGCTATCAAGTCTTATGGTGAGGATGCTATGAAACGTTTTGAGCGTCATGAATGGTTAACCCGGTTCAAAAAGGAGCGGCAATCAGGGGAAGACGACGAGCATTCCGGAAGACCATCAGCGTCGACTGATGACGCCCTAATCGAGAAAGTGCACGATTTCGTAAAGTAGTAGCCATGAAATAAGCATATTAATGAAGCCAACGTTACCCTAAACATTACTTTGAACGATGAAGGTAATTAATAATATTAATTATTTCTTTTCTCTTTTCCAGGTTATTTAGTCCAACGACTGCAGCAGATCTACCTTTTTACAGAATCGCTTGTATTTCGAAGCAAAAAAAACTTGTTCAGGTCCTCATCTCATGAGTACAAAAATGCCTTAGTCTCAGAGATATTAGGAAATGATATTTACTCGAATTAACGGGGTCAATCAATGTCTAAAATAAATTTGTGTGCAACAGACACAATTGTCGACAGAGACGAATCAATGTTAGAATAAGATCAGCAAGTCAAAGGTGGAGATTTCAATGCCCCGTCAACTGGCTGGAGCACATATAGTTTCAAAACGGTGGCAAAGACAAAGATGTCTGCAAATCGCTATTGGATAGGATTAGCATTTTAGATTGAACTCATTGAATCAACTTGTCACTTCACCAACTAGAGGCGATAATATCCTGGATTTGTTAGCAACGAATATTCCCAAAAAAGTCTAAACTATAGAAACTTTAAAAGGAATTATTTATCACAGGGGAGTAAATGCTAAGTTTTCGCAACATGGAGCCCGAAATAAGAATACTAAAACGAAAATTTACTTATTTAAAGAAGGAAACTGCAATGGCCTGAAGTGCGTGCTGCATAATAAATTTGTAAATTTTAAGAGAGATAATAATAACCAAAATACTGAGGATACGTGGAATCACTTCCAAGAGATCACGCGCTCAGCAGTCAACATTCAGTTCATTCGCAGTAAATTCATAAAAGATAACACGGAACCTAAATGGTCCAACGCGGATGTCAGAGAGAGGCATTGCGACGTCAAAAGCTGCGTCACGCCAAGATGAAAAATTTTCAAGATGATATCTATAGCGACAAAAAGAATGAGATTAGCTATGATTATAATTCAAGGGCGAATGCAAAGAATGAATTTCGGAAAGCGTTGAGGGAATTCAAAAGAAAAAGGTTAGTGGAAATTTTGAAAGAAAATCCAAAAGCATTTTGGTCGCGCGTCAGAGAAATCATCGAAATATGTCAACTGTCAATTCACTTATAAATGAAAAAGAACAAAATGCAAACCAGCAGTTTGGAAAAGGCTAGCTTACTAAATTGCTTCTTTCAAAGTATCTTCAATAATATCTCACAAAATACCCCCGTTACCTTACCACATACCCCCGATAGCTTATTAATTGATAAAATTGAAGAGAAGGTTTGCTGAAAAATATTAAGCCCAATTAATCTTTCCGACCCGATGAAATACCCGCTCGTATATGTAAGGATCTAGCATCGGAAATTGCGCCATATCTAGAAATAATATATAAGAAGTCGCTGGAAGAGCGAAGGGTTCCTAAAGACTGGAAAATGACTAGCGTAACACCAATAAATAAAAACGGAGACCAGGAGGAGCCGAGTAATTTCAGACATATTTCCCTCACATCGATTTCGAGCAAGGTTAAGTAACATAAGTATAGTTGCTTAGTTCGAACGGGAGACACCTCGAAAATAGACGATATTAATGAAAAACAAGCACGGTTTCCGAATACGTAGATCCTGCGAGACACAACTTGCGCCTATATATATATATATATATATATATATATATATATATATATATATATATATATATATATATATATATATATATATATATATATGTATGTATATATATATATAATTATACATATATATATATATATATGTACATATATATACGTACATATACATATATATAAACATATATATATATACATATATATATGTGCACATATATATATATGTACATATATATATACATATATATCCCTCCCCGGACTACAACCTTGACGTGGTGGAAGGGCTTGTGCGTTCCGATGACCCCTAGAGCTGTGCTGGTGGGAGTAATAAAAATTTCTCCTGGTAGGGTCACCCTTGCCAGATAGGTCGAAGGTTAGGAGCCAGACGAAAGGTAGTCCACGCAGCGTCTGTTCCTCAATGAGGCGGCTGCAATGGCGTCTGACCCCAGTGGGGCGGCGAGTAAGTGATGGTATCACGTTAAAAACACTATTGAGGAAGGCAACGGAAAACCACCTAAATTATAATTCCCAAGAAAAATATGATGGACAATAGAGATATTTTGAGTCCTGGCAACCACAGGGCTCGGCCCAATCGGCCGTGTGTCGTGCCCGGCAGCGGGGGAGGCAAGGCTTCCGCGGTTGTCATCCCACGAAAGCCTTGCAAGGGAAAACCAGCAGCAGCAGGACAGAAGACGCAGGAGAAGAAGACCAAATTAGTTAGAATATGGACGTGAAATGTTAGCGGGGATTACTGGAGTGATAAGTATAGAATAATATACAGCGGTGGGGACGAGAGCCAACGAGGGGTTGCCATAGTATTAAATGAAGAGGTAGGAAGAAGCGTAGTCAACATAGAGCAGGTAACGGATAGAATAATACTAGTGGAGATAAAAGCAGAACCGACGAACTTAGTTATTATTCAGGTATACATGCTACCGAGCAACCATAAGGAAGAAGAGGTCGATAGGATATACGATCAGTTAGAGGACATGATCGCGTGTGTTCCTGCAGGGAAACATTTGATAGTGATGGGGGATTGGAATGCGACGGTAGGCGAAGGAAGAGATGGTGATGAGGTGGGCGACTACGGTTTAGGCACGAGGAATGACCGCGGGGAGAAAGCAGTTGAGTTCTGCAGGAGACAGGGGTTAGTCATCACCAACACTTGGTTTAGACACCACAAAAGACGCAGGTATACATGGAAAATGCCAGGTGACTCAGGAAGATATCAGCTAGATTATATCCTGGTTAGACACAGGTTTAGGAACAGTGTGATAAATTCGCACAGCTTCCCGGGAGCGGATGCGGACTCAGACCACAATTTAGTTGTTATGAAATGTAGCGTACGTTTCAAAAAGATAAGGCAGGGGCGGCGAGTTAGAAAATGGAATGTAGAAGCATTAAATGGGTTGAAAAGGAAGGAATACAAACAGGCGGTAGAGAAAATCATGGAGAATAGTAAACTGTTTAGTACTATCGAAGAAAAATGAGATGTGATCAAGAAAGGGTTGTCTAAAGCCGCAAAAGACACTTTTGAAACCGTTAACGCTAAAAGGACTAGGAAACCATGGATCACAGATGAGATGATTACAAAGATGGATGAGCGGCGAAAATGGAAGAATATAAATACAGAATTAGGCAAAATGAAGTACAAAGAATTGAACAATAAATTGAGGCGGGCAACAAATAAAGCAAAAGAAGCATGTTGGAAGACGCAGTGCGAGGATATGGAAAGTCTGCAGAGGAAGGGTGAAATCGGTGCGCTGTACAGCAAAGTTAAATCGTTATCGGGAAGAAATAAAGGAAGAGCTATGCTAACAGTTAGAGATAAGGCGGGTAAGGTAATAGTTTACACAGGAAAGATCGAAGAGAGATGGAAGGAATATATAGAAGAACTGTTTAGTAAAGAGCTTAGACCAACAAAGTTAGACATTGAAAAAGAAAATGACGTAGAGGAAGACAGCTTAGGTCCAGGCATACTAGACAATGAGATAGAAAGGGCATTAAGGGAGATGAAACTAAATAAGGCCGTGGGGGTAGATAACATTCCCATGCAACTTTTAAAATGCTTAGGAAAATGTGGGAGGAAGAGGCTACATGGGCTGATCCGTAGTATTGACTGGCAGTGGGATGTTGAAGACTGTAATAGAGGGGAGAATGTACTGCAAACGAGGAAAGGGCAGGAACATGATGTGGATGTTGGGCAGAATGAAGGGAGGAAGAAAGTCATCAGAGATGAAGAGGGACCTGATATAGAGTAGGATTCTGGATTTTGTGTTTTGTTAGGAGTCACAAATTGTTTTATTTAGTAGCTGTGTGCATCCAAAAGGTTACCTTAACCAGTAGATTACCTAATAATTATTATATATAATATATTGCGCTTTCACATGCATATATATATATATATATATATATATATATATATATATATATATATATATATATATAAAATAGCCAAAACCCCGTCCTAGTAACCATCCTGTCGAAATTTTTATACGTCTTCCATCGAAAAAGTTTCCAATCAATCCTTCAGAAAACATCTCAGATCGAAAAATAACCTCTCCATGAACGAACGTCATGCCCTAAAAACCCTACAGTCCAATCCTAACATCGTTGTTACCTCCGCCGATAAAGGCTCCTCTGTTGTAATTCTAAACACCAATGATTATATTTCCAAAGCCCTCGCTCACCTGAACGATACATCCACCTATACCACTCTAACCAAAAACCCAACACAAACTTTCCAAACCGAAATTCGGTCTTTTCTCCTCCACACCGGACCAGAAGAAGGCCTCACCTCCCAAGACACATCCCTACTTTCACCCCCAAACCCCAGAACACCCCAGTTTTATCTCCTCCCAAAAAATACACAAACCCAACATCCCCTGTCGTCCTATAGTTTCCAGTTACAATTCTCCCACCGAAAGAATCTCCGCATTCCTTGACCACCACCTACAACCACTTGTACTCTCCTTTCCCTCCTTCACGAAAGACACGTACCACTTCCTCGACCGTCTAAATTCCGTCTCTATTCCCTCCACACCCAACCTACTTATGGCCACCATCGACGTTACCTCACTTTACACTTCTATTCCCCATGCAGGAGGTTTATCCTCCCTCCGGCATTATCTTTCTCTGCGCCCCCTACCCCAGCGTCCCTCAACGGAATTTCTCCTCAATCTTGCCACTTTCGTCCTAACAAAAAATACATTCACTTTCCAAAATTGTTTTTACCTACAGACAAAAGGCACAGCAATGGGAACGAGGATGGCACCATCATACGCCAATCTCTTCATGGGCCATCTCGAAGAGACCTTCCTGTCACAGCAACCCCTTCAACCTCTTTTCTGGGTCCGCTACATAGACGATATTTTTATTCTCTGGACACATGGCTCTGACTCTCTCAACAGCTTCTTATCCGCCTTAAATTCATCTTTCACGGTTAAATTCACCTCTTCCATTTCAGACTCCACCATCACCTTTCTTGACACAGACATCTCACTTCAAAACAACAAATTCACTACTTCAGTACACATCAAAGCCACTAACCATCAGCAATACCTACACCACACAAGCTGTCATCCTCAACACACGAAACGCTCGATTCCTAACTCTCTCTCTATCCGCGAACACCGAATTTGCAACACCACAGCCACTCTCAACAAATACCTTGCCAATCTACACCTTGCACTCCTCAAACGCGGTTACCCAGAAAAGTTGCTACGAAATAAAATCCACCGTTCCACCCGACCACACACACCACACAATAACAAGCCCACATCTGACGCAGGACTCAACCTTTGCACCACCTATTACCCCGGATCACACAGACTGAAAACCCTCCTTAAAGAACTGTTTCCAATTTTGCATGACAATGACGCGACCTCATCCTTACTACCCAAATGCCCATCTATCGCATACAGACGACCCGCCAATCTCAAAAACCTTCTGAGATCCACCAACCCTTTGGCGCCCCCCCGTGACAAATTTCCCAATATTTCCCCAACTTGCAACCGCCCCCGATGTAAAACCTGTCCTCTTATTATGCCTACTCCCCTCTCCCTACATCCCCTCATAGCCCCCCCACCTCGTTCCCACGCTAATTGCCTCTCAAAAAATATTATTTATCTTTTATCATGCAAACATTGCACTTCCTTCTACATAGGTGAATGCTTTACCCCCTTATCCATCCGAATGAATATTCACCGGTACTCCTGTAATTCTGCCTCACTCTCTTCTCTTCCTATCCCTTCACACGCCAATTCCCACAACCTTTCATTCGACCAGTGTTTTTCCCTCAGCATCCGAGAATCCCTACCTGATTCAGCTACCAACATAGAGGTGAGAACTCGTGAATCCGCCTACATACTATCCTTTCGTTCCTTTAAAATTCCCACCCTTAACCGCCATATTTAATTTCCCTCCCAGCATTAACCTCAACACCTCCCCTCCACACCTCCCCTCCACGCCCATAACTCTTTCCCCTCTCCTGATCCATAGCATATTTTCAGTCTCTCTTGAAGAAGGCCCCTGAGAAGGCCGAAAGCTCGAACAATTTACCGTGTAAGTGTTCTTTTATATGTGTCTATTCTTTTCTATTTGTGTTATGTTGTGTCAGCCCATTATATATATATATATATATATATATATATATATAATATAATATATATATATATATATATATATATATATATATGTATATATATATATATATATACATACGTTTATATATATATTTTTTTTTAATGGTAATCTACCGGTTAAGGTAGGTTTTGGGATGGACACAACTACCAAACAAATATTTTATTACTCCTAACAAAACACAAAATCCATCATCCTACTCTACATCAGGTCCCTCTTCAGCTCTGAGTACTTTCTTCCTCCCTTCATCCCGTCTAACATCCCTATCCTGTTCCTTCCCTTTCCTCTTTTGCCCAACATTCTACCCTATATCACAGTCTTCAACATCCCACTGCTGGTGAACACCCCCTTCATCCACTTTTCGTGCCTCCATAGGATTTCTCCAAACAAACCCCTCTCTTCGCCCACCATACCAAGTACTTCCTCATTTGTTTTCTTCTCTGTCCATTTCACCTTCTCCATTCTTCTCCACACCCACATTTCAAAAGCCTCCAATCTACGTCTATCCTCCTGCTTCAATGACCACGTTTCCGCACCGTACATGGCTACGCTCCATATAAAAGTTTTTACGAGTCTATTCTTAATATCCTTACTCTCACCAACTCCCTTCTCCTTGTAAAAACCTCTTTGCCAAGCGCATTTCTTCTCTGTACGTCCTTACTACTTTGACCGGGTTGGTCCAAAACGCTACCGAGATACGTAAACTGTTCTACCTGCTCTAGTTTTTGCCCTCTTATTTTAATGTTAAGCTTGGCCTTTTTCTTTCTAGGAAATTGCATAACCTTTGTTTTCTTAATATTGATTCTCATCCCATACCTGTCGAAATGAATTTCCAATTCACTCAGCAATGTTTGCAACCCCTTGGCTGACTGACAAATTAAAGCTTAGTCATCAGCAAACCTAACTGATTTCACGAATTCCCCGCCCACTTTCATTCCTACTTCCAGTTCCTCTAATGCCTCTTTAATCATTTCCTCTGCATACAGGTGAACAGCAGCGGTGATAATGGGCAACCCTGCCTTACACCTCTTCCTAACACTGCCCATCCAGACTCCCCGTTTCCCACCCACACCTGAGCAGTCTGATCCGTACAGGTTGCGGATTAGCCTCCTTTCCCTCCAATGTATTCCTATTTTCTGCAGAATACTCATTAGTTTTTCCCAATTCAGTCTATCAAACGCTTTTTCGAAATCTACGAAACAGTCAAATACCTCCTGGTTGTGTTCCATATTCCTCTCGATTAATAACCTCATTACTGCAATGGCATCACGCGTACCTCTCGCCTTCCTGGACCCAAACTGATCGTCCCTTAAGTAATCATTTGCCCTAATCTCTATCCTTCTGTTTATGATCTTGAGAACAACCTTAGCTGCGTGGGATATCAAACTAATTGTCCTGTAGTCCTCACATGAGTGAGCCTTTACCTTATTCGGAATAGGAACTAAAAGCGATCTTGTAAAGTCTTCCGGCCAGATTCTTTCCTCATAAATACTGCGAATTAGCCCATATAGCCACTTCCTCCGACATTTTCCTAAACATTCCAATAGTTCCGCGGGAATGTTGTCCACCCTCACGGCCTTATTTAGTTTCATCGCCCTTAATGCCCTTTCTACCTCATCGTCGAGTGTGCATGGACATAAGTTTCTCCCCCTCCGTCATGTTCCTTTCCTATGTCTAACTTTATTGGTCTAGGGTCATTACCATACAGCTCTTCCATATACTCCTTCCATCTCTCTTGTATCTTTCCTGAGTCAACTATTACCCGCCTTATCTTTAACTGTTAGCATAGATCTCCCTTTCTTAATTCCCGATAAAGATTTACCTTTGCTGTACAGCGCACCAGTTTCACACTTCCTTTGCAGACTTTTCATATCCTCGCACTACATCTTCCACTTTGCTTCTTTTGCTTTATTTGTTGCCCGCCTCTATTTTTGTTTAATTCGTTTTACTTCATTTTGCCTAACTCTGTATTTAAATTCTTCCATTTTCTCCGCTCATCCATTTTTGTAATCATCTCATCCGTGATCCATGGTTTCATAGTCCTTTTAGCGTTAACGGTTCCATTAATGTTCCTAAACCTGTGTATAACCAGGATATAATCTAGCTGATACCTTTCTGAGTCACTTGGCATTTTTCATGTATTCCTGCGTCTTTTGTGGTGTCTAAACCAAGTGTTGGTGATGACTAACCCCTGTCTCCTGCAGAACTCAACTGCTTTCTCCCGGCGGTCATTCCTCGTGCCTAAACCATAGTCCTCAGCCTCAACACTATCTCTTACTTCGCCTACCGTCGCATTCCAATCCCCCATCACTATCAAATGTTTCTCTCCGGGAACACACGGGATTATATCCTCTAAATGATCGTATATCCTATCAACCACTTCCTCTGTATGGTTGCTCGGTGGCATGTATACCTGAATAAGAACAAAGTTCGTCGGTTCGGCTTTTATCTCTACTAGTATTATTCTATCCGTTACCTGCTCTATGTTGACATCGCTCCCTCCTACCTCTTCATTTAATGCTATTGCAACCCCTCGTTGGCTCTCGCCCCCGCCGCTGTATATTATTCTATAATTTTCACTCCAGTAATCCCCGCTATCCTTCCATCTCACCTCGCCTAGCCGTAAAATATCTATATTTCCTCTTTCCATCTCTCGCTTAACATTCTCCAATTTCCTATTCTAATTAATGTGGTCCTCTCTTTCGGCCTCCTTTGTCCTGCTGCTGCTGGTTTTCCCTTGCAAGGGTTTCGTGGAATGACAACCGCGGAAGCCTTGCCACCCCCACTGCCGGGCACGACACACGGCCGATTGGGCCCTGCCCCGTAGGTGCTAGGACTCAAAATCTCTGTATTGGCCATCATGTAAATCTTGGGAATGATAATTGAGGTGGTTTCCCGTTGCCTTCCTCAATAGTGTTTTTAACGTGACACCATCACTTACTGGCCGCCCCTCTGGGGTCAGACGCCATTGCAGCCGCCTCACTGAGGAACAGACGCTGGGGGACTACCTTTCGTCTGGCTCCTAACCTTCGACCTATCTGGCATGGGTGACCCTACCAGGAGCAATTATAACTCCCAAATGCCAGGAAATGCACTGTTCCTATCCTGTATGATGTTGTATGATTCCTTTGCCACTATCCCTTCCTCTGTGTGTGTTGTCTATTTCTCCCTTGGGTGGGTGAAACAGCTCCCTAACGCCATCTCTTGCCAAAGAATCGGGGCACTTGCTTGTATAAAGCATCGTAGATCTCAAGGTAAATGACGTTTCCTGGATAGCTCAAGTGGTTAAGAGCCTCCGCCCGGCAAGTGGAAAGATCCGGAGTTCAATTCCCGGTCTAGGAACTATTATTACTCTCGTGATATGCTTGATTCCGCCTTCCCCACCTCTCCTGGGTTCGTCCTTTATGTGTGTTCCTATCCTCTTTCCTTATATCTGTTTCCATATAAAGGAGTATTTGTTCGCCGTTTGGCGGCATTTCATGTTTGAATGTTTCGTGTGTGTGTGTGTGTGTGTATATATATATATATATATATATATATATATATATATATATATATATATATATATATATATATATATATATATATATATTTATTTATTTATTTATTTATTTATTTATATTTATATTTATTTTTATATTTATATTTATACATACATATATATATGCATTCAAACTGGAAGGTATATACGAGTGTGTGTTTGTATGTATATAAATATGTATATAAAAAATGTATATATATATGCATATATATACATATATATAATATTCATTTGTATATATAGTAATGTATGAATTAATGTATGTTAAGAAAAATTAAGTACAAACAATTAAATAATAAATTTTAATATATGAGTAAAAATTTTTTGCATATTTTTGCCTAATAATAAATGCGATAAAATGAAATAATTTCAAAGTTACGATGTCAAGTATGGAACAACTGACAAATATAATGTTAATAATCGTGACATCATTGAAATTGAGGCTTACGATTATGCTTTCTCATTTGGCAATGATTTTCAATGGAATCACATTATCTAGTTTAACGACATGTTATGAATGCAGACTCACAGTACGATATTCTTCTTGGTCTTCGGTCGTGTCATCCGCTTTTATGAGTACTGAAATGTAAAATGAGTTTTGTATGAGTATTTAATTAATAAAAATGTAAATCTATTATGCTTATACTCCACGACATTCTGAGAATAAACTATATTGTGTATATGTCACATACCTATACACGTGTACACATCAAGACACTAATACAACTGAAAATAATATGTTATTATTATTATTAAAAAAACGGGTTCAAACACTCCCCCTTCCCTCGCACGATATGCAATCGTTACAATACCGAGTAAAATACTCAAATACATTTACTTAAAGGTAAAATGCGAAATTTTATTAAATAATTGTCTAATGTTTATATATAATATATAAATATTTATAATTTATATTATTTATAATATAATATACATTAATTATATAATATATACATATTAGTATTAAAAAAACACATGTGCTGGTAGACAGTGTCAGGTGGCACACGAGTCCTAAATAATCGCAAAAGATAATGGATAAAATCAGACTTCAAAACACGAATCTCTTTAACAAAACAAGCGAATCCCCATCTCATTTACATCCATCAATCAGCAAGATGAAAAAAAAAGATAAATTTAAAAAATATTATTACAATACAATACAATAAAAACATATAATACAATACACCATACATCAATCAAATTATTACTTATATACCTTACGTAGCATACACTCTGTTAGGAAAGGGCTCGAATATTTTTGCAGATAAGGTGTTCCAATCAACAATGGTTCTATTTAGAAAATAAATTTTTTTATTTGTTTTTGTGCCCCTGCATTTTACCTTAAATTTGTGATCATTTCTCCCGATAAAATTTGGACTCCCCGCCTCTTTCCTAAGATCTGCCCGAGCTTTCTCCCCCTTCAGAATACGGAACATTCCACAAAGTCTGCTTACTTTCCTTTTAGTTTGTAGAGTTTCCCAGCCCAGCGTTTCTAGCACGTCAGACACACTCTCCATCCTCCTATGCTTCCGCAGTACATACCGGGAAGCCTTTCTTTGTACCTTTTCCAGTTCTTTGATTTGTCCTTCTTCATGAGGGTCCCATGCTAGAGATGCGTACTCTAAAATTGGTCTTACCAGGGTCTGATACGCCTTCTCCTTGGTTGCTCTAGCACTCCCTTTGAGGTTTCTCATCACCCAATAAAGAGTTTTGAAAGATTTCTTAACGATGTACTCCACATTTAGCCCCCACCCTAAGTCCTTAGTTAAATATACACCTTAGTATTTGCAAGTATCACTTCTAGGAATGACATTTTCTGAGAATTTATATTCCCTATTGTTTCCATTTACCTTGTAACTAAAAGTGATCGATTTGCATTTGCTAACATTAATATCCATCCCATTATTTGTCACCCAATCCGCCATTTTATTAATGTCCCTTTGAAGTATGTTGCGGTCTCTTTCGACTTTCTTTCGACTTTCCTGTAGATAATACAGTCAACTGCGAAAAGTCTTATCTGAGAATTAATATTTACTGGGAGATCATTTATATAGATTAAAAGCAAGAGCGGGCCAAGAACGCTTCCTTGTGGGACTCCCGATGTTACCCGCGTTTTTTCAGAGTACACTTCTTCTATTTTGACCCTTTGTGTTCGACCTTCCATGAAATTTCTGACCCAAGAGATTACTCTTCTATCTGTGTGTAGTGGCAATTGGCCCATCTTGAGCATTAAGCGATCGCGGTCAACTTTGTCGAAGGCTTTTGACAGGTCGACTATTATAGCATCCACTTCTATTCCCGCATCTATAGAGTTGAACATTTCTTGGCAGAACCCTAATAGCTGAGTTTCGCAAGAGAGCCCTTTTCTAAAACCGTATTGGCGACTATACAACCAAATCTCACTCTCCCACAAATCCCAGAGATAATCAGCCATTATCTTTTCTAATAGCTAAGTTACAAGTGATGTCAAGCTTACCGGTCTATAATTATCAACTAGTGCCTTACCTCCTCTGAAAATTGGCGTAACATATGCCTCCTTCCAAGCATTTGGCAGGGCATTATTGTTAAAGGTAACATTGAATAAGTGATTTATATAATTTGAAACTACACTACCACCCAATTTAAGCAAGTCAATTGAGATGGCCCTCTGGCCGTCTGGCCCTTTTGATTTATTTGCCCTCATTTTCATATTTTTTTAATAAATTTCTGCGCTCGTCGTTTTAATACTTTTGGTATTTAATATTTCTTCGCCTCCTTGTTGACTCAGATATGTATCTACAGAATCCTTTTTATTTACCATAACCTTAAATACACTTGCATACCAATTATTAAACGCATTAGCCTTTTCCTTATCGTCAACGATTAGTGTTCCTCTTCCTCATCATCCTCTGTCATCCTCTTTTTTTAAAGCTGTTATGTTTTCCCTGTTGTCTTTCCTCCGCCGGAGGTACTTGTAAAATTTATTTCCATTATCTATCCCGATTATTTTCTGTAGAAAACTTTCTGTGGCTATTTTATTTTCTCTATTCAATTCACGAACTCTTTTTTGTAAATTATGAGCCATTCCGAGCTCTCGTTCCGTTTTTTGTGAATCACTCTCAGTTTTTTCTTCATGGATCTAATTTTGCGGTTGTAGAACTCTGGATCAATATTTTCTTTAAGAATTTTTTTCGGGACAAATTTTTTTAATCCCTCCTCCATTATCCCCTTAAATGTTTTCCAGATTTATTCTACATTCTGCCCACCACTTACCCATTCCGAATACTTTTCCCTTAAAAAGGTCTGGAACCCTTCCCTATCACCACGTTTATATTGCCAAACTATCTTTTTGTTTACTAGCCCCTTATACTGAGTCCTCTCCCAGTTTAGATACAGCTGAATGGTCACTTATTCCCGGAAGGACCTCGACTTCCCCTACCCACTTTTTCCGTCTCGCAAGTATGACGTCGAGGATGTTTCCCCCGCGCGTGGGTTTTTCCACCACCTGTACAAAACCCTCCTCGTACAAAACTGTACAAAACCACCACCTGTACAAAACCCTCCCTCAGGACAACTAACGATTTCTTGGGCCTTCCCACCCCCCACCGTGACCGCGTCTGCCAACCATTGAATACCTGGAAGGTTCAATGACTTAAGCACACACGTTGGTAGCAATCTGAGGTTATTTGCTGACGACACGGTGGTATACAGGGAAATAAGGTATCAACTAGATCGCGAGCTACTCTCTAGAGACTTAGACAACATCTCGGAATGGTGCAATGAATGGAGATGAACACTTAATATAGATAAATTTTGCGCAGTTTTGAAATTTTGGAACAAAGGAAGGAGGGTTCAGTACTGACTACGGCCATTCAAGTTAAATATTTGGTGGTTGTTCTAGCACCACGCCTTTCATGGGGGGCACATATCAGGACAATATGCGGATCAGCTTTAAAGAAACTTGGCTTCATAAAACGGGTGGTGGGGAAATGTAATGAAAAAGTTAAAGAGAGGTGTTATTTTGCTCTAGTTAGACCTCATTTGGAATAGGCCGCGAGTATTTGGGATCCTTGGGAGAAAATGGAAAACACTTAAAACACTGAATGCCTTCATTGATACTTTCGCCGCAACCTCTGACGAAACGTATTGTGGAATCACCAAATATTTTCACTTTGGGTGACCCTGGATCACCAAGAGACGTCCCCTCCCTTGACGCTATGACCTCCCTCATCGGAAGAACTTCCCTCTTCGGTCTCACGTTTATCCTATCCTTCCTCCCATCTCCTCGCTTCTTTGGCTGCTCTCTCCGTAGGATGCTTTCCCGTATTCCTCCAGCCCGATCGGCATCCGCGTCACATGAGCTTGTTCCACTTCTGGTCGGCCTTAAATCTTACGGTTTACTCTTATCACACCTTCGGACAAAGTGGAGATCATCTTCGACTTCCTATTTCACCCGCCGCCTCATCTCTGTTAATGATGCTTTCAGTTCCTCATTTTCAGCGGAAAGGCTGAATATTGTCTTACGAGCGATGTTTAAATCCGCTTGCAGCTTTTCAATTACCTCCTCTTTTTCTTCTAAGCCTCTTCGATTTTTCTTACTTTCACACTTACTGCACTGCCAATTATCACTCACGCAATCCTCCAGTTTACTCTTAGAGCAATTAAAGTGGTACCAAGAGCAACACTCACTACACTGGACTCCATTTCTCAATTTGCTACGGCAAATAATACACTTTACATCCACCGCCATGCCCTTTCCCATTTCGCCCAAGGGAGTGTGCCTTCTAGCGGTCGCTAAACCCCTCGAGCGGTCGCTAATGCGCTGCTTTAAAACACGTCCGTCTCCCTTGAGGATCCGTGAGTGAGTCACTTGAAGAATCTCCCCCGTGTTTGCGAAATATTTGCGAGGCTAATTACATTAAAGAACAAAAGTTGATGGAAATTGAAAATTATCCAATTAAAAAAATATATTCTCTGCATTTAGGTTTGTTTACGTGCCAGAACACAGATATTCTTAGTTTGTTGAAGACTAAGGTCCGTACCGAGAGTCGTTCCTACGGAGCGAGCCTTTGCTAAGGTGAGAACGAAGGAATAATTTTTGTACGAGAGTCATAAGGCTCTCTTTTTCGATTGGAGTTTACACGAAGAAGTAAACAAAGGTCGGCCTAGAGTCCCCCTTTGTTTTTCCAGCTATCTCAAACAAAGGAAGTCTTCGAATGCGAAGGGATATGCGAAATTTTATCACTCTCGGCACGAATATTGCGCGATCACGGCAAACGAATGCGAGGGCAACCTAAGATAGGCGGCTCTCGGCACGGGTCTAATCGAGCTCGGTTGAACAAAGAGACTGACGAGTTGCAGGACATCTACCAATGTTGATGGTTTCTAATTCCAAAAATTTCAATATCAGAGTCAAAAATTATTAATTCTTATTAATGATCCACACTTTATATTGCGCTAGTAGCATATTCTACAATTTGCTGTCATCCCCAGGGAACAAACAAATTCGTTTAATTTGAACCAATTTTTTTTGTTCCTTGATTATGGTACTAAACAGCTGGAATTGGTAATACGGTGATACAAATGTCTAAAACCACTGAGAATTAACGTTGACTGGTCCAGTGGGCAGGTAGGGCCGAGGTTTTATTTCGAGTGATGCCTCTCGGCACCCTCAGTCTCACCCAAGCTGTGTCGGATAGCAACAGATTGTCTTAAGAATATGTTGATTTCACATGCCATTTGGCTTAGTACTAAGTGAGCTCAACCCTTACCTATCAAAAGGACCTCCGGGTTGAAAACTGTGATATGATATAACGCACTAAGAATTTATAATTTGTTTCTATGATCTGCAACGATATCACATAATTAAACTTTATTCCATGAGTTACACTTAAACAAATTACTTTTTTTACACGAAAATACATTGTAAACCAACGCTTATAAAATACCGTGCCTCATGGAAAGTAAAAAATTTGTTTAAGTAAAGGGTCCCGCAAAAATTTAATCATAATTATAGGTATTAATAGGTAGACAACATCCAAAAGAACAATGATCAAGAAGTGGCCAGGCTGGCAAATTAACATGTACGTATATTCCCTTGGCCGATATTTTCTTGCATTTAGATCAAAGTTACTTCAATTCAATAATGTAGCAGAAAGACAGAATGGGTCAATATCAGAACCCGTTTCTCGAACGTTTACGTCAGCCAATCTAAAAACTATGAAATAAAGGCAAACCGTGAATAATTTTTGGTATCAATGTCGGAGCAAACTAATATTCATTGATGGATAATTTTTGCCTTTGTAATTTTAAGTCTGAGAAACGAAATCACGAGGTGATGGAGGCGTGATATTGCAGTTGTAAGTACAAAATTTCGTCGGAGAAACTTACCATGCAATAATAAAGCCTTTTGCTTTCATATTGAATGCACTTACCATTAGGAACAAGAGCAAATCCTAGCAAAAGGACCACGGTCTGCTTGCACATGGTTGCAATAATGTCAGTTTGGTGCTGAAAATATAAAGGTATAACTATTAAAAAACACATATTTATTAAATTTAATACGTTGCCTCTAAATTCTTAATCCTACCTGTTTCCAAGCCGTGTGCCGGGAGAGGCATTTATCGACACCACCCGTCAGGGACTTAAATATAAATAGAACACCGGATTTATTAGTCTGACTCAACCGAAGATTAAAGTCCCAGTCGCACACCCCTCGCATGGTATTCACTGAAGCGACAGCGCAAATATTCATTGACCTTGAAAATCAATGCCATTCGCTTACCTCAACTCACGTTTTATAACCGAATTCGGCCCAGAACAGATTGTGGCCTCAATTCCTTTCATGCATATGCATCATAAGTCGAGTTATTATTAACATCTGAACCGCTAAAGTGTTTGAAACCACAGCCAATCATAGTGCTATAATGTAGGATATGCTACGTCAGTTTTTTCCTCTGAGATGAGACATCGCTGAATAAGCCTTTTTCGGTGGCCGGGAGAACCGTTAACGAAAACTGAATCGTGAAGGACGCTGTCCTATTTGTTCCAATCCACTTCTCCCTAAACATGCTATGCCATGAGGGCGGTTCAAAAGTCAAGTGCAATCGTCGAATTCGTCCATGCAGGTTTAAATGAAAGTTAATTTAATAGTGTAGACTACGCCAGGGTGAGTAATATAAACTACATCAGAAAACTATTTATCCAGATATTATTCTTCGGTTATAAAATATTTGTAAGGAAATAGCGTAATAATAATTTAAAGAAAACGTCAACATGATGATTCTATAGTGAGGAAAGCACATCAGGAAGAAGCGACGCCGTCCCAATATTCAATGGTTGAGGTTAATGAGCAAGAGGTCTTCAAGTGCAGAGTTAAACGTGAAAGTTCACGGAGGACTTACCTATTGCAAAACCAATCGATAGGCTGGCGATGCTTCTGAAGTCTACTCGAGTTTTGCATAAAACTAATGTCGGCTCTATCTTTTTATACAAACTTATGCTAAAATATTTGCGTTGTTTTTGCATACGTATGTACCCATTGATCATTCCTATGCGCGGAAAAAGCTGACAACTTCGATAATATTTACCTGTATGTATATCTTCATGCTATTTACGAGAAATGTTTGTGCACATGAACTAATCTTTTCCATTACTATTTCGCGTTATTATCAAAGGATACAGGAAAATTTTCTATTCGGTAGAATATCAGCAAAGTTGTCAGCGCGGCGGTTGTTTCCTTTATTTCAGAAGGAATGCAAAAAAAACCTTGAATTTAGATTAATGCGGATGTTTCATCCAACATATTTCATCCGACACATAAGATGTTTTCCCTAATATTGCTCTTTTTAGTTTAGTTTAGTTCACAATTTTTTTATTACTTCTGCAATGAAATAAATATTATTCCATAGCACGCACGTCATTCATTAAGTGAGCAGATAGTTTAGTTGTAGAAAAATAAAACCGGGCCACCCTGTTTACACGACATTTTATGCGTACATATTTGTATTTATATTTTTATACGTATAATATATCCCAGGGTTTATATTTTTACTGGTAAAATGGTAAAAAATATTTGTTTTAAAATTAATTAGGCAATTAAAATTAATTTATAAGTTCCCATTAGCAGATTGCAAACATGTTATAAAAATAATATTTTAGTGAGAATATTTCTTAATTTTTTTTATAAAGTATTTTTTCTTTTGATGCCAGCAATCGTTGTGTGTATTCGAGTAAATGTTACGCTATAAAATAATAATATTATAATAAAATAATATTATAATATAATAATATAACGGGCATATCGTCCGTTTTATGGAATGGTGAAAATATAAATACGAAGTGATTTAGCCATAATTAAAAAACATACGACTCGTGAGGATAGATATTATTGTGACCTGGCATTTAAAGAGCAAAAGTTTTCATTTTGGCGCCGGTGCGACGCCATGGAATTGATTTGTGCCCCCGAAGGTGAAATATTAGGGGAGAGGTCGGAGGCTTGATGGAGGAGGCATGATGGTATTTCAAATGCAAGGTTTCCACGGCCAAATCTTTTTCATTATCACCTTTGTGATCGGAATTTAATGTCTGCTTTCTTAAGACGCCTGGGCCGAGATACCCGTCACAGAATCCGAGAAATATTTCAGGCTTGTTGAGATCAAAGCCATGTTAAGTTTATTCCAACTGGTAATTCAAAACTAGACACAAAGGGTCCCTGGAAAACTTCGGACACGCAATATTTTTACGTCACTGGCTTAAAAAAAGGTTTTACAAGATTTGACATTGATGTAGTTTCGTCAGTTCTTCTTCAACTGTCTTTTTTTATCCATTATTGAAATAGAAAGAAAGACTCGTACTTTTCCACAGATTTTATTATACGGCACGACGCGTTTCACCGACTTGCGGCATCATCAGGTAGGTGTGGCATCATCAGGCTTGCGGCATCATGTCTTTTTTTAGTTTTACTCGCATTTTCAGCGTAGCGCGATGAAATAAAGTTTCACGTAGTTTCGCATTAATTATTTATATTTTTGCATATAAAGAAAATACGACAATCAGTTCAGCAAAAGCAATGATTTACCTACAGATACCGAGTTCTTCTTACAGTTATCAAAGATGTCCTGCAAAAATAGGGAAAAGTCAAGTTGTTTTTAATATTTAAGGGAATAACTCTTTTTGTCCTCTCATGTTGTCGGGTTTCCAGAGATGTCAATGGTTCGGCTTGTATTATGTAGTATCAAAATCACCCCGCCCCCTGTGAAGTCGTCATGGCGGCGTGCTTTTGTTCTCGACGACAGCGCTAAAATGAAGACCGCAATTGCGGCGCCCGCTTTGTCGCCGCGACTACGAAGCGGCAACGAGATTGCTAAAGGTAGTTGCTCGGCTTCCGGATCCGAGATAACTGTGTGATTCCTGGGGCGGTGGAAAAAATGTTAATTTCGGGATGGTATTTTGCGTGTTAATGAGGGTTTCGCGGGATAAAATACGAGATTTCTCACTGAAGAATCGGCAAAAAAATTATATCGTCCTTGAGAATTATTTGTTCGACTTTCTGCCACGTTTTAGTGTTTGATAAGAGCGTTTGAGTGCATGGTCATACCTTTAGCATCCTAGGTCTGTAATTAAATCAATGTGTACAAATTGACGCAATTCGCAAGGGCATGTGACTACTGTGTGAATTCAACGATGCTTCTGCTTCACACGCGGGGGGTAGTGAACACTTTAGTTTGAAATCATTGACAGATAACGCACTTGTCTTGAATGGCGCCAAATGGCATCATGTCCATAGGGGTAAAAAAATACCCGGTGAAGCCCATCGATTATTCTTAGGCTTCTAACAATATCCTTTGCCTCTTTCATTACTGGCAAACGCATTCTGCAAAAACGAGCATGAACACGGCGTAACGTGCGCATTTACGTGTTATAAACAATTATCCATTTGGTAATGGATTTAGTTTTTTTGCCATGTGCATGACCTCTACGATTTTGATTAACCTTTCAATGTCAATTGATGCACTTGACTCTAGGAAATAATAAGGGCTTTTGAGATCATCTCAATTGTATATCTCATAATTAGAGGAAAACTTCATCGTTGTAGGAATACAAAAAATAGTAAGAAGTCTAGAGGTTGACATTGAAATAGGTGGGGAGTGGATCCGGTCAGATCTTTGGGTGTCTAAGCTTGGGTCAACCAGCTTGAGAAATGATCGTAATAATTAATGAGCACAGAGCAGAATCATTGTGATAGACCCAGGGATGATAATTAATCAGGGCTAAGCTATGAAAGCCAATTTGAATATTAAAATTGGAGGATATATCCAGGGGCAGGTAGAACTAATCAAATATCTAGTAAGTATTATGGAAGAATATGGGGAAAATAATAGGGATAAGAGCGGAATAATTTAAGGTGGAAGGTATTTAATGGCATTTAGTAAAGAAGCAAAATAGACTAGTGAACTGTGACATGGAATTAGTTTTGTATGCCTTGGGAACTTGGTGGCAGCGGCAAGTTGATGAGAATGGATTGAGATGTGAGCGTGGAGGATAGATATAAATGAAATGGGCAGAGAAAGAAACAAATGAAAAAATACTAGGCGTGGCAAGGGGAAAGAGAGTGTTGTTTGGAGAAATCCGAAGAAAGCAGGAAAGTTGATGGCAGGGCATGGAGTTGAAATGGTATATTCAAATCTATGATAGAATGGAAAACACTAGGTAAGCAAGATAAGTGGGGAGAAAAAGATTAGGCACGTTGGATGGAATCAAGGGAGGTAGAAGCAATACAGAGTAGAAGAACGACTTATTCTACTATATGGTTTTGAGGGTTGCATGGTGTTGTTCAGTATTAGGGAGGGTATAGTAGTGCAACAGTAAATCAGTCGCCAAAGGTAAGGTGTCTTCATGTGTAGACACAAATGATCTCACTATGATAACTAAGAGAAATAACAACCTTACTGACCGTATTGAAAGCACACAGACATGTCACAACAGACCAGGGCCCAGGTTAGCAAAGGGGCTTTATTGAAAATAAAAATCACAACATGAAAAATAACATTAACATATTTATTTTTAACATCAAGACTTGCTGCTTGGCTCTGAAATCCATGGATAATTCTGTACAAAAACATTTACAAATTATCTTTAATTTTCACTTCAACTGAAAATCATACCTTCCCTAATTTGTTTGGGAGATAGACACGGAGCTACAGTATTTATAGGATACAGACTTTACGCTAAGCTACAAGGGCAAACTTGGGATTATTCCTCAAATGTTATAATATCTACTTAACTAAGTGGCCCATTGTCATCCAGATGCCTGGCAAAATTGGATTCTATCATCATGTACAATTCATGTTATTTGGGTCTAGCCTCATTTCTAAGTGGGCCATGGGGTTAATAATGACTTACCTACTTGGTACAAAAGTTTGAAAGTTCTTTCAATTCGAGGCTTTCACTTGATAAATGCTTATTATTTTACATTGCACTTTTAAAAAACAATGCTGGTATGTTCCATCAATACCTTGTTGAAGAAATTTGGAATAGATGGTAAGACCATGAATTCACTACTAAAAAGAATGCTATTGTGTACCTATAGGTGATATACAACAAATATTGCATGTACATGATATATGAGAAATATTTACAGAGAAATGTTACTGCAATACAAAGAAAGGCACATGAAAAAGTTGGATAAACACAGGCAGCAACCGTGTGATGACGGTAGGAAACCAATTCTACTTTTCAAAACATGGAAAAGATTTGTTGGAGTTTTCAAATAGTACATTAAACACATAATATGTATACATCCTTTATATATACATATACAGACACTAATAACTTCAATTTCCCGAGTACCTAGTAAATGTATGACCACCAGCCTTTAGTTATGTATTAATAATAATGTAATTTGGACCATAAGGGATTATTTTCATTACAAAGTAGGTATCATATTAAAAATCTTACCATTCATTTGGCATTTAACATGGACAGCAGTCCTCACATAGCTGTTTATAATGTAAATTCTTTGGATTGGAATAACAATATGACAGAGGCTTTTGAAAGACCTTTTGAAGATAATGGACTTTGATTAGGTATAAATTCCATGTAGCTCTTGGCACCAACATTGAATGCAACGATGGAATAAAAGCATTTTTTATCGCTCATTCGTCATAAGTAATATAGATTTCATACAATGTAGAGACTCATCAAGGATTTGCAATGAAACAATCAGGCACAGTCAAACAAAACCCAATGATAAGCAATTTGTTGAAGAGAAGAGTTTAAAGGGGTATTTTGAACATGGTAATAGAGAAATGTATTGCAAACTTGCAAGATTTCTATAATTTGATCACTCATAAGCCATAGAAAGAGATAGGGTGTATTTAAATGCAATTGGAATTTCTTTTACCCTCATTTAAAGTGCTGATAGAAGTAAGTGTGCTGCTCTCAAGGACATTTTTTTAAGATTTCTTCCAATTATGAAATGTGTTTTTGTCCTCAGAAAACATGCACGTCATAAGCCTCAATTGGTATTTTGTCCTATCCCAAGACTGGAATAGAAATTTGTGCACAGTTCACTATATTCACACATGGAGCTACACAATGAACTTTCAGGAATAGGAGCAGCAGTACTATGATGATTGGAGGATGGACTTGAGCAAAATACTCAAGTGCACTGCCATCTCTTTTGCTTTTATGAAGACACTGAATGCTCAAGTCTTTTACTCAGTCAAGGAATGAAGGAGAAAACTGCCTTTCGAAAACTACTGTACAGCACTTATATTTGATCAAACACACAGCAAATGACCATTTACACAGGGGAGGGGCTTCATGAGAGGGTGTCACGGGAATGTGGGAACTCCTCCTTGCACACAACATACCCACAGACATGCACACACTTTCCTGTCGTCATCAAAAGATAATCTATTTGAACTGAGCTAAAATGATACATTCAGCAATAAACTTTACATTTTGTGCTTATACATCGATTGTACTTGTGTTTTTTTCCAAAGGTTTGCATAGTTTGGATGTTTAATGTATCATTTTAATAACCTGTAGCATCCATACGTTGATGCATAATTCTACTTGTACATGATAAGTAATACAGATT
This sequence comes from Hetaerina americana, assembly GCF_022747635.1. NCBI lineage: Eukaryota > Metazoa > Arthropoda > Insecta > Odonata > Calopterygidae > Hetaerina > Hetaerina americana. The sequence continues at coordinate 193,264 of NW_027286986.1, read as the reverse complement.
TCATACAATGTAGAGACTCATCAAGGATTTACAATGAAACAATCAGGCACAGTCAAACAAAACCTTTTGAAATTATTCAATCAGCAAGAGAGACATGGCCAGTTGGAAACACCCATTCATTGAGTTTCTTGCATTTTGCATGCCAGTGACACAATTCAATCAAAGTTTAAATGCCTATCTAAAAGCATTCACTTCTCTTTTGTTTTAATGGTAAATATACATTCTGACAGCTCATCAGGGCAAATATACAACTTTACATGCATAGTAAAAATTACCTGGTTATGGTATTTACCTCAATTTAAGTATCATTATTAGATAAGAGAATTCTTTTTTTACCAGAAATTCAATTTGATTTAAATATTAAGTATTACAGTGGGTTATATCCTATTTTTCCCAATATGTGAAGCAAATATATTCATATACATATAATTATATTTATCAGATTGAATTTTTTTATAATGGGATCCTTTCATACCAACAATACATGTAATATATGAGTCAATTGTAAATTTTTGAATGGTCCAACAAACCATGTATTCATAAAATACATATTAAGCCTCTTACAATTAATATAATGTGATTGTATGTAGAGTAATCACAACCTGTCCCCCTGTGTCTATCCAACAACAAAAGGGTTTGTTAACATCATTCAAAAGAATGTAAATACATTAAAGAGAAAAACCTTCTACATAGGGAATGGAGTTAGTTTTCTGGCAGGTCGACTTATCATTGAATTTGGTATTTTGTCTGGAGAACACTACATAAAAATTTACGAGAGGTGGCTGAAATAAATTTGGTCCAATCATGTTAGGGGAAAAGAGTCGCTGCAAGTACACCATCTCACACACATCAATTGGCACAAATACACACAGACACACTTGCAAACATGCCATACATATCCTCACACAGGAGAGGGTCAAGGCATGATTAGAACACTCACATTTTCACCTGAATACCCTTACTGGTGACACAGCTTCGGAAGTTTCACTGTCAACCAGCCCCCCGTTTTGCTGATCACACCTTAGTCTCGGCAATAGCTGAGTCAGGAAAATCTCCCTCACTGAACTTTACAAGATTCACAGAGTCAAAAGGACCCAGCATTATAGAATGTTTCAATACAAGGCTTCACAGAAAGAGTTCAATAGGTCGCGATCACCCACTCCCTCAACCATTTATTTAAGTAGGACCAAAATGAATTTTTCCAGCCACCCTCATACCAATAAAAGATTATTCTCTGAAAGAGGATGCCTCAAGTGTACCACCCGTCATAAAAAAATATGATAACATTATGATCAGTTGAACAATCGTAATGCATTCAGCCAACGGAGGGAAAAAAAAGATTGAGCCAAGATTAGTAGTAGAAGAAATCAAAAGGAAGCACTGAGAATTCACTAGTGATACTCAGGATGGAAGCATGGTGCACCCAGTAAATACACCTTTGCTCACAAATATCAACTGAGTTTGAGATGACTTGCCCCTCATCACGAAGGCTTGCCTTCACAGCCGACGGGAGAGCAGTTGCCAAACGACTAATTACTCTGATGAAGGAATGTGGATTGGCCCCTCTTCTCCTCCCAATTACCAGAAAATATTTTCCCCACCACATCAACTCCGCCCAATCTGTGGGGTCTAATCGCCGAGCCCAAACTTCTTGAAGATGAGTTCCTTTCCCTTGGAGAGTAGGTTATCCATGGCCCCCTCGCCGGGGGCCCCACTGCTCCCCCCACCCACCCCTGTCACCTCTGTCAGTTTCTGCATAAAGTTGGGTGCTGATGGGAATGTTGAGCCGGTCGATGTGGTGGCCTGTGGCGCCCCTGTTGCCGCCGAATCTTTGTTCCCTGGAATGGCAAAATCTGGCACGACTGCCGGGATGCCCTTGATGGGCTTCCTTCCCATCTGGCCCATGTCGCCCGGATGCTGCCCTTGCTGCATGGGGGGCTGTTGCCCCCCCTGCTGGAATGGCCCACCCTGCTGCTGTGGCTGGTTCATGGCACCATAGTTGCCCATCATCTGCTGCTGTGGGTCGCCACCCATCATCATCCCATCGCCCGTCCAGCCCATGTCCTGCTGCTGCTGCCCACCCCACTCCTGACCGGGAGGCTCGGGAGGTGGGCCCCGGTATGTGTGGGCCTGCCCTGGGCCCTGCTGCTGCTGCTGCTGGGATGGGTGTCCACGGCCCATCATCTGCTGTTGCTGTTGCTGCTGCTGTTGCGTTGGCTGTTGCATCGGCTGCTGTTGCTGTGGCGACGGCCCCCATCCCCCCCTCCCACTACCACCTCTCCTGCTGCTGTCGCCCCTGGGGTCGCCTCTCCCCCTCGGATCCTGCTGAAATTAGACAACGGGGCAGGGTGCAGGGCTTTTGCTTGTGCATCACCCATGCCATTGCGCTCCTACTATTATACAGGGAGGTAGGGATTGTGTGCCGCACACAAGAGGGAGTCTCAGGAAGGAGAGAGAAGGCAGCGGCAAGAGGGAAACATGAGAATTTTACATTTCATTGGCAGTAAAAAGAAGAGTTACTATAGGGATCAAGTCTCGTCTCCCTTGATCCCAGTTGCCGTCTTTCTCACCCCCCCCCTTTCTCCTCCATTAACTTTTCAGTTTTATGGAATGATGTGACATTCCTTTTATTGATTCTATCTTTTTTGATTCGGACACATACACTCATACACAAAATGGAAATTTTCTCTATTCACATTCATATGACATACTTTGAGAATATTCTTTTAAATTGAGGCACTGCAGCAGTTTTTAAATAAAGCACAACAAATATTGCATTACTTTTGACAGGAGGGTGGGGGGAGGAGCACAATATATTTTTTGAGCAATCTTGATTTTTTTAAACATTACATTAAATAATTCAGACATCCAATGGAATTTGTCCCATGCACAGAGGTACTCTATGGAACGATATAAATAAAATATTGGTGAGTCAACTGGCAAAAAAGATAGAATTGGGACGTGTGCTACGGACAAACGGAGGTTGTACAAGGATGGAAAAACATCATATTTTCACTATCAACAATGGATCTATATTTTGTGCTATTTGCATAAGTGGTGGTGAGTCACATTTTATGTTTTAAAAAATCCTTCACTTATCTAAGGGTAACTTATAATCAGCTTGGGGTTATTCTTTTCCTAATGGAAATCAATGAAATTATTAATAAAGGATATAACCGTCAAGTATTACTACCAACTTATTGATTGTCCATGCAAAAACAAAAACTTTTACATTAATTTGCAGGATTAGAGAAAAATAAAAATTACATGCAAAAATGGTAATAATTGAAACTTTAGTGTATTAAAATAGTAACTCATACATAACTAAAAAGCATTGTCTATCTTTTGGTAACCATTCAATTAGTATTTATACAAAAGCATATTTTATAAATATTACATGAGTGCTATATTACTTTATTGTAATTATGGTTTGTTGCACTTTAGCATTTACACAGTTTTGAAAAGCTATTGGCCAAAGCAAGTATATTAGTTCTTCATAATGATAAAAGTCACATTAGTTCATAGAGTAAAATGAATGTAGATATAAAAAAACCATGTGGTAATCAGTGGTGCTCTACATTTTGCACTGCCAATCCAAACACCAATTGCAAATTTCAATTCTTTTTTTAGATAAAATTAAAGGCACTAGTTATAAGAGTGAGTTTCAAAATTAGCCGAGACATTCTTCAACACAGTAGCATTTTCAACTTTTTTAAATGTTGCCTAATCTAAATTAATAAAATAGCATTTCAATGAGCAGTATATAACAATGTAGATACTGGATGCTTGTTTCACTACAGCTAACACCTTAATATTGGGCAATTGCACTTAAGAACGAGGAGACATTCCTTCCATGGAGTAAGTAGTGATTAAAATCAGCAACTGCCACACAGATAATAAAAGAACAGGATACCACCTTCTAGCTGCCACAATGGCAGCCCAATGCACATATCCATGAGCAACACAGTAATACCCAACCATGAGGACGAAACACTGGCTAATCAAATCTTGCCCTAACAACGAAAGAACCCAAGCGCAACAACTCACCCTAAAAGCAACATTTGTTCAGATGTCCCACAGCAGAAGATCATGAAGTAACAAACTACCACCAAGAGCATAGCAGTAAGATATACCATTACTATGTAATACTCAAACATATATAAACAGAATTACATAGGTCAGTAAGGAGCATTGAAATGGAAACGGTATAAAAAATATATCACCACTGTTTCATTTTCCTCATGTAGCGGCAGCATACACCCATAGCAAGATGTGCCTCCCAAACAGATTATTTTACGGAACCAATTTGTTTCATCATGTTGCATTTGGGTTGTTTTGTACACAGGCAGCTTTGAAACATCCAAAGTTTCATCCACATATCAGTGGACTTTGCATATGATAATTATTGCAATTTCTCTGAGGGCAGTTGATTGTCTTTCATGAAATATATTTGATAAAAATTATGGGAATAGTAATAATTCAAGCCATTAAATTTTTCCATAGAGAAACTGACTAGTACTCCAGTCATAAATAAGCAACTGACTTTCGTCAAACATAAGAATACCAAACACTTGAATAGTAGTCCTGTTTAGTCTTCAAAAACCTGCCTCTTTTGCTTAAACATTTTAACCATGTAAAAATAGTCAAAACCTGTCATCATATTAATAATATGACAGTATTTTTTCCCAAAAACAGGCATAGAAAATTTGTCAGATATCTCTTCTTGAAACAAGATTTGTCCACTGTAATCACCCAATTTGCTATTACTTGTTCCTCTAAATAATAAAATTTTAAAATTCTAATTAGAGAAATTATGAGCATAGGCCCCCTAAGGCAAACGTGTCCACTATGGAGCTTAATTTTTATGCATAACTTTGAGCCTAATCACACTTTCATCCAGACTTCCATCACAAAAAGCTCATTTTTTTCAGCTACACTTTAATTTCTAACAACCTTCTTCATTAGATGAATATATTCTGCAAAATAAGATGTGCAAAGGTTTATAAAGGTTTTTGAAAGAATTCACAGTAAGAGAGAGAAAGAGAGAAAGAGAGAAAGAGAGAAAGAGAGAGAAGAGAGAGAGAGAGAGAGAGAGAGAGAGAGAGAGAGAGAGAGAGAGAGAGAGAGAGAGAGAGAGAGAGAGAGAGAGAGAGAGAGAGAAGATGGAGAGAGAAAGAGCCCTGAAAGAAACCAAAGTTTTTTTAAATGCATTCACAGCCAATGCAAAAATAAGCAAGCATATTAAAAGCAGAGTAGTATAAATAGGGCAAACAGGAGAGTCACACACAAAAGCCAAGTCAACATAACATTTAACAAAATTATAAACAACAAAATAACATAAGTGAGACAGGCAGAGAGAGAGAGAAAGAGAAAAGACATCAAAGGCCGTGCCAATCCCACTTACCTGTCGGTCAGCTCTACTATCTATATGTGGGGGTAGGCAGGCATCTAGCAGAGAGAGATCAGGAGGAAGACATTAGTTGTTTTATGATGGCAGGATATAGGAAACAAAACCAGTCCTGAAAATGGGCTGGTCTCTCTTTCTGGTTGGAATCATAGAGGAATGAATTTGCTTCTGACAAAGAACAGTGTCATTGAGATAGACTATTTGTGTGAGTGCCTAATCATGCATCATGATGCTCCTTTGTTTCATTTAGAATAGTGTCTATATTTCCGGTCAAACCAAAACTACTGTAGGTAGTAACTCCTAATGGTGGTTCCCAAATATTGTGAAATTTGGGATCATTATATTTTATGTAACTAAGTTTTTACTTACTAAATTGTTTTAAAATTCCTGGCTTTGGATGGAATGACTCTGAAAGGAGTACGGATAATCTAGAATCATTTCAGCGCCGTCATAGCTCCACATTTGGACAGGTGCACATTTATTTATTGAGCCAATTTTCAGTATGTTAAGTTTCACATTATTAAAATTTAAATTGATTTTAACATGTTATTAAAACTCTTAAAATGTGAAATGACAATAGTGTGAATATAAAAATGATTGTTATGCTATGCCCTATAAGTTTCACAAACCACATGATAATATACATTAACTTAAACATAAAATTCTTTAAAAACAAATTGACATTAAAACATTGATAAAAAGTAAAATTGTTTTAAACTCTCACATATACAAATGAATTAAAATCAATGAAAGTTGGCATTGAAATAAAATTTTTGGCTTGTCTCAATGAATGGAGAGAGAGCTCATTCATCAGAGCCAACATGACAAAAAGAGAATAAATTCTGGTCACAGTTTAATAAAAAAGTACAAAATTGTTTCCATGTATGATTTTAGAAAAATAATTTTGTTTCAAAAAATCATTTCTGATTAAAATCTTCATGTTAAGGAGTATGAAAAATGAGATCAAATTACTTTATAAGATATTGTACAAGTGAATTTGAAACAAATCAATGTAATTTGTATCTGTGAGTAGCATGGCTGTAATCACATTTCATAATTACACAGACATGTCAATTTGCTCCTTTTGTTTTTATGTAGTATTAAATAGATAGGTGACTGAATACTATGCCCTGCCATCAGCCACAATGCACAATCTGCACATTAAACATCACCATGTACATCAAAGGTGAAAGCAGCACAGATAAAACATCCAAAGGGAAAAGAAAGCTTTGACACAGAGTCAGATATTTATGTGGATGTTGGTGGAAGTTGGCTGTGTTGGGAAGAGTAAATCTCATTAAAACAGAGATAGTAATATTCAAACACCAACAGCAAAGATATTAGCAATGCTTTTCTAGGATTTTTGTGGACTTAAACCCAAAAGTGAATAGAATCCAAAAGCATTTAAGCCTATCATATATTCATCTAGCATAGTGAAGTGCTGAAATGTGATTTCTTAGGATGTAAAAAGGTCAGGTGTGGTACAATATCACTGTTTTTATATTTTTTCCAGGTCAGTGGTTATATTCATTTCCCATGTCCTTTGTTCACTTAAATCCTTCCCTTTATTCATTGCCCACCCCTTTTACAATATGGTTCCATTGTATGAGTGTCTTCATATATGTGTTACGTACATTATAAAGAAAAAAATGCCACATTGAACGCACACGAAACATTCAAACACAATGAGAGCCCTTATTTCAGGACTCTGGCCATAGCAAGTAAAGGAAAATATAATAAACACAAAAATTAGTGAGTTTAAGAACAGCAGATGCAGTGAAATGGAGGGATAGCACGTAGATAGATAGATAGAAAGAGAGAGATATATAAGATTTAATATATATATCTATATATATATATATCTATATATATATATATATATATATATATATACATATATATATATTTTTTTTTGAGAGATACCAAAAAAAATTCCAACACAGACTCTACTAAGAAGGAGGAGGGCTTCTTCCGGATGGTCGGGAGGATGTATGCGAATGGGTGGGAAGGGGGAGAATAATTCCACAGACACACACACAGAGCCCATGACCTGACCTTTTCACCCCAATAGAGATCTCCTCTCTGCCCCTCAGAACTTTTCCTTTCTGGCTTCTCAAGATATACGCCCTCTGTTATTTGCAGCTCTTCCCTGTGCTGCTCCCAGAGCCACTCTTGGCATAACAAATCTTAAAAGAGCCTCTCAGCACCATCACTGACCACCCTTATGTACTAGGAACACTACACCAGAATACGAATCCAACGTCTAAGTAAAAATGAGGCCTCTAACATAAAAAAGCAAACGACAGCTTAATATAACATAGCAACACTATACCTTCTACATATTAAATTAAGTAAGGGAAAAATCTATTAGCATAATTGTTACTTTATAATGTTATGTCAATGAGAAATTAGGTTACACATTAATAAGCATGTAAAGGGACCAGCAAACTACAAAAAAGTATCACTAACTGAATGAATGCACTACTTCACTAACATATAATAAAAACATCACCACAAATCATTACTGAAAATAGAAATTAAAACTATGGAGGCTACATAACTATTCTCTCTTAAGTATGTTAACAATTGAGAGAGATAATTACTAGAGTCAGTAATAAAATTGTGGGAAAAATGAAGAAAAAATATCAATTTTAACATCTTACATCTAGGACCTTTGTAATGTGAAATATTAAATATTACTTCAAGACTAATAATAATAATATACATTTACTACCTATAATTACATACTATCTATGTTTACTTTCTAGTAGTATAAGCTTGCAGCTCTTTTAGGCGGATTTTTCTCAGGTACCTACTCTATAAAAACTCTAGATAAAAACATCGTATTTTATATACTATGGCATAGATCTAAAGCTGTAAATAAAGATAAGTTTCCCTAAGCAATCTAGTATCACAATATTAGCTTCAAATAACTGTTAATTATTTCTAAGGTATCCATTTTAAAAACAAAGAAAAAACATAGGTAAAGGACATATAGTGACAGAAAATGTTATCTTTAGGTATGAAGATGGATAAAATTAGTAATGCACAGTTCATTAATTCTATCATCGCTTACTATAAACAAGCATTTTAAAGATCTATGCCTATTATTTTCTTAATTATAGCTAACATTTATCTTTTTAAGTCTACCAAAAATGAATAGCCTACTCTTTATTAGGAGAGTGAATGAAATTAGCATTACTATGGAAATATCCACCGAATAAAACCATTTCTATTTTTGAAGGAACAGTCATTCTAAAAATTATTAAAATATTTTTGTTTTTTAGGCTAATGTAAACCTATGAATACCAAATCATGCTAGTTTTTAAAAAAATCTAGCTGCATTCTTACATATTAGCTTAATGAACAACATTCATTGGATTCATATTTAATTTACCCCATTTTCACACAGTTAGCTCCACTATAAACCAGAAATATATTTTCTTAACTGATTAATTAATGATGTATGCAAAAACTGTACAAAATTCCATTCAGCCAATAAATAAATAATTGTGTATAAAAACCAATTATGTGTCACAAATAAATTTAACAATTCAGCATACTCATCAAAAACATTCTTGGAAGTTGTCAGTGAAGTTTTGAAAACTTGTGAGGGGGGGGGAGAAGTTCTAAAAAAAGCTAATTATTCATTAAAAAACACCTCATTGTATTCACGAAGTGACATGTGGGCAGTGAAGTGTTTTGCCTCTCATCTATTTGAGAGGCTCAGCTTAAAATGGGACTTACGGCACACACTTTTATATACCTACCTTTCCTGCGGTCCCTAGGGTCCATCATTCTCATCCCGTCCCTAGGGGGTGGTGGAGGACCCCTTGCTCCAGGTCCATGACCCCTAGTCCTGGTCCTGTCATAATTCCCCATGTCACCCCCTCGCCCCTCTCGACCTCCACGGCGACTCCCATTGTAATCCATTCCTGGCTGGGGGCCCACCCCCATCCCTCCGGGCCCTCCTGGCCCCTGTGGCCCAGGGGCCTCGGTGAGGAAGTTGGATGGCACCAGGCCCCTTACCCCATCTAACTCCCCCATATAGAACCCATCGTCATCCATCTCTCCATAGACGTAGATTGTATTCCCAGTTCTAAAAGAGAGCTCAACCTGTTGGAAAATTGTACACAGGTGTAAATTTCACAGGATAGTTTGTCCCTTGTTGGCATATTTGGTTCGAAGTTTTCTCCTAGATTGCTAGAAAAATGCACCAAAGTCATGCCATCGTACCTTATAGAAAGCATATCATGGTAGCTGAAAATACCTATGGAACTAGGACTACCAAATGCTTAGCAAGTTTACTTTCACATTGAATAAAATAAAAAGTAGTGGCAGAGAGCATACAAACATTTTATGAGCAAGGGAACACTGATTCAATGAGCAAGGGAAACATAGCATATATTTTTGATTAGATCTAAAAAAAGCCACATAAACATAATGGATAAATACTAGAATTCAATGAAGCAACATTTTGGTGTGAATAATGAGAAGTGTATTAATAATTGGCATGGAAAGTTATTTGCAAAGGGCATTTAAGTTCTTATGGGTTTTCGATTTTAACTTTATTTTGGGAAATTGTTTTAAATATTACTTTTAACAACCATAGCCATCAAACTTGAAACTTGAAATTTTTAAATAGTTTGGCACCAAAGGTTGATGTCATTTATTAAAATGTTTGCCTATTTCTAATGGGAATGGAATATAACAAAACCACCAGTTTCACCTTACCCTCCAAAATTCATAGAAAATTCATGCATATAACCCTAATCATTGTAATAAACTCATTCATGTACAGCGTTTTCTGCAAGGAACAAGAATAAATACCCTTTGCAAATACTCTGCTGTACATTTCATTACTTTTAGATAATTAGTCAGCAAATCAATACAAGAAATTATTTTTAATACTCACGTCAAAATTTTGTCTTATCATCCATGGGAGAAGGAACTTCTTTTATCACATATATATGTTAAAAGCTCAAAGAGAGCAAAATAGAGTCTAGCATTTTCACCATCCGATTGAAAACTTAAGAATAATAATAACCAACCTCAGCATCGACATTAGGTGACAGCTCCTGAGGGTCATAATCGTAGAGGGCAACCATCTTCTTGACAGGCATGTTGGCATACGTGTCTCCCCAACGGTCACCCCGCCCGTGGGCCTGGCCAGGGCCCCTGGCACCATGGGCTGGTGCTCCCTCTGCATTCTGACCAAGAGGAGGTGAGAAATATGGGCAAGTGTCACAGAATTGTCAAATACATTTCTTTGGAAATTGCGACAGCCTTCTCCTATGAGGATTTTGGGTAACTCTTGTGCTTAGAGGAGTACTAGTGATTTTATGCCTCCAGTTGGACATTTTATCTAAAATACAGAAGCATTTTTACTATGAGCTAGTTGGGGGTACATGCACCACTTTTCGATGAAATCAACCATTAATATATTTGACCAAGTATAAAACTGCAAAACTTATGTAGCTGCAAAAATATCTAACCAAACTTAACAAATGATCTAAGTGTCCATAAAAGCCACATTTTTACTTACTCTGAATTACATATAGCTATGAAGCCTTTCAGGCTTCATGATAAATGACCATATCTATACCCTACTTTTAAGAAGATCAATGTCAACATATATCAAAGATATCATACTTTAGGACTCTCATACAGAGTGCCTTTCAGCACCTAACTTCTTTGATTAGAGCAATTGTTTTGAATAATAAATAAATGCACAAAAATAATATGAAAGTGCTAAACATTTTTTGAATGTTTCAATATTTGTGACAGACTTGATTTTAAAATATATGTAACATGAATAGATGATGGACGGAAAATTGCTGATTTATATCATGTCGAGATTATTAGTGCAGCAATGAATTATTTTTTTAAAGATACAGTGGAACCTAGCACAACAAGCATTATTTGTTATGGAATCTTTCGCTGAAAACAAAACAAATTTTCTAGCATAAATTAAGTTAAAACACAATAATGTGCTCTCCACGTCGAAAAAAAGTTACATACAAGGTTAATTCAAAGAAATATATTGTTTAGAAATTTGAAGAACCTTGATCTTATTTTCTACCATAGATGTAACCAACCGGGAATGCAAATTCAAGGGGTAGAACACAAAAATAATCAAAATAATTACTTTAATATTTACAATACATTCCTAATTCTTTTTACAAGAAAACTGTCTAGAGACATTTGTTTTTGCTGATTCTTCAAAATTTTGTGAAAATGCAACACAACATTATAATTCAATTCATTATAATGTGTGGCGGTTCATTTGTTAATGTATTTGTTTGTGCAATTCAGGGGTGTGCCACGAGGTGTCACCCTAGGCACGAGGAGGCATTTTGACCCACGCGGAAGTAGTCACGCCTCAACCCCCGCCGAGCGTTCATCCCTCTTGTGCATGTTGCGCCCGTGGCACATATCCTACCTTGGTCTTTTATCCACAGCACTCAGAATAAATCTGCTGTTCATTCAAACCTTTATATGTGCTTTATTAGTATTTCCTAGCACCGCCTGCGCTAAAATAATTTCCAGCACTCCCACATAATGCAACAGTGACTGAGTCATCATTATCTTTTCTTCTACCTTATAATCACCAACTTGGAATGCAAATTCGAATTAGAATTCACAAAAACTACTCGAAATAATTAGTAAATAGTACTTGATTCTTGAAGTCACCAATACTCTCTTCTGTCGAGTCCGAGCTTGCTGCTTCACTATGCCTTCAGAACTCCATGGATGAACTCAATTATTCTCTTAAACTTCTTAAATTACTTGTTTCTTCCTTAAATACTCCTTCTTTGGCCAATGATGATCGTGGCATCTTCTTGATGAGATTAGCAAATATCACTATCAACTTCTCATGAATGATGTTCTAATTAATAGCACTGCCTTGCAATTGCTTTTCATTTATTCATAACAGAAGCAACCTTTCAATACTGTTAAGAATACATAACCATTACATAAATATTCCTGTTGCATCCTTAGAAACAAAGATCTCCTAAATGTTGTTGTTGTTCTTGAATATAGAGCAAATCGCTGATGCTGACTGATTGTATGTGTCTGCTAGATCAGCCATGCTCATGTCTCATTCTCACTTTTCAATGATTTTACTTTTCAATTATATGCTTCTTTTCATTATCTTAAGGCTCTCTTCTTTCAGTTTTTGCACTGGGGACATTTTTAAAACAATGCACAAAAAATCATTAAACTTGGCACAAAAAAATCACAAATAATATGCCTAAACACAAGTTTGGAAAAATGAGTGATCACGGGCAATACTAAGATGCTACTGGAACTGGAGTATTCAGCAGCGCACTTCACAGCAGGCACACAAAAAGTCCAAGGCATTCTCTCTCCTCCTCACTCATTATGTGAATTACTCATTGTGTGAGGTGCTCACTAAGCGAGGTTCCACTGGTCTAAGGTTCTAATTTTACTGATTACACATTGGAAGATATACTGCACAGCATGTCAATATGGCCTCAAATTTTTCTTATCCATTTAAATGACAGGAACACTGCTCTCTTAAATTCATTGCATATTGTGAAAATTAGGATTGGTCACTTATTGTGTAGAATTTTCATTGTTATAGGGTAGTTCAGCAGGATATTATTGATCAGGAGTGGAGCAAGTTACTCTTGATTACATCTATTACAGGTTATATAGGATACTTTTTTGTTGTTAATTCATTAACCATTAATATGAAATCAATATTAAACCTTGTGATTCTGAAAATCTAGCTATACTAGAGATAAGCTCATGTCATTTTATAGTATTCACAAAAAAAATTATATACAGCTTAAATACTATTGAAACTTATTTGTAGAAAAGTTAAGATACTCATCATTTTTTCACAATATTTATCCCATCACAAATATTCAAATATCATAGATAATATTTTTTACAAGTATATTACAGTTGATTTTTTATGAATAATAAAGCATGGCAATTATTTTATTCAAAATTAAAAGATTTTGCATTCTGTTCGAATATTTGCTAATTTTGAGAACTTTATTCCTGAAATTATGGAGAAAGCCAAGGAGCGGAGATATATTTTTGCCATCAAAGCAATTTTGTTTTTCAAAGTTTGTCATGAATGAGCTGCCCTTCACATCAAAATCTTAGTGCACTGTACATATTCTAACTAACTGGTGTCAAAACAATCATTACTAGTACTATGGTAGAATATTAAAAAAAAAAAGGATTTCTATGAAGAGACAGGTAAACAACTCACAAGAATGAACAAGCAATATGTTCAAATTGGTAAATAGGTGCTTAAAAGCTAAACAGATAAAGTAATTACAGACATTTTGAGCTATTTAACTCCATGGGCACAAGTAATTTACTAAATTGCTGTATGAGCACTTTTATTATTATTAATTATCGACTTAATTGGGCGAGGTTGAGACTAATAGTCTCTTCTTCCACCTAACCCTACATTACAGACATTATATGGAAGACAATCACATACAACCAAGCCCTAGATGGAGGGAAATCCACCTAGGCGGGAATCAAACCCGCGACCTTTGGGTTGGTAGGCAAGGACGTTACCCCACCGCCACCGAGGCATAGGGGCACTTTTAAGGATAAGTTAGCATCAGAAATCCAAAATAATATGATACCAAAGAAACCAAGACCACCAGAATGATTTTTAGACATATGTTGCATTAAATATAGAGCCAAAAAGGAAATAAACTTCTGAGTTGATTTGGTGAACGTAAAGGCTTTAAGTTTTTGAAACGAAAAGAATGACTTCTGCATGCCAATTTTTAAAAGTTAGATGACAACTTATTATATAAGGCTATCTAAATCTCACCTTGAAAGTTCACTAATATTTACTAGAATTTTAAACTTGACAAAATTAAATTACCATTCCATATTTTTGGCAATAAAATATTTCTACTGGGCCATCAAGAAAGGGTGAGTTCATTACTTTCAGTGAATTAATAACCAGAATGTAATTAGAATTAGCTTTCATTTTTGAACTTTTGAATATTCATTTATAAATACAATGGAGCTCAAAAGTCAAAAATTATCAAAAACTGGCTGACATTTGGTAAGGATAAGCTGATCTTAAACAACTGTTTTCTCCAAAATCAACTAGCAGATGTATTGGAACAATGATGATTCTGAGAGAGTAAAAATAATTCACTTTGACAGGCATTTCAATGCATATTAGCGGATGACTCCATATAAAGTTACTGCTGCGGTATCTCTCACAGTTTCTTGGAAATGACAATTCTGTTTAAGCTCTGTATTTTCCCATCAATAACGAGCACCAAGAACTTTGTAGTTATCATTAATTTGTATAGATACCGCGTGCCCAGGGCTTCATAGCAATCTTGAATGTGTATAGATGCTATGCATCTGTATATACATAGTATGTATATCACCATTCACAGAGTAATCAACCCAAAGATTGGTTTGGTAGGTGATGGTAGAGTTCAGCCAGTACTAAGCCCGACGGCATGTGAAATTCACACATCAGGGCAGGGGGCCAGTTCCTTTCCTTGTGCCAGTCATGCTTTTTTGCTATGATTCTTAAGTCGAGATGAGACATAGGCTTGTGTGCCCTTCATTCGCTATATAAATTAACTTTCAGCAGACCAAATATAAAAAAAATAAGAGAATGAACGGAAAAGAATTTTATTGTTTTGTTTGCCTTACTTTGCTTTGTTACTATCGGCACTCAGCTGTTCTAGACACCCTCCAAGTTCTATGAAAGTGCCGCCTAAATTTAGATTGTTTCAAACCGGAATTGAGTTAAGCTATGGTAATTTAGAATTTTCTCAAGCAAATTACCCATTGAGAAGAAAATCATATGCAGCAATGTTTAGGTTATAATTCATCAATTTTGCAAAAGAAAAAGGGAATCGCAAGGCTGCCAGGATTTATCCATTAATAAATATTTTAAATCATAGTTATGCTCTAGTTGGGAAAAGTGGATGATGTCTGGTATGAAAGACTACACGGAATTCCGTAGGATTAAAAGAGTGTCCTATGAAAAAATAAGCCAGTGAATCCTGGAGATTTGGCAAGGTGTCAGAGAGACTTGTGTAAAAAATTGATTTGAAAAAGCTCAAGGCAATATTTAAACACCAGTGCTAGAAGATGAGGAAGAGTTAACTTTGGAGAGCAAACTCTGTGATGTCCCTGAAGAGACATAAATGCACTTTGTTCATTTGATTGCGATTCAGGTAATGAATTTCTTGGATGGACTGATCCATCTATCCTATCATAGATTAATCCATACATGTATATAATACGATGTACCCTCCACATACGTGAAGAACTATATATTAGAATAAAGCAGAACTATGTATTAGATTAAATGAAAATTGAATTTTATCTGACTACCCTGGGGACACGGATTGTGGATAAAAGGAGTATATAAATGCCAGTAACTTGATGATAGAATAAAAGCAACCATGCACTTCTATTGTCATGGACAAAAAATAATTATCTAGCATTATGAATAAGATTTAAATGCCTGTCTGTCTAATCTAGACAGGGATACTAATGCCCTGTGTAATTATTAAACTCTATAAAGTGATACATGAATCCAGAAACTTTAATACCCATGCTGTGTTTGTATTAGTAATGATGCTATACATGCTATTCCTTTAACTACCTGAGGAGGTTTACATTATGCTAAAAGCCTTCCCCAAATACTCAATATGTGTTTCACCAGCTATATGTACACTATAAAAACTCTTTACAAAAACTTCTTGATTTCTGTTGTTTTACTTATTTTAAATGAGGTATGTATAATATTTGTTTAGCAAAACAGATGATCATTTGAGTGTTTGTTTCCTAGACATTAGCCTTTTGATGACAACTTTTCTATAGCATAAATACTTGGTCTCATGCACGTTATACTAGTGAACAAAGCTAAAAGAATTATTTACTGGCAAGTTAAAAATCTCCATAAAAATTAGATGTAATTAAAGCACCCACATACCACCCAATATTTAAAATCAGAACTTGATGGCTTCACTGTTTGGATTTCTAAGAGAAAAGTGTATAAAACTCAAACCTTTGGTACCTCTTGAACTTCAACAACCATGTTGTATGGGACATAGCCCCGTCGACCTCGGCATTCTCCCCAGTAGAATCCATCAGCATCTTTCTCTCCGTAAACCTATAAAAAAAAGCAGAGAATCCATTGAAAGTTTTTCTGTGATCAATATGATTAATTGTAAATGAATTCACTATTTTTCAACTTATTCAATGAAGGATAACATAACATGATCATGAATAATAATGAAAACATGTATTTAATATCAATTAAGGGATGTACAAGCCACAGAGCTGCAACTAGATAAAACTAAGTATTGCTGTACCATAGTGAAAAAAATGAGCTCATTTAAGAGTAGCATCAAAAGTATGATAGCTATGGCTGCGTAGGTTTTTGCGGCGGTGGTTTGAAGGATTCTGCATTCTCAGGGTTCACCACGTCGTTGTTTAATGCTGACAACAGTTTCGCCGAATCTGCATTCGGCGTCTTCAGGTCGAAGATGAGGGACTCGGATTTTGGCCATCCTTATGTAGGTGGTCCCGTTTAGTGGCTGCTTGCTGATTGGTCCATTTCCAGAGAACTTTCTTCCACGCCCTGTGGAGATGGTAGCCTGCATCTCTGTTGATGTTCTCGGGGTTTTTGGCTTTCTCAATCGCTTCTCTAATGAGACGTAGTAATATCTACTCTCCTTTGCTATGACATTTGCTTCTTGGAATAAGATGTCGTGACCAAGTTCACTCCATTTGTGTTCGGAGATGGTCAACAGGTGAAACTGCTTATTCGTTGTTGCCCGGAGGTGTTCCTTCATCTTTCTTCAACTTTCATTTATCGGCATGTTTCCCCGATCTAGGCTTTCCCACATGAACAAGGCACTTGGTTGGACTCCTTCATATAGGTCTTTCGGAATTTTGCCCTTCGATCCAGGGAGAGTGTCTGCTATTTTCTTGGTGCAGTTAAATCTGAAACTGTTGTCAGTATTAAACAACAACATGGTGAAACCCGAGAATGCAGAATCCTTCAGTATGATAGCTAAACTAAAACCAGTTGAAGTTCTGCATTGATTTACAAAATATATACCCATGATCATATTAAATATTATATCACATATATCCAATCATCTTTGCCCATCCAAATGAAAAATTAAGTTTTGACAAGTCTCAAAATATATTTTACAATGAGCATAAGATAGATTAAGATGGCGACCATGGTCTCAAATAAGCGGAAACCTCGGCCAAAGCCGATTGTGGGGACGTCAAACTTGGACAGTGATTTAGTCAGGCTGCCAAAAATGGTCCACATACATGCTTGGTGATTCAAAGAAGACACGACAATCGAAGCAGTTAAAAAGTATGTATCAAGCAAATGGAATGTTTTAATAATAATCATACCAGAGTCACTCCCACATCCACCACCCTAATTGATTACGCTGTGACCAACCTTAGCCAAGAAAAAGTAGTAACAACTGTTAGTGACCTAGGTATAACAGACCATTGCATGGTGAATAATAAGTATTGATACTAACCAACCAATGGAGAGCCCAAATGATAAAACTTACCTAAGGTGGTCTCTTACTCATGGAAATATGCAGCATTTTCTGCTCTTTCTACAGTCCCAAAACTGGGACAACGTCTATGACCTTAAGTCAGTAGACGAAGGTTTCAATTACTTCTTTTCAATTTTCAAACACAATTTTGAACAGTGTTTTCCAGTAACACATCATAAAATATTTCATAGAACAAAATGTAAGCCATGGCTATCTGACGAGAACCGTTTCTACTCAACTATCCTCAAAAAACTTGCTATCTCCAGTAAAAGTTCAAACAATCATGAACAAAGGTTACTCTATAAGGAATTTCAAAAGTATTACCGTAAACTGATTTCTACCATGAAAAGAACTTATAATGATAATAAGTTACTTTATTTCAATAATAAGTCCAAAACTGAATGGGAAATAATTAATGACTGTAGAGGTAAGAAAAATCCATATCTCAATCTCCCAAAACTTTGTAATCCTGAAAATAGCACTACCATTATCTATTCATCTTTAGCTAATAAATTTAACAAATACTACGCATCAGCTCCCTGCCAAACTATTTCTCCAGCCAATGTTCTTTTTGCAAATGCACCATCATCAATGTTTGCCAATCCCTGTTCTGAAACCAATCTAAAAGCTATTGTCTCCTCACTCAGAAACAAATCCAGAGCTGGGCCAGATGGAATTCCTGGTGAAGCTGTTCATCATTGTTTTGAAGCCATAAAAGCACCCCTTTTATTTTTAATTAATGAATCTTTGATACAAGGGACTTTCTCATCCCAATTAAAAGAATCAAAAATAGTGCCCATTTATACAAACCATGGCTGTGTCAATGATTTGAACAACTACAGACTAATAGCCATCTATAATACATTTGCTAAAATATTCCAAAAAGCCATGTATATGCAAATAGCATCTTATCTCGAAAAAACTTCCTACTTTCATATTCTCAGCATGGATTTAGATCTGAAAGGTCTACCACAACTGCCATATGTCAGGCAATTGACAGCATACTTGATTCATTAGATGCTAAACGCAAAACTCTTGGAATATTTTTTGACTTGTCAAAGGCTTTTGATAATGTAAACCACAATAGAATACTAATTAAACTCAATCGAATAGGAATTAGAGGAATTCCTCCAAACTGAATGAAGTTTAGAGGAATCAGTTTCCATGCAGTACTTCAACAATGTTGTTAGAATGATTAAAAAACAGAAAAAATGAACATGGCATGAAGACGAAAAATTAATTAAATGAAAGGCAGGCATCAAAATATTGAATATAGGCCATTCAGCACTCCCTTCATCTTGATCAAGTTTTGCTGTTTATCACAAAACTCACTGCTAAATTTCATTAAAAAGATCATTCAATGATCACAACTTCATAGCAATACATATTTCAATTTTTCAATGAAAAGGCAGAACTGAAGGGTAGCACTCTTCAACCCTCAGAAAATCAACTTTTGTGTTCATTCAAAATTTATGTGAAATCAGGCTAATTAAAGTAAAGGCTACTTAAGTATGGATCAAGAATCACTATGTACCCTAGGCATATCCTTATGGTTGATGATGTTTCAATCAAACTGCTTCATTATAACATACATATTATTCTATCATTACAATATATATAAATAAATAAATAAATAAATAAATATATATATATATATATATATATATATATATATATATATATATATATATATGTATATGTATATATATATATGGGTTGCAGTAGTCCAGTGGGTAGAGCGTTGGACTGGTGACCAGAGGGTCCCGGGTTCGATTCCTGGCCAAGGCACTCTGGGCACCTACAGCTCCAACCAAGCTAAAGTGATTTTTAGGGTACCAGGTCTTCCTAGGAAATCATAACCGGCACAGGGAAAGGAACTGGCCCCTCTACCCTGATGTGTGAATTTTCACACGCTGTATAGGGCTTAGTACTGGATGATCTCTACCATCACCTACTAAACTGATATTTGGGTTGATTAGTGTTTATGGTTTACATATATATATATATATATATATATATGTATCGTATATATCGTATATCTCGTATATCCTATCGACCTCTTCTTCCATATGGTTGCTCGGTGGCATGTATAGTATACCTGAATAATAACTAAGTTCATCGGTTCTGCTTTTATCTCTACTAGTAATATATATATATATATGTATATATATAAATATAAATATATATATATATATATATATATATATATATATATATATATATATATATATGTATATACATACATATATATATATATATATATATATATATATATATATATATATATATATATATATATATATATATATATATATATATATATGTATATACATACATATATATATATATATATATATATATATATATATATATATATATATATATATATATATAAAAACACAGATGTAGATTTTTAGAATATAGAGACACAAAGAAAGGACACTCACAATTTGTTATTTTACGTTTCGACAGCACGGCTGTCGTCTTCAGAATCAGAATTCGTGCTGTCGAAATGTAAAATAACAAATTGTGAGTGTCCTTTCTTTGTGTCTCTATATTCTAAAAATCTACATCTGTGTTTTTATATATTTGTGTGTCGTCGAAGAGCGTTCCATTTCGAAGATATTTAATATATATATATATATATATATATATATATATATACATATATATATATTACTAGTAGAGATAAAAGCAGAACCGATGAACTTAGTTATTATTCAGGTATACATGCCACCGAGCACAACCATATGGAAGAAGAGGTCGATAGGATATACGATCTGTTAGAGGACATAATCGTGTGTGTTCCCGCAGGGAAACATTTGATAGTGATGGAGGATTGGAATGCTACGGTAGGTGAAGGAAAAGATGGTGATGACTTGGGGGACTACGGTTTAGGCACACGGAATGACCGCGGGGAGAAAGCAGTTGAGTTCTGCAGGAGGCAGGGGTTATTCATCACCAACATTTGGTTTAGACACCACAAATGATGCAGGTATACATGGAAAATGCCAGGTGACTAGAAAAGGTATCAGCTAGGTTATATAATGGTTAGACACAGGTTTAGGAACAGTGTGATAAATTTGCACAGCCTCCCGGGAGCGGATGCACACTTTGAGCACAATTAAGTTGTTATGAAATGTAGCGTCCATTTCAAAAAGATAAGGCAGGGAAGTCGGGTCACAAAATGGAATGTAGAAGTATGGAAGCATAGATTTAAAAGGATGGAGTACAAACAGGTGGTAAAGGAAATCATGGAGGATGGTAGAGAGCTAAGTACTATCTAAGAAAATGGGAAAGTATCAAATAAGGGATATCAAAAGCCAAATAAGACACTATTGGAACTATTAACTCAAAAAGGACTAGGAAAACAAGGATCACGGCAGATATGATTAATAAGATGGATGAGCAGAGAAAATGGAAGAATGTAAATACAGAATTAGGCAAAATGAAGTACAAAGAATTAAACAATGAATTGAGGCAGGCAACAAATAAAGCAAAAGAAGCATGGTGGAAGATGCAATGCAACGAAATGGTAAGTCTGCAGAAGAAGGGTGAAATTGGTGTGCTGTATAGCAAAGTTAAATCTTTATCGGGAAGTAAGAAAGGGAGATATATGCTAACAATTAGAGATAAGATGGGTGAGATAATAGTTGACACAGGAAAGATCCTAGAGAGATGAACTGTAAAGTAAAGAACTTAGACCAACAAAGTTAAACATAGAAAAGCAACATCACGTAGAGGACGATAAATTAGGTCCAGGCATACTAGACAATGAGATAGGAAGGGCATTAAGGGAGATGAAACTAAATAAGGCCGTGGCGGTGGATAACTTCCCGCGGAACTTTTAAAAGGCTTAGGAAAATGTGGGAGACAGAGGCTATAAGGGCTGATTCGTAGTAATTATGAGGAAGGGATCTGGCCAGAAGACTTTGTAAGATCAGTTTTAGTTCCTATTCCAAAAAAGGTAAAGGATACATCATGTAAGGACTAGAGGACAATAAGTTTGATATCCCACGCAGCTAAAGTTGTTCTCATGATCATAAACAAAAGGATAAAGTGTAGGGCAAATGATTACTTAAGGGATGATCAGTTTGTGTTAGGAAGGGGAGAGGTACGCATGATGCCATTGCAGTAATGAGATTATTAATCGAGAGGAATATAAAGCACAACCAAGAGTTATTTGCCAGTTTCGTAGATTTCGAAAAATTGTTTCATAGAGTGAATTGGGAAAAACTAATAAGCACGAGTAAATTGAAGAAAATAGAAATAGATTGGAGGGAAAGGAGGCTAATCCGCCACCTGTACATGTCTCAGGCAGCTCAGGTACGAGTTGGGGGAGAATAACAGGGAGTCCGGATGGGCAGTATCCTCCTGCTTCAATGACCATGTTTCCGCGCCACACATAGCCACCCTCCACATCAAAGTTTTTATGAGTCTTTTCTTAACATCCTTACTCAACGTCCCCGTCATCAACTCCCTCCTCCTTGTGAAAGCTTCTTTGCCTAGCGCAATTCTTCTCCTTGTGTCCCCCCTACTCGAACCGTGTTGGTCCAAAATGCTACTGAGATACGTAAACTGTTCCACCTGCTCTAGTTTTTGCCCCCCTATTTTAAAGTTTAGCTTAGCCTTTTTCTTTCTAGAAAATCGCATAACCTTTGTTTTATTAATATTGATTCTCATCCCATACCTGTCGCACTGAATTTCCAATTCACTAAGCAATGCTTGCAACCCCTTGGCTGACTGACAAACTAAAGCTTGGTCATCAGCAAACCTAACTGATTTTACGAATTTCCTGCCCATTTTCATTCCTACCTCGAATTCTTCCCATGCCTCTTTAATCATTTCCTCTGCATACAGGTTGAACAGCAACGGTGATAATGGGCAACCCTGCCTTACACCTCTTCCTAACACTGCCCCTCCGGACTCCCCGTTTCCCACCCGCACCTGAGCAGTCCGAGACATGTACAGGTTGCAGAGTAGCCTCCTTTCCCTCCAATCTATACCAATTCTCTGCAATATATTCATTAGTTTTTCCCAATTCACTCTATCAAACGCTTTTTCGAAATCTACGAAACAGGCAAACACCTCCTGGTTGTGTTCTATATTCCTCTCGATCAATAATCTCATTACTGCAATGGCATCACGCGTACCTCTTCCCTTCCTGAACCCAAACTGATCGTCCCTTAAGTAATCATTTGCCCTAATCTCTATCCTTCTGTTTATGATCCTGAGCATAACCTTAACTGCATGGGATATATATATATATATATATATATATATATATATATATATATATATATATATATATATATATATATATATATATATATATATATATATATGTATTTATATTTATATAATATTATTTGATTATCATATCTATCATACCATACCATGTCATTGTAACTTATGGAGCTGAGACTTTGATATTAACAAGTCAGGATGAAGAAACCCTTAAAAAATTAATAATAAAAATCATAAGGAGATTCTATGGCCAAATTAGGGAAGGAGTAGATGGAGAATTAGAATGAACGTGGAGATAAATGAACTACTAGAAGAGAAGGGCGTAGTTAGATTTTCCAAGTCACTGCAGCTGGCATGGTTCGGCCATGTAGAAAGGATGAAAAATGACTGAATGCCCAAACTGATACTTAATAGCCAGATGGAAGGGGTCAGAAGAAGAGGTATAGACCGAGGAAGAGATGGCTACAGGATGCGGAGGATGATTTGAAGACAATGGAAGTTACGAGATGGAAGGAAAATGGAAGAACAAGAACTGAATGGAGGCATATCATAGAGGAAGCCAAGGCCCACACCAGGCTGTAGAGCTGCACATAATGATATATCATACCATTGACATAGCATATAGCTGGAATTATTTTGGGACCAATTGGAGTCCGCTTAATAAAGTCCAAATAAATCATTAATGAGCTTTCATGAATTAAAATACCTCATTGGCTGAACTTTTTCCCGAGTTCAACTAGCATGCTCAAGGAAACTGTTAAAAAATAAATTACTGCTGATTTTATTGAAATTACAGTTTAATGTGAAACAAGAGGAGAATTATAATGCATAATGGTTAATTCAACCATAAATTATTACCATAACTTATGAAAGCAATAGATACAGAGAAATATTTTGGAGTTCTTCAGAGTTGACTGCAAAAAAAAAATGTATATATTTTGTTATACATCACATGTCTGTCAGGGGTCATTTTCAGTCAGTGATTAACTTACTTTTTGGATGAATATTTTTTTTATAGATACTGTCCCTGGGCTGGGAAGTTGAAGCCATAGAGTAATCTAATACTAGTGGTTGTCTCAGGCGTAACTTTATGGAATTCGCATAACATATTGAAATGATATGAAAATATTTACTTTGTAATTCCACACATTTTATTTAAAAAAAACACGACCCAGGTTTCAACGCTGAACGTCAAAACCTGGGTCATATTTTTTAAATAAAGTGTGTGGAATTACAAAGTAAATTATTTCATTTCATTTCAATATAATCTAATACTATCACCAGTATATGTGATTGTCCAATAATGATTGTGAATTCAGTTAACCTTCTATTTTTGCAAGAATTTTATATGGAAATAAACTTTATCAGCTTACGTAATTTTTTCAAGTGCTAACACCTGATGAATATTGAAAAAAAATTTTATAATTGACTAATGAAGCATATTTTTCACAACAACCTATATATTTGAATAGCTTGAACTTTATAAAAGCTTTCCTTTAGATACAAGAAAACGATTGGGCTTTTCTCACTAGTTGTCATATTATAACAGCATATTCAGTCATTTAAATGTTATTAAATACTTAATATTCGACATATAATTGCTGTATGCAGAGTCAAATTCTGGTCATCTTTGAATGGGCTTGGCAATTAAAAAAGTTTCTTCCCACACTTGCTCAATGAAAATTTCACATTATTTCACCTTTCACAGGTGAGGGTACATATTACATTGCATCTTGAATGGACATAATATACGGCAGTAAAATTATGAGGTTGAATTAGGATTTTTGCTTCCTTTTCAGCATCAGTGCATCAGATTGTGTTCCAATCCAGCATCTTTTCATTGAAAATTATTTGGGGTTAACACTCAACTGTTTCTCAAGCCTTTGGGCTGGAGTGCGTGGTAAGATTGACACAAGAATATATGCTCACTCCAGGGCAGCACCACAAATACTCGCAATTATTTGCGCTGATGTGATAATAAGAACTGCTACAACAAAGTGCTATCAATGACATAAGCATGGATCAATACGCACCCTTGAATCAAACTGGGAAATTTGGTGGAGTGAGCTGCACACATGAAAGACATGCACCACACACCTTGATAGAGTCCCCTTCTGAGAATGGCAGCTCCTCCTCGCATGCATCTGGGTTGGGAGACATTGTTGTGGGATCGTAGTCAAACAGTGCCACAAACCACCGAATACGCTTTCCGCCCTCCCTGGCACCACCTGCAGGAGGCGGACCCGTGCCGGGGGCATAGTGTTGCCCTCCAACAGCACCTGGACCACCAGGACCCACAGCACCCCTGCCACGGCCTGCGGCATAGTCTGGCCCAGCTGGTCCTCCACGGAATGCACTGCCGGGTGCCGGCCCACCTCCCACGGCCCTCTCCCTTCCATCCGGTGCATGGTGGTGCCTTTGGTGCCTCTGATCATAATATGGATCATGCATGTCCCTGGTGGTTCGAAATGGTCAGAATTCAATTCAATGCTCAGAGAGACTCCCAAACTATACGTGTGTAAATGGAAGGGGTAGGAGGAAAGAGGTTAAGGTAACATATAATGCGCTAGCTAGTATAATATGTGGAGTTATTACTATGATCATATTTATTGGGCACAAAACCAAAAAACACCTTCCAGTCAAGTAAACAAGCATGGTAGATTGAAGATGTGGAGCATTTTATATAACTGACATTGGATATTTGAATTTGGATTCTTATCCCACTTATCCGTTGAATTCCTCCTTCACATAACCAAAGGTCTTAAGCGGATGAAATAATACTTTGTAATTCCACAGATTTATTTCACAAACACACGACCCGGGTTTCGACGTACAACGTCATCTTCAGGTTCATAAAATAATGCCTGAAACCATCGATTATAACCAAAGGTGATTGACCACTATAATTAGTGATAGGTAAGTTCCACTTCTCTTCTATTATGGTACCAGTTTGTTTCTTTATTTTGGCTCTTGGTTTCAGTTCTGGTGAATGGATGTATATCAAGTGATTGACATGGCAATGCTAAGAAAAAACTCAATTATTGTCATTGAAATTGCCACCTTATTAGAATATTATTATAAATAAGTAATCTAATGGTTAGGTGGGTTTTTGATGGACACGTCTACCAAATAAATATTTTGTAACTGCTAAAAAACACAATCCAGTAACCTACTCTGCATCAAAACCCTCTTTATCTCTGGGTACTTCCTTCCTCCCTTCTTCCCATCCAACATCCCTATCCTGTTCCTGCCCTTTCCTCGTTTGCCAAACATTCTCCCTTTCCCACTACCGATCCATACACCCTTCATCAATTTTTCCATCAATATATATATATATGTATATATATATATATATATATATATATATATATATATATATATATATATATATATATATGTATATATATATATGCTTTCGTAGACGTAACACGGAAGTGCCGAATAGTACAATACACAGTAACACACAATATAGAAACACAAAAAAAGAAGAACACTCACACGTTATTTCTTGATATTTCGACGGAAACAATCCGTCTTCCTCTGAAGATATAGAAGTAATGAATATATATAATTGAATTATATATATATATATAAATTATATATATATGTATATATATATATATATATATATATATATATATATATATATATATATATATATATATATATATATATATATATATATATGTATATATATATGTGTGTATATATATATATATATATATATATATATATATATATATATATATATATATATATATCTCTATATTGCAATATAGAGAGAGAGAGAGAGTACATTACACAGTAACAAACAATATAGAAACACAAAAAAATGAAAACTCACACGTTATTTCTTGATAATTTCAACGGAATTCTACTCCGTCTTCATCGGAAGATAGAGAAGTAATGACTGCTGGAATAGTAGAGGTGAGGGGTGCGAGAGAAAGGGAAGGGGGCCAGGGGAAGGGGAGAATGGGAGGTGGAGGAGGGGTGAGAGGAATGGTTGGGGAGAGGAAAGGGAGAGGAGAGGCTAGAGGGGAGCGGAGATAGGGAAGGAGGGAGAGGGAGGAGGTGGAATGGACACAAAATAGGAAAAGAAAACAATCTGCTCACCGCAACTATTGCAACATCCGGGACCCAGGTTTCAACTTACAAAGCCTTGATCAAGACTTCGCAAGTCAAAACAAAGGCCACGCACACCAAAACTCATGCGGAAAAACTAAGTGTTCAACCCTCCGATATGCATCGCTTCCACAAAGTAACAATTTTAGGCCACTCCTATCAGTGAACGACATTGAGGCCCGGATGCTGATAGTCCATACAGATGTAAATGAATGCCATTTCAAGAGTTTTTAATTCTATGGGGTTATCGGATGTGGGAAGGGACGCTAGGACGGAAACATTGTAATACTGGTTGAAAGGGGTATTATGATGGGAAGCATGTTTAGGGATGGGGAGACCCGCGGACAGGGAGGAGGGATTGCACGAGGCGTGGTGGTTATTAATCCTAATGTTAAGTGGTGTGGGACATTGGCCTATGCAAAAGGACGGGCAGAGTTTACAATTTAGAAGATAAACAACATTCTTGGAAGTGCAAGATGAGTGGGGGAAGGGCGGGAGAGATTTAAAAGGTGGGATAAAGAGGGGTGGAGTGGTGAAAAAAGGGCCGGTTTTACATCCTCCTCGATGACATGGAGTGGGTACGGCTCTGGGGGTGTGAGGGGATTTTGAGAGTGGCCTGGTGGATTTGAGGATATCTGCTAGGTTGGCGGGACGTTTGAAGGTGACAGAGGGGCATTTGGGAAGAAGGTTGGAGGAAGTGTTGTGATTTTTGAGGATGGGAATAGGTCTTTGAGGATGAATTTGAGGGAATGAATGCCTGGGAAGTAGGTAGTACAGATTGAGAGAGACTGGGAGTCTGTGGTTGAGGCAGGCTTGGGGGTGTAGGAATGTTTGAGTATTTTCTTATGGAGGAGAGAATCAGGGTATCCTTGTTGTGTATTTATATATTTGGACGGCACTATAGAACACAAATAAAATGGTAACACTTAAAACGTAACGCTTTATACCTCTATTCCCCATGCAGAAGGCTTATCCTCCCTCCAGCATTATCTTTCTCTAATCCCCCTAACCCAGTGCCCCTCGAATTAATCTCTCCTCAATCTTGCCACTTTTGTTCTGACTAAAAATGCATTCTCTTTCCAATTTTTTTTAACCTACAGACCAAACGCACAGCAATGGGAACAAGGATGGCACCATTATATGTCAGTCTCTTCATGGGCCATCTGGAGGAGACTTTCCTGTCACAGCAACCCTTCCAACCTCTTTTCTGGGTCCGCTACATAAACGACATTTTTATTCTTTGGGCACATAGCTCTGAGTCTCTCAATAATTTCTTATCCACCTTAAATTCATCTTTCACTGTTAAATTCACCTCTTCCATTTCAGGCTTAACCATCACCTTTCTTGACACAGACATCTCAGTTCTAAACAACAAATTCACCAATTCCGTGCACATCAAAGCCACTAACCATCAGCAATACCTACACCACACAAGCTGTCATCTGCAACACACCAAACGCTCGATTCCCAACTCTCCCTCTATCCGTGGACACCGAATTTGTAGCATCACAGCCACTCTCAACAAATACCTTGACAATCTACATCTTCCACACCTCAAATGCAGTTACCCATTAAAGCTCCTATAAAATAAAATCCACCACTCCACCCGACCACACACACCACATAAAAACAAGCCCACATCTGACACATGACTCAACCTTTGCACCACCTATTTCCCCAGACAGACTGAAAGCCTTCCTTAAAGAACTGTTCCCTATTTTACATGGCAATGACGTAACCTCATCCTTACTACCCCAATGTGCATCTCTTGCATACAGACAACCCGCCAATCTCAAAAACCTTCGATATCCACCAACCCTTTGGTGCCCCCTGCAACAAACTTCCTAATATTTCCCCTACTTGCAACCGCCCCCGATGTAAAACTTGTCTACTTATTAGATCTACTCCCCTCTCCCCACATCCCCTCATTGCCCCCTCACCTCGTTCCCATGCTAATTGCCTCTCAAAAAACATTATTTATCTTTTGTCATGCAAACAATGCACTTCATTTTACATAGGCGAATGCATTACCCCCTCTTCCATTCGAATGAACAATCACCGGTACTCCTGAAATCCTGCCTCAATCTCTTCTCTTCCTATTCCTTCACACGCCAATTCCCACAAACTTTCATTCGACCAGTGTTTTGCTCTCAGCATCCTAGAATGCCTACCCCATTCAGCCACCAATATAGAGGTGAGAACTCGTGAATCAGCATATATATATTAGCATTCTGATCTTTCCAAATTCCCACCCTTAACCGCCATCTTTGATTTCCCTCCCAGATTTCCATGCACCTCCTCACCCCCGACCACTTACCCCTTTCCAGCAAATTTTCAGTCTTACTTGAAGAAGGCCTCAGAGAAAGCCGAAAGCTTAAATAATTAACCATGTGAGTGCCCTTTTAGTGTTACTATTTTATTTGTGCTCTATTTTGCCGTCGAAATAATATATATTATTATATTAGGTAATCTACTGGTTAAGGTAGGTTTTCAGATGGGCACAGCTCCTAAATAAATATTTTGTGACTACTAGGGAAACATCTACATCAGGTCCCTCTTCACTTCTGAGTACCTTCTTCCTCCCTTCATCCCGTCCAACATTCCTATCCTGTTCCTTCCCTTTCCTCTTTAGCCCAACATTCTCCCCTCTATCAAGGAAGAAGCGTAGCAAACAAAGATCAGGTAATGGATAGAATACTACTAGTAGAGATACAAGCAGAACCAACGAACTTGGTTATTATTCAGGTATAATCGCCACCGAGCAACCATAAAGAAGAAGAGGTCGATAGGATATACGACCAGTTAGAGGACATAAATGCATGTGTTCCTGCAGGGAAACATTTGATAGAGATGGGGGATTGGAATGCGACGGTAGGCGAAGGAAGAGATCGTGATGAGGTGGGGGACTATGGTTTAGGCACAAGGAATGACCGCAGGGAGAAAGCAGTTGAGTTCTGCAGGAGACAGGGGTTAGTCATCACCAACACTTGGTTTAGACACCACAAAAGACGCAAGTATACATTGAAAATGCCAGGTGACTCAAGAAGGTATCAGCTAGATTATATCCTGGTTAGACACAGGTTTAGGAACAGCATGATAAATTCGCACAGCTTCCCAGGAGCGGATGCGGATTCTGACCACAATTTAGTTGTTATGAAATCTAGCGTCTGTTTCAAAATGATAAGGCAGGGGCGGCGAGTTAGAAAATGGAATGTAGAAGCATTAAATGGTTTGAAAAGGAAGGAATACAAACAGGTGGTAGAGCAAATCATGGAGGATGGTAAAGAGCTAAGTACTATCAGAGAAAAATGGGAAAGTATCAAGAAAGGGTTGTCTAAACCCACAAAAGACACTATTGGATCCATTAACGCTAAAACGACTAGGAAACCATGGATCACGGGTGAGATGAT